>NW_022631010.1:23360406-23960406 GCF_010015895.1 Lontra canadensis
ATATATATATATATATATATATATATATATATATATATATATATATAAAAGCTCAAATTCCACAGTTTCAGGAAGTTTAAAACACAGCATTAAAACAAGAGCAAAGAGGGCACCTGGGTGGCTCAGTGGGTTAAAGCCTCTGCTGTCAGCTCAGGTCATGATCTCAGGGTCCTGGGATGGAGCCCTGCATTGGGCTCTCTGCTCAGCAGGGAGCCTGCCTTCCCCTTTTCTCTCTGCCTGCCTCTCTGCCTACTTGTGATTTCTGTCTGTCAAATAAGTAAAAATAAAATCTTTAAAAAAAACAAACAAATAAACCAAGACCAAAGAGATCCATTTTAAGAAATTGGTTCATGTGACTACAGAGTCCAACAAATCCAGAACGTGCAGAGCGAGCTGACAAGCTGGAGACCCACGGAAGAGCTGATGTTGCATTTCAAGTCTAAAGACCATCAGGCTAGGGGCGCCCGGGTGGCTCAGTTGGTTAAGCAGCTGCCTTCGGCTGGGGTCATGATTCCAGGGTCCTGGGATCGAGCCCCTCATTGGGCTCCCTGCTCAGCAGAGAGCCTGCTTCTCTCTCTCCCCCTCTCCCTGCCGCTCTGCTTACTTGTACTCTCTCTCTAGCTCTCTGTCAAATAAACAAATAAAATATTAAAAAAAAAATAAAGACCATCAGGTTAGAGAATTCCATCTTTTGTTTTTTAATATTTATTTATTTATTTTGGAGTGAGAGAGAGAGAGAGAGAAGGTGTTCATTGGGGAGGAGCAGAGAGAGAAGGAGTGAGAGAATCTCAAGCAGACTCCCTGCTGGGCATGGAGCTGGATGTGGGGCTTGATCTCACAACCCTGAGATCATGACCTGAACTGAAATTGAGTCAGATGCCCAGCTGACTGAGCCACCCAGGTGCTCCTGGAGAATTCCTTCCTGTGCTGGGGAGGGATACAAATCTCGTTCATGCCTTCATTTGGTTGGACGGGGCTCACCCACGTTAGTTAGGGCAAACTGCTGTACTCAAAGTCCACTAATTTAAATGTTAATTTCATTCAAAAACATCCTCACAGAAATAATATTTGACTGCATTTCTGGGCACTGTGTCCCTGCCAAACTGACACACAAAATTAACCATAACACCCCCTAATTAACCGATGTTGACAATTCTGCCCCAGGATCCATGAGTGTTTATGGAAAGTCTTGAGCTAAGTTTCCCAACAAATACAGCCACATAATGCCACACAATGCTGGGTCCTTTGTCCCAAATCTTGTCCTTCCTGGTTCAGGACAGACATTGGATACACTTCCTATAAGACAAATATACGCGGCCAACATAATGCCCTTTACAGTCCATAAAAATACCCAGTTGTTTATAGATGAGAGGAAAATCAAGGAACTTGTTTTGGGTTTTGAGGGTAAAATGAGCCCTGTTGAGGCTGAATGCACAAGATCCCTAAGTCTTTAATCCTCCTAGAGTAAACTTAGGTTTTTAGTGTACTTTGAAATAGTGCAATATTGCTCATCTTGGTCTCTGATTCTCTGAAATGAATGAAGAGGCCTACTGATATTAAGGCCAGGATTGCCTTCTTTCCAAACAGGGATTTTGGATTCCAAGAACCATGCAAATTTAGAAAGAGAATGAGAGGAACTATAAATACAAATTAGCAACAGTTTTGGGCCACTAGTAGTAGACGCCGTTTAAGTTCTAGCCAGTATAGGGGATTGGATCTTAATAGAACATATTTTACTGAACACTTGCTATGTCCCTGGCACTGCGCTAACATCTTTTATATATATAATTTCATTTAGTTCCCACAATACCTCACGCATTAGGGAACACCAATTATTACCTTGATTTTAAAGATAAGGAACCTGATATTTAAGGAGTTTACACATAGAATTTGGAGTCAGAGGGGATGGGCATGAGTTTCTCTTCTTCCTTGTGACCTGGGGCAAAATACTTAACTTCTTTGTGCCTCATTCCCTCCCCGGGGTAAAATGGAGATCATGAAAGAACTTATTCTTTGTCTGCTGTGAGAATGGGATGAGACAGTGTACACAAAGCACAGGTGCTTAACGCATGGCAGACACTCTCTAACTTCTCATTTCAATTATCATCATTATTATGAGCTCTGGTTATAGAAACACTGGGATTTCAATGTAGGTCTATCTGAAGCCATGCTCTTGACCATTGCACACATCATGGCACACGACTTTGTCACTGAATGACTATTGGAGAAATTCTGGAGAGTTTCCTTAACCAGAAGGTTTTTCGCCTTCTCTCTTAAAAATTTTCCCCTTGTAATGTTTTCTTTCTCTTTGATTCATTGTCCATTCTGTTGGGGGCGATGAGGGACATTATCTTGGCTACTGGCATTCAGGATGAAATAAATAACAGATTCATAGATTGTTTAATTGCTTTCCAGAAACAGGATGCAGTAGAAGACTTGAGAAGCTTGAGATGGAAGACTGTGTCACTTTCAGGTAACACTGGTTTAGAGAAGTATTGCATTTTAAATGTAAGGGAAACTTGATTCTTTGGTTCCTGGTTGGGGGTGTGTCTCCATGGTGTATTTCTCTTATGGACAGGAAATCACTGGATGGCAATAGGACTGGGTTGAATCGAATCCTGTGGTTAAGTGGGGGCAGGCTCAAGGTCACTTAGAGGGTAGAGATGTTCTGCTTTTATCACAGTGGGTTCTCTGCAGGTTTTTTTTTTTTTTTTTAATCATCATCAATGCCCTGTCTTACTTCTTTGTCTTGTATCTCTCCTGGGGGTTATGAGGTCCCTACTAAGGAAGGGAATGTCAAGGGAGGACATATTGCTTGGGCTTGCACAACCTGGAGAAGAAGCATTTGGCTTAAATTTTCCTAGAAATCATCTGGCCTCACTGCAATACTGGAAGTAAAACACTTAGAACAAGACTTTGGGAGTGAATGAATTGATATTTCCTCTAATTATTCTGGATTCACGGTCACTGACTCTCTGACATGTTCACTTGTTAGAAAGAACATGATAAAGATAGGAAATTTTACTGGGTTATGCTTTCCCCATCCTGAGCACCTTTCCATAGGTGATGGGCAATCCATCGGCTGAATTACGAGGTTGCTTTCAAGCCCTCTAGGGTTTTCTTGGAGAAGTTAATATTTATCTGACTCTGGTGAGTTTAGCTCTTCGGGAGATCTTTTGGGAGAGAAAGGTATCATGGCTGATATCACAATAAAGTCAGTGATAAGGTCTGGACAATTACAGCAGTGGAGGAAGAACAAATTACATTCGGACCCAATCACAAGATTGTCATCTAGATTATGGTTGTCAAATTTTAACCGATGCTGATGTTGCTGTTGGGGAAAGAAACAACTCATCATAAATCTCAGTGATTCTTTGACAGTTTTCAATTTCAATGGGAAGCATCATGGAAATGAATTTGATAAAGGATTTGGCAATGAGGAAAAAGTTTCCTTTTTTCTCTGGTCAGTTTAAAGATTGTCTGAGAATTTATAAATCTTTTTGGGCTTAAGATTTAAAATTGTTTGCATATGAACTTTTTATATTGTGAGGATTTCCCTTCAGAGGAAATGGCATTTCCATTTATCCCAGTTATTATGTTTTGCATAGAGGAAATACAATGACTCTTGTCTTGTTTCTTCTAAAATTATTGTACTGATTAATCAGCCAACCAATCCATCCATCAATTAACAAGCTCATTGATTTTACTTAGATTGTATGTCTACCTGGTGTATTAGGTTGCTAAGGCTATAGTAACAAGTATCCCAAACTAGATGGATTAAATGGTAGAAATTTATTGCCTCGTGGTTCTGGAAAGAAGTCTAAAATTAAGATGTCACAGAGATGGCTCCCACTGAGGGTGGTGAGGGAAGGCTCCAAGTCTTTCTCCTTGGGTTGCACATGGCCTTCTTCTCCTGGTGTCTCTTCACATTGTGTTATCTCTGCCTGTGTCTGCCCATGTTCCCAAATTTCCCCTTTTTATAAGAAAACCAGATGTGGGATTAGGGCTCACCCTTGTGACCTCTTAATTAATTACTTCTGTAAAGAATCCATTTCTAAAGAAGGCCACATTCAGAAGGTACTGTGGGTTTGGATTCCAATATACTTTTTTTAAGAGGACACAGTTCACCCTGTAATACTTGGAATGACTTAAGGGCAGGCATGATGAAGATCTTGGAGGCTCCAAAGCCCCAAGCCATACCCTGTAATGCCAAAGTTTAGTCCGGGTCAAGTGCCCGCCTCTGAGTATAATGGCTTTGGAGTCGGGTGTGCAGTTGAAGGTAGGCATCTGGCATTTGACTTTTAAAAGGATGAAAATAATAATTTGGAATGGCATTCCCATTAGGAGAGTGGGCATGTATATATTGAATAGCTCAGGAAGAACAAGCAAGTTACCTAGGACTGTTCTATCTGTTGATGAAGCAACTATGAACCCTGTATATTTGGGCTCTATCTCCTATCACTCTGTCACGTCTTTTCTCTCCACCCCTATTTTTTTTTAAATATCGTAGTATCTAACTCTGATAGACATCTAATTCTCACTGAATTAATGGGATATTTTAGGCATTTCTAATAACTGTCAGTGAATATTAAGATGTAATTATAATGCCTTGATCTTTATATGACTCATGGGTTTTAGGAGCTCACAGCATACCAAGCATGGCCTCATTACTATAATCCTCTTACCGTCACTTGGCCTGAGTTGCAAGTGTCACTACTTGCATCTTAGGGGATGAAAACCCAAGGAATGGAAGAGGAAGTTGTGTTGTCTAAAATCGCAAAGAGGGCAGGACAGTCCTTTTGTCACATCCTTTATTCTGGAGAGTTCTGTATTTAGTCTGTCTTCCAAAGCGATCCCTGCACTCTATTTTAGAATCCCCAGTTGCTGTTTGTGCATGCAGGCTGGTGTCTGGGGCAGGAGCAGTTCTGGATGGGCTGAGAAGAAAGACGACAAGACTTCTATTATAAAGCACTGTTTATTATTGGATCAATATGATCGATGTCCACCTGTCAGATCTGTAACATTATCTGGGAACCAGCAGATGGAGCTGTTACAGATAGCATTCAGAGGGTTGTTTATTCTCCCCAGCACGTGTTTCCATCTTGGGGGAAATACCACTTCATTATTAGAGCAGTGGAGTTGTTTGTAGCCAGATGTTGAAAACACCTTTTCTTTGGGTCCAAGTCTGCAAAACTGGAAGGTCATTTAGGTGGAGGGCCAAGGTTTTCGTGTGGAAAAAGTATGACGATGGCCTTGTACTACCTCCCAGAGGCCTCCTGACAGCAGGAATGGATGCTTGCTATGCATGAGGAGAGAGCGAGATATACTGCTTTCTGAAAACCCCACACTTAGAATCACAGAAGCGTTTACATATGGCAACTAGAGGGGAAAAGAGAGACTGCGCTTGGTGATGACTTGTTTCGTAAGCACAGCACCAATATGGATAGACTCCAAAAGGGATGCATATGCAGATCACCCCTTGGGATTTGCAGGGACCGTTTGTCCAGGAGAACATCCAGTACTGTTCATTCCAGGCAGATATGACAGATGATTCTTACTTGTGTTATGGAGGGTGAAGGGGGCATATTCTTCCCATCTTAGGCTTTGGAGGATACTGTCTTTCCCTCCTCCCCATGACACTGCCAGGCACACTTTCCCTGTCTTTGTTGCCTAGACCAGCATTTATCAACCACAGACAGGGAACCTTTATCCACATTCCCCATAATATGGGATTTCTTTCCTGGAGGAGCAATGGAAACAGCAGTTTTCAAGTACTCTATATAAGACCACCAGCAGAGAGAGGGGGGCTCCCCACCTCTGGTACTGTCAGAGAGAAGGAAAGGAAACTCGTTTGGGACAGTAGGAAGATGTGAAGGTGACAAAATGTTCCAATAGTGAATGCTGATAAATATTGAAACGTGTTCCCATGGTTTTTCCTCCAGGGTGGGTAATAAATACTGATTTGGAAAATGATGTCTCAAGAATCTCAGATGACACAAGTGTGAGACAAGGCAGAAGAGGAACGCCCTGTGTGGTGCTTTATCAATGATGAATCCTTAAAATTTACTTACTGTTTTTCCTGAGTGAAGATGACGGGAAGTTTACCAATACCCCCTACTTTTTGAAACGCTCAGGTTTCTTTTTCCAGAAATTTTGGGGGGACCCAAACTGTAAATAATTAGTGGAGTTGGGACCAGATGTTCATTTTATTCCCTTCTAGCCTACATCGCTACAATTTTAAATTATAATAAATGCTTGAGGAATGAGGTTTTTATGGTTATAACACTTAAAACTTAATTTAGAGCTAATGTGCTTTTTTTTTTTGTTTGTTTCATTCTGTAGTTGGAAGTATTTCTAGAACGTATTTGTCCAAATTCTGCCCAAGTGGTCAGAGTATGCTACAGGTAACTGAACATTTTAAGAAGTGTCCTGGGTTTTGCTGGTTATGGAGTTGTACTGTTGTAGGAAACATTAGCTTGCCTGGGTGGTCAGAAGATGTTCTAGGTGTTCTAGCACTAGGGGGCAGCGTGGTTCCCCCTGGAATGGGGAGGGTATTTCTCAGCCCTGCTCTGAGCAACTACATCCCTTTGATGCATGTTGAGAACTGGCGGGGGCATCTGATTAGTTCAATTACAGTCAATTAATGTTCTGCTGGAACAGAACTACCACTTAGGACATCACTTTCCAAATGGTTTTAGAAGGAAAATGCTTGGGGCACCTGGGTGGCTCAGTGGGTTGGGCCTCTACCTTCGGTTCAGGTCGTGGTCTCAGGGTCTCAGGGTCTCAGGGTTGTGGGGTCGAGCCCCGCATCAGGCTATCTGCTCAGCAGGGTGCCTGCTTCCCTTCCTCTCTCTCTCTGACTGCCTCTCTGCCTACTTGTGATCTCTGTCTGTCAAATAACTAAATAAAATCTTAAAAAAAAAAAAGAAGGAAAATGCTTTTGTCAATTTGGAGGTTTTTTGATTTTAAAATTTATTATAACATATTCTCCAACAGATGGAAGTAAAGTGCTTTGAAGGAAGATGGCTTTTCTAATTTGTGCAAAGCCCCATGTGGGGAGCACTGGAGCTGTACACATACGATGTACCTATACGATGTACCTATATTCTTATGCATTATATGTATATATTATGCATGTATTATATTATACTGTGTGCATTGCTCTGTCTGCCCTTTTCCATTTACCAGTATACTCTGAAGATCTTTGTTTTTCCTTCATTCTTCTTCATGGCTGCATAACATTCTACAATATCAACATATTACAATTTATTTAATGTCTCTCCAAGTGATAGACATTGAGTTGTTCCCCATTTTCACTGTGTTAAGTACTTTACTAAAAGAAAGAATGAAAGAAGGAAAGAGAGAGTGAGAAAGAAAGCCTTGAATGTACCAATTTTCAAACTAATAGGAGAATATTTATTTAAAATAGTTTCCTAGGGGCGCCTGGGTGGCTCAGTGGGTTAAAGCCTCTGCCTTCAGCTCAGGTCATGGTCCCAGGGTCCTGGGATCGAGCCCCACGTCGGGCTCTCTGCTCCGCAGGGAGCCTGCCTCCTCCCCTCTCTCTCTGCCTGACTCTCTGCCTACTTGTGATCTCTCTTTCTGTCAAATAAATAAATAAAATCTTAAAAAAAATAAAAAAAATAGTTTCCTAGAAGAAGAATTTCTGAGTTAAAAGGCTTCCTTTAGCATCTTTAAACATGGTGCCAATCTAAGGCATTTGTTTAAGTCTCCATCCACCTGCTAGTTAATGAGGTAGCTCCAGGAGAAAGTGGAATTTAAAAGAGGTGAATAGTTAAATCTTCAAGTGTTCCAAACATCTCTAAGTAGCATTTGAAAAGAACTGTCTTTTCCTTCTTCCCATGACAATGTCAGGCACACTCTCCTTGTCTTTTTTGCCTAGACCAGTATTTATCAACCACAGAAAGTGGGATGGGGCATCTGCAGGAGAGGAAGGTAGGTGCTAATCACTATCGACAGCTCCTGGCACTTGCCCTGTGACAGCCAACCCTACCGAATTTTTGTAGGTTGGGTAAAAGATGGCAAAAACTTTCTCTGTCCTTCCAAAGTCGTTTCTTAAGTTCTCCCAAAAAGAAGAGGATCTCAGGATGGTGATGGTGGCTGAGATTCCACCAGGCTTATGCTTACGTGATGACAGAGTTCTCCAGTTGTGGAGAATCCTCTGGACCAAGGGAACATGCGGAGGATGTAACAATGGGGAAGGGAGAAAGGGGACCTGAGACGATGGGCCAGATTCATATACGAGATGCTGGGAACAGTGAAGAACCCAAGGGAGAGGTATTTATTTGAAAGCAGGGGGCTTGGGAAATGATACTGTGGGAAGAATCCGATTGAATTGGAGGCACCAGAAAAAAAATACCAAGAGGTAAAGGAAGTGACAGCACCAGAAGATAGACCGATGGCAATTTCATAATTAGGTGTGATCTGAGATCAATATGGTCTGTTTGGTCTGAGTTCACTTATCCATAACTCAATTGCAGCTCCCTCTTGTCCGTTATTGGCAAGCTTTTTAAATGGGAGCTGGTATTGTTTGTGGTATGCAGCACGGCGTGTGTGTGCCTGTGTGTGGGGCTGTATACACGTGCATTTTTCCTGGAGGATTATGTCAATGCCACATTTATAAGTTTGGATTCTCAGAACATAGCAATACCCAAACAGAGAAGAAAAAATGCCTGAATGCCAACTCTGATAGGAGTGCCAGATGTCTTCTCCAGCAGCCATTTTTCCAAAGTGCAATGATACGTATAAATGTGGCTTGTCAGCAGCTGTGCAACAAAATAGGTAAGGGGGTCTCTCTTTACCCTGATGTTAAAACGTTGGTAACATTATTTTTTTAATATGAAAAATATAGATATATTGTGGAATAGAGGGCAAAATTTGTGTGAATTTTTATGTTGAAACGTAAGCTGTCTGCGTAGTGTCAAACCTGCTGCTGGTTACTTCAAACTGGAGGAGCCAAAGAAACCAAAAATTTAATTTTCACATTCTTTAAACTCTGACTTTCATCTTTTATCCATCTGGAATGTGAGGTGGGGATACCCAGACTACCTTTAAAAAAAAAAAAACTACATAATCATTGAAATGCCTATCTTTGCCATTTTCCAATGAGGATCCACTCATGTTTTATGGAATTCAGTCTCCCTCACTGCATGAGGTCTGCTGGCTCCCACATGCTTCTTTAAAGAAAACCGGGAGAAGACCAGTCAGCCTGAGAACCCTGGAGACCTGTTGGCTTTTGAATTATTTCTAAAGTTGGCTAAATATTCACTCTTGCTCCTGCTTGTCACAAAAGTGGGGATCTCTATAAAAAGCAATAACACCTAAAGGAAGGGGTTCTCTGAATGAGTTTCTGACTTCTCTGGGAAGTAGCTCCTTTTACCAGGAGTAAACACAGCCCTGGGCTAGGTCTCAACTCACTTGGACTAAGTATTTCAGGTGAAAACGGTGTGTTTGTTCCAGGCACAAACACAGATGGGTAGTTTGCCATATTCCAAAATGGTGCAGGGTGACACACGATTATGTGACACAACATTCTAGTGTCAGGCCATTCAGAAACCAAGTAGAAGCAGAGACACCACACTCCCCACCCCCGACTTCCTCAGGGAGCCGAGGAGGGCCGCAGAACACACACACCTGGGTGGAACAGATGGTGACCTGGTGTTATTGTTATTTTACGGTCCAGCTGAAAGGCAAACTGAACTGTCACAGACAGCATGTGGACTGTTGCAGTTAAACAAGGGACTGTGTCCCCCAACAAAAGCTTCTCCCATCTTGTAGAGTTAAGTGTGGCTTCTCTTCAGAGGAGGAAGGAACTTCGGAGGAAGCGAGGACAGCTGAGATTTGTCAGAAACCATGATTTACATAATGACCCTTAATGGCTGACTTCAGAGCAGTGCCTGTAGTGCGGTCCTGTTCCAGATGACTGTTAGGACATTCCTGGAGGACCACACTGTGTACCCAGGTCTTGGGCTTCTGAGGCTCACAGTGGCCATCTGCACATAAGAAGGCCATATATTTTAAAATTTATTTCCAAACTATGACGACTCTGCAAAATTGTCTGGTTGAAACAGGTCTGACAAGCACACAGCCTGTGCGTGAGAGCTTGGGAAGCAAGCTGAGGAGAAGCTCCTGGCGGGTTGTATTAATTCTTAACATGCAAAGACAGCCACGTGTTGGAAGCTAATACTCCAGCAAGGCTGAAATCTATTATTATTTCAGAGTATTAGCATTGTTTGGTGTAGAATAACTTAACCGTAATGACACATTGAGAAATCAATATGACACGAGAGCTGGTGTGCATTTTCTTAAAGATGAACTGGCTGATGGTTTTAGCAATGTTTTAACAGAAGGAATGAGCAAATTTCCAAAGTAAATGAATCAGAAACTGATAAGCAAGTAATACATTTGTAGTACATAAATGATTTTGGTTTAGCTTGTGATTATCACCATATTGTTCTAGAAAAATATATTATGGTCTTTTAGTTTGTGTTCAAATCATTCCACATGTCCTAGAGTTGTACACGCTTGATATACTTCAGGAACCTGTCACTTGTTGGCAAAAACTCAAATGTTCTTTTCTTAAAGGGTACTCAATTTAGTATTGTTTGACGAGATGGTATGAAAAATTGAAGATGGAGAGAAAACAGTTGGATTGTAATGTTAGAGACTGACAAAGAAAATAATATCCCTCTCTAAAATTCCCTACTCTTGGGCACCTGGGAGGCTCTGTCGGTTAAGCCTCTGCCTTCAGCTCAAGTCATGATTCCAGGGTTGTGGGATCAAGTCCCGCATCGGGCTCCTTGCTCAGCCGGGAGTCCGCTTCTCCCTCTGCTCCTCCCCACACTCATGCTCTCTCTCTCTCTCTCACAAAAATAAATAATTAAAATTAAAAAAAAATCCCTACTCTTGTTTCAAAGTGAAATAGCTTTTTTTTGTTGCTGATTATAAGCAAATTAAATGCTTGTTGAGAGCAATTTAAATAATGCAAAAGGGCAAAGTAAAAGGTGAAGACACCTCTGTAATCCTACTCCATAGAGATTACAACCATTGACAGTTTGATAGATATTTTTTCAGCTTTTAAATGCATAGATATAAGTAAATATGTATGAATAAAACAAATAGGGTTATTCTGTTTCTACTGCTCTGTAAGCTGCTTTTTTATTTGACTAAACCTCTAGGAATTTTCCATCAGTAAATATAGACCTGGTATTAAAAGAAATGTTCCATCACTTGTTCCACTGGCCCCCTGCTGATAGATGTTTAGTTGGTTCCAATTTTCCACCTTTATAACCAGCATTGAAGCCACACATATGATAGTGTGTATTTTTTAATTACATTCTTAGGATAAATTACCACAGGTACTATTGATTTTTTTTTTTAATTTAAGCAAAATACTTAGGTTTTAGGAGATAAGCCACTGGGGATAATCCACAGCAAAACTGAATTCCTGGCTGACTTTCCCTTGCCACCAGAGGTTGTGGCAGGCAGAATTCTGAGGAGATCACCCAAATTCCAGTTGCCCTAATGTACACCTCTGTATGGTCCCTCCCTTCGAGTATGGGCAGGACTGTGCATATGGTGGGATGTCTCTCCTGGGTGGGCTAAACCTAATTAGGTGAGATGTCTTATCTGGGTGGACTAGACCTAATTAGGTGAGCCCTTTAAAAGAAAGTGAAGCATTAGAGAGATGGTTTCCTGTTCAAGAAGGAAGCCAAAATTCATGCTGGGAACTCCCTGTGGACCACTTGGCTAGGAACCTTGAGCACTCTCTAAGAGTTGAGATGGGTCCCCTACAAGGGACTGAATTCTGCCAACAAATTTGGAAGAGCACTCCAAACCTCAAAATAGAATTGCAGCCCCAGGATGATAACTTGTGGTGAACCCCTGATCAAGGACCCAGCCAATCCGTACTTAGGTTAAATTTGTCTTGTTTAAATAACTGTTTGTGGTAATCTATTTCACAGAAGATGGAGACAGTGTACTGCCAGCATATTCTGGATTTTGTGTGTAACCATCATATGTGGTGAAATGCACCCTTCCTAAGTACCTACCCTCTTCAGAGATGTGGTGGGCCAGCCTGTGGTGTGAGCCCAAAGCTCTGTTGTCAATAGACCTCTTCCTAGAGACATAGTTGACTTCAGTCCACACTTCTGTCCTTCAGGAAGGCTTATCTGAGGAAGAAAAACACAGCTTAGCCTTCTTGGTGCTTAGAAGTTAGTCCAGCTACCCAAAGGACCTTTTTAAGATTTTTTTTTTGTCACTCTAGAAGTTTTAAATTACATAATTTGGCTTTTCCCAAGATAGAAATAATTAATTCATGTCAGTATGGTCTCATGGATTCTTATTTTATTCAAAACTGTTACTCTCATTTTCATTATAAGCTGTTACTATCATTATTATTTTGATCCTCAGGTTGTCATAGATTCTTCCAATGGTTGCTCCTTCAAGCTGGTTGCTGTGTCTTTTTGAGCCATTCCATCATTTTTGAGCACTTCTTTGTGTGTTCTGGCACAACAAGTTATTCCAGATTTATCTTGTACTTTCCATGGAATGAATTCTCCCTCCCTTCCTTCCTTCCTTCCTTCCTTCCTTCCTTCCTTTCCCTTTTTTAAAATATTTTATTTTTAAGTTATCTCTATACCTACTGTGGGGCTCAAACTCACAACCCCAAGACCAAGAGTTGCACCCTCTACTGCTCTACTGACTGAGCCAGTCAAGTGCCCCAAGGATTGACAATTTCTATAAGGAACCCTGGTTCCTTTCAGTGTGGAATGGTGTTTAGAAACCAAGATGTCGGCAGTAGAGGTGCTCATGGCTTCTAGGCCCTTCTGATCTATGAAATTTCTTTTCTTCCCCTCTTCTTCCCTTCTTCCTTACCTACTCCATCCCTCTTCCTTTCTTTTGTCCTTTTCCCCTGTCTTTCATTTATTTATTTTTAAATTCAAGTATAATTAACACACAATGTCAAGTTAGTTTCAGGTCTACAATATAATGATTCAATAGTTTCATACATTTCTCAGTGCTCATCAAAACAAGTGTACTCTTAATCCCCTTATATGTTTTCCCTATCCCCCCACTAACCTTCTGTCTGGAAACCACCAGTTTGTACTCTATTTTTAAGAGCCAATTTGTTCACTTGTTTCTTTTTTCTTTAGTAAACAATTTCATTTTAAACAAGAATAAAAATAAACAAATTGAGTATTCCATTCAAGAAGTTAAAAATAACAGAGCAACAAAACACCTAAATAAAACAGAATGGTGGAAGTAAAAAGAGAAAATCAGAAATAACTGAATCAGAAAACTGAAAACCAATTATATTAAAAAATAAACCAGTAACATAGATAAACTATGGCTGGTTTCATTTAAAAATACAAAGTTATGGGTCAGTTTCACTTTATGGAGAGTGATACAAAATCTATTCATACAGCTTATCCTATTAATAAAGCGATGAAGAAAAATTCACTTAGTAAATATTAATATTCTGTGCAGGTGATAGGTATTGGGGCTTCAGTTTTATCAGTTGTGTGCAAAATCCACCTATATTCACCTCTGAATTTCTAGAGGCTGAGGAAGAAAGTCCAAGGAGTCAGCAAGGTTAGGATGTCTCTGCCTGAGCCAAGGAAAATGCGGGGCAGAGGGATGGAGATGGGGCCTCCAAGGAATAGGAATTTCCAAGAACTTAATGAACTGCTGAGAAGAGGAAGTTCAAGTTAACGTTTGCCAGATGAAGGGAGAGAAGGCACTAGCTGAACAAGAATTGTTGGTGGCTTTGCCCCTTGCCACACTCACAAATGTGTTTGAAGGGAGGGAGAGTGGGTCCAAAACAGCACCCAGTATGTGGAGGAGGACCTGAGTATAGGTGGGCAGAGAGGGCAGGGGCACTCACACCTTCCCTGAAGGCAGGCAGATGAAGCAGGAGAAAGGTGGTTGAAAGCCTATGGTTACCTAAACAAAGGCTCTGACTGATATCTTGGACTGAGCATGGTGATTTCTGACAGTAAGATTGTGTTAGTGGCTTAAGGTGGTCCTAAGATTTCGGCTTCCTAAGAATGAGCTGGAATGTCAGGCCAGATTTCTGCCTGTAGTAGGGAAGGACTTCCCCCACTGAAAAAAGCTTGCAGGGCCAGTGGGAGACAACAGTAAAGAATGTTTCTGATAACATTTTTCTCGCCACTCCTCTCATTCTTCTCACTTTTACCATAAGCAGCAAGAGAAGACCAGGTGAGACATTCAACCCTTTCCTTTGCAAGCTCTTTAACTAGATGGCCAAGTCCACCAGGGGCATATGCTTTTTGTGTTACTGCCTATGATAATTTTGCTAAGCTTTCTGTCACTTCCTAGCAAGGATCCTCTTCCCCCAGTTTCCAATAACAATTTCCTTACTTCCTTTAGAACCTTCACTGGCAGTATCCTCAAAGTCCAGATTTCTACTAACTTGCTTGTTTAGACTTTTTCTGTTATGTTGCTCCAAATCCTTCCAGCTTTTGCTCACTCCCTGTTCCAAAGCCACTCCCACATTTTAATTGTTTGTTATGGCAGCACCCCACTTTTAGGAACCAAAATCTGTATTAGTTATCTATTGCTGCATAACAAATTGCTACCAACCTGGCAACCTAAAATAACACATTTATTTTCTCACAGTTTCTGGGGGTCAGGAATTCAGGCATGGCTTAGCTGAACTGTGCTTTCAACTTCTCTCACAAGCTACAAACAAAATGTGGGCCAAGGCTGGGGTCTCATCTGAAGGCTAGCTAGGAATAATATGTTTCCTAGCTCACTTACAGTGTTGTTGGTAGGATTTAGTTCCTTGTAGGCTTTTCCCTGAGGACCTAATTTCCATTTTTAAGATTTTATTTATTTGACACACACACACACACAGAGAGAGAGAGAGCACAAGCATGGGGAGCTGCAGGCAGAGGGAAAAGGAGGTTCCCCACTGAGCAGGGAGCCCAACTTGGTGCCAGATCCCAAGGCTCTAGGATCATGACGTGAGCCAAAGGCAGATGCTCAACTGAATGAGGAACTCAGGTGCCCTGAGGACCTTATTTCTTAACTGGCTATAGCCCAGATGCCACTCTCAGTTCCTTGCCATGTGGGTTTCCCAATCGTGGCAACTGTCTTTGTCAAAATCAGCAAGGGAAAGTGTCCGCTAGCAAGATAGAAGTCACAAACTCATATAATTTAATCATGAAAGTAACAACCTTTGCTGTTTATCTTGTAACTTTATAGAATAACATTTTTAATGTTATTACGGTTTCAGGTGTGCAACATAGAGATTCAACAATACTATACCTTACCCAGTGCTCATCAATGTAAGTGTAGTCACCAACTGTTAGCACACTATGTTGTTACACTATTATTGACTATATTCTTGAGCTATACTTGTCATCCCCATGACATTTATTTTATAACTGGAGGTTGCCCTCTTCATCCCCTTCACCTCTCTACCTCCTCTCTGCCAGCCACCAATTTTTTCTCTGTGAGATAAATTTTTGTAACTAGCCTCTGATGAGGGTCTGAAAATGAATTCTTAAAATACAACCAGTAAAGAAAAAAAGAGAGAGAAACCAAGAAACAGATCCTTAACTACAGAGAACAAACTGATAGATACCAGAGGGGAGGTGGGTAGGGGGATGGGCAAAATACGTGATGTAGATCAAAGAGTGCACTTACCATGATTAAAAAATGCATAAAACAATAAAAAATATGAGTGTGTCATGGTGGTATGTACATCTATGTGTCTCTGTCTAGGGACACCTGTTTACACATGAGGGCTGATAGAGAAAAAAAATTATTTTGTAAAATTTTATACCTTATAAAACAAGGCTTATTTCATTCATTTGGGACAGATTTAAAGGCAAATATTATGAGCTTATTGAAATTGTTTTGTCTTGCCCATAATGTTTGTTTTGATTATGTTGATTAGAATGCAATTTTCTGTCTGATTAATATAAATATAAAATTTGGGCTGATACTTGGTCTTTTTATTTTATTTTTCTCATAATTTATTTTTATTGTATTTCACAAAAGTAGTGGTCTGAGGCTGATTGAGGATATTTTTACAACCAGTTCTTTCTCCTCAGATAGTTTGGGAAGTGCTGTTATTGGTCATCATTGCAGTGCATGATGTCATGAGGTGATTTGTTGAAGAATTGGAGCAGCAGCTGAGCTGCTTCTTTGGACCTGGGACATCCATTCAGTGTAGGGGTAACTATCTTTTTATAGACATGGGATTATGTGGCCAATTGGGAGGGAAGCTTCCTCCCAGAGGGGGCAATTTTTCCAAATCATCCTCCCACAGAAGATGGCTATTCCCTACCAAGTCATGAGCCCAGCCAGAGGGGGACCCATTTCCAGCTAGTACAGAGACGCACTGGGACTGTGGTGGCAGTGTGAGTCAGAGTCCTCAAGGGGGACTTCAGTATTATCAGGGCATCCACCCCACAAAAAGATATTTAGAGTAAAAAAATCAAGGCTTACATTTGGATTGTTGTAATTCAGCAGGAGAAGTACAAAGAAGAGGTATGTGGAAAAGAGGGCCTTCAGCTGACACCAAGTAAGGTCAATAGAAGTCAACATTGCCCCCACCCTCCCCCCCAAAAATTAAAATTAACTTAAAAAAAAAGAATGTGTTTCTAGATTTCATTCATGGAAATTCATATCTGGTACAAAGCAAGTGAGAATTCCACTTTCTACCCTGTGGAGAAAATGTATTCATCCACACTCACCAATTATTAATGGCTATTTCCTGGGCTAGACACTAGGAATCAGAAAATAAATAAGGTACCACAGCAACTCCAGAGATGCAACTATTTATTTCCCTATTACTCAGCAAATGGGGTTTCATCCTTGGGGTAACTGTGGATGGGCACAGTCCTGGTGCCACAGGTCATGGGGATATGGAAAATGAGAGTGCATTCTGAGGATGGAAGTCGAAAGTGAAGGATTCAGATGATCACATATGGATGATGTTGAAAGGAACTGAGAATATCTGACCTGGTGTAAAAGAGAGGGGACATTTGCTATCTTCTTGTTCTTCCTCCTCCCCCTCCCCCTTCCTCTCCTCTTTTCTTCTTAGATTTACTTATTTATTTTAGAGAAAGAGAGATGGTGGGGAAGGCGCAGAGGGAGAGGGAGAGAGAGACTCTCTGGCAGACTCCCGGCTGAGCACAGAGCCCATCCTCTGGGCTGGATCCCAGGACCCGAGACCATGACCAGAACCAAAATCAAGAGTTGGACATTTAACCGAATGAGCCCCACATGTGCCCCTGCTGCCTTCTTTTTATGCCCCAAATCATGTTGATCAATACAAAACCACTAGCCACATGATACTTCTAAAATGAAAATTAATCAAAGGCAAATCAAATGCAAAATTCATGTTCCTTACCTGCAGATGTCATTTTTCAGTGGTCAGTGGCCATCAGTACATAGTGGTGGCCAAACCAGATGGCACAGGTGTAGGATGTTTACATCACCACAGGAGGTTCTACTGGGCATGCTGGAAGGGCTTCCACATGGAAGAGGATTCCCCAAGTCCTTGCTTTGTCTAGACTTGAGGGTTGAAATAATGATGATAGATAGTTGAGAACTGGGAAGGGGGATAGAGTCTAGCTTTGTATTAGGGAAAACTTCTGAACAGAAATAGCTATTCAGAAACCTTTATAGGTAATGAATCCTCTGTTACTGGAGGGATTCAACTCTGGGCTGGGAGTTTATTTGGTTGAGATTCTTTCGTATAATTACTTTGGCTGTCTTTTTTTTCTCTGAGGGATTCTCTATGTTTAGAAAGTATTCTTTATCAAATGCTTTTTTCTGTTCTAGGTGCTCAGTTTCAAGCTTTCCCTCCATTATCAAGTTTATCATTTCAACAATTCTCCAAGTCAGGTAATATTATTGTTCTCTTCTTACAGAAGAAGATACTGAGACTCAGCCAGGTAAGTTCAGGTTGCTTGAGTTCTGGCAAGCACAATGGATCAATGGTTTTTTGAGGGTCTGATTCCAAAGCTCTTAACTGGTACACTTTAAACTAGAAACCGCAGATGTTCAATAAATACTGGCTGATTGAAAAAATTGCACCAAATAAGTATAGTAGTTTCTGGAAAACAAACAAGCAAATAAACAAGCACTTTTTTTCAGTACGGTTTATATAGTATGATCACAACCAAGTAAACATACATTATGTATAGGGGAAAGGAATATTAATGACAAAATATTAACATTAGGTGAACGGTCTTTTGTAGGAGTAGAGCTTCCTCCTTTCTTTTTTAATTAAAAAAACCCCAATATATGTTGTTGCTTATTCAAGAATACACATTTTACTTAAAAATGTAAGAAAACTTAGTGCTCGCCTCAAGTATCATTGTTGCTATATTTTGACCATGCCTTCTCATGATTCTGTGGGTAGGCTGAGTTTCCTTTGCTGGATTCCTCTGGGCTCTTCTGTGCCGCTGAGTTCAGCTGGAGATTGGCAAGGCTGGAAGGTTGAGGATGGCCTCATTCACATGGCTGGCAGTTGGTGCTGACTCCCCCACATAGCTCTCCCCAGCCAGGAGGTGTTACCTGCTGCCTCACACAGTGGTTTCTGGGCAGTGTTCCAAGAAGACAAGGGTGGAAGCTACAAGTTCTCTTGGCGCCTTGACTCTGGAACATACTACATTCTCACTTCTGCCACATTCTGTTCATCAGAGCCAGCCTGGATTCAAGGGATGTGGAAACAGACGTCACCTCTAGATACGGAAAGCTGCAGAATATTACAGCCATGTTTTAAAATCTACCATTCACAGCAAAGCATGCATTTAAATTTATGGAATAGAGACAGGCACTAGTTTATGGATTGTCTCAAATGCTATCTTGAAATGTCGATTTATTTTCCTTGTGGTCTGTGGATGATTTATTTAGAAAGATCACACCTGCCATTCATGACGTTCTCACTTTTGCATACATCCCGTTTTTGGCCTGTGATGTCTGAAACACAAAGTTGAACGTATTCAAGTGCCCAGGTTATTATTATTGTTTTACATTTTAACCGTTATGCTTAAGTAGAAATAATAGAGGGAAACCAATAGTGTCTCTCCAAGGGAAGGACCTCTGAATGATACCTTCAGGAAGGGTTGATGGTTTGAAAGAGAAAAAGAAATAAAAACTTGAGCTTGGAAGCAATCTGGATGTTCACCAATGGATGAAGATGTAAAGAACTGTAGTATATACATTCAGCAGACTGTTATTCAACCTTAAAAAAGAAGGAAGGTCTGACACCTGCTACAGCATGGATGGGCCTCCAGGACATTCTGCTAAGGAAAAGAAGCCAGTCACAAGAAGACAAAGATTGCAGGATTCTGCTTCATATAAGTTACCTAAAGTAACTAAACTATTTCTAGAAATAGAAAATAGAATGGTTGTTTCCAGGGGCCTGGGGGTGTGGAATTGGAAGTTGTCCAATGGATATATAGTTTCCGTTTCACAATATGAACGTGTTGGACATTTACACAACAATGTGAATATACCTGACCCTACTGCATTGCACACTTCAAAATGGCTTACCTGGTGAGTTGTGTGTTTGTGCGCACATATGTGTGTGTGTTACGACAATTAAAAAACAAATTGATCAAGTTTAAGAAAATGCAATCCTCTCCTTCAGAGCGGTTATCCCAAACTGCAGTCTACGCCCATGGCCTCCTGCCGTGCCTGTCGCCCGGGGAGCCTTGCTTCTCTCCGTGCGAACGGAACCAGGAGACTCATTGAAAGAGGAAGTGGAGTCATATCCGGAGATGAGAGGGTTTCTGTGTTAGGGACGCCCACGCGAATCCTGTTCGGGTTGGTGGGAGCGGTGCAGTTGGCAAGCCACCCGGAGTGGATCAGAGGACTGGCTTTGATTCAGCCACATCCGCAGACCGAACTCATGCCTTCAACGCCACACGCAGGACCTGCCATCGAAACCTTCCCGTCACCAATCACTTCTCCAATTTTTGCCCCCTGAATTTGCAAAAGCCTCTTCTGTTGGCCCACAGGTGCCTGAACTGAAGGGAGAGGAGCTTTTCTTGTTGAGGTCACCTGCAGAGTAAAGCAGCAGAAGACTTTTCAGGGGCTTTCTCCCTTTTTCTCTGACGACTGCCCAGGTGTGTTGGTGTCTCCAGCGGGAGTGAGCTGTGCTGCAGATAACACCTGACAGCGTGCTGAGAGATGAGGGGGGCTTTCCCTGCAGGCTCCCCCTCTTAACAAGGAGTCCTGAGTTGGCAGTGGAAGTTGCCTGGGACCTCTCCTCTGCCTCAATTCCTTTGATTTTGAACTCATTCGTAGTGCCTCGTGGGTGCTGAATGGCTGTGGCTCCCCCTCTTCAGGCCTTGCATTTGCTTTCCAGGCAGGGAGAAGGGGGACTTGCTACAGGGCAAACAAATGTACCAGCGGAGTTGTGCGTTCCTCAGGAATGCAATACCCGCCTGGGAGCCCCACCTTACAGACGTCTCGCTGGCCAGAACCAGAACTACGGGGTAGGAGAAATGAGCAATCCTGGCTGCTGCCTGGTGGAGAAGGACTTCGGAGTGGCTCATGGTCAACAAGTTGACTGCAGTCAGTCCCCTTCTCAAAGGGAGGCAGAGCCATCTACTTGCCACCTTCCACCCATCACAGCCCCCCAAGCACTTACAGGCCAGAAATGGAACTCCCAGGTGAACAGCCCATATCTACCACCCACTTCCCACATCCTGCTCCCCACAATTCCCTTTACAGTGATAAATCCCTGAAAAGCAGAAGACATTTTGCATATCTTTTCTTAAAAGATTTTATTTATTTATTTGACAGAGAGAGAGAGTGATCACAAGTAGGCAGAGAGGCAGGCAAAGAGGGAGGGGAAGCAGGCTCCATGCTGAGCAGAGAGCCAGATGCGGTACTCGATCCCAGGACCCTGATATCATGACCTGAGCCAAAGGCAGAGACTTAACCCACTGAGCCACCCAGGTGCCCTTTATTTGTGTAGCTTTATGTCCCCTCAGGCATAGCATGGCCTTGCATTTGGTTTGTGCTTAATATATATTTGTTGATTTTCTGAAATAATTGGATTTCTTTCCTGTCTTGACTGAAGGTAATTCCAGACAATCGAAGGCTGATTATTGGGAGAGCTTCTGGTGGAAACCAGGAATATCTGGCTTTTCTTCAAGTTAGCAGAGAGAGTAACAACACCGTGATTTAAGTTCCTTCTCATGGCTTGGTACTCTGTGCTCATGCCTCTCTCCCTTCCCTCCTTGTTGGGTCTCTCTGTTGGTAGCTGCACCTGGATAGTCTTCATAGCTGACTTGCTGATAGAATGAACTAAAAAACAAAACAAAACAAAACAAAACAAACCACAACCTCTAACTTCCACCTGATGAAAATCATGGGGTTGTTGAAACAGGAAGAGCTATTAATGTATATTTGTCTCTATCTCCTTCATTTCGCTTACCCATCATCATACAGAGGAGTCTGTATGCTGACAAAGGTGCAGAACGACTATCTTAGAGCTAAATCTCTACTAGGATTGCTGGGAGGGACGGTGGCCTCCCCTGGATGCTCCTGCCATCCTGGAGCCTAATGAGGCCTGGAGCCCACAGAGCAGCCAGTGCGGAGTGATTTCACCCAGGGTCCTGAGGATCCACAGGCTGATTTGTATGTTCTTGCTGTAGCGGTTTCTGAAGCCTCAATTTCTGAGGTCTTCCATGGCACACTGTAATTTCAGGATTGGCAGCGACGCTGGCAAGATCGAAAAGAAAACATATTTAGGGAAACAGGAATTTCTCTCAACCTTTATTTTGACATTCAGCGGTCGATGATGGATGTTTCAAATTACTCTTGATAAGAAGCTATCAGTAGGAGTTATTTTGTTTCACTGATACCTGGCAGGTCAAAAACACACTCAAATTGAACAAATATTCTCAAATTAAGTACGGAGAATAGGAAGGCTTTATGACTCATGATGCAGAAAGGCAGGGAATTCAATGAGTGGATCTATGGCTCTGGTGGTCTGGTGAGCTGGGTGTGTGTGGGAGCGGACAGCGGGGCAGGCCAGACTGGAAACCCGGAGCCGGTTGGTTTAATCTCGCCAACCAGAGCTGACTTAAGGAACGGGTTGAGAAAACCACCACCCAGCTGGTCAGGAGAGCAGGGAACACTTTGGATTGAATGAGCCTTTTAAGGTCCCTTCAGTTTCAAATGTATTTCACTAGTTACTTCTGCCCTCTGAGACCTTAGTTTCCCCATCTGCAAAATGGGAAGATAATAATATCCTTCTTGTTGCTAACTGCTTGGAAAATTGTGATGCATTCTGCAGCTGCTTATTTATCTCTGGATATGTGATACCTACTGTGACAGTAAAGGCAGTAGATGTGCCTCCCTAGCAAACCATTTTCAACTTCTAACATAGCTGTAAGAAGTCGTGACTTCCATACATATATATGATGTATATATACTGTTGGGAAGTAATAGTCATTGTATAGACATTTATTGAGCATTTACTCCATGCTGGGCCCTGTCCTTGGTGCCAGAGATATAGAGCCAGTGAGGCAAAAAGTCCATGTAATGCTTTGTTGTAATATTGTGGTCCATATCTCTGCTGCTGCTGTTTATAAATAATGCTGTGGATTTTAAAAAAATATAAAGAATTGAGGTTGGTTAAATGGCTGACTCTTGATTTCAGCTCAGGTTGTAATCTCAGGGTCCTGGGATCGAGCCCCACATCGAGTTCTGTGCTCAGTGGGGAGTCTGCTGGAGTATTCTCTCTCTCCCTCTGCCCCTCCCCCATTCTCTCTCAAATAAACAAACACATCTTTATTAAGGATTTTTAAAAACACTTATTTATTTGAAAGAGTGCGAGCATGGGGAGGGGCAGAGGGAGAAGCAGACTGCCTACTGAGCAGGGAGCCTGATGTTGGACTTGATTCCGGGACTCTGGGATCCTGACCTGAGCCAAAGACAGATGCTTAACTGACTGAGCCATCCAGGCAACCCAATAAATACATCTTTAAAAAATATAAAGAATTAATGTGATTGTTATAATTTGCTAAAAAATATAATGCATTCATTTATTGCTTTATTTTAATCTCACGTGGAATGCCTCATGCACGTAGGACTGGATATTGGCAATAGCCCTCGGCACGGTTGAAAAAAGCCTCCTTGTAAACTGCTATGTCTATAAATTGGTAACTTGGCTTTTGCCTTAAAATTTTTAAAATGTTTTAGTGATTTCAACTTTCAGGAATTTATCCTAATAGAGATGTGCCTGACACTTCACAGTCAAAGATGTGTCAGCAATGATTATAATAGCAGCATCGGACACATTCTAAAGAGTCAATGGCGGGAGAAGAGCAAAATAAAATTTGGCTCGGTAGGCTGATCTGTCGTGTCACCTATAGGTGATCCCACATTCTCCAGGGAAGTTGTTGGGGCTGAAACTCAAGCTCCACGGGGCCATCAGTTTCCCAGATGGCTCAGTTTTCTGTGCTCTGGATGGAATTTGTTGCCTTCTGGGGCAAGATGGACTACATCTTATTTGATAGCATTTCACATCAGGAAAATGAGAAGGTCAGGAACGATACGTGCCTCAGGAAAACAACATTTCCTAGCAACCTCTAGCCATCCCCCACTTCTACCCCACTGGCCAGACCTGTGTGTGGTTGGTAGATGGCTAGGTCCACCGGCCCCTGTTGTCACACAGGAGTCCCCTATAGAAAAGGGCTTCGTCTGAGTTCTGTTTTACCCTGCAGTCGCCCCCCACTTTTCATAGGAGGACTCCACCTTCTCTAGACCCATCTAGCTGAGTGACCCCAAGGTGGGGTTAACCTCAGGGTAGTGAGGAACGGTCAGGGAAAGCGCCGGAATAACAGCACTCTGAGGCCATAAGCAGACAGTGAGACTGGAGGCAACAGGAAACGTGGGTGAATTTTGGCACAAGCTGGGCTGCTGCATTGGAGAGAAATGAACCCCAGCCAAAGAAGAGGAGAGACTCACTGATGGCACCATGATATGTTACTGCACAGAAAATACCTTCCAGTGGCCATTTCTGCCATTCACTCTTTATTAAGAAAAATTTTAATTGTGGTAAAATATGTGAAATGTAAAATTTACCATCTTAACCATTTTTAAGCATCCAGGTCTTTTGCATTAACTCTGCTTGTGTTGTCCTGCAACCACCACCCTCCATCTCCAGAACTTTCTCATCATCCTAAATAGAAACTCTGAGGCATTAGACAGTAAATGTCAATTCCTCCATGGCCTCAGGCCCTGCCAACCACAGTCCTACCTTCTGTCTCTGTGAATTTGACGACTCCAGGCGCCTTGGACAAGTGCTATCAGACTGTATTCGTCCTTTAGTGACTAACCTACAACGTCTTCCAGTTTCATCCATGTGGTGGCCTGTGTCAGAATCTCCTTCCTTCTTAAAAAAACTGAATAATGTTCCTGTTTACCCTTGAGGCCCACTTTGGGGATATGTGGGGCCTTCCAAGTTCATGGAGGCACCCAAACTATGGCCGAACCTACCTGGGAAAGCTCCTGGTGTGAGCACCGTAGCCTTTCACATGATAGCGTTGGGCTCTGCTTAGACCTTCTGTGCTCCCCCACATCTGTGTCTGCTGGGCCCCCCAAGGGAGACCAAACGTCCTCTCTGAGTTACCTGTGAAGGGCTTGGTGGACCCAGAAGTGTCCTTGTACTTCCTCTGAGCCTTCCCAGAAGACAAATTGGTACCATTTCTCTGTATAATGGATTCTGTCTTTGGGAGGGTGAGGGTAGTGGCAGGGTTTGTTACCGTATAGAAAATAGCAAAAGTAGGTGAGAAGGGTAACCATAAAGGAAAATATCTATTACTAAGTGAAAATTAATTTCTTTCTTTCTTTCTTTCCTTCTTTCTTTCTTTCTTTCTTTTTTTAAAGAAATGTAGAGTTCGGCCACTTTTTCTTTTTCTTTTCTTTTATTTTTTTCAAAATCAAGGCCCTGTGGCAGAATGGCCATTCTGTTGCAAATTCTAGTCCTGAATAGGGTTTACAAAAATTGGAATATTTTGCCTCCCCTTCCAATGAAGCTTAAATAATTTATTTATCTGGCTCTCACCTTAGGGGTGAACTTAAAGCACTTACAGTGTTATCAATTAACATAAGGGAAACCCATCCAGGGAGAGGAGCGAGCTGGCTCTAAACCCAGGTGGAATTGAATGCACAGAGAAGGGGTTCAACAATGTGATCCTCGTGTCCTGGACTCCTGGGAGAGTTTCCTTGAACTGGTTCACGTAGTCAAAAGCCTCACATTCTTTTCTGAAGGACAGTTGAGATAATTTTAATCATAATGGAGACTATATGCCGTGAAAGTCTTTAAGAGAAGGAGCGGAGAGAGTTAGTGCCATGGAGAATACAGAGCAGGACGGCTTCCAAGCTCCATTAGCGCACAACACCTCTTGTGTGGAAGTGCGGTCTCCCCTCCCCGGAACTCATGATAACTATGAAAAGTGAAGCAAGGCTGTAAGAGAGGCCACGGGTGTTAAGCACGTTAACATTTCCATTATGTCTAAAAGCAGAAAATGGAACAAATAAAGCAGGTTGGGTTCCTTTTCCCCCATGATAATGTATGCCAGAATGTCACAAGAACTCATTGTCTGCTGTGAATACAAAAATATGGGCAATTCAGGCCAAACAATGAAAACGACGCTGATTCCATAAAAGCATCCCACTCGCATTAAGTTCACCTGGCAGGGTTTTATCCTTACTTATTTCTTTCCCATAAGGGTGTTCCTTGAATGGCGTGATCTATAAAGTTGAAGCTACATCTGGAATTGCTTCTGCTCTCCCTCCCTGCTTTCTCAGTTTTTGAAATGCCAGAAACGCATGATAAAATAAAATGGAAGCACCGTATTTGTTTGTCCTGTTTCTTCTCTTAGGTCAAATGTGGATGTGATTTTTTGAGGCAAAATCCTCATAATTTTCACAGGAAGCGGATGCAGGGAATCTCAGCAGGGTGTGTGATTCGTGTTCCTGTCAGGTGTCTCTGACTTCAAAGAACTTGTTCAGAAGCTCTGGCGTTGGTCCAGGGTACAGGCAGACATGGGTCCCTGCTTGCTCCTGAGCCTGGGGACCTGCTGAGCCACTGGGGAGGGTGTTCCAGGGGCTGTACGAAGCACCTGGAGAAGAGGCTGGGGAGTCTTCTCTGTCTCCCTGGGCCTGCAGCTCTTCAGAGGAAGTGCCTTCAGGATGGGACCCTCCGGGATGGGACCCTTCAGGATGCAGAAGGGATTTGTGAACCTGAGCTGGCATTTTCGGAATAACAAGCCTGTTGCTAAGATGACAGCATGGAATGTCTGGCTGTCCCCACCATCACCAGAGTGAGGGCAGGAGACAGAGAGTGTGAAAGAAGAGACACTCCAGGTTTTGGGTTTTTGAGTTGAATCATGTTAGTTTCTGCCCCTTATTGGAGGTGACTGTCAATTCAGTATGAAAATAAATTGTGAAAACCCTCTTCTCCACTGGTTCAGTCATCTCCAGCCTTCCTACAATAAACCTGGCTTTTGGCATGAGGTACACGACACGAGCCCACAGAAGGTTGAACACCTGCCTCAAAGCAGCAGAACTTCTGGTCTGACCCATACATATATCTACACAAAACTGTATGTTTTCAACCCCAAAGAAAAAGTCATTCCTGGGCTAGAGAAGTTTTATTTGCCTGATCCTTATTTTCTTACCCTGTATTCCTTTCCTTTTTCCTTTGCTGACCTTTCTCACTCCTGACTCATTAAATATGGTGAGAATCAAGATTGTCCTCTAACTCTCCTTCTTCTCTACGAAAATGACTCCTCTGGGTTTTCCATGGACATCAGGCTTGAGCACGAGGATGAAGTGTAGGCTGATAAGGTTTGGAGGCCACTGGGAGAGCGGGAAGGGGGTATTCAGAGGGAAAGGAGGGAGAAGGTAACAACAGGAGAGAGAGGAATTGAGTCACATTGAATTTGGGGGAGGGTGAAGGAAAGAGAGAAGCCAAAGCAGGGAATCCTCAGATATCATGGAAAATGCATTTCTAAAAGCCTAGCCTTGATCATGCTTCTCCCCTCCCAGAGCCCTTTCTGGCTCCCCTAATGCCAGTAAAATCAGAACTCAGTGGAGCTCCTCACTCCAACAGCAGGACCCATCTCCCTTTTAGATCTTTTTTTCCATTGGCCTCCTCATCCAGTACTGGAACCACACTCAGCTATTCTTTCTGCCAGAACTTTGTTTGTCCTGTTCTCTGAAGCCTCCAGCTGAGAATCTTCTCCATCCTCCCAAGCCCCTCTTGGTAACCAACTCCTTCAGGGCACCTGCCCTTCCCCCAAATTAGCTGTGATGTCAACCTCCTCCCGAAGCCAAGCCCTGTCTCATCAGACACTAGGATGCTCTCTCCAGGATGATGTATCTACCTCTGCTGGAGCCTCTCATACCTGAAGGTCATGGCACACTGTTTGGAATCACTGGACCAAGTTACAGAGCTATGCTGAAGTTAGCAGGCTAGGTACACAGAGTCATCACCTGATGCACTTTCTCCACCAGCTCCTCACTGCCTAGTGGAAGGAAGACAGGCCAACTGATCTTTTTGGGAACACAACAGGCTTACAGCAAGTAGGAACTAAATCCACCAACTTAGGTGTACAAGAGATAGAAAGTCTTTCTTACAACTGCATTTATTTTGTATTCTGGGCCCTCCTTCCACTGGGGGGAGGGCGGTAGCTTAATTTCAGAGTTTCTAGGAATTCCTCCTTTTCCGAGGCTTGCCCCTAAGATTGGGGCTGCCCTGGAGCTCCACACAGCCTTCTGCTGCCTGCGATCCCTGCATGGTCAGTCTCCTGCTGGTTTTCCATCCGTGAGTGTACTGCTTAACCATCCCTCACTCCTGGTCCCATGGTCCATCCCTCTTTCCCACCCTTAGGCCGCATGGGGGCCCTTAGGCTCATCCAACCATCGGCTCCATGAGTGTGGTCCCGTCAGACCCCTTATGGCCTTCAGCTGCTCATGGGCTCACACCCGTGGGATTGTTTCAGGTCTGCCCACTGGACTCCTGGGGATCTCTCTGCAACTGGGGCACATTCCACTTCTGCTCCAGGATCCCCAAAGCTCTCTGGGTTTTCCGTCATCCCTTCCTGCTGGTGCAGTTTTGGGGCCCTTTCCTAGGGGCCCACCTGGGAGTCCAGGATCTTCCTAAACATTTTTCTCCTTTCTCCATTCAGGGATCCTTATTTCAGATCGTCCTTATGTATGGTCCAAAATCTCTTGTCATTGCCACCTCCTTTACTGTTCCCTGGAGGCCCAAACCTTTGGGAAATATTACTTTCTTTGATGCCACTCCATGCAGAGGCAATGGCCATGGCCACTTCTGTGACTGGAAGGGAGAAGTTGTACAAGGCAGCAAGACACAATCTGTGTGTGTGTGTGTGTGTGTGTGTGTGTGAGAGAGAGAGAGAGAGAGAGAGAAAGAGAGTGAACAGTCATAGTGATCATCCTATAAGGATCAAACCCAGAAGATTCACATGGAGGCAATGCTATTGATTGAACTGCAGCCTTCTTCAGATTTCCCTAGTTTCCCCACTAATGGTCTTTCCTGTTCTAGGATCCAATCCACTATGCCACAATGCATGAATGGTCAAGTCTCCATATTGTCCTCTGATGGATGATGGTTTCTCAGCCTTCCCTTGTCTTTCATGACCTTGGCAATTTGGGAGAGTCTTGGTCAGTAATTTTGTGGACTCTCCCGCCCTGTATTTGCTCTGTAACAAGCATCCTGACGCAGGGTGTTTTGGAATCAGTGCTTCATACCTGGTTTTGGACCAAGCTGTTTCCAGGCATAAACATCAAAATGACAAGATCAAGCCCGTCGTCTAAACCTGGGGACTCTTCACCTTGAAGTTATTCAAAAGCCGTGTTCCTAGCTGTGAAATGTTGTAAACAATTTTGGCAATGAACTAGATGCCTGGCTTTCTAAAGTGACTGTTTCGCAGAGGGAGACCCTCTTTGAGATGGGATGGAATGAGAGCTTTTTAGGAATGGGAAGGACTGGAGAGCTGACCTGACTCTCTTCATTTTACCCATTAGAAAACCAAACGGTATTTTGGTCAAATGATTGGCTCAAGATGCTAGAACTGGGTGTTTGGATGAACATTTTCCATCTAATGCTCTCCCCACCGCCCACTCTACTGTTGTTTGCAAATAATTTTATGAATAATAGTCCCACTTCCCTGGCAGCATGAGGAGCTCCTGCACTCTCCTGGTGGGCACAAGGGATGCTGGCAGGGGTTGAGAGCTCCTGGTGTGTGTGTGGGGTGGTGGAGCCAGAGCACCTGTCCCAGTGGCCTGTGTCATATTTCACTGACCTTGGATTTTGGCCACACCCGTTCTGCTCAGGTGGGTCCCTGCTATGCTGCTGCAATGCCTCACTTTTCAGTGTGCTTTCTTCCAAGCCTTGGGAGTTTTACTTAACCCAGCATGGCAGCAGGGTCTGTTCCCATGGAGAGCCACAACCTGCAGTCCATGAATGGACAGTATGGAGGCTGGTTCTACAAAGACAGCACGCCCAGAGGGTACCTCCGTGTCTACAGAGACCATCCTTCCTGGCTTTCCTCCTGTTTTGTTTCATCCCCGTCACTCCTCCTTTCTGGAATCCCTTACCAAATAAATTGTTTGCATCCAAGTCCTGATCCTTGGAGCTGTGTTTGGGGAAACCCAAACTAAGGTAGATGAACTGTGTGCCCAGAGACCCAGCTTCACCCTATTTGGCTAACCATGGCGATACAAGATATATTTACATTTATACTCATATCTAAATATCTATATTTATATTTATCTATATTACTTAGATTTACATTCATATCTATATATTTATATTATTTTGCGGGTTGGTCGGGTATATTGAGGTATAATTTATTTAGACCACATTTCACTTTTTTTAGTGTGCCTTTCTATCATCCTCCAAAATTCCCTCATGACCATTTTAAGTATACCCCCTCCACCCCAGCCCCTGACAGCCACTACTGTGCAGTTTAGCCCTTTCCAGAATGTCATATAAATGGACTCACATGGTATGCAGTCTTTCGAGCCTGTCTTCCTTAGTATGAGTCATTCGAGACGCACCCACATTGTGGGGTATATCACTAGCTTGTCCTTATTTATTTTTTTTTTAAGATTGATTTTATTTATTTGAGAGAGAGAGAAAGAGGTGGTGGAGGAGGAGCAGAGGGAAAGAAAATCTCAAGCAGACTCCCCGTGTTGAGTGCAGAGCCCAACTCAGGGCTGGATCTTACCACCTGGGATCACAACCTGAGCTGAAACTGAGAGTCGGGCACTCAACCGACTGAGCCACCCAGGTGTCCCTCCAGCTTGTCCTTTCTACTGCTTAGCAGCTTTCCATGGTATGGCTGGGGCACAGTTTGTCTCTCCATTCCCCTGTGTGAAGAACATTTGGGTTGTTTCTAGGTGACTATGAATAAAACTCCTGTGAAGCTGTATTTATAGGTTTTTGAGTGAATATAATTTTTTCGTTTCTCTCCAGTAAATACGCAGGAGAGGGGAAGCTGGGTCACAGAATCAGTGTATGTTTAACCTGGTAAGAAACTGCCAAACAGTTTGATCTACGAAATGCTGGTTATTTGGTGTCTTCTTCAGCACTTGGTGTTGTCAGTTTTATTGACTTTAGTCATTTTAATTTAATGGGTGTGTATCTCATCATGGTTTATTGCATTTCTCCAGTCACTAATGATGTTGAGCACCTTTTGTGGGGGGGGAGGTTTCTTGGCTATTTGCATATCTTGTTTAGTAAGTGTCTGTTCAAATCATTTCCCCATTTTAAAAAAATTGACACTGATATGAAGAATTTGAGAAGCAAGGCAGAGGATCATAGGGAAAGGGAGGGAAAAAGGAAACAAGATGAAACTAGAAACCAGAGAGGGAGACAAACCATAAGAGACTCTTAATCTCAGGAAGAAACTGAAGATTCTTCAAGGGGAGGGGTGGTAGGGAGAGGGTGGGTGGGTGACGGACATTTGGGAGGGTATGTGCAATGCTGAGGGCTGTGAATTGTGTAAGACTGATGAATCACAGACCTGTACCCCTGAAACAAATAATACATTATAGGTTAATTTAAAAAAAAAGGAAAAAAAAAGTTGAGACTTTTGTTTTGAAGCCATTGTTTGGAATCTTTAAAAAAAGAATCCAGAAAACTGAGATTTGTACATGGCATCTTTCGGACATTTTAAAAATAGGATCCAGCTTAAGAGATTAGAGATATCACGTGGCTTCTTCAAGTTAACTCCCTACTGGGTTTTCAACCCTGAGTCTTCTGAATCGAAATCTAAGATTCCTGTCACTATACCAGGGAAACACCACTAAACAAACAAGGATCACACGCCGAAGCCTGGAAACCCACTGGCCCTGTTTTGTGAACTCCACTTGTGGCCGCACGGACAACCCCAGAGGTGCTGGGATCCAAGACTCACTTGCTGAGTGGGTGAGACATTTTCATTCTCGTCAGGACTTACCCAGCCATGAGCCATGTAAATGTCACACTCAAACACAGACTCAAATTCACAAAGGCAGCCAGTAGAATTCTGGTCACCAGGAGCCAAGCCAAGGGGACGGGGGCTACAGCATTACTGTTTATTGGGTACAGGGCTTCGGTTGTGCAAGATGAAAAGAGTTCTGGAGGTGGACGCTGGTGATGGTGGCACAACAGTGTGAGTGGACTTAATACCACTGAACTGTCTATTGGAAAATGGTTAAGATGGTACATTTTATGGTATGGGTATTTTACCAGGATTTTAAAAAACGCAAAATAACATGAACAAAAAGGTACAGGCTGGGAAGAAACAAAAAGCCACGCATCTCATCATTTTCACACCAAGTCTGCTATATCCAAAATGTCTTCTGATGCAAGACAAGGGCTGTGTTTTTGCGGCTAAAGGCAGATGAGCCCCATCTGGGGATAACACATTTGGATTTTACATCACCTTGGCAGTGACCAATGGTTCTTTAAGCTTTTATGCTCACAAATAACATTTTGCATTTGCATTTTGCATGCTATAATTGTTCGTCAAATGCAAGTCTGCTATCTTGTGAATGTCAGAGAATTCCACACAGACATGGGTAAACAAAAATACAGACCCTTAAGGAAGGGGGCTGAAACAAAGCACTCCGCTCACCTATTCAACGGGAAGGCGGTTCCAAACAGTAGCAACAACGATTTTCACGGATGTGGGTCAAGGCCATCCTAAGCAGATGCGTCAGACTTCACCAGGACCCAGGGCCCTTGGCGGGGCTGGGTTTAAGCATTCTGATGGCCCCGTCTGAAATTCGCTCTCTCATTATCAAGAAAACCACGTGTGTCCCCGGTTGTCCTTAAGAATCTGTGTTCAAGGTCGTAGGGAGGCTCTGTGATTGTGAAGGCCTTTTCAGGCCCACCCTTCCCACGTGATTATGGAGAAGCCTCCGGGTCCTGTGTGCTCAAGGCGAGTAAGGTCTGCATAACGGGCCACGGCTGTTCTTCACTGGAAAACGTTCACATCTTTGGGGCCCTGAAACTTTTCTTTTACCCATCATAAGGGGGAAAATCCCAAGTCACATGGATGCATCATCTTAAAAGAAAGGACCCTTTTATCTTATAATTGTCCAAAAGTGAGGGCTAAGTGGCCAGAGTCAAACATTAAAACTCTGTCTCTAAGCCAAACAAGCAAGCAAACAAAAGTGATGAAGGCCCCCTTGCCAGCACTGGGGACTCTGCCATGTCTGGGGGTGTGGGTAATGTTGGGGTAGGATTTGGCCTTTCTGTCTTTGAACTCCTGGAGGTTTCTGTGTTGTAGAATGGCTCCTCTTCAAATGCAATCGCTCCTGTACAACTTAACGACATTGTTGCTGTATTCACAAATCACCTACATTTACTTCGTATTTTTCATTAATGGACTTAATTCAATTTTTTATTTACTTTGCTCTAGCCAGTAGTTCCCACACTTCCGTGTGCATTCTGAGTTTGCATTTCTATCATTTCCCAGCATTGCTACTTCTGCTGTGGGAGCCACACTTGGACATCCATTGCTCTAAACAGGAGTATCCCAGAAAATGTGAATTGGATATGGCAGTTTTATTGCTTTGCTGATACATATTGAAACATGGATAGAACTGGGGTGCCTGGGTGGCTCAGTCAGTCAGTGTTGGACTGTTGATTTCCGCTCAGGTCATGACCTCAGGGTTGTGAGATGGAGACCCACATCGAGCCTCACGTCCAAGCCCTGTGTTAGGGTCCACGCTGGGCATGGAGCCTGCTTAAGATTCTTTTTCTCCCTTTCCCTCTGCCTCCCAAACCCTGTTTACCTGCACTCTCTCCCAAAATAAATAAATAAAATATGGATAGAACTTATAGTTGTGGGGCTCCTGGTTGGCTCAGTTGTTAAGCGTCTGCCTTCAGCTCAGGTCATGATCCCAGGGTTCTGGGATCAAGCCCTGCATCAGGCTCCCTGCTCAGCGGGAAGCCTGCTTCTCCCTCTCCAACCTCCCACCCCCGCTTGTGCTTGCTCTCTCTCGCTCTGTCAAATAAATAAAATCTCTAAAAAATAAAAAGAACTTATAATTGTATATAGTGATCTTGTGTTCCACTGAGTATCCCAGATATAATGACAAAAACACTGGATTTGGATTCCGAAGACTAACCATTGAAAAGCCAATACCATGTTATCTTAGAGAAGCACCCATATCTCTAAGGTTTAGCTTCCTTATTTGTACAATGGGAAAGATCTCAGAATTATCACCTTTGTTTTTTTGTTTTCTTCTTCTTCTTCTTCCTTTTTAAAGATTTTATTTTTTTTTAAGGATTTTATTTATTTATTTGACAGAAATCACAGGTAGGCAGAGAGGCAGGCAGAGAGAGAGGTGAGCTGAAGACAGAGGCTCTAACCCACTGAGCCACCCAGGTGCTCCAGACTTACCACCTTTAAATCTGAAACAGAGAGATGATCATGACCACATGGGGCTCATGAATGGGGTGACGACAATCACAAAGAAACCAAGATTGAACAGTACTGTAATGGTTTGGGGGGGATTGTAAGATGTCTATTGCTTCTGAAGGGCCAAACTTTGTGGACAGTTGCAAACATATATCTGGAGGAGGGATTCACGTGGAAAACAGGAGGAGAATATATTAGTGAGCTGGCTGGGATTGAGGTGCAGGAAGGTGAGAATATAGATGAGCTACTTCCTTGCAGTAGGAATTTTAGATTTGACTTAGTTCAGGCAGCAAGTCAACCCCAGAAGCAGGCATGTGACAAACGGCAGCAAGCAGGAGTAGGTTATGAGCACTGAGCACCAACAGGGGGTCAGAAAACAAAAGCAGGGGATGGGGAAGCTCAGATTAGAGGCCTGGGAGGGCTCTCCTGGGTATTTACCCTGGGAAAAGAAAGAAAGACTAAGAGTCTTCTCAGAGAACGCAATTGTTGTAACGTGGAGTTGCTCACAAGCCAGTATTTCAAGGTTCGGAGTAAGGTGAGGTAGGGGACACCTGGACAGTGAAAAGAAAACTATGAAACCTGAAGATGTAGGGCAGAGTGCCTCTGGGAATGATGCCATGGTCAATTTCGGATGCCAAAGAGACATACCGATGTGGAAATGTCACGCACTGCTTTTCCCAACCTGCCTTCTAGGACACACTAGTTTGCACAATACAAAGTGGTGTTTTGAATTTTAAAAAGCAGCGGGGAGAGTTTGTGATTGTTTCATAAAAGTGCTGCATATAATGGTGCTCCTTCAAGTTAGCCTCAATGCAAGCAGCACATTAAAGGTTCTGAGAAGGTCTGCAGTAAGAGAAACTGATTGTAAGGTAATGTCCACTCAAATACCCAAATACCTACAAAGTCCATTCACATAATGTCCGCAAATGCCTTGAAGGGCTAATGCTCCCAGAAACAGTGTAGGATCAAGGAGAGATAAATCATTTTTCTATCTCATAGCTCAGGTTCATAGAGACCTCTATCCCCTGGACTTTTATTTCCTGAAGCAAAGAGTCAGAGATCAAAGGAGAAGTAACTGACCATCTCTACATCCTCTACCCCACCGCCAACAAGTTAGGTCAGCATTTCTTCAAATAGAAGTTCAGTGAGAAATTCAGCCAAAGGCAATGTGTCTATTCAGTGTTTGTTTTAGCAACACAGAACCACAGATGAAGAGTAGATGAGAACAGTCTCAAATAGTTGCTCCTTGGTCTGGTGGAAAGTTTGTTGCGCAGTTACTATGCATCAGACTCTAGTTACTGAGTGAAAAAAGATGTGTAGAAGATCATCTTGGTGTGAAAATACAGAGAAGCAGACCCCAGGGCAAGGAGTTGATCTCAATGAGTAGGGACGTGGGGCAGGAAGAGAAGGCGGGCAGCATAGGGGGCCTGATTGAGCAGGGAAGTTTTGGGGGACAGTACAGAATAAGCACTTCAATGTCATTTCTCCTGAGAGGCAGAGGGAGCTGGGGCAACTAACTGTCAACTCCCCATCATTCTGCATTGAGGACTGATTCTGGGGACGGCTCTCTGATGCTTCCAGCTTGCCCTGTGGTCAGGGTGACGGGGGTCCCTGACCAGAACAGATGGTCCTAGGGGCAGGAGGAGCTGCAGGTGTTTACAGAGAGCAACTTTGCTGTGTGGATGTGAGTGCCCAGAGGACACAAGCAGAGTGCGACCTTGATTGCTAGAGGTCTGGGATAATGCTATATGAAAGATGGGGTCCCTCAGGAGCTAATGGGATCTCTCCAGGGGCTGAGAACCAGACATAGCACAGACACCCGGGCTCTGCTAGGGGTTTCCAACTGACTGCATCTCACCATACATCCTGTTGGACCTTGACCCCCTGTTCTCACACTGAGGCATTTTAGCTGTGGTCAGTGTTTATCTAAGTTATTTCCCCTTGCGTTCACTGAAGCAAAACACTGTTCTCGCAGGTGAGCCCTGCCCATGCCCCTGGTCTGGGGTGGACTGTGTCCTCAGTGTGGCAAGGGTCCCAGGACTACAATGGCTGTCTCTCTGCCCTGGACAGTGGGAAGCACTACACAGGTCCAGGGGAGTGTCCTGGTGAAGGATGTGGGTCTGGCTGGATGGAGGGCCCCTGAGTCTTAATCTCTCCCCACTACAGAGTGCTCCCCTGCAAATGGAAGTGTTGATTACTTTGGGGTTTACCTTCCAATGTGTACGCTTTATCATCTGTGACACTGTTCTTCCATATGACAAACTTGCTTTCAGTAATCACCAGGAAATAATGAGAACTAGTCCTATTTTCTTGATTTTTCCCCTTTAGTTCTAAAATGAACATTTAAAATATAAGAAAAAGTTTCAACTTTAAAGATCTTGTGGGAAGAATCAACAAAGCAGACTCAGAATTTTTGAAAATGTGAAAGACAAGATACTATGGAGTATTATGCCTCCATCAGAAAGGATGAATACCCAAATTTTGTAGCAACATGGACGGGACTGGAATAGATGATGCTGAGTGAAATAAGTCAAGCAGAGAGAGTCAATTATCAAAAGGTTTCACTTATTTGTGGAGCATAACAAATAACATGGAGGACATGGGGAGATGGAGAGGAGAAGGGAATTGAGGGAAATTGGAAGGGGAGGTGAACCATGAGAGACTATGGACACTGAAAAACAACCCGAGGGTTTTGAAGGTGCCGGGGGTGGGAGGTTGGGGAAACCAGGTGGTGGGTATCAGAGAGGGCACTGATTGCATGGAGCACTGTGTGTGGTCCAAAAACAATGAATTCTGTTATGCTGAAAAGAAATTAAAAAAAAATGTGTAGGTAAATTCATTTTTTGAGATGGGGAATAAACCATAATTTTAGCTTTTTTAAAAAAAAGATACTATTTAAATACAATTAGTACAGTTTGTCAGATTTGGGCACCACTGTGCACTTTCTACACTAAAATAAGTCACTTCACAGTTTGCCTTCTGTTTCATCATTTTGGATTTTAAACACAAATCAAAAACTCTACGTGGTCACATAGAACAACAGAAGTGAAGTAACTCAAGTTTTGCTTCTTTGCCTTTATAACCATGGTGCTATCATGGTTCATTCAGGATCTACTGTTAATATGTGCATACATGGTGTCCCAGGACCTGTGATTGCGCCTGAAACAAAGTACATACAACTCTGAGACTAGAAACCTTCTTGTGCAAAAGAGCCAGGAGCTGAGTCCACATGGGTCAGGGGCTGACTGTATGACAGGATTCTCTGAGCCAACTTCTGTGTAGAACACAATGTTTAAGAAAGGATAAGCCATCAAAGCATGACAATTTGAAGCTTACACACACATATGTAAATAAGGTTCATCAGGGATCGTAGTCATTGTTCAGGACTTTGATCAACACAAGACTTTTTGTTTTCAGAGAGGAGTATTTTCTTTCTGATGCTGTTAAGATTCGCTGGGCTAAGGTTTTAATACAAAGCAGAGGAAGTTTCATCAGTGTTATTATTGTTTCTGACTTTGCACCCATGGCCTGTCCTTGATGCACGAGCGACTCACAGTTCTGTTGTGGGATCAAGTCCACTGAAACAAGTAAAGCACAAAGAAGAGGGCTTCCAGTTTGCTATTTATTTGCCTAGAAGACACAGATCCCCCTTCTAGAAGAATCCAGAAGCATTTCAAGAAATGTTGTCCATGAGTCAGAAAAATCCTTACATTAAGAAGGCAGAAATGGTCAAGATTCTCCTAAAAAAATAATACTGGGGGACTCGACCAGATAGCAAGAATGATCACAAACTATAGTAACTAATTAGTGGGATATTGGGGCAAGAATAGGCAAATAGATGAGAACAGAAGAGGGAGTTAAGAAACAGACCCACTAACATGTGGAAACTTGATATATGACAAATCCCTGTGTAGAGTAAAAATCATTTAGTAAACGGTGTTGGGTCACCCATTTAACCATATGGAAAAGAATGAAGTTAGTCCCTCTCACAAGCTACTAGAACTTAATACTAGATGGGTGAGATAAAAATGAGAACTGTAAAATTTAAGCATTTTTCAAAAAAAGAATAGAATATCTAACCTGAGGATAGAAAAGATTTTCTTATACAATAGAAAAAAAAAATAGTCCTATCCACAGTTGAAAAGACTGAATAAATAAGAGTTGAAGAAATACAAGAAAAGATTCTCCAGGTCATTTGTAATCAGGGAAATGTAAGTTTAGGTGATCAGGAGATACCATTCTATGCTCCCTGGAGTGGCAAAATGAAAGAATCTGATAGGAAGTGTCGGTGAAGATGTGAATTACGGAGAACAACTCAACACTGCTGGTGGGGGGTCAAATGGGTGCAACCACTCTGGAAAATAATTGGGTGCCATCTTGGAAATGTGAACTCTGGTACAGTAATTCCACTCCCAGTGTATACCCTGTTCTTGTACATCACACCAGGAGACAGGCACAAGAATATTCATAACTTCATTGTTCTATTTTTGAAAATGATTTTGTTGTGCAAAGCAACAGACAGAAAATGAAACACCTATTAGTCATCACTAGGCAACACATTAGAACATTGCTGGCCCCCAAGAATCCCTGCATTCACCTTCTGATAACCGTTCCCCACTCTCCTGGCTCCTATTGTAACTATTTATTTGCTTTTATGCACAGTTTTATTTACAATGTAGGAATCCCTAAACATATAGTTCTCTTTTGCCTGTTTTTGAACTTTCTATAAATAGGACCATGTATTATTTTGCTTCTGCGTTTTTTATTACTCAACATTATGTTTTTGAGATTCATGCATATTATAATATGGTGGTTATAGTTCATTTATTTTTACTGTTTGTATAATAATCGATTGTCTATACTTCTATTCACTCTATAGTTCATGGACAATTTGGATTGTTTCAGTTTTTGGCTAATATAATCATTACATTAAATTGGATTTCCTTGATTACTGAGAGTTGGACATTTTTCATATGTTTTTAAAGATTGTACTTATTTATTTGACAGAGATCACAAGTAGGCAGAGAGGCAGGCAGAGAGAGAGAGGGAAGTAGGCTCCCTGCTGAGCAGAGAGCCCGATGTGGGGCTTGATCTCAGGACCCTGGGATCATGACCTAGCTGAAGGCAGAGGTTTTAACCCACTGAGCCCCCCATGCGCCCCCATTTTTCATATGTTTTTAACTATTAGGATTCCCTTCTGTGCCATGTATATATAAGGTGTGTTTTTTGGTCCATTTTTTTTTTCCCATTAGATTGTCTTTCTTACTGTTTTATGTGGTTTGAGCTCTCCATTTTATGTGCACGAAATATCTTCTCCCACTGTGTGACTTGCTTTTTCAGTCTTTTAGTGATGGCTTTCAATGAATAGAATTCTAATTTTTTAATGTATTTAAATTTATCAGTTTTTTATCCCTTTATGTTTAGTATATTTTTGTGTCTTGTTTAAGAAATCTTTCTCTATCTTAGGGTGAAAGAGACAGTTTCCTAAGACACTTTCCAAATACTTTACATTATTATTATTATTATTTTTCTTTCATTTTGCTTTTCACTTAGAACTTTTCTAGAATTGAATCTCGTGTATGGTATGAGGTAGGGGTCTATTTCATATTTTCTCTGTGGATGCTCAATTGTCCCAGCCACATATGTCTTAAAGTCTGTTCCTTCTCCCATTGCCTTTCAGTTTTACTTTTTTCATAAATCAAGTGTCCATACATATTTGGGTCTTTTTAAAAATACTCTATACTATTCTTAATCTATTTATTTATCTTTCAACCAATGATATGTCGCTTTAACTGATACATTATTATTTTAAGTCTTGGTATTGGGTAGAGCAAGTCTACTCTCCTCTTTCTTTTTCATGAGGACCTCAACTATTGTTGGTCCTTTTCATTCCCATATAAATTTTAGAATCTGCTTGTTGGATTAATTGAGATTGCAGTGAATATACATCGATTTAGGGTAGACTTGGTATTTTCATCATATTGAGTCTATCAATCCATGAATATGATGGTTGCTTTTCGCTTATTTAGGCTTTCCTTAATATCTCTCAGTAAAATTTATAGTTTTCTATATAGAAGTCTTGAAATCTTTTGTTAGATTTATTCCTAGGTAAGAATAAATCTAACAAATCTATCTATCTATCTCTATCTATCTATCTATCTATCTATTTTTTGATGCTGATGTAAATGGTGTCTTTTTCTTTTAATTTTACATTCTCTCTGTTTGTTACTGGTGTGGAGAAATGCAATTGATTTTTGTATATTGATTTTTACAATGAGCAACACTGTGACACTCTTTTATTATTTCTAATCTCCTATAGATTCTTCCAGTTTTCACATATATAATCATATTATCTGTAAGATAACAATAATTTTGCTCCTTCTTTTAAAATACTTATGCTTTACATATATTAAAATACAGATACCTATACTCCAACCCCAGGGATTCAGATTCCCTGGCTCTGGGGTGGGGTCCTGGATTCTGCAGTTCTAATAAGGTAATGCTGATGTATCGGAATTACAGTGGGCAGCTTTTAAAAAATACTGATGCCTGGTCCTTTCTGGGGAAACTTTGATTCAATTGGTCTGTAGTGGGACTGTGGCACTGATGTTGCTTTTTATTTTTTTATTATTTATTTATTTTTTAAAAGATTTTATTTATTTACTTGACATACAGAGATCACAAGTAGGCAGAGAGGCAGGCAGAGAGAGAGGAGGAAGCAGGCTCCCTGCTGAGCAGAGAGCCCGATGCAGGGCTTGATCCCAGGACCCTGAGATCATGACCTGAGTTGAAGGCAGAGGCTTTAACCCACTGAGCCACCCAGGCACCCCTGATGTTGCTTTTTAAAAACCTCTTTAGGTGATTCTATTGGGAAGCCACCATCCTTGACTTTCCTGAAATGGAATTCGTGGATAGTATAGCTTATTTATACATATAATTAAAAAAGATAAAATAATCGTTCTGTAATCTAAAGGAGAAATAAAAGGAAATTTAAAAAGTCCCCTTTGGTAATATGTATACTTAGGTATATGTATATATAACATATTATATATATATGTGTATATATATATATATATAAAATACAAAGTACAATATATATTTGATAAAAAAATATTTGGGCACAATTCTCTAGGAGACATGATAGAGGTGTTTCTTTCAGCAGAAATAAAGTCACAATCCCAAAACCGACTCAGCCTGAAGTGTGGTGTGGGTCCCTCTGCACACAGCTGCATGGCCAACATGTCATGGTTTTCTAAGCCAGTGAAAAACTACCTAAAGTTCTGGACAGAACAAAGTACCTTGACTCACACTGTGGCCGGATTCCCGCACAATTTAGCACACATGAAATCAGGCAGTAACACTTGATGTTCCTGTGTCAGATAGGGTTGGGAGTCTAGGTTCAGGAATTATAAATAAATCGTTCTCAGCCATGCCCTTCAGGCTGAATTTTGGGCACTTCCAAACTCTAGTCTCCCTCTCCTTAAGAACCAGAATTCTCTCTATTCTCATTAAGCAACCACAGATGTCCCCCACAAATTTCTCAGGACATCCCCTTGAATATGGACTCAGAAGGACAGAATAAAGAGGGACTCATCGAAATGTACTCAGATACTTTCTGCATGGGAGCCCCACCAGGCAGAATATCGCTGGTGGGTTAATCCGTGGTCGCTGTGGGATAAAAGACTCCCTTCTCCCCATATATCCACCCGGAGCAAGGGAGTCGGGGAGAGAAGGACGGCAGGTTGCAGGGCAAGCCAACCCTCACTGGAAGTTCAGATTTAGTTTCCCCTCCCAGAACGTGCAAAGGGCCCCTCCAGGATACAGAGGAAAGAGCTTTCTTTACACACACTGCACCAGCGCTCCCCTCCCCCCGATTAAACGTGGGAAACATTTAGCAATCTCTAGCGCTCTCTAGTGGCCAATACTTGTCATGCCAGGTAACAAGAGCTTAATTTTTACTGTTTAAAAACCTAAACAAGGGGCGCCTGGGGGGCTCAGTGGGTTAAAGCCTCTGCCTTCGGCTCAGGTCATGATCCCAGGGTCCTGGGATAGAGCCCGGCATCGGGTTCTCTGCTCAGCAGGGAGTCTGCTTCCCCCTCCCTCTCTCTCTGCCTGCCTCTCTGCCTACTTGTGCTCTGTCAAATAAATAAATAAAATCTTAAAAAAAAACCCCACAACTAAACAAGTAGATATTAATTAGGCTGAGTGAAATAAGACTGGCACAAAAGGCAAATACTGTATGATTCTTCTTTAGGAGGCACCGGGAGTAGTTAAGAGTCACAGGGGCAGAAAGCAGAATTGTGGTTGCCAGGCAGGGACTGAGGGGAGAGGGAAATGGGAAATTACTTTTTAATGAGCATAGTTTCAGTTTGGGAAGAAGGAAAAGTTCTGGATATGGATGGGCATGATGATTGCACAACAATGTGAATATACTTAATGTTATTGAATTGTACACTTACAGATGGCTAAGATGATAAATTTTATAGTATGTATATTTCAACACACACATACACAACTCCTACAGAAGTAAAATTTCAGCCTACACAGGTTTACAGAATAAAAAGTTCATTCTGTCTCGCATTTTCTTCCCTAATTCCAAACTTGCTACACCCCCAGAAGATGTTTCTACCCTTTTTCTATTTCTAATTTCTAATATCTACCCTATTTCTAATTACAAATTACATATACGCATATTATATATATATTTGTTTCTCTATGCGCACATAGAAATATGACATCTAGAAGTATATTATATTGTATGAAATATATTTTATATGTATCTATAGACATAGATATTTCATATTGTTTATATGCATATTATATATTTCTATATATTTTAAAAGTTTGTATATACAGGCATATATAAAATATAAACCCATGCTGTAGATATAAAAACTTCAGATAAGTTTTAAAATAGAAAAGGAATCTGTGTTACTACTACATAATATTTTACAGTGTGGATGGATATAATCTGCTTTATTTGACTTCTTCCCCTACTGATGGACATTTCGACCATTTTTGCTTCTCCCCCTTTAAAAGAACATCTTGTATACGTAACTTTGTGCACACATGTGAGGTTTTCTGTAGGATGGTTACCCAAATGTTTCCAACTTCCCGTTGAAGAAACTTGAATCTACAACACAAAAGCTTGTGTACAAATGAGAAGCTGGAGATCAGCCTGTGGAGGTTGTTTGGACCCATAGCTGCATACCTAGCCCTGGAGTTCGTGTTTTTATTTTTATTTATTTATTGTCATTTTAAATTTAAGTATAATTAATACACAGTGTTATATTAGTTTCAGCATATCGATTGGACAATTCTATACACTACTCAGTGCTCACCATGGTGAGTTTAGTCACCATCTCTCACCATACAATCTTTCACAACATTTTTTTTTTTCACAGCATTATTGACTATGTTCCCCAGGCTGCACATTTCATCCCTGTGACTTGTCTATTTTATAACTGGAAGTTTGTACCTCTTAATCCCCTTTATCTATTTCCCCCATCCTCCCACCCACCTCCCCTCTGGCAACCACCAGCTTATTCTCTGTAGTAAGGAATCAGTTTCTTGGTTTGTTTGTTTGTATTTTAGATTCCACATATAAGTGAAACCATACAGTATTATCTTTCTCTGACTTATTTCACTTAGCATAGTGTCTTCTAGGTGCATCTGTGTTGTCACAAGTGATAAGATCACATTCTTCTTTATGGCTGAGTAATATTCCAGTGTGTATATATACCACATCTTCTTTATCTATTTCTTCATCTTAAAAAAAAAAGATTTATTTATTTACTTTAAAGAGAGAGAGAGAGGGCGTGAGCCAGGGGAGGGGCAGAGGGAGAGAGAGAATCCCAAGCAGTCTCTCCACTGAGCACAGAGCCCGGATGAAAGGCTTGAGCTCATGACCCTGAGATCGTGACCCAGGAAAAAACCAAGAGTTGGACACTGAACGGACTGAGCCACCCAGGTGCCTTTCCATTCATCCATCTTTTTAATTAAGAAACGATACTTTTATGTGGTTCAAAATTGAAAAACCACAAAGGGGCATTCAGTGACAAGTCTCCCTCTTCCTTCGACTTCTGGTCACATAGGCTCCACAGAGCCGACCAAGGTCATCAACCTTTTCTGTACCCTTTCAGAGATAGTTTATGTGTGAGAAAAAAAAAAAAGCTATCAACAATTGTACATCAAACACACAGTTCTGCATCTCTTTTTTTTCATCAAATAATGGGAGATTATGCGTTTATCAGGAAAAATACTTTCTCCATTTTCTTTTTGTGACATTTCATTATGTGGATATGGCTATGTCCCCTCTTGGTGGACACCTCAGTTGGTTCCAATCTTTGTTATTACATCAAATGCTATGGTGACTAACCCTGTAAGACTGTCGTTGTGCCCATGCATGAGGTTCGTTCCTGGTAATGGGATGACAGGCTGACATATCTGCACATTTTAAGAATTCCAAGTTGCTGTTGGTAGTGACTGTGCCAATGTGTACCCATCCTGTTTGTGACGGTGTCTGTTTCACCTTCATCGAAATGATGTGTTAGGTCCTATTTGGGTGAGTGAAGGACGGAATCTCAATGTGTGTTATCATGAAACGTTTTTTAGTATGAAGATGGCCAGACATCTTCTGAAAAACTGATGAGGGGGCCCAGAGTTTGTTGCCTTTTTTTTACTTTTATTTTTTCAAAGATTTTATTTTACTTTAAGTTATCTCGACACCCACCATGGGGCTCAAACTTATAACCCTGAGATCAAGAGTTGCATGCTCTACTGAGCATCTAATGTCTCAGACATCTAATGTCTGAGTCAACCAGACACCCCAGTCTCCCCCTTTATAGATGTAATTCGCATGCTGGTCGGTGTGACCTGCTACTTTATGTGAGCAGGAACCATGGTATGTCCTCCTCCTGGAGCTCCATTCCTGGGCTCAGTGTGCCTTAGAGCATTCCATGGATTTTGGAGAAGAAGAAGATCTTTTCTCTTCACCTTTTCATCTTGTGCTCCTCTCTCTGAGTTCCCAAGTGATGCCATCTTCCCATTGTCCCTAGTTCCCTCCTATGCTCATCCTCTGCTATGCCATCTGGCCCCACCACCAAGTCCATGGACCATTCCAGAAGGATTTCAGCCTATGGGGATGAGCATGGGAGGAGGCCTGGGTTTTAGGTTCCTCCTTCCATGGCTTTTGCTTGCTGCCTTCCAGGCTATGGCCGAGTTATGCTCTCATGTCCCGTGGGCATGGTCTCTTCATCCAATATCATGAGTGATTCTCAGAGCTGATAAGAGCTACATACTCTTGTATGTGCCTTGCCCTCTCTTGGACTCGTACCCTCCCACATTCTGTCCCCTTTCCCTATAAGGCCCTCCTCAAGTACACCATAGGTGGGTCAGTCCTGTAAACTCATTCCCCCCTGCATTGCATGTGTCTGCATCTGTTTTGGGCACCCATCACCTACTGTGTAAACTTGCTTCTTGCCCTCTTCCCCTCCCACAGTTTTGGAGGGGGCAGGATCCCTGTCTGAGTTATCTTTGTAACACTAGCGCCCAGCACAGTGCCTGAGGTACAGGAAATGTGTGCTCTTGCGGCCACTGGCCATACCAGGAAATATTTCCCAGCCTCTCATTTCTCTGGAAAATTGTATCGTTACTGGGTCAAGTACAGCATCATGATTGTAGTTAATGAAACCATATTGTCTATTTGAAAGTTGCTGAGGGAGAGGATCTTAAAAATACTTATCACAAGAGAAAAAAGTAACTATGTGTGGTGATGGACATTTCCTAGACTTATTATGGTGATCATTTCCCAATATATACAAATATCCAATCATTGGGTTGTGCACTAATATAATTAGTGCACTAATTATAACTAATATAATGTTATAAGTCGATTATGTCTCATTTTTTTTTAAAAGAAATTTGTATCGACAAACCTCAGCAAATCTCAAATGGTTAAGAAGAAAATTAACACGTGTATTGACTATATTTTCTTATTTTCTTGTTGCTCTGGCATTTGGATCCTTGATGCTGGAGACAATGCCCCTCCCAGGGATAGCTTATTCCCTGAGAGGGCAAACAAATCCCCTGTGAGTGCACCTTTGATGTACAGATGACCCATGAACAATGGGTGTGAGCTGCGTGGGTCCACTTACATATGGATTTTTTCCAGTAAATACACTATAGTGCTCTAAATGTATTTTCTCTTCTTTATGATTTTCTTAATAAACTTATCTTTTCACTAGCCTACTTAATTGTAAGAATACAGTACATTCTATGCATATTATATATATATGTGTATATATATATATACACACATACACAAAATATGTGTTAATTGACTACGTTATCAGTGAGGCTTTTGGTCAGCAGTAGGCTATTAGCAGTTAAGTTTTTGGGGAGTCAAAAGCTATATGTGGATTCTGGGGGGGAATTAGTACCCCAACCTGTGCATTGTGTCAGGTGTACAGACCAACCAATCCAGAGCCCTTACCCCCAACCATCACCTTTACCAAACTCTGTCACACCAAGCCAATATTCCCCCTGAACTAACTTACCCTTAGGCTAGGTATCAGGCAACAGGGGACTATTCCTACAGCCCAGAGTCCCATGAAACTATTCAAACACTCCAGTCTTTTTTTTTTTTTTTTTAGATTTCATTTTTATTTATTTGAGAAAGAGTGTGAGTGAGATAGCATAAGCAGGGGGAGCAGCAGAGGGAGAGGGAGAAGCAGGCTCCCTGCTGAGCAGGGAGCTCAAAGCAGGGCTCTATTCAGGACCTTGGGATCATGACCTGAGCTGAAGACAGATGCTTACTGACTGAGCCACCCAGGCACCCATCAAATGCTCCAGTTTTAAGCCTACTCAGCTACCAGAACTGCCTCCCGCATTCTTTCTCGTGAAAACCCCAGTAACGGTTCTAGACCATGATCTCTTAGCCCATTGCCTCCTGACTGACTCTGGTTCTTCCCCACATGGCCCTGTGAAATGAGCCACCTATTTCTAGGGATCTATATGCATAAACTTCTTTCATAAGAATCATTTCCATGTCTGTGTGTCTTGCCATTTCTGATGAAAACAAATCCTGTGCCCATTTTTAGAGAAACTTGGAAGTGGATTCTTGTTATGGCCCCATGCCAAGCATTTTATTTTTTAGTCTTCTCCTTGTTCTGGTGTCTTCTGCCTCCTTCAGCTTCCTCCACTGGCCCCAGTGAAAAAGATTCATAAATTTTGAGAGATAATAAAGGAATGAAATTGGAGGTCTAGCTGATTTCATCCCTTGGGTGATGGTTTAAAAACCAGGTTGGTCATGCAGTTGTGTGGTTTTGTTTTTGTTTTGTTTTGCAACAGGAGGTAGAAATTATGAAAACCTGACTGAAAGGAAATTAGCTGGCACCAGGCTTTCTGTGACCTGTAGCAAATGCGAAATAGTAAAATATACATATGCTAATAAAATGATTTCTCCACAAAGCTTCAAATAATGTGAAATCATTTAAAAAATTGTCAAGAAGGGCTTTGGGGGCAGATTGCATTTTCCAAAGATGGCTACATTCCTATCCCCATCATGCTTGCTCTTTCTCAGGGTGACCCTTTAATTTTCCATTAAAGAGGTGGCATCTAGTTTTGCCTCCCTAAAGTCTGGGTTGACTTTAGTGACTAGATTGTCACAGTAAAATGTGGCAGAGGTGATGCTGCATGGCTTCTGATGCTAGGTCAGAAGAGGCCCTGGAGCTCTACCTGAGTTCCTTGGAGCTCTCATTCCTGGGACACTTTGTCAGAGCTCAGCAATGTGCTTAGAAAAATCCAAGCCCCATGGGGAGGCACTCTGGGCAGTAAGGTGGCTGAACCCTGGCTCTTGAAACCTTGCACTCCACTCACCAGTCATGGGGTGAGGGAGCTTCCTAAGGCCCCACAGTTCTGGGACTCCCGACATCCTGGGCAGAGCCCAGCCATCCTGTTCCCACCCCGCCTGAATTCCAGAACCACAGAATCCAAAAGAAGACACATGAAATGTTTGCTGTTTTGCATCTCTTAAGTTTGGAGTGGTTTGTTGATCAGCAATAGAATATTGGATCAGACCTAAAATCACATGTGGAGGGTGGGGGCACATTGCAAATTATAGAAACCTAGAGCTGACACCCTATGTCCAGACTCAAGGTGGCTACAATTTGGCTAAAATCAGAAAGACCTTCTGCCCTTTGTCTTGGATTATTTGAAGTTTGAATTATGGGAGGATTTCAAGGAGTATCATCTGATAAAATACTGTTTTTTGGTAAATATTCTCTTCAACTTTTCCTCCCTCCCTTCTTCCCTCCCTCCCTCTCCTTCTTCTTTCCTAATGAGATGTTCTGAAAGCAGCGTGGGTAGATTATTCCAGGGAGGCACAGAGGCATGACTCCAGTTCTGGATTCTGTGCGGGGATGTGGCAGAGTCTGTGGTGCTCTGGGTGGAGATCTGCTGGGTGCGGTTTGGATCCAGCTGCCTGACTGCCCAGGGAGGCCTCCAAATATTGCTTGGAAACCAGCAAAAGCTGTGACGTGTTTCTCCAGCACTGGAGTAAGGTGGTGACTTGGTGATAATCCGTCCCTTCCCCAGGAAAGGAGTACACTTCTGTTTCATTATCCACGAGATCTGGTGGCTGGTGAGACAGCTTTTCAATAACCTGGGTGGTGAAGGAGGATTCTCAGCTTCTGGTTCCCAAGGAAAGCACTATGTGACTGGAAGTTTTGGGCTCTCAGTATGTTCCAGTCTGGCAGCGCTGCAGCATTGCTCATAGACGGTGATGCAAACAGTGCCCCTAGAGGTGTGCATGGCTCAGCTTGGGCAGCTAACCTAGGGCTCAGCCTGAGCTAAATGGGTTGATCTGTTCAAGAGTCTTTGTTACCAGGTGTATGGATTTAATCTGCAGAATTTCTTTTAAAAAGATACTCTTTTTAAGGATAAAAAAGGAAAAAAATTTCCTTTAAAAATAAAAGTCTTGAAAAGCCTGAAGAAATAAGAAGCAGTCCATTCACCCCACACCTGTCTTCTCCCTAGACTTTGAGTACTTCCCAGCCATCCTTACTGGGGCCTCTCTGCAGATAATTGCAAAGACTGTGTTCTTCATACTGCACCGCGGGAAGGAGGGAACACACGCAGAGTTCCAGACGTAGGCAGCAAATGCCCTCAACGATTAGGGCAGTCTCAAAGTTTATTCCCAAGGCTGGGACCATGGGGATACCTCCCTTCCGAGGCTACCCATCTTCACTGCCCCGAGTCAGCAGGCGCAGACATGTCACACCTCTTAGCTTTACCCCTGCAACTTGGCACCCTGGGCCACAGAAAAAATCACTCCTACTCTCATCTTTCCTTAATGGTCCCTCTGTGGCAGCCAGCACTGCTGAGCAGACTTGTATTATTCCCAGTGGCTGTGTTGCATAAGGTCATTGCAAGCACGGAATGAGTGGTTAGATGACTGAGCCATTGCTCCTGGGGGAAATAAGGGTGAGCTTCCAGCAAGCCTCTGGTCACAACATTTCATCAACTGATCAACAGATAGCTTCATTTCGTGTGTGTTTCCATTTAAAGATGCCTTATTTAGTCTATAGTGTTGAGTCGTTGATGTTGAACTCACAGCACTCATGCCTAAACGAAGCTGATGTACCACACATATCTTCTCCCATAAGGATACAGCCCAGCCATCCTGTGCTTGGGGACACTAGCCAGCACTCAGCCATTTAAAATAATGAAACCACCAGAAAATCACAAAACAGGAAAACATGTCACTAAAAAGAAACGACACTTGTTTGCATTGTGACAGCTGAGGCAAGAAGCTAGAGTGGGAACATGCACTTCGGACAACTCAAATTTTTTGCTGTTCTGTTTGTGGCTGTGAATGACCGTGCAAATGCTTTGAGTATTGATTTGGGGATTGCAAATAAATGTTAGCAAGTAGCCGAATTTGCAAATACTGGATTTGCAGATAATGAGGGTTGACTGTATTTTTACTTAATTGAAACTTAAAACAATGTCCCTTTTCCCTCTGTCCATTCACTGTGGTTGCAGGTCTCAAATGTGAATGCCCCCAGGGGCCAAGCAGGTCACATAAGGGTCTGGTGGCACAGAGGTCACAGGCCTCATCTAAAGGAGATGTAACTCCCCTGTTCCAGCGGATCCTTGGTGTGGGGAAGGTGGGGGGGCATAATTTTTACTGGGGAAAGAGAAGTTACGTTTAGAGAGATTTCATGCTCATTTGGGGGTGCTGGAGATTATGCAGATTAGGCCTCCCCCATTTCATCCTTTGGTACTGCTCAAGAGACACTATTTTGTCAGAATTCCTGATTTTTCACGAGAAAGCTGAAAGTCCAGATTTTTATCTGAATGTCAAGATTTTAAAATATAGGGGCGCCTGGGTGGCTCAGTGGCTCTCTGCCTTCGGCTCGGGTCATGATCCCAGGGTCCTGGGATCGAGCCCTGTGTTGGGCTCTCTGCTCGGCAGGGAGCCTGCTTCCCTTCCTCTCTCTCTGCCTGCCTCTCTGCCTACTTGTGATCTCTGTCTGTCAAATAAATAAATAAAATCTTAAAAAAAAAAGATTTTAAAATATAGCCAATTAATTGAAACAAAAGCTTACCACACAGTGGAAGCCCAAATAGAACAGGAATTACCTGGACACGTGTCTGCTATGTTCCTAGGTGCCATTATCACCTAGGACATTGGTGAGAGGCTGATGGTAAGCTCAGGTAATCTACTTGACTGGTACCTACCTTTGTTTCCTTTATCCATTGACATTATCAGCAAATATTTCTGCTTTAAGAAAGGACTGATAATGGAGGGGGGATATGTGAATTTGTGTCCATACTGACAGCACAGTTGAGCAGTGGGAGGTTGAAACCATTGCCTTCAGTGGGATACTATAAGGGTTTATGTATATTAAATCAATAATACCTTTTTACACCTGGCATGACATAAGCCTAGCCAGCAGCTGCTGAAGACTGGCTTATCCCAATAATGAGGGAAATATGACCTCTATACAGAGAGTGAAGATTTCCCTAGCACTTTCAAGTATATCTGGGTCCTTCCAGTGAGTGCCTTTTTTTTTTTTTTTCATCTTGCGCTTCTTGTATATGAAAGCATTCTGTGAGGTTATGTCCATGAAAACAAATGCCTTTTTTTCTTTTCCTGACAAAAGCCTAGTAATGAAAGATAAGGATTAGGTTACACCATGGCTACCACAGCTGTCAACAAGCCTTTTGAGATTTTCTTTCTCTGTTGTAATCAGTTAATGAATTGGAGTTTTCTGCAGTGTTCATAGAAGGTAGATTTTCAGATCTGGGAGCAGAAAATCAGAGACACTTTTTCCATGAGGAATGTCTCGTTTGGTCTTGTGGCTGCACACAAGCTCAGTTGCGTCCAGGACTAATCTTGCTAATTACCACAGGTGGATTTTTGACCCAAGGAAGAAGAAAATAAGGCTCCAGGGCACTTCTCTGTGACCGCCTTGGGACCCTTCAGAAGTGATGAGCCGCCAATCTGAAAGCCGCTTGGGTTATAATGATTCTCGAATGGGCTTTTATGTGGACAAGCAACATGACCTAAGGCATTGGGGACACCAGAGAGGACATGTTTTATGCAGCTTGAGATGTGAGCAGAGAGCAAAAGTGGTTGCAAACCATGAGTCCCACTGCTCTTTCAAACATTACAGAGTGTTTTCTGAATTATGATAGTGCGTACTTGTGCATGAGCTGTACTTAAACGTCACAGTTTTGGAACAACCTGGGTTTGTACTTTCTATGATCCAGGTGTGGACCTGGATGATTTCTATACGCAAGACCTCACTCATTTGATCTCTTCTGTGAATGGGAGCGGTAGGAGTGATTGCTGTCCCCATTTTACAGGGGAGGGCACCAGGTTTGCCAAGTTACCCGAGGATCCATTTGGGTCTTGAGTCCAAGTTTGATCCCAAAGCCTGTGCTCCTTGACACACAGAACACGACTGGGCGACAGCGGAGAGTGTCTTAGATGTGACATGAGCTGATTTCACTGACCTGTTCTTGTATGATGGCCATAGGAGGACTCAGGCTGATGGGGCATTTAGTGGGAAGTTCAAAGGGCTGTAACTTGTTTAGTGACATGCTTCTAACCACCTTGTAGGACCTGTCTTAAACCATGGAGACTGTTACAAATTTACTACCGGTGTCGAGAAAAAAACACCTCATTACCGGTGTCATGTGAAGATTCATTTTTTGGACCCATTATTTGATCCATAATGCCTGAGTAGGGAGACCTATTTTCCTCTTCCTTTTTCTCTGGATTCTATAAACTCCTCACTCTCCTTCTGCGCTCAGATGCCTTTACCACCCCATCTCCCCGAACCTCCTTGGGAAATTTGCCACATCTGCTTTCCTTTTGCTTTTGAATAGTCTTTTTCTGTCAACTGAATTCTTCCTATTACTTTTTCCATCAGCACTGAAGGGTTGAAAGACTGTATTGAGAACAGTCACCACCTCAGTGCTGCAGCGAACATTTTGCTGGGTTGGCTTTATCATGCATCTGTCCTCCGGGTTCTCTCTAGCCAGGCAGCCCCCCGCCCCCAGTGCTTTGTCTTTCTTTAAACGCATTTCAGAGTCAGTAACGGACACTTGCATTTCCTCCCCAGACACCAAGGCATGTGTATCATGGACCAGTCTTCAAAAGTAGTTATTCTGGGGGCACTTGGGTGGCTCAGTCTGCTGAGTGTCTGCCTTTGGCTCAGGTCATGATCTCGGGATCCTGGGATCAAGCCCTGCATAGGTCTCCCTGCTCAGCGGGGAGCCTGCTTCTCCCTCCCCTGCCCACCTATGCTCTCTCTCTCACTATTTCTGTCGCTATCTCTGTTTCTCAAATAAACAAATCTTTGAAAAAAAAGACAAAAATAGTTATTTTAGGTTTCAAAATTTTCTGTTAAGTAAAAATGTACTTATAGTGAAATGCACAGTTCTTACGTATACCACTCCACTATTTTTTTCTATTTGCTTTCATCCATACTCAAATCTCTTCTTCTTCCTTTTTTAAAAGATTATTTATTTATTTATTTATTTGACAGAGAGAGAGAGAGAGAGAGACAGAGAGAGAGAGGGGGGGAGAGAGGGAAGGAACACAAGTAGGTAGAGTGGCAGGTAGAGGCAAGAGGGAGAAGTAGGCTCCCCCCTGAGCAGGGAGACCAATGTGGGGCTTCACATAATCTCAGGGATTATGACCTGAACTGAAGGCAGATGCTTAAATTACTGAGCCAGCCACATGTCCCAAAATCTTCTCTATTAAAAAAGCAAACCACGTCTGCCTTTAGCCCCACAAAGCCTCCAATTACTGTCCTATCTCTGTCTCCATATTCAACCAGACTTCTTGAATACACAGTCCCCATTTCTTCTCTTTCCACTCTTCTTGTATCTGCTTCCTTCCCTATCCCTTCCTCCATCTTCACAAGTATTGCCAACACCCTCCAATCCCTGAATCCAAAGGACACTTTGCTCTGGTCGGAATTCTTTAACCTTCAGGGGCCCTCCATGGACCTCGCCTCTTTTGACACATTTACTTCCTCGATTTACAGGAGGCTCTGCTCTTCTGACTTTCCTTCCTGGCCTTCTGCTGCCCATTCTTTCTCTCACTGGGGGGAGTCAACCTTCTCCTCTGGAATTAAATATTAGAGTTGCTTAGGCTCAACTCTTTTGCTCACTACATGCTTTCTTTTTGGGATGATCGCACCCACTTCTGTGGTTTTAATGTCTACCTGCATATATGCAACTCTCAGGTCCCTGCTGGCAACTCTCCTCAAGCTCTAGACCCATTTGCCCAGCTCCACATCTCCTCTTGGGTGGCTCAGGGGCACCTTCAGTCTTCGCATCCCAAATCAAGCCCACAGTCTTTTTTCCTAACACTGGTCCTTCTGCAGGCTCCCCCCACTAAACGGAGAGGCATTTCTTAGTGGTGATGACCCAGGAACTGCCAGTGACTCCTCCACCTATGATCTAATTGATTATTCAAATCCGATTGGTTTTGTGTTCAACAGTGATCCCTCAATGCCAACCTCTGCTTCTCTCATGGTACCATGGTAAGGGTTCATGCCTCACTGAGCTCCCCTTTCTCTCTGACCACCCATTCTCCACCCAGCAGTGTTCCACTACTTTCTATCATTATGTGCACAGCAGGGACCTACGGGATCAGATCCCTGCCTCTCTCTCCAGCCCACCTCACACCCCACAACCTCACTGGCTGTCTTTAGTTCCCCAATCATGCCCTGATCCTTCCCACTGCTGACCTCTACCTGCATCCTTTTGTCTTCATTGTCCCTTGCTCTGCTCTCAGCAGTCCCTATTCCACACATGTGTCTTGCCCACCTAACGACCTCCCTGATGCAATGCATCTCATATGCCACATGCCACGTGTCCCTGCTTTCAGATAATCAGCACAGCCACACCCTCACAATTCCCTGTGTTTAATGGCCTCTTCCTCATTTAAGCATCCTGATGGTATCTTCATTTTTTGTTTTTGGTTTATCTCCAGCACTGAGTGCGATGTCCGGACATCTATTAGAAACATAACAAATAGTGTTGACCAAATACATGAAACTTCATTCTTCATATTATTTATAATTTTTTTTTTTTTAGAATGGAATGCACTTAATGTGAACCAAGGGACCCAGATTGGAGAATTAGTATAACAGCTGCCAGTTCAGATTAAAGAAACAATTTTGATACATCTGGGGGATTGAGTACCTTGGGTAGGAAACAAAGGCTCCGTCTTGTCACCTCATTAAAAAAAAAATGTGGACATAGTGGCCATATGCTCAATGGATTGCAAAGCATGGGCAGGAGGCCTGGAGCCTGGTACCGGCTCTGAATAACCACAGCTTTGGAAAAGCCATGTCACGCTCTGTTTTGCTCACTGGCAGAATAGGACAATCACATGCCTCCCTCGAGTCTCCAGGACTTGTGAAAATGAGATGCATCTTTGCAAAACATTAAAATCACATGAACCTACTGGGAAGTGGCAATCATGTTTAGGCTTAGGATTCCACCAGATTCTCCTGTTCTGCCCTAGAGCAGAGCGGAGGACCTGCAGTGTGGGCAACTTGGGAGACTTGAAAAATGGACCAAACCCACGTGTTTCTATTATTGTTGTGTTGTTATGATTGGCATCTCAGTACGACTGGCTCTCCATAAGCCTCAGTCATCCCTCCAGGCTTCTGGGCTTGAGGTTGCTTTGGCTGAGGCTGCAGGCTATGGTCCTGAACCAGGGTGGTTTGGTGCTTGGCCCAGCCTGGGGCTGCAGACTGCTCAGCAGAAACGTGCCTCTCTTCTTATGCCCAGGTTGCCGATGACCCAGGGCTGGGCTCTCCATCAGGCTGCTGCCCCAGGCGCTGCTGGGAATCGTCATTCTCCTCTCCTTGCAGCAAAAACCTCAGCAGCTGCTCCGTGGGGGAGGTTAATTAATGCAATTAACAACGAATGTCTTAATTGCAGATGTTTAGAGAGACACTTTACTATTATTATTGCTAGTATTGTTGGTGTGCGCCTCTCCACACACTTGGATGTCTCTTTATTAAAGCAAATAAAACCATAATTAGGTACAGCCCAATTCAAACGGTGGCAGTGGCCTGCAGCAGGAAACCATAATTCAAGAACAAGAGGTGTTCTCAGCAAATATCATGTTGCCTGCCCGGTAACTGGGTGTGTGCCAGAGCACTGTGAGCAACTCCGCAGTGCCCTTCCTTGCCTTCCCTACAGTCTGGCCAGACAGGGCAGGCAGGGTGAAGGGGACCGATGGAGGGAAGCTGAGCCCTGCTGGCAGCCATCTCAGTGAACAGGCCCTGAACATGCTGATAGGTGAGGCCGAAGCTCACAGACAGGAACTCAAGGGCACAAGTTAAGGATTCCATTTCCAAGAAGGTTCCAGAAGGTCAGAATCTGGGAAACCCCCAAAACACAGTTTACTCCACTCAAATTGAGGTTTTGGAAGATTAAGAGAAAGGAACTGGAGATCAGATCAACATTTGGAGGGGAAACCATCAGCAGAACACACACCCCGGGCCTTGACCATGGATCAAGGCCTTGACCACAGAGTCTTTCCTGGTAGCGCAGACGGCTCACAGTCTGCAGTCAGGTGCATCGATATGCTAATGACGGCCTCTTTAAGTGAAATTAATGCCCGGTTGTGTGAGTAGAGCCCCCTTCATTATTCCCTGTGATATGAAGATGTGCCCGAGATTCTTCCCGGCCTCTCAGTGACACTCTTCATACAAAATTTATCTCTTTTATGGATTTGAAGCTCTTTCAGATACATATCAAAGACCTTTCCATGCCTCTACCATGCATAATATATTCTGCAACAGCTTATAATAAATCATCTTCCCTCTCTGACTGGTTAGCCGTGAGCAAACATGGCTATTGCTTTCACTGAAAGGATGTGAGACCCTCCTATTTAATACTCTGCTTCTTGCTACCACTCTCTGTTCTTCCATCTTCCCTAAGGAGCCCCACAAAATGGCAAGGAGCTGGGATCGCTCCAACTGCCTTTCTGATTTTAAAGTCACTGTATCCATGGTATAGAAAACATAACAGGCTCTTATTTTATGTTGAAAGAATCTTTTCTTCGCCTTTGTCTTGCTTCCTGTTTTCACAAACAGACACAGCACAGGTACTTACTGCATTTCCAGAAGACAGCCTGGGAAAAGCAGACCATACTGGTGGTTCGTCTGAGCTGAGCACAGGAGGGCTTTGTGGTATCTCTGAGGAAAGAAACAAAAGAGGACAATGTGGAAGACTGTTCAAAATGGCGGCCCCTGATCTGGGAATGACACCATAGCCCCACTGGCTGCCAAAGCTGGGAGACAGTTCCCCATCTGCTGGCTTGGGGGAAAAGCCTCCATCACCAAGGTTACTGATGCAGAACCAAAGGATTAGGCTTTCTGATGCTCATGGATCGATGGGGCTCTGTGTGTGTGTATGTGTGTGTGGTGTGGGTCATGAAGCAGGAGGGCAGGTATTTTTTAAAAAAGAAACAGAATTTTTGTCTTTTTGTGGTGTTATTTCTAATGGCCAAAGTGTGTTCAAGGAACTGAAACCTGTAGTGAAGATGGTTAAGTGTTCCTAACCTTTATCTGTTTTCCTTTTCTTCTGTAGGAAGATAATCTGAATTTATAGCTGGACAATGATTGAACAGAATAAAGGTGACTTTCCCAGTCTCCCTTACAGCTAGATGTGGCCATAGGACTTATGTTTTGGCTTTTATAGGGGTGCCTGGGTGACTCAGTTGGTTAAGCAGCTGCCTTGGGCTCAGGTCATGATCCCAGGGTCCTGGGATCGAGCTCCGCACTGGGCTCCCTGCTCATTGGAGAGCCTGCTTCTCCCTCTCCCTCTGCCCACTTGTGCTCTCTCTCTTTCTCTCTCTGTCAAATAAAAAAATAAAATAGTTAAAAAAAGTTTTGCCTCTTATAGGTTGTAAAAGTAGAAGTGTCTTATGGCAGCTTCAGAGAATTCCCTTTGCTTGTTTTTCCTTTGCCTCTTTATCCTTCTGGCTGAGATGAAGAATGTACTGGCTGGAGCTGGAGCAGCCACTTTGAAACATGAGGTGAAGTGGCGGTAGAGATCATACACAGAGAAGCTACACAATAGAAGGAACATGAGTTCCTGAGGACTTCAATGAATAGAGGTGTCTTAGTAGGTCCCAAGGGCCTACCTATAGACATCAATGGGTGAGAGAAATAGACTCCAATCTTGTTTACTATCTCTCAGAGTTAAGATAAAGGCACAGAGTGTGACTGGAAAGTGGGAGGAAGAGAGAAATTTCTCTTTTATATTCCATTTCTCAAGGGCTTGTAAGAGTGGGGAATGAAGTCTCCTTGGCTCCCGTTTTCTCTGATGTAGAGACGCATAGCACTCATTCAGTACTTAAAATTTTTATTGGTAAAGAGGAAGAGATAAAACCTAGAATGCCCCATGAAATATTACTTGATGCCTAAAGTGACATTGTAAATTATTATCCCCCAATATTATTCTCATTAACACCAAGAAGGTCTCAATTACCAGAGAATTCAACAGTAGTCATATTGGTAAACCATAACTGATTATGGCATCCTTGTGGCCTACATGATTCACCAAGGACCCTCACCAGGGATTTAAGCAGTGGCAATTGACAGAGCGACTTGTAGCACTTCACAGTTGTACCAAAAAAGATCTGGCATTCTTTGTTTTGCTTTTTACCTCCAGGGAGGAGAATGGTTAGTTATCTGTGGAAGTCTGAAGCCTCATGGGAGATCCTGGAGGTGCCCACCCAACCCAACAGAGTTAGGAAACTTTAAAAGATTTCTGCTTTCCTTCATTGTTCATTCGTTCATTCATTCATTCATTCATTCATTCAGCACATCTGTATTAATGCCAAGAGTTGTGCTAGATACTGAGGATATAATAATGAACAAAATCAAAATGAGTCATAGACTTTCTATAAAACATTTTATTTATTTACTTGAGAGAGAGAGTGAGAGAGAGAGAGAGCATGAGAGGGGAGAGGGTCAGAGGGAGAAGCAGGCTCCCTGCAGGGAGCCTGATGCGGGACTCGATCCTGGGACTCCAGGATCATGACCTGAGCTGAAGGCAATCACTTAACCAAGTGAGCCACCCAGGCACCCCTAGTCATAGGCTTTTAATATTTTTTTATCCTCATAAGATTGGAACACCATTGGATAATTTATAAGCAGTGGGGTATTTTGACCAGATTTGTGGTTTGAAGCGATCACACTAATTGTCAGGTGGAAAATGGCCTGGTGGGGTTGGAGCAGGTGAGGAACATTTATTTGGATTCTGGGACAAAGGTCTCAGAGAGAGGTGATGGTGGCTTGGATGGGCAGGGGATGGCAGTGGAGAAGGAAGGAGGTGTTCAGATTCAGAAGTGACGTAAGAGACAAAATCATTGATGGCAATATAGTGTATTTTATTTTGTTTTTTAATTTTTAATGGAAATATAATATATTTAAAAATAAGCATCTTCACAGACATTCTTTATAGCTCCTTTAGCTTTGCTAAAGGGGGGCACAGGGTAACAGAGTCTGATGGGTCATCTTAAGGCCACCCAGATCTGTACTACCTTCCTCCTGTGAGGAAGACAGAAGACACCCAGGTCTTCTCAATCTTCCAAGAGGACAGACTTATGTCCTAACTGTGTGACAATGGAAAAGTGATTTAACTTCTCCGGGTCTCATTTTTAACTTCTGTACAACGGAAATAACTGTTGGGACACCAGGGTGGCTCAATTGGGCATTTTACTCTTGGTTTTGCTTCAGATCATGATCTTGGGGTCCTGGGATTGGGCCTCACATCAGGCTCCACACTCAGTGGAGAGTCTGCTTGAGGATTCTCTCTCTCCCTCTCCCTCTGTTCCTCCCCTTAGCTCTCTCTCTCTCCCTAAAACAAACGAATGAATGAATGAATAAATCTTAAAAAAAAAAAAGAAGAAATAACTGCTGTGTCTGAATGGGACTGAGAAGTTCAGAGATCCTCATGGTATAATGTATAAACTTGTCAAATCACTAAGTTTTACACCTGGAACTAAGGTAACATTGTGTGTCAACTCACTCAAAAAAAAAAAAAAAAAGTTCAGAGTTCCTCAATGCAGATAAGCTTATTATATTTGTTGTTTTGGTCTTTTGCATATAATGCACAACACCATTTATATTTAAAAATGGTACATAATTTATATGATAAAACTAAACTAGTTAAGTTTGACATTTTATGATTGCAAAATACTCAAGAATTTACCAGAATGGAATTTTCCTCATTTTTCTGCCCAGACCTCCTCCACATTCCCTAATGTCTGAAATTCTGGTTTGGTTTTCTAGGTAATTCCTACCTTATATGTTGGGATAATTAAATGAGATAATGAATTAAAGCATTTATCACAGAGCATGACAGATGGTAAGCTCTCATAAATATTAGTTACATGTTTGGGGACAAAACAACCAGCCAAATTAAAAAAGGGTGTTTTTTGGGGGGTGTTGCTACATAGTTACTTAGCAAACTCTGATGGAAACTGTGTGTGTCAGTTATGATGTTGAACAAACATGCCCACTCAGTTTCAGTCCCCTTCCACGTTCTTTTTCCCAACCCCAGCTCTTCATAGGTGTTAAGCTATAAAACCAAATGGTGACCAAAAATCTTCTGGAGAGGAGGCCCCAACCATTTAAGGCATCTGATAATGACTTGCCTGGGCTTATTACATTAGATGAAAAACAACAAAAACAACTTTGGAATTTAGAATAATAACATTAATTTTTGCTTTCCAATTATTATAGTGTTGCAGTTCTTAGTATAAGGCTGGTAATAAAGTTTTCCTTCGTAATACTGCATGTGGAAGCCATGTGGACCAGGTGGCCACTGCTTCAGGAATGGAGGAGAGTGTCCATTCTTCTAGCATAGAAGGAGTGGAATTTGCACTGTAAGTCACTTGATAAAAATGGCTATGCAACTCTTCAGAGTCCCTATGCCCGCTATCCCAACTTTGCTATGACACTTTGAAGTAAGTGAGCTCTTTACACACTTAAAAAGGGATGTTTAATTTGCACATGGAATACCTTGGAAATGTTCAAGTGAGAGCAGATTAACTGGATTCATGAACTAGTGGGCCGCTGGGCTGAGGATTCTCACAAACGCCAAGGACTCTTACAAAAGTCCGGTAACTGGCCAAAAATTGGAGTACCCTTACTAAGCTGTTTTTCCAAGGGTATATCTGAGAAAATGAAGCGCGGCTTCTCTAGAGTTCCAGGAAACCAAACTCCAAAGAGAGGCGCCTCTCATGCGAGCTGTTTATGTATCATTTTCGAAGTCTTGTGGGCAGTGCTGGCATCCTGACTGCAAGAGGCAGTCATAGTTGCAATCATTCAGACACCTCCACACGTCTGTCACAATTGCTGGAGGCAGTTGGTTCACAGTGACTTCTATCTCCTTTTTAAACTGAAGTATAGCTGACTTGCTGTGTTATATTCATTTCAGGTGTACAACATAGTGACTGGATAGTTCTAGACCTTACTCAGCAATTGCCATGATAAGTGCAGTCACCACCAATCACCATACAATATTATTAGAATATTATCAACCATATTTCTTATGTTGTACTGTTTGTCTCTGTGCCTTAATTATTTTATAACTGGAAAATTTCTACCTCTAACTTCCTTTATCTGTCTTGCCCATCCTCGTACCCACCAAGACCTATAACATAACCTATAACATTTGTGCCGCCAGAACAGCTTCTGCTTCAGGATGTTTTAGTTTGGATTTCCCCAGAAATGCCCACAAGGGAGTGGAGAAGAAAGACAGAGGGGAGGGTAGCTAATTGGATGTGCTATTTAGCCAGTGATGCTGTAGGCATCTGGAGCTCCATCCCTCCAGGAAATTCTGGGAGGCGGAGAACATGGAGGGATGGGGTACAGAGGCTGAGATCTTTATGCTCTGGGTACCCATCCCTTGGAGGATGAGGGCTGCTTCTGGGAGCATTGTTCCTCTAGGACTTCTGCTTGCCCTGCATGCTCCAGTGGTCAGAATCCCTGGTGGTGTTTGTGGGAAGCAGCCCTGGCATGTGAGGCAGTGGTGAGAGGCATGGACAGAGCGTCCACAACAACAAATCACACCATGTTCACTTTATGCATCATCAAAATTCTGCCAACATCCCTGCTACATTCACTTTTTGTCCCTCAAAAGTCTACATTGTTGCTACTCATTAGAATCTCATCCTATTACTCTTTCTGGAAGATTTCTGGAATCTGCCTATGTAATTCCTCCTTGACCTTCAGGTCTCACCTAAACATGCTTTTCTCAGAGATGACTGTCTTATATCCTGCTGGGCTTATGTCCTCCAGCATATGCGTATACCACAACCATTTAAGCACACCTAGTGAGCCTCTCCACAGAAAACTACATTTCCCAGAATCCCCTGGGGGTGGGGTTCTGGATCTTATCTTGATATATATATGTATGGCAGAAGGCAAGAAGTGCAGTGGAGCCATGCTTGTGATTTTTCCACTTGTGTTGTCTGGCAAGCTGATTGAAGAGTTGGATTGTTCTGTGGCACCTTTCCAGCATTCAGGCTCTAGTTTTATAGTGTCAAGAGGCTGAGTGAAAGGCATTTGTTGTTTTGCCCATGTGTATCTATCTGGTGTAGCATGGTCTGGACTAATAGTTGGGATGGATCACAGTCAAGGTGGCCTAGAGCCAACAGGCCCTGTATCAGCCTTCTGAGTCCCAATTGTCCTGATTGTCCCATGGCTGGTGGCAGCCCTGATGGGACAGGTTCATGGTGTTGCTCTGAAAGTAATTTCTGGAGGTGTAGTCTGGTCTGGATTCAGACAAATATTGTGTAAGCACTCAATTCCACTGACTTAATGCATGTCTGTTTAAGATGCCTGTGATGGTTTGTGTTTCTATAATTAAACCTTGACTGATGTATGATATCTCATAGTACCACACTCCTCCATTGTAGTAGTTTTATATATATTTGTGTGGTCATAGAATATGGGTCTTTCATTCAGATAGTTGCATGAAGATGAGCTTATAGCAACTTCAGCTAGTACAATAACTTAGGTCGGGGGTCTCAGTCAGGGCCAACTTCCTCCCCCACCCAGGAGACATTAGTGAATATCCAGAGACATTTTTGGGCATCATAACTGGGAAGGGTGATGTCAGCATTTAGTTGGAGGAGGACAGGGATGCTGTTAAACATCCTGCAGTACCTGAGACAGCCCACTGCAACAAGGAGTTATCCAGTCTGAAATTTCAATAGAGCTGATGCTGAGAAACGCTGATCTATAGATTTCTTAAATTATATTGAGTAGTACCCATATCTCCAGTAGAGCAAAGAGCTTTGTTGATCTACCACCCAGCCAGGGTGAAGTGCCTAAACACAACCCAGACTGTTTGAGGAAGTGTCCTGCTATTGCCTTCCCATGGCTTGAAGTGTTGGGTGCCAGAAACTCTCCTGGGAAGTGGTGTGGTTATTGACCCCACTGTGTGGACTCTAGAGTAGTATATGATGGAAACTCAGACCAAGGCTCCTCCTTCTTCCCTGTTCCACTTATTCTTGCCTTTGTGGGGCCCAAGTTGGAAAAAAAGATGGCTAATAATTTGGATGAATGACTTGTAAGTTTTGGCAAGAACAAGAATGGCATTTATCTCTTTTATCCAAATTGGTAATATTTTGAAAAATTTTCTGACTTAAAGGCAGTTATTTTGTTCAGACATATAAATAACTCTATCTGTGGGTGTGCCCATGCACACACAGGTGCTAGTTATTTGTTTATGTGGTCCATAGGTAATTCAGGATTATATTATTGTTGTAGAAGAAATCAGACAATAAAGAATATGTAGAGATAAAAGCAAAACCCCCCTTGAAACCTCTGCCCTAATCCCAACCTCACTGCCCTCTCCAGAGGTGCTCATTGCTATAGTTTGGGGCATATTTTAGATATTTGGTGTACATATGTTTTACATGCATCTGTATGCACACATAGGCATGTAGAAAGCATATAGTTTTGCTTTTAAGATTTATTTAAATTTTGTTTTTGAAGCCAGCATATAATTCGTTTTAAGTTTTTGTTGTAGTGTTCAGTGATTCGTTAGTTGCATATAACACCCAGTGCTCATCCCAACACGTGCCTCGGCACATTTGAAGAGCTTTCCACATGGGATGATAGGCTTCCCCTCTTGCTGTTGGCTGCTGCATAGTGCAGCCTGGTACAGACCTGTCATGTTCAGGCAACTGTAGAGAAGCTACCATAAAGCCTCCACCTTCAGACAGCCTGCCTGGGTTTAAGTTATGGCTTTACCACTTACTACATGCATGATGTTGGGCATGTAGGTTAATTTACCAGTGCCTGAATTTTCTCTGGTTCCAGGTGCCTTGGCTCTTTCATCTGTAAAAATTATCAACTTGTTGAAGCCATCCAGTTCCAGTAAATCAGCAAGGTGGATTACATGCCATCCCCTGTGTTCTCCAGGGCTCAGTGTATGAAGGCACACAGTTTGAGCTCCACTGAATCTTCACTTCTTCCTTTCTAAAATTTTCCTCCCACCAGGGAAAGAATTCTAAATAGATGCAGTTGAAACTTTTAAAAATTCCTAGGCTTAAGAAGTTATATTTTATATAATTTCCTAGAAATGTCCCCTTCATGACCTACTAGGCTATAGGCAGGATATCAGTTGATTCCAATGATTCTTTATTTCACCTTGGCATGTCTTTTATCAGAAATCATATGGAAACTTTTTAATTTATGGGCTTTTATTGCAATCCTCAATTCACCCTGAGTAGTCTATTATTAAGTGTTCTAGAGGTTCTTATTGTCCCTTATCAGAGAATTGTATCTCAGCGCAATTCATCTGTAGTCATTCTTCACAGAGAGAATCTTTCATATTACCTTTCTTTCATCTTACAACGACGACTCTTGAATACATCATTATTCCACAATGAGCTTATAAATTATCATTAGGCAATTTTTTATATAATCTGATTTTATAAACTGTTTCTTTTTATTATCGTTGGGAGGGAAACCAGTAAATGCATCTGTCTATTTGGAACCACCTTGATAACAGTAATAGAAAAGCTAAGTCAGGACATCTTACTGAGCCACAGACTACTGGCTCTGTAGTGAGTTCAGACTGGCACCTGTGTGTGCATATAACCAGGTACCACAGTTCTCCCTGGGGCTCAGGTGCCTCCCTTAAAGGCATCTTAATTAATAATACTGAGTTATCAAAATACCTTATGCTGGATTTTTTCTTCACAGTTTTAAAATTGCAAAATAAAATACTTTTATTTTTAAAATTTTTATTGACATTTAAGTAGCATAAAATATTACATTAGTTTCAGGTGTACAACATATTGGTTCAATAATTCTACATATTAATCGGTGCTCACTCAATAAGTGTAGTTACTACCTGTCACCATGTAATGTTTTTACAATATTATAGACTATATTCCCTATACTGTACTTTTCATCTCCATGATTTATTTAGTTTATAGCTAGAAGTTTATACCTCTTTTTTTTTAAGATTTTGTTTATTTATTTGACAGAGATCACAAGTAGGCAGAGAGAGGCAGGCAGAGAGAGAGAAGGGGGAAGCAGGATCCCCGCCGAGCAGAGGGCCCAATGTGGGGCTCGATCCCAGGATCCTGAGATCATGACCTGAGCTGAAAGCAGAGGCTTAACCCACTGAGCCACCCAGGTGCCCAAGTTTATACCTCTTAAGCCCCTTTATCTATTTCACCCATCCCCCCTCCCATTCAACAACACGTTTGCTCTCTATATTTAAGAATCTTTGTTTACTTCTTTGTTCATTTGCGTTTTTTTTTTTAGATTCCATATGAGTGAAGTCATATAGTATTTACCTTTCTCTGTCTTATTTCGCTTAGTATAATACCCTCTAGGTCCCCCCATGTTGTTGCAAATGACAAATCTCATTCTTTTTTTTTTAACCATTTTTTTAGATTTATTTTCAGCATAACAGTATTCATTGTTTTTGTACCACACCCAGTGCTCCATGCAATACGTGCCCTAATACCCACCACCTGGTTCCCCCAACCTCCCACCCCCCCACCTTTTCAAACCCTTCAGATTGTTTTTCAGAGTCCATAGTCTCTCATTGTTCACCTCCCCTTGCAATTTCCCCCAGCTCCCTTCTCCTAACTCCCCATGTCCTCCATGCTATTTGTTATGCTCCACAAATAAGTGAAACCATATGATAATTGACTCTCTCTGCTTGACTTATTTCACTCAGCAAGACAAATCTCATTCTTATTTCTGGCAGAGTAATATTCCATTGTATATATATACCACTTCTTTATCCATTCAGCAATCAGTAGACATTTAGGTTGCTTTCATGTCTTGGCTATTATAAGCATAGGGCTACATAATACCTCTTCTCTAATTAGTGTTTTGGTTTTCTTTGGATAAAAAGTTAAAAATAGAAATACCATATGAACCAGCAATAAAATATTTTTTTAAAGATTTTATTTATTTATTTGACAGACAGAGATTACAAGTAGGCAGAGAGGCAGTCAGAGAGGAGGAAGCAGGCTCCCTGCTGAGCAGAGAGCCTGATGTGGGGCTTCATCCCAGGACCCTGGAATCATGACCTGAGCCTAAGGAAGAGGCTTTAACCCACTGAGCCACCCAGGCACCCCTAGTAATAAAATATTTTTTTTAAAGAAGAAGAAATACTTAGGAGTATGGGATTCACTATCTGAAACCGTAACTCAAGGAAGACTTCCCTGCCACCTGGCATTAGCTAGATCACTACCCCCAGCACCTTGCTTCCTGTTCTTAGAGAATGCAGATATTTCTCTCTGGTCATATAGTAGTGAGAAGATAACATTTTTTTTTTCCTATTAGTGATGTCCAGTAGAACTTACTGTGATGAGGGAAATGTTTTCTATGGTAGCTATGTATGGCATATGAAATGTGACTGGTACAACTGAGGAACTAAATTTTAAATTTTATTTAATTCTAATTAAACTTCAAACCTAAATTAACTTAAGTAAACTTTAAAGTTTAAACTTAAAATTTAAACATAAATAGCCTTGTGTTGCCAATGGCTACCGTACTGGACAGGGCAGTTTTAGATCACCCATAGTTTGTGGTATTTATATATATATTCGTATACTGCCTTTTTCTATTAGAATGGATAATTCAGAATTGAGCGATTTTTTCCAATCTGGGTAATTTTTTACACACATTTAACATTTCTTAAGAAGAGAATGGTATTAATAGCATCCAGCAACCATAGAGTTCTGGCTGTATATGAAGTTCTCTTCTCATACTTTACCTAGATTAGCTCGTCTAGTCTTTCTGCCAGTTATGAAAGAAGTGCTGCTTTTATCCACCTTTGCAGCTGAGGGAATAGAAGAAGCCCAGAGAAGTGAAGTAACTTGCCCAAGGACACACAGCTAGTGGCTGCCTGGCTCCAGAGTCCAAAACTACAGTTTAGGTATCCTCTACCAGGATACTGTACCATGTCCTGTGTCTGGTTCTCAATTCATTTGCTGTGGTATGTGTGATGTCAAGGTCACTGAAATGCGGTTGCAATAGAACATAGTAGGGGGATCCTTAAAGAGATACTGAGGAGAGACTGGACTGGATATATTCTGATGCCCATCTTCTCTCTAAATTCCTATGATTCTGAGGATTAAGGTGGTTGAATGGAATTTTGGATTCCTTGTAAGACCCACTTTTTAAAGGAACACGATTTAACATTCCATCTCATGCTCAAGATCAGAAGACACGAGTTGTTTTCTTCTTGTTCTGATGTGTGTGTATCATATTTCACTTGGTGAGCTTACATATGAGAGAGAGGGAAGGGAACTTTCAGAAGTTTTGTTATTTTCTCATTGGATACCCAAGGAAGGACACTCCGGATGTCATAGCCCAGTGATTCACACACACCATATGCTAAAACTCAGCCCCAGTTACCAAAAATTCTAATACTACGTGTCTTTTCTTTCCATCACAGTATTTGCTGGATTTCATTATGAAATATATTTCAAATGATTCGAGGGCAATTACAACTTACAAATTAATTGAAGGCAAGTTGTAAAGGACTTGCAAAATATAAGTATCAGACAATACACAATAGATGTGAACACTGGACACCTGGATAAATCCATGATAAGTGGTTTTTGTGTGTGTGTGTGTGTGTTTTCCTGCAAAGCTGAAGCTAGACCTTAGGGGGCATCTGAATGTCTGCTGTTTTATGTTACAAAGATTGAGTGCTAGACTATCCAAGAAAATGCATATATACATTAAGTAAGAAATATCTAAACCTTAATTAGGAAGTATCATTTCAGAGATCCCCTGATTTAGCCTCTTCCTTTCCTTTTTAAATTTATCCATAAGTGTATAAATGTTCATTATGTATTCTGAATAGTTGTGTGTGCAGTATTTTCTCCATAGATGATGCTTGTCTTTTATATTTGTGTATATTATCTGTTGTCAACATTAAATGTTATCCATTTAGAAAGTTTGGATTGATCAAGTTTTGGCTTTTTTTTGGTATTTTCTGTTTATAATGACTCCCCCCCAGCTCTATTGAGATATAATTGACTAATAAAATCACATATACTTAAAGTGAAAGTGTTTTGATTTGACTGGATATGTATCTCTCCAATCAAATACACACACACACACACACACACACACACACACACACATATACTGTGAAGTATTTACCATAATTAAGTTCGTTAACACATTCATCATTTCACAGTTACCTTTGTTGAAAAATAACTTTTTAGGAAATTCATTTCTATAACTACCAGACAATCTGACAATTTCACTTCTGAGTATTTATTTTAAGAAAATGAAAACACCCATCTGAAGAGATACATGCACACTTATATTTATTGTAGCACTATTTACAATAGCCAAGATATGGAGACAATTTAAGTGTCCATTGGTAGATGAATGGGTAAAGAAGATGTGGCATGTATACATAATATATGTATATGTTATATGTGTGTATACAATGGAATATTACTCAGCCGTAAAAAAGAATGAGAGCTTGCCATTTGCAACATGGATGGGTTGAGGGAATAACATTAAGATATAAGTCAGTAAGAAATAAGTCAGACAGAGAAAGACAAATATGGTGTGATTTCATTCATATATGGAATCTAAATAACAAAAGAAATGAGCAAAACAAAACAGAAGTAGATTTGTAGATAGAACAAACTGGTGGTTACCAAAGTGGGAGGGGCTGGAGGATGAGTGAAGAAGGTGAAGGGGATTAGGAGGTACAAACATGCAGTTATAAAATGAATAAGTCACAGGGATGTAATGTACAGCATAAGGATTATAGTCAATAATGTTGTAATAACTTTGTACGGTGACAGATGGTAAGATGGTGACAGACTTATTGTGGGGATCGTTTTGTAATGTGTAAAAATATCAAATCACTATGATGTACACCTGAAACGAATAGAATATTGTATACCAGTTATTGTTTGATAAAAAAAATAAAACAAAATTCTTTCCTTTCTAAAATTGTAATCTCTTGTAGTGGGTTTAAGATTTTTAAGGGCCTGTGTCTATGATGTGAATAAGAAATCTAATTTTGTTTTGTTTTCCACAGTATTGCTTATTGAGGGGTGTATTTTTTCCACCCAGTGGACTTTTAATGCCCTTTCTGTCCTATTGCATCTATGTATGGGTTTGGCTTTTTATTCTACTGCATTTATAAATGTATTATCCCTCTATCATTTCCACATGATTTTAATCACTAAACTTTTATATTAGATCCTGATTTCTGAAAAGGCAAAGCTCCCTCTTTTTCGAATTAGTCTTGTATATTCCAAAATCTCTTTTCTTTTGTATCAGGGTTTCTCAGCTTTGGCATTGTTGATGTTTGGGGCCTGATTATTTTCTGTGGAGGGGCCTGTTGTGTGCATTACAGGATGATTAACAGAATCTCTGGTCTCTCCCCACTAGATCTTCAGATATTGTCAAGTGTTCACTTGAGGGCAAAAATCACTCCTTTTTATAAACTACAGTTTTTTAGGAATTGATTCTATAGGAATCAGTGTGTTGGATTCCAAAAACATTTGGTTTGGGTGTAGATTGCAATTATGTTAAACTTACAGATTACTTTTAGGAAGAATCACTATTATTACAATATAGAGTCTTCTCAAACATGAGCAAGTTTCATTCCTCTGAATTTTCTTAATCTCATTTCATGTCTTTCAATAATGTTTTATAATTTCCCCCATACAGATTGTGCACATCTTTTGTTATGTTTGTTCTTGGACACTGCATAGTATTTTTGCTATTATTAAAAAAAAAGGGGTCTTTTCTATTATTAAAAAAAGGGCCTTTCCTTTTACAATTCCAATCTCTCCAATTGGTCATTGTTAATGTAAAGGAATATTACTAATTTTGTGTGTGTGTGTGTGTATGTGTTTTTTATTTTCAGCATAACAGTATTCCTTGTTTTTGCACCGCACCCAGGGCTCCACGCAATCCGTGCCCTCTCCAATACCCACCACCTGGTTCCCCCAACCTCCCACCCCCCTCCCCTTCAAACCCCTCAGATTGTTTTTCAGAGTCCATAGTCTCTCATGGTTCACCTCCCTTCCAATTTCCCCCAACTCCCTTCTCCTCTCTAACTCCCCTTGTCCTCCATGCTATTTGTTATGCTCCACAAATAAGTGAAACCATATGATAATTGACGCTCTCTGCTTGACTTATTTCACTCAGCATAATCTCTTCCAGTCCCGTCCATGTTGCTACAAAAGTTGGGTATTCATCCTTTCTGATGGAGGCATAATACTCCATAGTGTATATGGACCACATCTTCCTTATCCATTCGTCTGTTGAAGGGCATCTTGGTTCTTTCCACAGTTTGGCGACCATGGCCATTGCTGCTATAAACATTGGGGTACAGATGGCCCTTCTTTTCACTACATCTGTATCTTTGGGGTAAATACCCAGTAGTGCAATTGCAGGGTCATAGGGAAGCTCTATTTTTAATTTCTTGAGGAATCTCCACACTGTTCTCCAAAGTGACTGCACCAACTTGCATTCCCACCAACAGCATAAGAGGGGAACCCTTTCTCCACATCTCCTCCAACACATGTTGTTTCCTGTCTTGCTAATTTTGGCCATTCTAACTGGTGTAAGGTGATATCTCAATGTGGTTTTAATTTGAATCTCCCTGATGGCTAGTGATGATGAAAATCTTTTCATGTGTCTGATAGCCATTTGTATGTCTTCATTGGAGAAGTGTCTGTTCATATCTTCTGCCCATTTTTTGATATGATTATCTGTTTTGTGTGTGTTGAGTTTGAGGAGTTCTTTATATTACTAATTTTTTGTGTGTTTACTATGCATCTGGAAATCTGGTTAAACTTAAAAAAAAATGTAATAGACTTGTAGAATTTCTCTGTGTAGACAATCACATTGTCTGCACATAACTGCAGTGTTGACCCACCACTTAGCATGCTTACACCTTTAACTTTGTTTCCTCATCTTATCACATTGGCTAGATCTCCAGGGGCACCCTGAATAGTAGCATAAATAGAGGAACACTTTTATTTTACAAGCAAAGAAACAAGGCTTTGGGCTTGTCCAAGGTCATTCAATGAATTAGAGCAGAGACAAGGCTGGATTCTAAGGTTTACAAACTTCTCTTTCCTTTATGATTCCTTGCATTTTGGTTTGTATTTGGTTATTTTAATTAACATAAAACCAATTTGCTCTCAGGACTCTTTTGATTTTAAACCTATTAAAACCTTGGAAGTTACATATGGTCCTTTGTACTGGAAGAATATAATGCATCAGCATCCTGGTACTGACATGAAATCTGTTGTTCTTTAATTATGAAAGCATAGCATAACATAGAGAGAAGATGAATCACTATGCTGTCCACCTGAAACTACCGAAGCACCATGTGTCAACTATATTACACAAGATGCCCTTCAATGGACAAATGGATAAAGAAGATATGGTCCATATATACTACAGAGTATTATGCCTCCATCAGAAAGGATGAATACCCAACTTTTCTATTGACATGGATGGGACTGGAAGAGATTATGCTGAGTGAAATAAGTCAAGCAGAGAGAGTCAATTATCATATGGTTTTGCTTACTTGTGGAGCATAAGGAATAACACGGAGGACATTGGGAGATGGGGAGGAGAAGTGAGTTGGGGGAAATCGGAGGGGGGAGACAAACCATGAGAGACTGTGAACTCCGAGAAACAAACTGAGGGTTTTGGAGGGGAGGGGGGTGGGGTGAGCCTGGTGGTGGGTACTAAGGAGGGCATGTATTGCATGGAGCACTGGGTGTGGTGCATAAACAATGAATTCTGGAACACTGAAAAAAATTTAAAAAAATTAAAAAAAAATTTTGGGGTGAAAGCATGGAAGCTACTTAAAACCAGAATCTAACAAACTGAGGGTTTTGGAGGGGAGGGGAGTGGGAAGTTGGGTGAGGCTGGTGATGGGTATTAAGGAGGGCATGGAATGCATGGAGCACTGGGTGTGGTGCATAAACAATGAAACGTGGAACGCTAAAAAAATAAAATAAAATTTAAAAAATAAAATTCATTACTTAAAAAAATAATAAAAACCAGAATCTACAAGTCTGAGCGTATGTTTCTACCCAGGAAATCAATGAATTAGTGTCTCCTTGTTAGAGATTTTAAGAGGATATAGGTCCTATGATAAAAAATACTAAGCTTTATGGATCACTTAAGATGAAGCTGGGACCATGCTAGGTACTTTTCAAATATGCTGTCTTCATGTCTTTGTAACAATGCTCTGAGGTGAATGTTATTACCCCATTGAAGGAACTGAACCTCTGAGTAACTTGCCCATGGTCTCCTGCTTATGGAGCTTGGACTCAAATCAAGGTTAGACACCAAAGTATATGATCTATTTTGATTGATATATATTTTGAACTGCCCTTAGGTGTACACATATGAAATTAATATTGGATGAATTCAAATACAGTTTGGAGGAATTAACTCTTTTCACTGATTTACCTTAAATTAATAGAATGCATGAAAAATAAGGCAAATGTAGTCGTGTCTAGTATCTGTTCCTCGTAAATACATACAAAGCAACAATAGATTCCTGTTAGTGCCTCTACTATGCTGGGCACACTATGCATATCCTATCTTATCTGCATAACAAATTTGGGAGGAAAGTCTTGTTGTACCATTTTAGGGAATAGGAAACTGGAGATCTCAGAGATTTAGTAACAGCTAATAAGGCACAGAGCCAGGTCGTGCCCTGCTACTTACATCACATTAGGCTGACCAAGCTGGCTTGTCAGCCCAAAGCTGTGTTTTGGTCACACTAGATTCCCAGTTGAAAAAATGTGCTGTAGCAGCTGCATTTAAAAGAATCATTTCTATCATTATGCAGTATGTAGAACCCAAGAGAGGCTTCTATAAACATGAGTACATGTTCCCAGACAAAGGAGATAATATCTATGACAAACAGCCATTATCTAGAACATCTGTTAGGCTGTTTCTCCTGGTTTTAAATAATGCATGGCGTGCTCTAATTCAGGTGTACTCCTGGAAACCCAGCAGCTTCTGGCGTGATTTCTGTGATCTCTGGGTATGATGAATGAGAATATCTGTTGATCATGGAGTATACCACTTAATCAAGCACTTTGGCTTTGCATCAAATTTTCTATATTTTTAACTATAATTATAGCTATAACCAACATTACTTATCTTGCCTTATAATTTACATAGTGATTCTACCTTTCAGTGTCTCATAAGCATTTAATCCTCAAAACAGTTCTGCTTGGCAGTCATTAATATTGTTCACATAATAATGTTTTTGAGATTGTCCGCATGTATTGACAAAGAGAGACGCCCAAGAGATACTGTTCTTGGAGAAGAGTGAGCTTTCACAATATGGTCTAATTGGTTTAATTGTGCCCAGGAAAGAGGATGAAGGAATATATATCAAACAGACAAATGGTTATCTCTGGTGGCAAGGGTTTTAGAAAAGCTTTCTCATTTATTTTACATATGTTTATATTCCTTTTTTTAAATTTAATTTTTATTTTACACATATAATTTCTTTAAATACGCATTTTTTTCACAGTATGAAATTATGTAGATATTGTTTTAAAAAATCATAGAGTCCCACACGGCTGGAAATAGGACAGCAGTAACATACCTCTCACCCCTTTTACCCCCACTATTGTGAGGTTGCGGTGAATTTGAACACTGTAGTTGTTTGGGATTTATTACTACATTTGAAACTAAATGTTTTTCCTTCTATTTCTTATTGTTCAGTTTGAGATATTATATACTGACTTCCTGGAATAAAAGATGGGAATTTAGCACACTTGTGTGCATACCTTCTATCCCCCACCACATCCCACTGTGGTTGCAGCATAAAAGTAAACGTCCCTTGCACCTGAGCCAGATCGTGTGCTACAGTAACTTTTCTTTTTGTGTACAACTTTTCCCTCCATAATTGGAAATGGTCTCTTAAACATTTGCTTATTAAAAAAAAAATCTATCACCAATTCATCTTCCAACTTTCTTTCAGAAACCTGCTTCTTTTCACGATAATCAGGTATTCTGTTTATCATCTCCATGGCATCTCTCCTGGGTTTGTTCATCCTGGAGTCTCCTTTAGCCATCATTGGATTCTCTCTACTTTTCTTTCGGGATAGAACTTCTACTTTCTGGATCCCATGTCTTAAGCTTTCTTGACTTACCTTTCCTCCCCTATTTTAGCCCAGCACCTTTCCTGTCCCTTCCTGAAAAAAGGATGCCTAAAAGATAAATTTGTGAAAGGCTTGCGAGTTTGAAAATGTCTTTATTCTCCCTTTACATTTGTTGATCGTTTGGCTGAGTATAGAATGCCAGGTGGAAACATCTCCCCTTCTCCCCCGGCTTTGGTGTTGCAATTGAGAAGCCCAAAGACGTTTTGATTCCTAACCCTTGGGATATAAAATTGTATATTCTTTTTTTTTAAAAGATCTTATTTATTTATTTGACAGAGAGAGAGAGAGAGAGAGATCACAAGTAGGCAGAGAGGCAGGCAGAGAGAGTAGGGGAAGCAGGCTCCCTGCTGAGCAGAGAGCCCAATGTGGGGCTCGATCCCAGGACCCTGAGATCATGACCGGACCCGAAGGCAGAGGCTTAAACCACTGAGCCACCCAGGTGCCCCCAAATTGTATATTCTTTATGGAAATGTTTGGGGTCTTCTCTTTGTCAGTGGGATTCTGGAATTGCCAAATAATAGGCCTTAGTGTGGCTCTGTTCTTACCTATTTTGACAGGTTTTTGATGGGTGATTTCAATCTGGAGACTCATGTCTTCTAGTTCTGGTAAGCCTTAGTGAGGCATTTCTTTATTTTTAAATAATATCTTCCTCTGTGTTTTGTTTTTCAACTCTCTAACTTGTTATTGGGCCTCCTGCACTGATCATAATTATAAAGATATTTTAAGGATTAAAATCCATCTCTTTTATTTTTATTTTTTTAAGAGATGTCCTTAACTATATTTTCTAACCTTCTAAGACAGGCATTTACTTCACATTTCTGGTTGTTTTTTAACAGTACAATGGTTATGGCAACACAAGATGTCTCCACAAGATGCACTTTGTTTCATTTCATAGAGAGGGTTTTGCTGTTGAAATCTCTGGTTATGTCCACTTTGAGAGGATTTGCATTCAGTTATCCATCTGTCAAATGTGTATTAAGTGCCTACTCTGAGCCAGATGTAGATCTCAGCACCAAGTGATTGCAGAACCAAGTCAGAATTGCTGCTGGGGAAACTGGAAGGCCGTCCTCATCACTTCTCATGCCCTCTTACTCTCCATTTCCTTAGCAGTCTAGCTGCTCCTTAAATGGATGGTCTGTCAGTTCCCCTGTTTCCCACCTTCTTCATTAGACTTCACCCCTCCCCCAACACTGGGCCCCTCTGGTGCCTTAGTCTTTATTGAGTTCTTTACTGGGGGAATCAGCTGTCTCCTGGGGTCCCTTTCACTAAGCACCTTGTTTCGTCTTCCTCTGCTCTGACACTATGTATGTTATAGAATATGCCATGGTATATGTTTGTTATGAAATATGTCTCCTTTCTTAATTTTTAATATGTACATGTGGCACATGTTATTATTGCCCTATCTATCTGTACTCTGTTGCTCTTATCTCTTGGGTCACAGCAGCCCAAATTTCAACTGCCAGCACCTGCCATGACTGATCCAAACCCACTCCCCCACCAGGCAGTGACTATAGGTGTAGTGTTGTGCCCTTCCCTTCCTTATCTCACCTCCTGACTTTTCTCCCAGGGTTTTCTTTATTCCTCCCATAAACTACTTGTGGCTGAATTTTAAATTAGGGTTTGCTGCTGGGGCAACACAAACTAAGATTTAGTTTTAGATCAATGGGGAATTTGAAGCAAAATGTAGAGATTTCTATGTCTTTTTTCATTAACTCTAGATACTAAATCCTGATTCTTCCGGATCTAAGGTGAAAAATTATTTCCCCTCCCCTTTCCTCCACCTTTTCTTCTGATTTCCGTACTTTTTTCAGTTGTATCTTTACTTTTACATTGTTTAGTTTGCTAACATTTACAGTCTGTTACCATATTGAAATCTTCTTGGATTTTTTTTCTATAGGTTGATTCTAAACATTGAAAACCAACAAACTAAGTGTGCATTACTATGCTTTGATAACTCTCTTTAATTGCAGAGCCAAATAGAGTTGCCTTTCTTTCTTCATGGGTTCAGTGCCAAGAATCTTAAAGGAGGACATCTAACACCAAGAGAAAATGTAACCTTGTTACACTCCATTCCTTTCTCAAAATCATGCCACAGTTTGGTCTCTTTTGTGCCAGGGCATGGATTCTCTTGCACGTTTTTTGTTTATTCTGGAGTTTCCAGTGTTTTTTGTTGTGTTTTTTTTTTCTTCCTGTAGAGATATGTTATCATGTCACAAATATTTTCCGACTTCTTACTGATTCCACTAGTTGATTCCATTCCAGGTTTTCCTGAAGATACTCTTCACGGAGTTTACCCACTTTCTATTCCAATTTAGACTGATTTCTTTCTAAACTAATTCTTTAACTATCATCCTTAGATTTATTTTTATACTGCTTTTTCATTTTTATTAGTTTCCATTTTAAAAAAGATTTTATTTATTTATTTGACAGACAGAGATCACAAATAGGCAGAGAGGCAGTCAGAGAGTGAGAGAGAAACAGGATCCCTGCTGAGCAGAGAGCCCCACATGGGACTTGATCCACGGGACTCGATCCCAGGATCCTGAGATCATGACCTGAGCTGAAGGCAGAGGCTTTAACCCACTGAGCCACGCAGGTGCCCTAGTTTCCATTTGTTTTTTTTTTTTTTGTTGCGGCATTTTGTTAATGTGCAAAAGGATGTGCAAAAGGCTTGCTTTCTGAGTCCTTGTATGATCAAATATGTGTTTATTTTATCTCAGATTTATTAATAATTTAGCTAAATATAAAAATATTGCATACATTAATTTGGACATAAAATTACGAGGTAAATTAATTTTCCAATAGAACCTTGAAAGCCTTTCTGCATTGTCTAATAATACTCAGTATTATTGATGTTACTGTAAGTCAGTCCTTTGTAGAGGACCTATTTTCTTTGTCTGCAAGTGTTTTGTACGTTCTTTGTGTCCTTGGTATTCTGACATTTCAGAAGTATCTATATGGTTCTGAATCATTTTCATGCACATTGCTGGTACTCAGTGGGCCATTTTAAGCGAAGATTTGGATTAAATCTTCTGATAACTTTTCTTCTCTTATCGCATGGCTTTGATAATTTCTAGGTAGCCAGTGTGCATTTTTTTAATTAACTTATAATGTATTATTTGTTCTAAGGGTGCAGGTCAGTGATTCATCAGTCTTATATAATACTCACTGTTCATTACAACACATACCCTCCCCAGTGTCCATCATTCAGTTACTTCATCCCCCCAACTCCCTTCCCTCCAGCAACCCTCGGTTTGTTTCCTAAGATTGAGATCTCTTATGGTTTGTCTCCTTCTCTGGTCCCATCCTGTTTCATTTTTTCATTCCTTCCCCTATGATTCTCTGCCTTGTTTCGTAAATTCCACATATCAGTGAGATCATTTGATAACTGTCTTTCTCTGATTGACTTGTTTCATTTAGCATAGTACCCTCTAGTTCCACCCATGTCGTTGCAACTGGCAAGATTTCTTTTTTTTTTTAAGATTTTATTTATTTATTTGTCAGAGAGAGAGAGAGTGAGCACAGGCAGACGGAGTGGCAGAGGGAGAAGCAGGCTCCCTGTGGAGCAAGGAGCCTGATGCGGGACTTGATCCCAGGATGCTGGGATCATGACCTGAGCCAAAGGCAGCCGCTTAACCAACTGAGCCACCCAGACGCCCAAGATTTCATTTTTTTGATGGCAGAGTAATATTCCATTGTATTTATATACCACATCTTCTTTATCTATTAATCTGTTGATGGACATCTGGGCTCTTTCTGTACTTTGGCTATTGTGGACATTGCTGTTGTGAACATTGGGGTGCAGGTGCCCCTTAGAATCACTACATTTGTATTTTTAGGGTAAATACCCAGTAGGGTGATTGCTGGGTCGTAGGGTAGCTATACTTTCCTCTTTTTGAGGAACCTCCATACTGTTTTCCAGAGTGGCTGCACCAGCTTACATTCCCACCAACAGTGTAGGAGGGTTCCCCTTTCTCCGAATCCTCTCCAACATATATTGTTTCCTGACTTGTTAATTTTAGCCATTCTGACTGGTGTGAGGTGGTATCTCATTGGGGTTTTGACTTGTATTTCCCTGATGCTGAGTGATGTGGAGCACTTTTTCATGTGTCTGTTGGACATCTGGATGTCTTCTTTGCAGAAATGTCTGTTCATGTCTCCTACCCATTTCTTGATTAGATTATTTGTTCTTTGGCACCCATTCATTCTTTAATGAGATGCTCTTTAGCCTCCATGTATTTGAGTTCTTTCCAACTTTCCTCTTGTGATTGAGTTCCAATTTCAAAACATTGTGGTCTGAAAATACGTGAACGGTCCCAATCTTTTGGTAAGCATTTTTGAGGCTATTAATTGTGTAGATTGGTTAGGGAATCTTCAAGAGGAACAGGGCTGATTGACTTGCAAGCTTCACTTTAGAATGGAGAGGCAGAGAAGGAGTTTTTAGGCCCAGAGGCCCTCAAATACCAGCACAGGAAGGACTTGGCTGTGGGTGACAGTATCTACTCTAGAAGTCCTAGCTCCTATTGCCCAGAATACTTGGTCAACATAGAAACAAAAGCACCTTGTTGTTATTGTCATCTTTCTCTTTCCCAGAAGCTGGAGGTACACAATGCATGGCCTGCTTTTTCTGCGCTCAGAGTTGGAGGAAAGCAGAGTGGGGCAGAGATGTAAAGAGTGAATAGCCTGGAGGTTTGGGGAATCAATTTCAATTTTTTCCCTTGATTGGCAGTCCCTCTTTTCTCACTTGCCCATCCCTGGGTCTGCTGACACTGAGCCTAAAGCCTCTTGGGAATTTTTTGGAGGGTTGGCCCCTTTCACTGTGGTCCCAACTTGTGCATTTTATTTTTTTACATTTAAAATGTCTTTTTATTTAATACTATTATTTTTCTAGTATAGTTGACACACATGTTATGTTCGTTTCAGGTGTGCAACATAGCGATTCAACACGTTTATACATTATGCTCTGTTCACCTCAAGTATCTGGATACACTGCTTTTACAGTCTTACTGACTATGTTCCTTAGTCTGTGACTTATTCATTCCATACCTGGAAGCCAGTATCTCCCACTTTCCTTCACCTATTTTCCCAACCCCCCACCTCCCTTCCCCTGACAACCATCCGTTTGTTCTCTTTATAGGTCTTTATAGGTTTGAGTTTGCTTTTTGTCTGCTTATTCTTTTGTTGTTGTTGTTTTGTTTTTTGTTTTTAAGATTCCACTTCTGAGTGAAGTCCCATGGTATTTGTCTTTCTCTGTCTGACTTATTTCAGTCAGCATAGTACCATCTAGGTCCTTACCTGAAGAAAACAAAAACACTGATTCGAAAAGATATATGCATCCCTATGTTTATTGCAGCATTATCTACCATCCTGTACATTTTAAACCACAATTTCCTCTACACAGGCTATTCTTTAACATGCTTCCACACACTCAGTCCTGAAAAAAATTTTTTTTTTTAATCTCTCATCCTTTGGCTGTTGGTTTCTTTATCAATAACTGTTGCTCCTAAGAGATTGTTATTCTTTTATTCTTTCCCTATTACCATAAAGAGATATAAAGAGAGGAGGAAGACAAATGCTTATACTCCATTCTTTTTTACATTTTGCTCATTTTTGAAATTTTTACTTTGTATTAATTTTCCTGGAGAATAATTTGATGCTTCTTTAAACTGATACTTTTTAGGGGTGCCTGGCTGGCTCAATGGGTTAAGCCTCTGCCTTGGGCTCAGGTCATGGTCTCAGGGTCCTGGGATCGAGTCCCGCATTGGGCTCTCTGCTAAGCAGAGAGCCCGCTTTCCCCTCTGTCTCTGCCTGTCTCTCTGCCTACTTGTGATCTCTCTCTCTCTGTGTCAAATAAATAAATAAAATCTTTAAAAAAATAAAAAAAAATAAACTGATACTTTAAAAATATTTGCTCGTCAGAAAAGAGGTGTGGAGAGCATGGTGAAGGGCACCTGCTCATGACTATCTTGGCTCCTCTGCTGTCCCTGGTTATTTTGCTTTGGTCCCTAACCCACATATCCCATCCAACACACAAGACAAAAAATCTGCTTTTAAGCAGCCATCCCCACTCTAGATGGAAGTTTACTGACTGCCTGTGGTCACTTAAGCCTGACCCTTGGGAGGTCTTATTCCCCTACCCCAAGTAGCTTATTCAAAAGAATTCCTTTTGGTCCACTTGATGAGACAAGCTCTGGCAAATGCCGTTTCCTTCATGTGACCCCATTTCCAGTGACATTCTAGCCTCCTTGTGTAGAGCATCCTGCTGGCACGTCAGGTTCTCCAGCTCTCACACCAGTGAGTACCTCTGTCCAGGTTGATTTTCCACGGACAGTCCCGCTGGAAGCACAGTTTGGGAAGATTTCTGAGCCCTGCTTCTTTGCCCAGAGGAGTGACTCTTAAAATCCTCTGGTGCCTGGGACTGAAAGCCCTTCTTGGCTGCCTTTCCATGCCATTCAGCCTTCCATTGTTTTCCATACCAACACTCGAGTCTCTTGATCTGTGCCCACTTCCAGCAACTCTGAGTGGGGTCACCAATTAAAGCAAGAGACAAAACGTTTCCTGAGCCAATGTGGTCTCCAGCTCCCTCTGCTTCCTGCTGCTGTTTGTGTGCGTGTGCTTTCCGCTTCTGATGGCCTCCTCCCCCATTCTCCGTGTGTGTCCTTTTCGACATCTTCATTATTCCTCATTAGCTTTGGTTTCCTCTCTCCTCTTTTCCCCTTTTACATGTCCGTTATTTCCAACCCTTTAGCCACACAAAATGAAGGGTGCCCTCTTTCCTGTCCCCTCGGGAGCCGCTCCTTCCTCAGCATCTCAGAGCAGACCCGTCACCTGCGGGGTCTCGGGCGATGGCACACAGCCACTTGTCATCCACAATGGGAGCTCTCAGAGCCGGGCAGCAAGGCCTGGGCGAGACGCCAACATGCCACAGAGAGGCAGCTCGGCCTCGCAGGGGGGTGTGAGCCTGGCAATCAGACCCTTGCAGAGCTGCCCCAACTTGCTGTGGGATCTGGAGCAAGTCACTTGACCTCTGCTCAGCTCCTCATCCCCGAGAGGAAGTAAGGATGGCCTCCTGGAGGATGCTGGAAGAATCGCCAATGAGAACAGGACACCCCACTGTCCAGCCTTGCAGACACATGGCTGGCTTTGGATGCCAGCTGTCTGTGCACTCATGCACACACACACAGATTCATGCACACATATACACACATTCACACACACAAACGAAAATGCACACACAGACATACATTCACCCACAAGTTACACAAACTCTCAGACACAAACATGTACACACTCAGACACGGTAATGTCCACACACTCACACAAACACATTTAACCACAGACATATGCACCTTTATACATACATACACATTTACACATATAGATACACAGAAAGACACTCACACAAACGCATGCTCACCCCACAGTTAGGACACACATAAATAAGTATACATGAGTTGGATTTCTAGTGAAATACAAACAAAATTTCAACTTCTTTTTATGAAAAGAACATAAATGGCATTACGGCGATGTCCCTGGGATTTCGCCCACTCTTTTCTGTCATTTGCAATCAACAATCAATTGTGTGCTTGTGCTTGTCACTGGGCCAGGACAACTAGGGATGTGGCAAAGCAGTAAATGTGGCCCCAGAGTTTGAGAAACTTTCAGTCTATTCATGGAACACAAGCCAATGGCTAAGAGAAATAACGACTTGAGCATGCTCTAGTGGAGAGCTTAGCGGGCAGTTCAGTCGTGGCCCAAAAGATGGCATGGTGCATCTGCTAGGAGAGGAGGATTACATGGAGGGGGTTACATACAGGAAGGTTACATGGAGGGGGAGGCTCTTAATTTTGTTAGGTAGAGCAGAGTACTGGTCCTTAGCTGGACTTGGAGCCACAGACAACAGCTTTGACTCCAGAAACACAAGTGGAACATGTGGCAAAGAGTGAAAGTTCCCAGCAGTCCTTTATCTCTGAAGTTGTGGCCTCAAATGCCTGCTGTGGCCACACTGGGCCAGTGGGCTCTCAGCCATGTCAGGGCCACAGCATAGCATCAGAGTGGTGACCACTGCTCTAGGCACCTTTATACTCAGACTTGCTTGATATTGTCAATTCATTCCTTGGATGTCAATTCCCCTTGGAGTTGTGTATCTGTGATGGTAGACTATATTTTCCAAAAGTGGTTGCAGTAATATTTCTGAGCCCTAAATGTTCTTCCAGACCTTATCACACCCCCATCAAGAGGTGGAGTCTCTCTCCCTTCCCTTGAACCTGGGTAAGCCTTTGTGACTGCCTCAATGAATGCAGAAGGGAGACTGTGTGACCTTGAGGCTAGGTCACAGAAGGTGATAGGGCTTCTGGATGGCTCTCTCTTTGAAAAAAGTGCCTTGGGAGACTCGCACTCACTTGCAAGGAGCCCAGCTATTCTGACGCTGCTGTGCTGGAGAGACCATATGGAGAGGCCTCACAGGGGTATGCAGGGAAGTTCTGGGTGCTCCAGCCCCAGCTGTTTGCATCTTCCAGGCCAGATGTCGGCCATGAGGAGCCTTTATGACTCCAGCCCAGTCTTTGGGCTGCTCAGCTGACACTGCGTGGCCCAGAGATATCTCTTCCTGCTAGGCCCCACCTAGACTGCTTCTGCAGGAATGAAACAAGAGGTGCTGTTGCCTTAAGTAGTTCCCCCTAAACTATTATCGACTTATTTATTTAAGATTGTATTCTTTTAGAGCATTTTAGGCTCACAACAAAATTGAGGAGAAGGTGGAGAGATTTCCCATATATCTCCTAACATGCGTAGCCTCCCCATTATCAACATCCCCTTCAGAGTGGCACATTTTTTTTACAGTGGATGAACCTACATGGACACATCATTATCACCCAACGTTCTCAGTTTACGTACGGGTTCATTCTTGGTGTTGTACATTCTACGGGTTTGGACACACATATAATGACATGTGTCGATAGTTACAACATCATACAGAGTCATTTCACTGTCTTAAAAATCCCTGTGTTCTGCCTATTTGTCCCTCCCCCTTCCCCCTATCCAGGCAACCACCGATCTTTTTTCTGTTTCCATAGCTTTGCTTCTTCCAGAATGTCATATAGTTGGGAGTGATATAGTATGCAGCCTTTCCAAACTGGCTTCTTTCACTTACTTGGTAATATTAGTTATACGTGTTTAAGTTCTTCCATGTCCTTTTATGACTTGATAGGTCGTTTCTTCTTCAGCACTGAATAATATTCTATCACATAGATATACCAAAGTTTGTTTACCCATTCACCTACTGAAGGACACCTTGGTTGCTTCTAAGTTTTGGCAATTATGCCAAATTATCCAAATTATTTATTTATTCAAATTATTTGAATAAATCTACTAGAAACATTCATGTGCAAGTTTTTGTCAGAACATATGTTTTCAACACATTTGGCTAAATACCAGTGGGCGTGATTTCTCATTGGGTCATATGGTAAGACTATATTTAGATTTGTAATAAGCCACCAAACTGTCTCCCAAAGTGACTATACTTTTTGCATTTCCAACATTAATGAATGAGAGTTCCTGTTGCTCCACATCCTTGCCAGCATTTGTGTTGTCAGTGCTCTGGATTTTGGCCATTCTAATGGGCATGTAGTGGTATCTTGTGGTTGTTTCAACTTGCAGTTTCCTGATGACCTATGATGTTGAACATCTTTTCATATACTTATTTGCCACCTTTGTATCTTCATTGGTAATGTGTCTGTTAAGGAACCACTATGTTTTGGGGAGGTTTGCTATTCAGCAATAGACAACTGGAGCATAGTTTGTCAAAGTTCAATCTTGTTTGTCCTTAAGCACTGAGAAAAACCTTGAAAAACATTTGTTGCTCTTGGAGGTCTTAAACAGGCAGAAATCTTCATACATGGACTGTTTCAAAGTTGCACTCCTACTGAAAACACTAAAGAAGAAACCCAAACATCAAGCTCCCTCTTCACAAACACATGGCATCACACAAGCCACCCACACCAGCAAAGGAGACAGTCACTTACATTGAGGGGTACTCAGAATCAGGAGCCTCCTGTCCCACCTGCTCCATGAAGCATGAAATAACAAGCCCACAGGAGAAAGTAAGAGACTGAGAGAGAACATCTTAATGGATGGATATTTTTGTAAAATACAATACAAATAAATTACTAAGAAAGTGAAATACATATTCAAAATTCAAGTCCAAATATATGGTTAGGTTTAGCAGACCTAAAGTTATTCTGTCACATTGCTATAAAAATTTATAAACATTTACCCTCTGAATCTCCACCTGCCCCATGACAGACCAACATGGCAGACCAAAACAGGTACCAGTGTGGACTCCTGACTGTCCTCTGAATAGCACAGATCTAGAGAGCAGATGGAAGCCACTTTTGTGACGGCCGTTCTGGAAAGGCAAAGGGGTGGAAGAAAAAAAGGTAAGGTGTGTGGGAACTGGGAGTGACAAGAAAGAAAAATGACTTGTCTTTAGTAGGGGATATACCAAGAAAGTGGAAGACAACGTTCCATAAGGTCCAACTTCATTCACTTTTTAGTCCCAGGTGGGTCTGAGGATCAGAGAATGGTCTCCATCTGAGAGAGGGTGGACAGAACGTGAGGATTTATAGGACCTGCTACCTTGGCGGAGGATGTTTTCGGGGTTCCACTCACTTACAGCAAAATTCTCTTTCCAATTTTTTATAAACTCAAAGTATGTTCCAAGGGGCCTGCGTGCCTCCAGATATGTGCCCAATGGCACATTCCTCACCCCGTGGTGCTCTTCTTGGGAATGAGAGGTCCCATGTCTGAACCTTGGAGTTGCAGAAATGCACGGATGCTTCAGGGCGCCCGCGAGCGCGCATGCGTGTTTGTGTGTGCATGTAGCATGCACAGGGTCAGGGTCTAACCAATTTCCATCAGGGCACATAGACATTTATATCATGGCCATCAGACTTAACCCTTTATCCTTGGATATGTCTCTGTTTCAACACATGTTGTTCGGGACTCCTTGGAATCTCCATGTGCAGAAGTGGTACTGCTTTCTAGGGTTGGTGGTGGGCAGAAGAGCTCCCGGTTGCAGCATGGGTTGTGCGGGAGGACAGAAATGCATGTAAGTCACATAAGACCTCAGTCATATTTCCAAATAAGTTCCTTAAAATTCTTTCAATTACAGTACCTTGAAGAATTTTCATTATTAACTCCTATTAATGAAATTATCATACTTCACATATATTTCACAGTTCATAAATATATCACATATAAATATGAAATCATCATATTTCATTATTTAATAATGAAAGGTTTTCACTATTAATGATTTCATTATTTCATTTTTACCCTTCTTGTATTCTAATATGTTTTCTTGGTGGAAGCAAAAAGCGTGAACTTAACAATTCATACCATTACTGACTCCTGTCCTCCCCATTCCTGCGTCTCACTGCCTGCAACTCTTACTGATAATGTTACTGTTTATAGCCATTTGGGGTTATCATGGAGTTTAAAATTCCTAAACATTTTGGGGAAAGCATTGTAAGAATATTAAGTGGTATTTGTGTCAGTTTAATAAAATATGCACACACCCAGCAATTTCACTTTTATTATTTACATCATAGAAATAGTTGTACATTTGCACAAGGGAGCATATGAAAGGAAGTACGTTGTGGCAATGTCTGGAATAATACAAATTTAGAAACAACCTACTATCCATTGAAAAGGGAATAGACAAATAGACTAAGATTCATCCACGCAGTGGACTACTCTACAACAGTTGAAAAGAATGTGTAGGTCTGTGGGTAGGCATATGGGAAGATGCACCATTGAGTAAGGAAAGCAGTTCCTGGATAATTTATAGGGCATAATACCATTTCTAAAGGAAACAAAAGCTCCCATAAAGTAAAAAGCACTACTACATGTTTCTAAGTGCATATTCTGTATGGAAAATATTTTGTAAGGCTATATCCAAAATGATGGAAACTCATGGAGAAGAGGAAACTGGAATGGTGATGCTCACAGGGGATTTTTGTAGCCTTATCTGTCAGGCTTGCTTTTTCTTTCCTTTTTTTTTTTTTTAAATGAAGAAACATTACTTATGAGTTATTTATGTAGTTATAAAATAATGTCAGAACCTGTAGTTATGTAGTTATAAAATAAAGTCAGTACCCTGATTAGTATGGATATTACCCATAGCCATGCCTGTCAGAATAAAGGTAGAATAAAGATGGGATGGTGGGATGGGAAGGACACAAGACCACTCACAGAGTGGTGCCCAAGACTAGAGCCATGACTCACCCAACAGACGTGGTATCTGGCACGTAGCTCTGCCTATGACCAGCCCAGGATGTGACAACCCTCAGAGGTTACCTGGAATTGCCACCAGCCAGGGAGCAGGAATTTAAGAGAATGAACTACAGAGCCAAGCCCCCCTGGCTTCAGATCTTTCAGTCACCAGCAATGTCACCCTGGGGAAATTATTTAATCTCAAGTATACAATGAGTACACTATGGCAGTATTGTTAGGATTAAATTACTTGATATGACAAACCTTTAGAGGAAGACTGGTATAATAAAATCCCCATGTAAATATTATATATTACTATTAATAGTCTAACTTTTTTTTATCTGGAAGATTCTCCAGGGGCTGAATTGTTTCGTCTCCATTAAGATCAAAGCCAGCATCTGGGGTCTCTGATGGCTGGGAGTTCTCAGTGCCCCAAAGCCCCTTCCTTCATTTCAGATTCTCGCTAAGTAGAATCATAGGGAGGTCTGAAGGAACAACAAGTAGGACGACATCTCAGTCTACAAATGGAGAAACTGAGGCAGGTTCTGGGGCTGGTCCCACCAAGCAGTTAGTAGGGCCCGCCCCAGACCTCGCACATCCTGGCACCTCAGGCCAGCACTCTCTCCATGACACCGCACACACCTCACATAGAAGGAAGAGAAGGTAGCATTGTCTTATGGAACAATAGAATTAGAATTCTTACCAAAAGGCTGACGTCCTCCACTTTGGAAATGGGCAAAATACCCCTCGACTCTGGCAACCTCTCTGTCCTGTGGTGTCCTCGGGGTCCAGACCGGCTGGCCCCTGCTGGTGCCAACTTTGGAGCAGCCTTTATGGGAAGGCTTTTGAGCCAAAAGAGACAGATTTCCCCTGATTAGCACACATGCCCCCATGACAGAGAGGAGGCGCTCCACCAGACCCCCCCCACAAAAGGAGGCCCCTGGATTGAGATGTGCCCCTTACAGGGAGGCAGCTACCCTCCCCTCAGATGGAAACACCATCCTCCCTTCTTCAATACTGACTCACAGGAGAAAAAAAAATCCCATCTTAATACTTTTTCAGTGGATAATGAAGCAGTTTATTTTATATTATTTGGATAACAAGCCTCCACATGAACAGGATTCGAATGTCAGTTGTCTTAGGGGAAAAAAAGATTTATTGGTTGGTAAATATTGAGAAAGAAAAGCTGATAAAGACCAGTTTCAGCTGCAGCTTCTGCCGGGAGCAGGAGAACAGGCCAGTGTTGTATTTTGGGGCCCTGGGAAGGCAAAAAATTGTGAATGTCTTTCTTTGTTGGTGGGTGTAAAAGTGGAGACCGCTACAAATAATTTCTTATTTCTGTTCGCATAGATTTTAAATTATGTAGCTTCCCTACCTTGTTAAGTATTAAAGCGTTCTTGTTTAAGGAAAAGGCACTTAAATAATGAAGCTTATGTATCTTGTTTTCAGACATCAATATCTGGCTTTGAGTGGCACAAAGGGATAAAGGAATGTGGATTCAGAGCTCGCCGGGATGCTTGGCAATTCTAATTCGACTCCAGACTGCAAATCAACACAAAGCTGTTGCAACTTTTGTTGAAGAGAAGGCTGAGGGAGCACGTGGTGTTGGGAAGTTGTGTTTTCTTCTTCGAGTTCCTCTGTTTCCGAATATTTAATCCTACTGTTCTCTTCTTTAGTGAAGGTCGCTTTAGTAAAGAATCTCTTTCCTGAAATTGCTTCGGACAGCACAGAAGCTGGATTCAGAAACACACGAGTCTGCTTCCGCCCGGCCTGATGCAGGGAAAGACTGCCATCTCGTGGTCAGCTTGGTACTTGGCACCTCGGTTCCAGGGAGGCTGCAGCGAGCCAGGGTTTGGGAAATGAGCCTCGGAGCTGCATTTTTGCAGGACCATGAGGATGCTCTGAAAAACAATCTGAAGGGTTTGAAGAGGTGGGGGGGGGGGTGGGAGGTTGGGGTAACCAGGTGGTGGGTATTAAGAGAGGACACGGATTGCATGGAGCACTGGGTGTGGTACAAAAACAATGAATACTGTTATGCTGAAAATAAATAAAAAAAATGATTAAAAAAAAAAAAAAACACCCAGGAAATAGTTGAGTGCCCTCCAAGGTAGGATTCAGTGAATCTTCTGCGCGTACGCTGTCATTCCGTGAGCCACACATTGCAAGCCCACAATACCTGCTGCGTGAAAATGAGGTAGAAATGTGGAGAACACATAATCCTCTGGCGAAAATAAAGAACAAACGCACATCTACCGAATGCCTGCTGCGTGCCGTGCAGAGCTGCTGCAGAACACCCAGGCGGAGGAAAGGAAACAGTGAATTGTGTTAAAGGTCATGGAATGTCAGGATACAGGCAGGATGGTGAGAAATGGCCGGTCATTCTTCATCTAGCAGGACATCTGGCGGGATGCTCAGATGAAGCCAGGTCTGAGCAGACAGACCCACCAACCTTCGACTTGTTTATCTTTTCCAAATAAAAAGCTGACTATAAAAACATTATGCATGTGTTGTAAAAAAAAAAAAGGAAGAAAGAAAGAAAGAGAAAAAGAGAGAAAGAAAGAAGAGAAAGAAAATCAAACAATATAGAAGTGTACAAAGAAGAAAATAAAAGGCTGGAAGGTCCCCCCACCTAACAATTATCCACTGTTAACACTTAGGTGGCCATCCTTGGGAGAGCATCTCGCTATGAATATAACCAAGTAGAAATGAAAATGCACTTTTATCAAAGTGGAATTAGAACTTGCACTCGTCTCTGGTGGTCTGCTCTTTGACTTAGCACCATGTCATAGGCTTCTTTCCAGTAAAATTATTTCTTGCATCCTCCTCTGTATCAATTACTTACATAGTATTGACTTGATACCTGCTCTGTGCTAGGTACTGTACTAAATGCTCTCAATGAATGATCTTCCATAATCTCCTAACCGGTCTACAAGAGAGGATTTTTTTTTTTTTTATTGTGCTGATTTCACAGATGGGGAAACCAGCAATTAAACAGCACCCTCAGGCATCCGATTTCAGAGCCCATGGTCTAGACCTCAATGCTAGAAATGCTCCATAATTTATTCACCAGTTTTTCAATGGTATGAAAACTAAGGCTGTCATGGAACTTCAGAGCATATACATCTTTGTGCATTAGTGGTTTCTTTCATTAATTTAACAGAAAGTGAGGTGTCTAGTCAAAGCATGTGCTCAGTTTATATACACTTGGATACGCATCTAACTTCCCTCCAAACAGGATGTATCACCTCATACTTGCAGCAGCTATCCGTGAGAATATCTAGCACCTTATGTCCTTGTCAATATGAGGACTTCCTGATCATTTAAAAAATATTTTCTTTTCCCTGTGATTTTTTTGAATTATAGTCTCTGAAAAAATTGCCACAATAAGTACAATGAACCCATGTAAACGCTTCACCTATTACAGATCCACAAACTGTTAACATTTTGTCACATTTGCATTCTATCTCTGATTCATTTTTATCAAGCTCTGAGAGTTAGTTGTAAACATCATGACATTTGACTCCTTAACACTTATGTGTGTATCTCTTCAGAACAAAGACATGCTTTTATTTTTTATTATTATTTTTAAAGATATTATTTATTCATTTGACAGACAGAGAGCACAAGTAGGCGGAGAGGCAAGCAGAGAGAGAGAGGGAAGCTGACTCCCTGCTGAGCAAGAGAACCCGATCCCAGGACAGGGATCATGACCTGAGCTGAAGGCAGAGGCTTAACCCGCTGAGCCACCCAGGTGCCCCCAAAGACATGCTTTTACATAAGCATCATCTAATCACCACACCAAGGAAATTTTCTCATTGATAAGGTACAGTTTTGGAATGTAAAATTCACATCAGATTATTGAATATTCAATAGTTTTTGTTTTGAACCAGAATAGAATTAAGGATCACATATTGAATTTTGTGGCCATGTCTCTTTTATCTCCATTAACTCAGAACAGGTCTCCTCTCTGTGTGGTTTTTCATGGCACTGACGTTTTGAGGAGTATTGTAGAATGGCCCTCCATGTGGATTGATCTGATTGCTTTCTCAGGATGGATTTAACACGACTCTCATGGATGGCCCATCACGCAGATGATACTGCTTCCTCCTCAGGGCATAATGTCAGGAGGAATGTGATGCCAACTTGTCTCTGATTGGAGAGGTTCACTTTTTGATCACTTGGTTAAGGAAGTGTCTGCCTTATGTCTCCATTGGAAAAGTACTCCAATCCTTAGTGATGAATGAGTGACTGAGTGATGTTGGGAGAATGAATATTCTGCTTTTCAACATCTCTCCCCCTAGGGATTTTAGAATCCACTGATGGTCTTTGCCTGAATCAATGATTGCTTCTCTGGCTGTAAAGTGGTTGAGTTTCATTTTCTATTATCTCTTACTTTTTTGTTTGTTTATTTGTTTCAGGACTACAATATGAGGATTCAACAATTCTATACAATTTTCAGTGCTCTTTATGATAAATGTACTCTAAATTGCCTTTTTCGGTCTCGCCCCTATTCTCCTACAGACCTCCCTTCTGGCAACGTTAGTTTGTTCTCTGTAGTTAAGAGCCTGTTTTCTTTGCCTCTTTTTTTGTTTGTTTATTTGTTTTGTTTCTTAAACTCCACATACGAGTGAAATCATATGGTATTTGTGGTTCTTGGTCTGACTTATTTCAATTAGCATAATACCCTTGAGTTCCATCATGTTGTCTCAAATGGTATAATCTCATACTTTTTTATGGCTGAGTAGTAGTCCATTTTATATATGTATAAATATATATAAGTGTATTATGTTTATATCACATCTCCTTTATCCATTTATCCATGGATGGACACTTAAACTGCTTTCACATCTTGGCTATTGTAAACAATGGTGCAGTAAATAGGGGTGCCTATATGCTTTTGAATTTGTGTTTTCATTTTCTTTGGGTAAATACCTAGTAGTGGAATTACTGGGTCATATAGTATTTCTATTTTTAATTTCTTGAGGAAACTTTTTTTAGGATTTTATTTTTTTACTTGATAGAGAAAGCACAGAAGGAGAGGAGGAAGCAGACTCCTGAGCGGAAAGCCCAACGAAGGGCTTATCCCAGAACCCTGAGATTATGACCTGAGCTAAAGGCAGATGGTTAACCAACTGAGCCATCCAGGTGCCCCTTGAGGAACGTTTTTTAAGTTTATTATTTATTTATTTTATTTTATATTTTTAAAAGATTTTATTTATTTGAGAGAGAGAGTGAGAGAACACAGGAGCATATGAGGGGATAGTGAGGGAGGGACGGAGGGAGAGGGAGAAGCGGACTCTCTGCTGAGCTGGGAGCCCGACCTAGGAGTCATCCCAGGACCCAGGATCCTGAGATCATGACCTGAGCTGAAGGCAGATGCTTAACCAACTGAGCTACCCAGACGTCCCAGGAATTTTTTTTTTTTTTTAATTGTCCCTGTTTTTTTTTTTTTTTTTTTTTAATTAATTGTCACTACTCTGTAGAGGAAAACTTTTCTTTCTCTCGACTTTTTCAGTACCCATGGTGATTCATCTATTCTTTTTATATTTAGTGTATTTCTGCAATAATTCATTTTGGTAGCCAGATAACCCTAGATTTGGCCAGTGGGAGCTGCTTCAGGCTGCACTTGTGCCCTCTGAGCCTGTCCTCACTTTGTGGTAATAGTTGCTTCAGACTTACCATGTCCTTTCCCTTGTCTCAGGTTTAGACTCATCCATTTCTCCAGAACCCTCCCATCACTTGTTATTCGTTGTATCTCTCTCACACAATTATTGTTTTTAAAATTCGTGTACACTCCCAGCCTTTCTCAGTGTACAGTTGAAAGGCTTTTAGCTCAGGTATAGTTCTTGAAACCATCACTTCGATCAAGACACAGAACAGTTCCCTCACCCCAGAAACTCCGTGGGCTGCCTCTTTGTAGTTAAACACTCCTGGCAATCTCTGGCAATGGCTATCTTTTCTCCATCTTCATTTTACCTTGTTTAGACTGTGACATAAATGGAACCATACCATGAACAGCCTTTTGAATCTGGTTTCCTCCTTTCAGTGGCACGCTTTTGCCATCCAACCTCCTTGAACAGCTGGTTCCTCGTTAGTACTGAGTGGTGAGCATTCCACAGTGTGGATGTACCACAGTTTGACTACCTGCTGAAGGACACTCGGGTTGTTTCCAGTTTGGATGATGATGAATAGACCTGGCGTAAACATTCTTATTAGGTTTCTGTGCATGTGTGCTTGTGTGTGAGCCTAAGTTTTGATTTCTGTTGGGTGGATACCTATGAGTGGGATTTTTAAGTCATATAGTAAGTTTATTTTCAGTTTAAAAAAAAAAAAAAGACCCTGCCACGCCTTTTCCAGAGTGGCTATGCCTTTTTGCATTTTCACCAAGCAATGTATGGGAATTCCAGTTGTTCTATATCTTTGCCAGCACTTGGTATGGGCAGTTTTTTGTTTTTGTTTTTGTTTTTTAGCCATTCTAATGCATGTATGGTGCAGCCCATCTTTTTTTATCTTTGTCAGTGTTATTGTTGAATGAAAAACTCAATCTTAGTATGCGACAGGTGCCCCACAAGAGCTCAATTTTTAAGGTAAGAAGATGATTGGCAAGCACGTTCTTGTGAACGTGTCTCATCTTGTGATTGCCTCTTCCTGTGCCTGGGATGCCTGGGGGACCTTGTGCCCCTTCCTCAGCTCTGGGCATTTTCATTGAGGCCATGGGTAGGGTGGAACAGCCAGCTCACTCTCCCTTTCTCTCTCTCTCTCTCTCTCTCATCTGATTAATGGAAGGGGAAACAGGTGAATAAAAGGGGCAAAAACTCTATAGGCTGCAGGTCCGAATGTGGGGTTATGTTTCTACAGAGTCTGCAAAGCTTCCACTAGGAATTATAATACTCAGTTCAATTTGTTTCAGCTCTGCAAGAACACCAAAGCACCGGCAGGGGTCAGGTATCGTGCTGCACACCAGAGATAGTGCTATAAATAAGACTCAATCCCAGTTCTCAAAGAGGCTCCAGTCTAGCCTGGAAGGGTGGGGAGGAGATGCAGTGGACACCAGCCATGGGATTCATGAGACCATATTTCTCAGTCAGGTGATCCATGTGTCTGACCTGGGAAGGAAAGGAGATAGCTCTGGGTAACTGTGGCTGTTTGAACCTCCCCCTTCCTTTCTAGCACCGGCTTTCCTATCTAGAGAAAAGCTGTTTCAGTCTTGAGCAGGGATCTGGAGAACAATTAAAGAAGGCATTTCACAGCTGCCAAGGGAACTCTGCCAAGATCTGAAATATCCTGTTGGAGCTCTTTCGCAAGCAGGATTCATTCCTTCGGGCATGGTGAGTATCTGTTTCTACGCTGGGCAGGTTATTTTGCGAAAGCACTTGACAGAGAGGGTCTGTTTGCTGAGCAAAGCCACCATCCTGGCTGACCTGGAGGACATGGACAGCTCTATTGTCCAAGTCTCCTGCTGTCCCCTGGCATGTCAGAGGCACAGCTACGGGAGACTTGATATCTGAAGTCATTTCCTTGGAGTTGAGGGATACCGCCCCATGGGAACCAAAAACCACACTGTTCCAAATGTTTGTCCAGTTCAGCACAAAGACAAAGCCTGATTCATCCTGGGGAGCCATCTCCTCATCCTTTGGAAATATGTCAGCATTTGAGGAGGGGGAGGACTCTTTCTTTCTGGCTTAGCACCTAACACAGGGCTTTCGTGCTGTTCATAGTGAGTGCTTGAACCAGCCAGGAAGCAAAGCACACGGTTATTTGAACAAAGAGAATCTACATAAAGAATTGTCAGTGGGGTAACTGAAAGTCAAAAAAGGAACTCTGAAGTTTCATGGTAGTGGCAACTGAAGGAAACAGCGTCTTTCTCTAAGGATGAGGGAACAAAAGGAAGAGTTGGAAGTTTCTAAGACTGTGAAGCTGGAAGGAAGGGCCCCATGGCGCTGGAACTCACATCTGAGCAGGGGGCACAATGATTGGTTCTGCCAGTATTGGAAAAACTGCAAACTGGATTCATTGCTGCTGTGGGAAGGAACTGCCACCACCTGGGGGAAGAGGATTGCTGTTGTGAAGTGGTACAGAAAGTATAGTAGGAGGCATCAGGAACAGGAGGAAAGACAGTCCTCTCTCTCCTACAGCTGACGCGGAGCCATTGGCGGAGCAGAAACATGGATACAGACTCCCAGTCCCAGCGTCGCAAAGCTGAGTACAGAAGGGTGGATATGGAGCTAGAGATAACAGCTTCATAAATTGCTACATTGTTTAAAAGGTAGTTTTGAATGCCTGGATAATGGTGCCAGAGGACAGATGAATGTGAGGTAATTGGTAACAACAACAAAAACAGAAGGAAAAGTTGGCTGTAGAGGAGAACGTCACAAAGCAGCAGATTTATATCACAAATTTCTCCACCAACAGAGGAACTGAACTGTATTTCTAGAAGGGAGAGGGAAGCAGAAAGACTCAAGGAAGAAGACTAGATCTAGAGTCTGTTTATGAAGAGCCCTGATCTCTGTGGTGGGTGGCCACTTGGACAAAGGGTATCTGTAGATGATGAGTCCGTGGTCTCTGGTCCAGAGATAAGGGGCACTCTGGACGCCAAGATGCCCACCCTTATTCCTTACCTGGCTCCCTGGACACTGCAGCCAATCTTCCCCTCCAGTTCGCACTCCAGGGATGTATTTTCCAGGAAATCTGTCAAACCCGAGAAGAAGGAATTAAAGACACAGATGTCAGAGGCTCTCCAGCAAAATGGCCCACTCAGATTCTCCTATGACGGAGCCTGCTGTTAACAAGCATTGGTGGTGCACTCAGAGCTTCCTAATCTCATTTAGTTCCTCATGCTGTAGTACACGCAAGAGTTACAGTAACAGTTCCCTGGGCCCGGCGTAATGAATTGCCACAAACCTGGTGGCTTAACACAACATGCATGTATTCTCCTCCAGTTCTGGGGGCCAGAAGTCTGACATCAATTCCACTAGGCCAACGTCAAGGCGTGAGCTGGGCTGGCTCTCTGTGGATGCTCTAAGAGAGACTCCATTTCCTTACCTTTTTCAGCTTCTGGAGACCTCTACATTCCTTGGCTTATGGCTCCTTCCTCCAACTGCAAAGCTCATCACTCTTATTTCTGCTCCTGTTGTCACAGGAATTCTCTCTTTTTCAATCTTCTTGCCTCCTCTTAAAAAAAAAAAAAAAAAAGCCTTGTGATGACCCTGAAGGCTCCTTCAGGAGGGTCTCATCTCAGACCATGAGTGTAATCCGAATATTTCCTTTTGCCACATAAGGTATCGTTCATAGGTTCTGGGGTTCTGGGGACTAGGACTGTATATCTTTGGAAAACCATCATTCAGCTCATCACACTTATGTTATGAAACCAGGGTTTCTTTGAGAAGTAAGCTTAAGGAATCCATATCCATGTAGAATCATACTATTATCTACCATTCTTGGGAGCATTAAGAACAGAGTCACTTAGGTGATTTTTGTTTTTGTTTTTGTTTTTGTTTTGTCATCTGTGGTTCAAAATGAGGAGCCCAAGTTGAGAAAGGCTGACCTAAAGGACATCCAATGACTAGGGTCCTTTTAAGGGGAGGGAGATATAGAGACAGAAGGACACACCACGTGAAGATGGAAGTGGGTATTTGAGTGATGCGTCTGCAAGCTAAGGAACACCATGAGTGCTTAGAAACACCAAAGCAAGAATGGCTGCAGGGAATGGAGGAAACCATCTTTGCCAATACCTTGATTTTGGACTTCTAGTCTCCAGAACTGTCAGAGAACACATTTTTGTAGTTTTTAGCCATACAGCCTGTGGCAATTAGTTACAACAGTTCTAGGAAATGAATGGAGTGTATAAGAAGCCTTGACAGGGTCTGGCCCATGTAGACACTAAGTTGGTATTTGCTTTCCCTTTACTTCGAGGCTTGGTAGCCCATATTGCTCACATCAGCAGGAGTGGGTGATCCAGACACACTTGATGGCTGAGAGCAGGGTGGGTAGGATGTTTTCTGATATCAGTAGATTCTCCAATTCTCTAACACCAGCTGAGTGTCTTACAATTCCATTTAATTCTGATACAATCTATCCACAGTTAGATATTACAAGTTAAAGAACTCTATCCCATAGGACCGTTCCCAGTTCAGACACTGACTGCAAATCCTAGGTTACCTGTACACTTCTGAGTGACAGGCTATAAACTGAGGGCTCCCATGATGTCCTGTTAGGTTTGATAATTCACTAGAATGGCTCACAGAAACTGAGGAAGTCACCTTACTACTATTTTGTGGTTTATTATAAAGGGTACAACTCAGGAACAGCCAAATGGAAGTGATGCACAGGGCAAGGTGTGGACAGACTGGGGCTTTCATGCCCTGAGTTCTCCAGCTGGTTCATGTGTTTGCCAACCAGGATGCTCTCGGAATCTCATTAAGAGTTTTTATGGAGTTCCATCTCCAGCCTTGCCCCTCCCTTTCTTGGAAGTCTGTGAATGGAGCTAACACTTCCAACCCTCTAATCATTTGGACTGTCTGGTGCCCAGTCCCATCCTAAAGCTGTCAAGGGACCCCACCCTGTCACCTCATGAGCATAAACTCAGATGTGGTTGAAAGGGATTCCCTACGAGTCCCCAAAGACGGACTCAACACTCGGGAAATTTGAGGATTTCAGGATCTTTGTGCCAGGAACTGGGGACAAAGACCGGATATATTAATTATACTACAGTGAGGGAGATTTCCGGTCCCGGTGATGAGGAAAATCCTTGGCTGGTGGGAAAAAAGTCAACATACCTTGTGTGAAACTCCCTCTTTCACACTAAAGATGGAAGAAGTAACTCAGCACTGGGGGCGGCTTTGTGGGTAGGGGTCCTTGTGAGAAAAAAGAGTCTGGATAAAATCCCCAGGGCAAAAAGAGGCCCCTTTCTTTCTGGACAAAAATAGACTAATAATTCAAAGCAGAAAGCTGGTGATCACTAGGGAAGGTTGTTCTGAAAACCAGGTAAATTTGGGCACCACACAGCCAAGCAGCTCTGTTGTAAACAAAACGCTTCACCAACTGAGGTGAACATTCATTCTCTGACAATCAGAGACCCATGTTACTTCACGGTCTCCCCATAAAAGACTTCCACTGATCTACTTCTAAGAATGAGTAAGTAAACAAATAAAGAAAGTAAATGAAATATTAATAAAAAAGCAAAGACTTTTTGGCAAAATAAGTATTTTGTGAAGTATTTCTATGTGATAACTGATGCTTATGAAGGGCAATGTGTAATATATTTTATTTTTAATTTATGAAGCACGTTATTAAAATAAGCAACGAACCCACATCCATCTTAAGCACTTGTATGTTACCCAAGCCCACTAATACTTGATGTGCCTTCCTGGTCCCATTAGCTTACTCTCCTGAGCAGTTAACCATTATCTTAACATTTTTTGAAAGTCATAAATTTCTTCATCTTTGTCTTCAAATAATGTCCCTCTTTATTTTTTAGCAAGAACCCTTCTAAGTCTACCTTAATTTTATTTGGAAAAAAATTTATAGAAAGATCGTAAAAGTATTATGGTATATATCCTTTTACCTTTCATCTTGAGTTACCAGTTATTAAGATTTTACTTCATTTGGGTACCTGGGTGGCTCAGACGGTTGGGCGTCTGCCTTCAGCTCAGGTCATGATCTCCGGGTCCTGGGACTGATCCCGATGTTACACTCCCAGCTCAGGGGGAAGTCTGCTTCTCCCTTTCCCTCTGTCTCTCCCCCTGCCTGTGCTCTGTCTGTCTCTCAAATAAATAAAATCTTTAAAAAAACTTACCCCACTTGTGCTTTCTATCAATTTATCATCTATCTATTTATCTACCATCTATCAAACATCTATCAGTAATCTATCAATCATCTATCTACCTATGTATCATCTATCCATCTACTATTTATTGATCATCTACCAATTATCTACCTGCCCTCTCTCTCTCTCTCACTCTCTCTCTCTATCTATCTATCTATCATCTATTGTTAAAGATAAACGTTCGGTGACACTTTTTAAAGTGGTAAGACAGATTTTACTGGGGACCATCATGATAGATGTAAGTACTACCATAATGGGATTTTGCAGTGGGGGGGATAAGGGAGGCTCAGCTCTGAATACAGCACAGGCAAGTGGGAATTTATAGTCAAAGAGCAGGGTGGGAGTCAGTGGATGGAAAAATCACCAGGAGGAAACACCAGGAACAAGGAGGATTCTGATTAAGCTGACCTCCTGGGATCCTTCCTGAAGACAAGCCAGGCTGTCGGGCATCACCAGAGGGATGTGATGGATGAAGGACCTGATCCGATATCGAGGTGATCAGGAGTCAAGCACTGGGGGTTCTGGTTAAACCTACTTAGTAGAGTTTTTGCTAAAACGGGATTTTATGAGGAAGTAGACAGAGGGGCCTTAGAGAAGGTTCAGGAGCCTGACTGAAGTATGGTCCAGCAAAGAATTCTTTACTTATCTAATTGTATTTTCTTTTCTTTTTTTAACTTATTTTGTTTTTTTATTTTCAGCATAACAGTATTCATTGTTTCTAATTGTATTTTCTAAACCTGTTTGAGATATAGTCAAAGACATAGGACTCTTTATCTCTAAAAACTTCGTGCATCTCTCCTGAGACCAAGGAGCTCTGCCTGCACGACCGTAGTGTAGTCATGCATATCAAAAATGTAACATTGGTACAATATTTTTGTCTAATAATATACAGTGTATAATCCAGTTTTCCTGATTGTCTTGATAATGTCCTTTACAAACACTTCCTTGTTCGTTTGCTCCAGGACCCAGCCCAGGGTCACACATGGCATTCAACTATCTTCTCCCTTTAGCTTCCTCATCTCTAGAACAATTCCTCAGCCACTGCCCCCACAACGTTGGCAATTTTGAAAAGTCCAAGCCTGTTGTTTTCAGAATGTCCCTCAATTTGTCTTTGTTTGATTGTTTCCTCATGAGTAAGTTCAGATTAATAGGAAAGTAGGTTTAAGGCCCCTTTAAGAACTGAATGAAATCTGCTTTCAATTTGCTTCTCCACCAGGGACTTCACTGTACAGAGGCATTGAGACTGTATGGCACATCCACCCCCTGGAAGAGATTTTAGCTAAACTGGGTAAGGCTGGTAGCTGGGCTGGCTGCTTAAGACTTCAGCTGGGTCACTGGGAGCTGGGGGGCTCCAGCTACTTCTGTGACAGCCTTAGTTAAGTCTTTATTCCTGGTGCATCTCTGCAGACGTGCCTTCCCAGCCCAGAGCTCTGCTTGGTGCCACGCGGACTGAGGGTATGGTCCATGAGGAATCACCAAGAGGGGGGCGCCCAGGTGCCAGGGAGTGGGCCCAATGCCTGGCAGATGCACATCTCATTGGCTGCTGGGCCACAGGCCTGCAGAGTGAAAAGACACATGGAGCCCCAGTAGGCAAAAAGCAATTTCCTGAGTTGGGGCTTGGCCAGGCTGCTGCTGTTTTACACCTCCCTGAGTTCAAAGGTTGGGGGAGGCTGAAGGCAAGACCTGAGCTTCACACTTCATTTCTAGAAGCCCAGCCTCCCGGAGACTTCATGCTCTGCCCAGGTCCTAGGAGAGAGAGAATACTTCCAACTCCTACTTCTGTAGCAACCTCCTCCCCCACCTTCCCTTCTGCTTCCACAGTGCTTCTAGGACACTGCCCTCCCCGAGATTAACCAGGCCCCAACTCGCTGACTCCCAGAGGCCACAGTTTCACCCCAGGCCTTGTGAAGAGGAATTTCCCCCACATTTATCCCTCCTGTAAAAGGCTTGCATATGTCCACGTTTCCCTCTATCTCTGAGAATGCTCTAGGAGAGGTGGGAAGAGGGAGGACAGCTGGGAGATTTAATCATGTCGCTGGTGTTGGGGGCATGAGGTCTCCACTTACTTCCTCTCTTTCCAATGTCAAGGCCTAGATGTTGGCTTCCCCACACTGAGGCTGCTCAGACGGAAGGAGAACCTCCACACTAGTGCCTAGAACTGAGTGGGCTCACTGTTGTGTCATCCCATGGCTTGACCTTTCCAAGTCTTGGCCTTCTTAGTGTGAGCTGTGGGGACAATAATGCTCAGAGAGCTGCCAGAAGAATGGTTTAGACAACCATTCATGGATGTTATTAACACTCGAGAACACCCTGGCGTCCACCAACAGGACACAGTGTTCTGAGGGTAGAATTCAGGGGTTCTGTAAACTTGAATAAGAAATAGACTTGCACCTTTATTTTCATGGAAAGCTACACACAAATTAGAATTTCCTTCAGTTATGTAGGTAAAAACTCACAGTGGCATCTGAAGGGTCTGTGATTTTGGCATCAATAGAAACCAGACATTTTCATATTATATTCATAGGGTTTGCAGCTGTCTCAAAATATTGTCTATACTCATTATGACTTCAAAGTCATGTTAATGAGTAGATAGGCAGGTGGGTCCTGTACCATGTAATAATTACAACCAATACCTCATAAATTTTGTTTAAAAATATTTGGATAGCTGTTGTTCAGCATGATTGGTTTCCTTTGTACATCTGTATGTTTTACTTTATGTAATTAAAGGCATTTTGTGAAGGGATGTGAGGGATTTATCAAGGTGTTTTTTGCACAAAAAAGCTCTTGGGTTTGAGCAGCAACTTTCCCTTCTGAATGGGCTTTGCAAATGGTTTTGACTAAAGATTCAAGGTGGGCTTTCTCATTCATGTCCTGATGTTCTCCTAAATATGCAGACTGACCTTTGAGAAGCCAAGAGCATTATGGGAATCTGAACTGTTCCACTGTCTTCAAATTGGCAGACAACAGATTGGCATACCAGGGACATTCATATTTGGAATAGAACAGACATGCATATCATATGACTCATCACTTGAAATTATACAGAGAAGTGAAATATATTACAAAAACAAAAAAGCAATTTGGGAGTAGATATGGCAAATGGTATATCCAATAAGGGATTAACACCAGAAAACAAATAATCCAATTAAAAAATGGGCAGAGGATCTGATGGCCAACACCCATGAAAAGATGCTCAATCTTACTCATCACCAGGGAAATGCAAATCAAAACCACAATGAGATAGCAGCTCATACCTGTCAGAATGGCCAGAATCAAAAAGACAAGATATAGGGAGAGTTGGTGAAGCTGTGGAGAACAAGGAAATCCTTGTGCACTATTGGTGGGATTGTAAATTGGTGCACTATGGAAAACGATATGGAAGTTTCTCAAAAAATTAAAAACAAATACCATACAATCTAGTAATTTCACTTCTGGGTATTCATCCAAAGAAAACAATTTCTTTGTTTTTGAACATAATTTGAAAAGATATGTGCACCCTTATGTTTATTGCAGCATTATTTGCAATAACCAAGATGTGGAAGCAATTTAAGTGTCCACTGATAGATAAATGGATAAAGAAAATATGAGCCATAAAAAAGAATGAAATCTTGCCATTTGTGATAACATGTATGAACTTAGAGGGATAATGTTAAGTGAAATTAGTCAGACAGAGAAACAACACCATGTTATTTAACTTATATGTGGAATCTAAGAAAAAACAAAACAAATGAACAAACCAAAACAGACTCATAAATACAGAGAACAAACTGGCGGTTGCCAGAAGGAAAGGGGGTGAATGGTGGGCAAAATAGGTGAAGGAGATTAAGAGGTACAAACTTTCAGTTATGAAATAAGCAAGTCATGGGGATAAAATGTATGACACAGGGAATATAGTCAGTAATATTGTAATAATGTTGCATGGTGACCAATGCCCACTATACTTCTTGTGGTGAACACTGAATAATGTATACAATTGTTGAATCACTATGTTGTACACCTGAGGCTATTATAACATTGTGTGTCAATTGTACCTCAATTAAAAAGAAAGTGAAACACAAACTTTGAGCTAAAGGTCATGTTGAGAGAGCATCATTTCCAGGTGAGGGTAGAGTATACATCTTTTCTAGAACTTGCTGAGTTATTTCATCTCTAATAATTTCCCTTCTTGTGATTGTTTAGAATAAAATAAAATAACATGCCTCTTGTGTGTGTTTTCAGAATTCCACACTGTAAAAGAAACCCATAGATTCAGGAATAAATCCCACCACTCACTGGGAACAAAGGAATGATCATCATCATTGAGACCTGGGGGTATGGGCAGAGTGGGTACCTTAACCAGGACATGACTGTCCATTGGGTAAATGCTGGGCAAACTGGTCTTTTCTCTTTTGCAGTATGGTTGAGAAGTCTTCATAGCCATTACCTAGGAGCCATGGAGACCATTAGGTCTCCTGAGACCTAGGAGACCTAGGAGACCATTAGGTCTCCTAAGACCTAGGAGGCCTTAAAGGTCATGATGCTAATGCAGGGAGAGATAGGAATCTGCTTCTTGAATTCTGGAAGATGGGCTGTGGAGTTGGAAACTATAGTAACTCCATGGATTCCACTTACTTCTAGATGCTAGTTTTGACCAATAGATGGAGAAGCCTGTGATCATCAAACTACAAGGCTTCACCTTCCTGACCTTCAGTTTTTGTATCTGTAAAATGAAATGATCCTATCTACCTCTGAGGATTTAATGACAGCATATGAATAGGACCTGACAGATTGTTGGACCATGATAGATGCTTGGTAATATTAGTTCTTGAAGTGGTTAACTCTTGTCTTTGCCCAGCCAACCTCCATTTTCCCCACGTCCTGGTAATATCTAGATTTTCCTTTAATGAATTACCTTGTTCCATGTGTTTTGGGTGGAATTAACCCTCCATCTAAATCCTTTATGTATACATGAGTCAATCAGAGTGTAGTAGCCATGATTGGATCCGGGATTGGCTCATTACCAGGCCAGGATAAGAGCCCATCTGGACTTTTGCTGGAAGTATCAAGGAAGAACTGTCTCTCCACTGGAGCCACTAATTCTAGAGGGTGAGCATCATCCTGACCCTCCAAGAATATGGCCCACTGAAAGAGCACTGAGATGAGAAACAGGGATAACATAATTTAAGCCCTGGATCTCACTGTGCCTGAAGCTAGCCTACTGCTAGTATTTTTAGTTATGCGAACTAATAACTCTGAGCTGATTTGAGTTTGGTTTCTGTCCTTTCCAGCCACTAGGGCATTGAGTAATTCAGTTCCTTTTTGTCTCCCTTTCCATGGAAATATGGGATAGGATGGATTAAAATGGAAAGTTAGGTGGACAGGTACTAAAGGTAGAGACAAGCTGAAGGATTCTCCCTATACCCTCTAAAGATAAGGAGGCAAGTTCAGGAAGAATCTAGAGACCTCAAGCCTTCAACTCCCTTCTGGAGACAGAGTCTTGCCTCATTTGTATCATGGAAACACCCATGTTTTAACACCAATAGCCATCCTGAAGCCTGAATTTTGTAAAGCTGGTGCTTCTGAGCAGCTCTCTCCAGTCTCTTTGTTGTTTCCTATATTCTTATCCTCAGCACAATGCTAAGACCCCAGGCAGCCCCAGGCTTCTAAACTGACAAAATTATGCACCTCTAGAAATAAGCATTAGGGTTTAAAAATTATCACACAAGAGGGACGCCTGGGTGGCTCAGTTGGTTGGGCAGCTGCCTTTGGCTCGGGTCATGATCCCGGTGTCCTGGGATTGGGTCCCGCATCAGGCTCCTTGCTCAGCAGGGAGCCTGCTTCTCCCTCTGCCTCTGCCCACCTCTCTGCCTACTTGTGCTCTCTCTAGCAAATAAATAAAATCTTAAAAAAAAAATTATCACACAAGAAAAAATAGGTGAGTTGAGCAAACCAACCCCAAACCAGAGCAGACTTGATGATAGGGCCAGAGGTAAACTGGAAGGAGAAAGAGGGGAATGTGAGGTCTGGGAATTCATTCAGAAAACAAGAGAAGCATCTTACACAAGCTTTGAGTTGTCAAGCTTGGAAGGGAAAGGAGAATTTAAGGCAGGAGGGATGAGTCTGATGGAGTATGGGCAGAGTTCATGAAAAGAGAAACAGGTTGTATCTGATACAGATGTTTCCACCCTCCAGGCCCTGACTCCATCCTCAGGGCCCCTTCTGGGTGAGATGGAGAAATTAGTGAAGATTCCTGCCCATAAACCTTTTCCATTCCCATGAGAGCTTGCTTTCTGTGCCCCCAGCGTCCTGCCTGCTGAGGAAACGGTGTAATAAACCAGGGGTTCGAATCTATCTCACACCGCATCTTCTGTAGAACCACTGCAACAAGTGAAATGGGAGAAAGGGGAGCCTATTGGAGGAGGGGCCAGGAAGCTCAGAGCCTGGCCTGCGAGGGCTCACCCTGCCCTTCCCTGCACCTCTTCATCCTTGTTGGAAACAGAAAATTAGTCTCCACTGAACCTTTGTTTTCATAGAAAAAAAATTGCAGCATTTTAGACGGGTCAGGGAAGAAAAGGAAGGTGGGAAAATGTAACCAAGGTATCCGTGTTCCCAGCAAACCCACAGGAGAGTGAGCTTTGCAACCAGCCTTGAACAGTGCAGCTTCTCAAATGGCACCTCCTCTCTGATGTGGTCTTCAAGGGCACCTTGTGGACTCCAGGATTTTACAGGATTGGCTACATCTGCTGAGCCACAGGTGTGTGCCATATGCAAGGCACTAACCATAATTATCTTATTTAGACTTGTTTTTGTTTTTATATTTTTATTTAGGTATAATTTAAAATAAAAGCACAAATATTAAGGGTTTAGTTCAATACATCTTGACAATTGTATACACCCACATAACCATCACCCCAAGTCAGATATATTTCTACAATCCTCAGAATGTTCCTTGTGCCCCTTTGCAATCAACCCCAAACCCCACCCCACTTGTACAGATTAATCTCACCAGTTTTTAGATGTCATATAAATGGAATTGTTCATTATGTACTTTGGTGTGACAAACTCCTTTTACTTAGTATGATAATTTTGGGATTTATCTAAATTACTGTGTGTCTTTGTTATTTTTAATCGCTATTAGTCAATTGAATAAATATACTGTAATACGTTTATCCATTCTCTTAGGTGGACGACAGGGTTGCGTCTGGTTTGGAGCTATTAAAAAAAATATTTCTGTGAACCATCTTGTAAAAGTCTTTTGTGGGCACGTATTTTCATTTCTCTTGAGAAAATACCTAAGAATGAATCTTATTTAATTTTCATGACCCTCCGAATAGTGATTCTTGACTCTTCTTCTGGGAGGTTATGACTTATTCCATTCCTCAGCACAGAAGGCAGAAGAATGAGGCCTTTCTGGTTCTCTTTTCTGGTAATGGTCTGTGTGATAGGTTGTCCTTAATTGTCTCCTCACCCTGGAGGAGCTATTGCTCCTTCCATTGATAAGCACAGTCTAGTTCCCTTCTCCTTGAATTTGGCCTTACTCTGACTAGCAGAATGAAACAGAAGTGACACTGTGACAATACCAGGCCTGTTAAGAGACATGGGAGTTTCTGCTTTGGTCTCCTGGGAACCAGGATGCCATCTTAGTCATGCAAAGAGGCTCTGGAGGCTGAGGCCATATGGAGAGCCTGTGACAGGGGCCGCCTTGGGTCTTCCAGGCCCTCTCTGCTGAACACAGGTAGCCCACATGTGGTAGAGCAGAAACATCCCACAGCCAACCCTCATAATGAGAAGTCATACATTGTTATTTAATCTTAATAATTGGCTTTCATTTAATGATAAGTCATTTTAAGTCACTAAATTATGAAGCGGTTGGTTACATGCAAATAGGTAACTAAAAAGAGTTTTTCTTGTTTCATTGAAAATTTTCTTTCTTCTGGTGGTAAATGCTCAACCCTGAAGTTTCTCAAAATTAGGAATTCCTGGGCTGTGTGCTCTTCCTGGAGCAGTGACAAACATCAGAATTAGAAATAAGAAAGGCCCGATTTCACATTTCTGCTTTCCAAGAAAGCCCTCATGAGCTCAGCTCCCTACAGCCCATTTTAGCCAGATTTTGTTAGGGTTCAAGGTGGCAGCCCAAGCTCAGAGCCAGTAATTTGCTACGGAGAGTCTTTCACCTTTGATGGGCGGGGTCACAGCCTCCATTCTACTTTGGGAAATACCTGTGTTTTTGGAGAGTAGCTTGGTTTATCATGTGAGACTTTGCTTCAGTGGCTGTCCTTATGCTGATGTAACACGCAGAAAAAGGATTGGCTGGAGACCTCGTAGAAAGATCTGGCTGTGGTTTTTGCTTGACTCAGGGTCCGCATTGTAGGCTCTGACAAAGGCAGATAATCTAATAGATGAATCACGGATAAAAATTCTGCTGAGGCAAGGTGTTTGGCAACGTGAGCCTGGGGCACAGGTTTTCCCAGAATGTGGGTAGCTCATCTCTCAATGTTCATGTTCTCTTTGGGGACTTACATCTGTCTTTATATTTTCTGCACAAATGCTGGTGCCATGTTTGAATTCCCTAAGCCACCAGGGTGCAAGAGGACAGAACCAGGAGCCATTAGCAAAAGCACTTCTCAGGCATCAGATTCTCTACATGTTGGCTTCTGTTGTGATCATTGCTGGTTCCTGGAAGCCTCTTGGAAACTTGGATGGAAACATATAACCTCAGATGTACTGTTGCTTCTCATTTCCTCTGGGAGCCAATAGGTGGTAGTAAGAAGCAGGCAGAGAAGCATGTGCTGGTGCAGGTGGTTGAGCTGGGTTGTCCATGTAATAGATGCAGCCACAAGATTTAAGTCAAAGATTGCATTTAGAGAAGAATTTTAAGTCAGCATGCATGAGATGCAGACACTAGCTTCTCAAAACAACCTGCTCAGAACAGATTCCATTTTCCAAGGATTTTTCATCCCCATACCTAGAATGTCTATCAACCAGATGGGTACACATTTGCAGTAAATGGGCAGCATCTGAGTGCTCAGTGTGTGGTGTACAAGCTCCAGGGGTTGGTGGTCCTTAACCTGGTGGGGTCTGGCTCTCCCCTGGGCTAATGGTCTAAGCTCAGGGACTCAGGGTAGGGGAGGCACAAATATGCAAAGAGCCAAATGATGCAAACACAGACACAAGCAATCTGACAAGCAGCGACTGCAAAAATTTTTGAAGAAGGTTGGATGAGGCAGGGATTGGTGTCAGGGTGTGCTGCTCATGCAAGGTTTAGAACCCAGGGAGTACTTGGAAAAAGGAAACTGATTTGGTGGGGGAGGTACTGTGAGGTGGAGATGGGTTTTGATTAAATCCAGCAGAAGATGAGAGATTTCAGGCTGAAGGGACAGGTTGATGGGGGACGGTAACAGGAATTTGAAGGTGAGAAACTTGCATGTGGTGTCTCTTCTACCTTAGGTAACAGCCTATCCAGAGGGGCAACTGTTTCAGGGTTGACAATCTGACCATCATCAGTAAACCAGATTCAGAGGCACTCATAGGGTATGACTTGCCTGACATTTTCCATCCCACATTCCTTCTCCTTAATAAATACTTCTTGACCCTTTAGAACTTTCTAGATTAAGGTCTTTATCAGTGAAGAAACTGTATCATACTCTCTGATGTGTATGTGGGGAGACTCCATTAGCTTGTTCCATCCCTGCAGGTGTTCTGTAAGTGTTTCAGTTGGTGTGATTTATACAGAACCTCACCCAGACTGAGAGGACCTAAGATGTCCCAATTTGAGGGAAATGATTTTTTTTAAAGATTTATGTATTTATTTGACAGAGCGAGATCACAAGTTGGCAGGGAGGCAGGCAAAGAGAGAGAGGAGGAAGTGGGCTCCCTGCCAAGCAGAGAGCCCGATGCAGGACTTGATCCCAGAACCCTGAGATCATGACCTGAGCCAAAGGCAGAGGTTTAACCCACTGAGCCACCCAGGTGCCCAGGAAATGATTTTTTTTAAGGACGACGTCTTTCAAATATTTTTGACCACATCTCAGAAAGAAAACATTTTGAGGTGCCTGGCTGGCTCAGTCAATAGAAGATGTGACTCTTGATCTTGGGGTTGTAAATTTGAGCCCCATGCTTGGTGTGGAGATTACTTAAAAACAAAATCTTTTGAAATAAAAGATTCACAAAACAACTTTACTGTGTTGCATCTTCTTCTGTTATAAACACACTGCCAGTGGGGCACTGAACAGATCTGATGACCCCACCATTTGACAACACTGATGGGGCTGGCACTGACTTGTACATCCTTCTTTTCAGCCAATGTGCTTCCAGGGTGCTTTTCAAAACAGGAAGCTCTCACTGCTTCAGAGACCCCAGTTAATTTGCTTTTTCGTGATGGTTTACCCATGGGCTGGGCAAAAGATGAAAGAGCAGTTCTAAGCAGATTGAAAGAGCAAATGGTAGGACCCATACAAAACAAGTGACGAAGAACTTAGGAACCTTGATTCAGTTTGTTTATATATAGTTGATGTGATTATGTGTGTATTATTCATTGCTTTACTTGCTTCCTTTGGATGGATTTTGCTCTCTCCCCACCACTGCATTTTAGAAGCCTAAGGTCAAGGAGCATGGGGTCTTGTGTCAAGAAGGCTTATGGTACAGATGCCAGATGCAGTGAATGGTTCTTTTCTAAAAAAATATTTTTTAAATATACATTTTCAAATTTATTTGAAAGAAAGAGAGAACACAAGTTGAGGCGTGGGGCCAGAGGGAGAAGGTGAGGGAGAAGCACACCCCCACTAGGCAGGGAGCACAACACAGGGCTTGATCTCAGGACCCCGAGATCATGACCTGAGCTGAAGGCAGGTGCTTAACCAATTGAGCCACCCAGGGGCCCCTGTGGTGAATGCTTCTTGAGGGACATGTGGTTCACAAGTCCTGCTATCCCTCTAGACGTTGTCCAATGAAATATTTCAAAAGCCAGAATTCCAGCTTCTCAACACTGAGGTTGGATCTCAGCTCCCCACTACTTAGCTGTATGACCTTGTATAAATTAAATTCTCTGTGCCTCAGGTTCCTCACCTATGCATGGGTAATAATAACAGTACCTGTCCCATAGGCTTATTGAGAAGACTGGATGAGATAATGTAACACATTTGGCACAGTACCAGGGCCAGGAAAGTGTCACCTTTTAGGACCTATCAGGGCTCCCCAAGGCTCTGTGCTCGACCATACCTTTTTATTAGCCTAGTAGGCTAATAAAAACACATTTCTCTTTTTAAAAGAGCCTATAAATCTAAAATTTTTATAAATTCTGGCAGGTTTATCACCAATAGACTGGTTATTTGGATCTCATAACATATGTTGTCTTTTCAAAAACTTGACTTGTCAATAACTCAATTTGTGCAAAGCCAATCAAGTGTCATGTAAATGGATAAAATACAGTAATGCAGGTTAACAGGTTTTAGTTCATATGACACAATGGAACCTTCAAAAAATATATTGGTCAGGTTATAGTATCAGTAAGATTCTGCATTATTGTATAGTAGTCATCACTTTCTTGAAATAAAGAGGAATGGAAGGACTAGACAAGAAAAAAAATAGTACATATGAAACATCAACAGGATTTTAACCTAGATGACATCACATGGACAAAATCACTCTTACATGCTTACATCCAGCAGCACTATCAAACATATGGACACATTTTCGTTCTCTGTGTGTGGCTTTTTCTCTCCTAAATACTGCTCTGTTGTGACCGCATGAATATCAGACATATAAAATTACCCAAATACTGCTCTCTCCCCTAAAATTGTAACATCAGTTTTTTCTTTCTCCTTGTCCTCTCCAAGCTAACATTATACTAACCTCAAAACTGCTTGCATTAAAAACTATTATGTGGTGGTACTGCATTTTATTCCATCAGCATTCTTGTGTGTGTGTTAGCCAAAGCAAACATCTCCTGGTCTTCTCTGAGCATGCAAGGACAGGCCTTCTGGAGGAGCTTGGGCAAGCGCTGGGCAGACTTAAATTTCAGCTTCGTGTGCATGACTGTTGAAATGTCCCTGTCAGGCGGCTGGGAAAGGACGGGGAAGGAAACGACTCTCATCTCCTGAACACAAAATGAGAGGTGGGGTGAAGAGGGGTGTTGTGAGAAGGAAAGCCATAAAGGAGACTTATTTGACCTAACAGGCCCCAGGGATGCACTAGTTGCCTTCTAAGACCCCTGGGATTAAGACAAATGTGATACCTGCATACCCCACAGGCCCTTGGTATAGGGCCTCCACAGGGGTTACTGGGAGAACAGGAGTAATTTGCTTCTTGTGGGATGCTCTGCTTACCTCCCACTGGGACTGTTTTTCTGGGATTTCCTATGGTCATATCTAGATTTCTAGGGTGGTGGGAGCTGGGCCAGTGTACTTCAAGACATCACTGTTTCTTCTCTCACATCTGCTGGAGGTGATCAGTCACTTCCTAAGTATCTCAAACACCTAGCTCTGCCCATTCTTATCTCAAGTCCAGGTCCACACTGTTCCTTGTCTGGGTTATAACAGTGGTCTCTGATGCCTCCATGTTACCTCTCCAACCTGTTTTCCCTCTTGGAATCATAATTACCTTTTGAAAAAGAAACTGAACATGTCACTGTTATATGCTCATCATCCCTCAGTGGGCATCCATTGCCTGTCAGATAACATGTCAACTCCTCAGCATGGCATGAGAAGCCTTTGCTGCTGCTTGATCAGCTCTGCTCACTCATCTTAACTGCACTTCCTTTGCTACAACACACACACCAATTCTTTGTGAGTCCATGCTTCAGTTCTTTTCTGTAGGTTACTTGCCTCCCAAGAATGTACCCTGCAACCCATCCCACGCCCTGTGCCATGTTGTCCCATGCAAGCTCCTATTTCTACCCAGAACAGGAATCACTTCTGTTAATACATCTTTGATACCTGCTGTCTCCAAGCTCAGCATACACATAATAGATTTGGGGCCTCTATACCTACCATGTAGGCACTTACGTATCACAACTGTGTATACACAATTACAGGCACATTTGTATCACATGGTAAACAGTGTGGAGGTACCTTAAAAAATTAAAAATAGAGTTACCTTATGACCCTGCAATTGCACTACTGGATTTACCCCAATGAGAGCGATGTAGTGAAAAGAAGGGCCATCTGTACCCCAATGTTCATAGCAGCAATGGCCATAGTTGTCTATCTGTGGAAAGAGCCAAGATGCCCTTCAACATACGAATGGATAAAGAAGATGTGGTCCATATATACAGTGGAATATTATGCCTCCATCTGAAAGGATGAATACCCAACTTTTGTATCAACATGGATGGGACTAGAGGAGATTATGTTGAGTGAAATAAGTCAAGTAGAGAGATTCAGTTATCATATGGTTTCACTTACTTGTATAGCATAAGGAATTACACAGAGGACATTGGGAGAAGGAGAGGAGAAGGGAATTGGGGGAAATCAGAGGTGTAGATGAACCATGAGAGACTGTGAACTCTGAGAAACAAACTGAGGATTTTAGAGGGGAGGGAGGTGGGGGGTTGGGTGAGACTGGTGGTGGGTATTAAGGAGGGCATGTATCACATGGAGCACTGGGTGTGATGCATAAACAATGAATCTTGGAACACTGAAAAAAATAAAGTTTAAACTGAAGGTATTCTTGGATCTTTTCTAAATCCACACCTTTCCCTGCATGGGTGCAGTGACCTCACTGTGGGGGAAGAATCTGATTTCCGTAGTTATCCCATTATAAGATTCAAATGTCCATTTTTATACAAAAAAAAATCATAAAGTATGCAAAGAAAGTGGGAAGTATGACCCAATTAGAAAATGTCTCTGAGAAAGGCCAGATAGTGGACTTGCTAGTCTTTAAAACACCTGTTGACAGAGTAAGTAGTTAGTTAAATATGAGCTAGAGGTAAAGGAGGTAATAAATAGATTACACATTAGAAGACTTGGGACACAAGATCCTGAATTTGTGGCTTCTAAGCCCTGGGGCTGACAGAGGAAGAGTCACAGGTGCAGAACAGGCATTTTCCTTTTCCACTGGCACCAGGGTAAACTCTAGACTCATTACGATGCATTTGCATTGTGGTTTTCACCCCCATATCATGGGGCTTTCAGGTACAAACCATTGCAAGGCCAAAAACTCCCCCTCCTGACCAGTGGGAGGAGTCATCCAAATAATTGGAAGCAGCCTCCATTAGAGACCACCCCTGTCCAGGACCCAAGACCCTGCTTACATAAAAAGAAAAAATCCCAGTAGCCTCAGGGCAGATGCCCCCTCTGGGTTTGCCCCTCTCCCATCATGAAAATATATTGTCCTTAATAAACTGTTTGTACTTGATACATTTCTCAGGCTGTCTTCATTTGAGTAAAGACCCCCATGTAAATCTTTCATGGGGAAAGACCTCCATTCACACAACACAGACTCTTCCACCAGTAACCCTGTCTTAAAGATGCTCAAAGAGCCAGGGGAAGTCATAAACAAAGCCAAGAAAATGACATATACACAAAATAGAAATATCAATGAGGAGATTAAAAATATAAAAAGGGGGGTGCCTGGGTGGCTCAGAGGGTTGGGCCTCTGCCTTCGGCTCAGGTCATGATCTCAGGATCCTGGGACTGAGCTGTTCATTGGGCTCTCTGCTCAGCAGGGAACCTGTTTCCCCCCTCTCTCTCTGCCTGCCTCTCTGCCTACTTGTGATCTCTGTCAAATAAATAAATAAATAAATAGATATTTTAAAAAACATAAGAAGGATTTCTTGAAGTTGAGAACTATAATAATTGAAACAAAAAAATATATCAGAAGGGTTTAGGAGTAGCTTTGAGCAAGCAGGAGAAAGAATTAGTGAACCTGAAGATAGGTAAATTGAGTACCCTCCAGCTCATGTTCTCTCTCTCTCAAATGAATAAATAAAATCTTTTAAAAAATCAATACAGAGTTAATATGCAAAATATATAAAGAACTTTACAACTCAACACCAGAAAAATTAACAATATGATTAAAAAATAGAAGACCTGAATAGAATTTTTACAAGGAAGACATACAGATAGCCAATAGACACATGAACAAGGGCTCAACATCACTCATCATCAGGGAAATGCAAGTTTTGACATTTGACAAGGAGATATCACTTCACACTGGTCAGAATTGCTAAAATCAAAATGACAAGACATAACAAGTGTTGGTGAGGCTCTAGAGAAAAAGGAAACTTCTTGCACTGTTATGTTGCAGTCACTGTAGAAAACAATATAGAGTTTACTCAAAAAATTAAAAATAGAAATACCATATGGTCCAATAATTCCACTATTGGGTATTTCCCCACAATGAAAACACTAATTATAAAAGACATATGCCCCTCCATATTTATTGCAACATTTTGTACAATAACCAAGATATGGAAGCAGCCTAAGTGTCCATCCACAGATGAATGGATAAAGATGTGGTATATTAAAATAAAAACTTAAAATAAAATATAAGGTGATATATATCTATATATATCTATATATATATATATAATGAAAATATGCCATTTGAGGCAACATAGATAGACCTAAAGGGTATTCTGCTAAGGGAAATTAGATCGAGAAAGAAAAATGCCCTATGATTTCGCTCATGCTGGGGGTGTAATCTTAAAAAACAAACAAATAAATGAATGAACAAAAAGCAGAATCAAACCTATAAATACTAGGAACAAACTGATGGTTGTCATGGTGGGGGCTGTGTGAGGTTGGGCACAATGGGTGAAGGGGAGTGGGAGATCCAGGCTTGTCATTATGGAACGAATATGTCACAGGAATAAAAGACACAGCCTAAGGAATACAGTCAGTGATATTGTAATAGTGATATATCAGGACAGTTGATAGCTACACTTGTGGTAAACAGAGCATAATGTATAAACTTGTCAAATCACTATATGGTACACCTGAAACTAATGTAACATGGTGTGTTAACTGTACTCAAAAGAAAAAAGGGTGGAAAAAAAAGAATAAAAGAAAACAAACCTTTCCAATGTAAAAAATAATAAAAATAATTAAAAAAGAAAAAGATTGCAAATCAACAATGTAACTTCATAAATTATGGAAGTAGAAATAGAAAAACAAACTAACAATAAAGCCAGCAGAAGGAAGGAAATAATAAAGCTTAAAGCAGTGATAGAGAAGAGAAAAATGAGAAAGAAAAATCAGCAAAACCAAAAGTTGGTTCTTTGATAAGATTAACAAAATAACCAAACCTTAGCTAGAACGGCTAAGAAAAAAGGAGAGAAAATTCAAATTATTAAAATCAGAAATAAAATAGGGACCTCACTATTGATTCTATAGAGATAAAGTGGATTATAAGACAGTACTATGAACAGATGTACGCTGACAAATTGGGTAATGTAGATGAAATGGACAAATTCTGAGAAACACAAAAACTACCAAGACTAAAGTATGAAGAAAATACATAACTATTAAGGAGATTGAATCAGTAGCATTATCCTGACAAAGAAAATCCCTGGTCTTGATGGCTTTATTGGTGAGTTCTACTAAACATTTGAAGAATTAATACGAATCCTTCCAAAAAATCAAAAAGGAAGGAATACTTACTAACTCATTTCATGATGTCAGCATTACCTTGAGACCAAAGCCAGAGAAGGTCACTACAGGGAAAAACTATAGACCAATATCCCTTATGAACATCAATGTAAAAATCCTCAACAAAATACAGTAAACTGAATTCAGCAGCATATTAAAAGTGACCAAGTAGGATTTGTTGCTAGAATTCAAGGATGGGTTAACATATGAAATTGACCAATGTAATATATCACTAATAGAATAAAGGGGAAAAAACCCCAAGCGATCATCTCAACTGAAAAAGTGTTTGGCAAGATTCAGTGCTTTTTTATGATTTAAAAAAGTCAGGAAACTAGAAATCAGAAGATACTTCCACATAATAAAGGCACATATGAAAATCAGAGCTAACCTCATAGTCAATGACGAAAGACTGGAAAATTTCCTTCTAAAATCAGGAACATGGCAAGGATGCCTTCTATCACTTCTATTCGGTACAGTATTTTAAGTTCTAGACAGAGCAATGGGCAAGAAAAAGAATTAAAAAGTATCCACATTAGAAAAAAAGAAGGAAAATTATCCTTGTTCACTGATGACATGATCTTATATGCATAAAATCCTAAACGTTCCATAAGAAAAACTGTTAGAACTGATAAATTCAGCAAACTAGCAAAAGATACAAAAACACACAACAAGCAGTTCTGTGTCTGCAATAACAATGAATGATGCAAAAATGAAAGTAATAGAAAAAATTCCTTTATAATAGCACCAAAAAGAACAAAATATGTAGGAATTAACCGAACCAAGGAGGTGGAAGACTTGTATGCTGGAAACTACAGAACATTGCTGAAAGAAATTAAAGAAGACAGAAATAAGTGGGAAAACACCCGTGTTTGTGTCTATGGTTCAATATTATTAAAATGTCAACATAACCCAAAGCCATCTACAAATAAAATGCAATTCCTATCAAAATTCCAAAGTTTTTTGTTTGTTTGTTTTTTTGCAGAAAAGGAAAAACCCATTCTAAAATTCATATGGAATCTCAAGAGTCCCTGAACTTCAAAAAGAGCAAAATTGGATGTTTCACACTTCCTGATTTTAAAATTTACTGAAAAGTCACAATAATCAAAACAGGGTGGTATTGGCAATGGAGAACCCAGGAATAAACTTTCACATACATGGTCAAGTGACTTTGGACAATGTTGCCTCTTGACTGGAAAGGACAGTCTTTTCAATAAATGGTGCTGGGAAAACTGGTTATGCACATATAAAAAAGTAAACTCAACCTCAATACAACACCATATAAAAAAATTCACTCAAAATGAATCAAAGACCTAAACATATGAGCTAAAACTATGCAATTCTTAGGAGAAAACATAGGGAAAAAGCTTCATGACATTGGACTTGAAAAGGTATTTTTTGGATATGAGAGCAAAGGTACAGGCAACAAATATAAATTTTTTATACATCAAAAGACATGATCAACAGATCAAAATATAATCCATAGAATGAAAGAAAATATTTGCAAATCACATATCTAATAAGGGATTGATACCTAGAATAGAGAACTCCCAAAACTCAACAACCAAAAAACCAAACAACTCAACTAAAGAACAGTCAAAGGGCTTGAACAGACATTTGTCTGAAGAGGACACTTAGATGGCCAGTAAGCTGGTGAAAATACATTCATCACTAGTCATTAGAGAAATGCAAATCAAAACAAAAAACAAAAGAGATACAACTTCACACTTCCTAGGATGTTGATAATAAGCGAAATTAAAAATAACAAATGTTGATACAGATGTAGATACACTAGAATCGTCCTACCATGCTGGTAGGAATATAAACGAAGCAGTTGCTATGGAAGACTTCAGCCATTCCTCAAAAAGGTAACCATAGAATTACAATTGCATCTTTTAAAAAAAACTTATTTAAATTCAATTTAGGTAGCATTATTAGTTTCAAGGATAGAATTTAGTGATTCATCAGTTGCATACAACACCCAGTGCTCATTACATCATACATTAGATACTCCTTAATGCCCATCACCCAATTACTCCATTCCACATCCCCAATCCCCTCCAGCAACCTTCAGTTTGTTCCCTAAGATTAAGAGTCTCTTATGGTTTGTCTCTCCCTCTGATTTCATCTTATTTTATTTTTCCTTCCATTTTTCTATGTTCATCTGTTTCGTTTCTTAAATTCCATGAGTGAAATCATATGGTAGTTGTCTTTCTCTGACTTATTTTGCTTAGCATAATACCCTCCATTCCATCCATGTCATTGCAAATGGCAAGATTTCATTCTTTTTGATGACCAAGTAATATTCTATTGCATTTATATACCACTTCTTTATCCATTCATCCGTTGATGGACATCTGGGCTCTTTTCATAGTTTGGCTATTATGGACATTGCTGGTATAAACATTGGGGTGTAGGTGCCCCATTGAATCACTATGTTTGTATCCTTTGGATAAATACCTAGTAGTACAATTGCTGGGTCATAGGGTAGCTCTATTTTTAACTTTTTGAGAAACCTCCATATTGTTTTCCAGAGTGGCTGCACCAATTTGCATTCCCACCAACAGTTTAAGAGGGTTCCCCTTTCTCTGCATCCTTGCCAACATCTGTTGTTTCCTGACTTGTTAATTTTAGCCATTCTGACCAGCGTAAGGTGGTATCTCATTGTGGTTTTGATTTGTATTTCCCTGATGGCAAGTGATGTGGAGTATTTTTTCAAGTGTCTGTTGCCCATTCGCATGTCTTCTTTGCAGAAATATCTGTTCATATCTTCTGCCCATTTCTTGACTGGATTTTTTGTTTATTGGTATTGAGTTTAGTAAGTCCTTTATAGATTTTGGATATCAGCCTTTTATCTGGTAAGTCATTTGCAAATATCTTCTCCCATTCTGTAAGTTGCCTTTTAGTTTTATTGACTGTTTCCTTTTATGTGCAGAAGCTTTTTATCTTGATGAAGTCAAGGTTCATTTTTGCTTTTGTTTCCTTTGCCTTTGGAGACATGTCTAGCAAGAAGTTGCTGTAGCCAAGGTCAAAGAGGTTGCTGCCTGTGTTCTCCTCTAGGATTTTGATGGATTCCTGTCTCATATAGAGGTCTTTCATCCATTTTGAGTTTGTTTTTGTATGGTATAAGAAAGTGGTACAGTTTCCTTCTTCTGCATGTGGCTGTCCAATATTCCCAACACCATTTGTCGAAGAGGCTGTCTTTTTTCCATTGGATATTCTTTCCTGCTTTGTTGAAGCTTAGCTGACCATAGGGTTGAGGGTCTATTTCGGGGCTCTCTATTCTGTTCCACTGATCTATATGTCTGTTTTTGTGCCAGCACCATACTCATACTGTTTTGATGATTACAGCTTCATAGTATAACTTGAAGTCTGGAATTGTGATGTCACCAGCTTTGGTTTTCTTTTTTAACATTCCTTTGGCTGTTTAGGGTCTTTTGTGGTTCCATAGAGATTTTAAGATTGTTTGTTCCAGCTCTGTGAAAAATACTGATGACATTTTGATAGGAATTGCATTGAATGTGTAGATCACTTTGAGCAGCATAGACATTTTAACAATATTTGTTTTTCCAATCTATGAGCATGTGATGTTTTACCATTGTTTTATGTCTTCCTCAATTTCTTTCATCAGTATTCCATAGTTTTCAGAATACAGATCCTTTACTTCTCTGGTTAGGTTTATTCCTAAGTATCTTATGGTTTTTGGTGCAATTGTAAATGGAATTGATTTCTTGATTTCTCTTTCTTCTGCTTTATTGTTAGTGTATAGAAAGGCAACTAACTTGTGTGCATTGAATTTGTAACCTGCAACTTTGCTGAATTCCTCTATCAGTTCTAACAATTCCACTCTCTAGAAATATACTCAACATAATTGAAAACAGGATCTCAAATAGATACTTACATGTCAGAATTCATTGCAGAATTAGTCACAGTAACCAAAAGATGGAAACAGTTGATTAGTCCAAATATCCATCAACAGGTGAATAGATAAATAAAATGTTGTATGTACATGAAATGGAATATTGTTCAGCCATAAAAAGTAATGAAGTTCTGACACTTGCTACAGGATGAGTAAACCTTGAAAATGTTATGCAAAGTGAAATCAGCCAGACAATAGACAGACAAATATTGTATGATTTCATTGACACGAGGTACCTAAAATAGGCAAATCCTTAGAGACAGAAAGTCGTTTGGAGTTTATCAGGGGCTGTGGGCAGGACAAGGTGAGGAATTACTGTTTGCTGGGTACAGAGTTTGTGTATGGGTGATGAGAAAGTTTTGGAAATACTTTGTAGAATATTGTAACTATAATGAATGTCATTGAATTTTACACTGAAAAAATGGTTAAAATGGAAAAATCTTATTTTATATATTTTTACCACAATTAAAAAGAGCAAAAAAAAAAAAAAAACAAACCCAAAACCCTCCACATGCATAAAAGTAAATGATTGAAAATGTAGGAAAAAAAAGAGGCTGATATCTCTGATCTCTGCATGGGAGAAACCTTTGAATGGATAAATCCAATAAGAATTCAGAGAAAAAGAGAATACTAAGTTGTCTAAATATAAACTAAGACCCCTTTAATTCTCCAAAGGACATGTAAACAAAGTGAAAATACTGATAAAAAGACATTGAAAAATCTCTCACTGTTTAATATAAGGTTAATCTTTAAACTGTAGTGTCATTTAACTTAATAAAAATCATCCCACAACCTAGGGCTCAGTTGATTGAGCATCCGACTTTGCTATCAGTTCAGGTTATGATCTCATGGATTGTAAGATATAGCCCCGTGTCAGACTCTGTCCTCAGTGGGAAGTCTGCTTGAGAGTCTCTCCCTCTGCCCCTCCCCCCATTCTCTCAAATAAAGAAATCTTTAAAAAAAATCATGCCCCATCCCCAAATTCCTGGACAAATAAGATAACCCATTAAAAAAAAACCACGGGTATTTAAAAAATATTTTATATTATTTGAGCCCTATTGGCAAATAGAATAAACATTTTTGAAAATGAATAATGAAAATAAACTGTCCTACCAATTATTATGAGAATATCCAGGACTGTGAAATATTGCAGAATGATTCCTGAATACCTTTTGAATGGGTACCAAAGAATGTTCATAGAGTCAATTCACTTCTAGGAATCTAGCCTAAGAAATACTTTCCTAACTAGAAAAAAAAAATTATAAGTGATTATATTCATTTCAGCACTATTTAAAATTGTGAAACATTGGCAACAGGTTGAATAATGAGGGAGTATTTTGGAAAACTCCAGTACCTCATGTTCGTGGGAAAAAGACTGGAAATAAATTTGGATGCCACATAGGTTTACAATGAACTACAAAGTGTGCACAGAAATAACTCCAATATCCTCAGAGTTGTTGCCTTTTGGTGGAAGCACTTTGGTTACTTTTTCTCTCTGTTCTACTTTACTTCCCAAATTGTAATGAACTCTTGTTACTTTGTAATGAGAAAAAGAACTTCCCCAATAGTATTGTATTATAAGGAGACTTAGCACAACAGCTGGCTGTGTCTGAAAGGGGCTATTTATCTTCATCCCCAGGTGGAGAATAAAGTCAAAACAATCATCTTGCTAATTAAATTGAAAAAAAAAATGGGGTGGGGGATGGAAATCATGATAGAATAGGAGAATCTGAAATTCTCTGTGTCAAGAGACCTGGCATCTAGTTTTTCTAGAATCACGTGTGGCAGTAATAACCATTAATACTGTTATTGTTGCAGACTCGGTTGTTTGGTTGCAAATTGTGTGACCTTATTTACTTGGGTCCCCTATTTATGCAATAAATATCTGTTGAGATCCTACTATGTGTCTCGGACTTTTCACAGAGGGAGAAAGGAAAGTTTATTCACGACAGCTCCTCTATATTGAGTGCTTACATGTGTCCTGGGGGTGTCCCAGCTCTACCAAGTGGGCACCATGGATCCCATCTTTATAAAAGAGGGAACTAAAAGTCAAAGAAGGGTTTGGTCCCAGTCCCATGGCTATAGAGCAGAGGACTTGGTTTTTAACCTTGCACTCCTTCAGATTTCACCAGGAAGGTGTGTTTCCAAAGTAGTACCTGGTGATGGCATTCCACATGGAAAAATAGATGCTTCACTCCATGATTGATCTTGTTGGGGATTAAGTCCCACACTTGGCTGCACTCTTTCCCCTCCTGCCTCTGCAGTACAAATATGCCAGCTCGACAAAACACCTAGATCCTCAAGAAGGGCACAGAACAGGCAGCTTCTCTTGAGATCCATGCTGGTCTGACAGGTTTGCTTTGGTGTCCAGATCCTATCTAGGTCTTGAACCCCTCCTGAAGGAGGGTTGTTGACAGAAAGGTGTGTAAGGATAGCATACTTGTCAGCGAAGTCACCCAAGGGCGAGGAGAGCTCTGCTGGCAGCCCAGTTTCTGTGGGATAAAGAGACTCTCACCTTTGGTTGGTGTGTACACAAAGCAATGCTTAATCAGACTGCAAATCACTGAAGTATTAAAACATTTTGGAGAAACTCAAACAACTCAACCCTGAAGTGCCTCATCTTGTAAAATTTGCATGATGGTCCAGAACAAAATACTTTCTACAGTTTCTTACAGCTTGAGGAGTTGATGATCTTGTTTGTGTAAGGCTTGCAAAAACTTTTATCATTTAATGTTAAGTGAAAGCCAAGGACATAAAGCTATATTTCCAGGACAGTCTCCAAAAGATTAAAAATAAATTATATTTGTGTAGGAAAAGGGCTGGTGGAGAATTCTTACAAACATGCATCTGATCATAGGAGATGTAAATTTTCTTCTTGTTTCTCCCATAGATCTGCATGAAGGGAAGACTATGCAATAAAGGACATGCTCAACAGCACCAACATAGAATGAAAAAATGAAAGCAACAGTAAGGGACAGCTTCTAATCTACTGTACCAGGGAAGACCACAGCACCAGTGTAGACACACCAGAACCATGTATATGGCCTGAGAGAAGGTGAGCTCTGGGCAGGTCACTAGGGTCTCCAGCAAAAATAGTTCTCCATCTTATATCAAACATAATATTGAAGAAGAAAAATATATATTTGCATTAATACTTATGGGAAAATATTTAATAGATACTCAGTGCAGAAATGAATTTACAAAGCAGCATGCATAGTATTCCCCATTTATGTAAAGATTATACGAGTATACTCTTAGGAAAAAAAATAGCTAGGAAAAACATATACCCATGGCTGGATGTCTTTCACTTTCTAAGTCATATATTGCCTAAATGCTTGACTCTTGTAAGAGCATTATTTCCTAATCAGAAAAAGTATATGAAATTAATATGTATGCTTATACTTTTCCTGTACTTGCCTGATGTTGCCGCTACAGAATAACACTGAGAACTAAATGTGTTGAGCACTTGAAAGTGCTCGGCACTGGATTAAGAGTTTTTCCTGCACGATCTCATTTTATTGTCTCCAAAGAGGTAGGCAAATCATCCTCATTTTAAAAATGAGGAAAATAAGGCTTAAATAATAATCCCAAGTTTTAACCATTTATTTATTGAGCTCTCATTCTTTTATTCAGTGAATACAGATTGAGTCCCAGGCACTGTTCAGGGTTCCAGGAACATAGTAGTTACAAGTAAGGCCAGGTCCCATTTCAGTGAGGGGACCCACAGCAAGCAAGCAGATAAATACAGAATGTATTTCAGGTAGTGATTAGTGTCATAAGGAAAAACAAATCACAAGACCGAGATAGACAATAATGGAGGTGAGCATCTGTCCTGACACCAGTGGCTGCCTAACCAACATCCATTCCCCCTCTTCTTTCTCAATTATATAACTGAATTTTGTTACAGTGTCAAAATGGCTCAGTGGAGGTGAACTTTCTTTTTCCTAGAGAAGGAAGTATAATTAGTTTAAGGCAAACATAAAAATTTATTTTTCTTTCTAGTGACTGATTAAGGGGTAGCTCTTTTACTAAGATCTAGCCAAAGATATGTGAAGGGGAATTCTAGTGTGTTGGCTTCTATGGAAGCTTTCTCTTCCTTCATTGATCAAAAAAGCATCTGAAGAAGAATCTCTGCCTTGAAAGACCACTGCTTCCTGACTTGAACGTGGTTATAAAGGGACTTGAAGGCTGGAGCTATGGCAGCCGATTGTGACCCTACACTGACATTGAAGGCTGGAGCTATGGCAACCTATTGTGACCCTACACTGACCCAACCAGTTGGGATGGCAGGGTGGTTCTTGAAAGCATTGCTGAGCTACCAAATCAGACTTGGAACTGCCCATCTCTAGTCTTCTTGTTAACTGAGTTACTAAAGGTCTGTAGCATTTAAGCTGTTACTTGCAGTTGAATGTAACCTAATACAAGAAGTGATTTTAGATACAGTGTTTGAACAAGTGACATTGGAATGATGTGAAGTATGTCATGTGAAGATAAGGGGGGAAGAACGTTCTCAGCAGACAGAACAGCAAGGACAAATTTGGTTTATCCAGGACAGCAAGAAGGAAGGCCAAAGTGGCCGGGGCACAAGGAAGTGAAGGGCAAGTTGGCAAGGTGGACAGTGACAGTGAGTGTGGTAAAAGCCTGGATTGGGGAGGGAGTTGTGAACTAGATCACAATGGTCTGGGGGCCACATTATGGAGTTGACTGTGACTCTAAGTGCAATGGGAAGCCCCTGAGTTTGGCGAAATGATGCAATTCATAGTTTAGAAAGCTAACTACAGCTGATGTATTAAAAAGACCAGTCAGGAATGTTGCTGTGGTCCATGTGTGAGATGATGTTGGCTTGGACCAGGGCAGCAGTTGTGGAGGTAATGAGAAGTGGTCAGATTCAGGATACGTCTGGAAGGTAGGATCACTTAGAATTGTTGATGGACCCAATATGAGGGAAAAGGAGAAGACAGGAGTTGAGAAAGACTCCTGATTTTTGTGCCTGAGCATTGGGTGAATGGTGGTGCCATATTCCAAGGGGGTGAGACTGAAGGAGAGACAGGGTTTGAAGTGTGGAAATGGAAAAAATAAGGCTCCAGAAAGGATAGGATTAGGGTCTAGCTCTACTCTTTTTACAAGACAGTGTTATGTAGCCTCCACAAACAGTGGATGGAACTCATTTAAAAATTACCTGTTCATTCCAGACCCTCTCCGCTATTTGTTGACTGACCTTGTTTAACCGCATTGATTCAGACCTGGATGTTTACTCCACGAGGCAGGCCAGCCACCTTGAAGAACTTGAGTTTCCTCTGTCATTCTTTGGATCAAAGTTCTTCTGTGCTTCTCCAAGCTGTCATCTCTGGATGGTTAGTGCCACCTATAGAGGATGAAATTGTTTGCATGGCCCATATTCTAACCTGTTCACAGGTCAGTGGGCCAGGAGTCATGGGCTTCTGAAAGATGTTTGTTTATAAAGGGCTTGTTTAAGATGCCACCTCTTCCAGAAAAATATCATCTGACTCACCATCAGTTTCCTCTAAAAATGTGTAAACTACTCTTGACCATAAAGAAACCCCAACACAGGCAAAGAATAGGAAAGTTTGTATTTATTCCAGAGAAAATGAGAAAGCCCCAATTGAGATCACACAGGCAAAAAATTTATTTGTATCAGAATGTTCCACATAGCCTCCAGTATTCTCCAAAGAGGTTCACAGCAGTGCAAGTTTCATGTGGGTTTTCATCTCTCTTCCTCCTTTCATCTTTATTTAATAAGCTCTTGGTCTGTAATTGAGTTAGTATTTACATTTTTTAAAAGACTATTTATTTATTTGAGAGAAAATGTGAGAGAAAACATGAGCGCAGGCTGAAAGGGAGGAAGGGGAGAGGGAGAGGAAGAAAAAGACTTCCCGCTGGGCAGAGAGCCTGATGCAAGGCTTGAGTCCGGGACCCCAGGATCATGACCTGAGCTGAAGTCAGATGCTTAACCAACTGAGCCACCCTGGATCCCCAGTGTTTCCCTTTTCAGTCACTTAACTATAGTGAACATCTTTCCAAGTTGATAAATAACAGTGATGCTATTACATGGCCTTTGTTGGATACATCCTCTATGTCAAATTCTTTGCCAAGAATTTTCTAACATAGTCTCATTGATTCCTTGCCCAAACCCTGTGAAGATGGTATTATTGGCTTTGTCTTGTGGGTAAGGAAACTGAGGCAGAGAAAAGTTAACCAGCTTGCCAAGGTCACTCAGCCTGTGAGTACATGAAGTAGATTTTAAGAGCTAGGCTGTATGATTCTGGAGCCTGCATTTTTAATCACTATTATTTTACCTCCTAAATATACTAGATCCTTTTCGTGTGATTGTATCATATACTGTTGTAGACACACCATGAATGATCTCACCAATATATGAAACGTTCATAATGTTGCACACTTTGGTTGGTTTCAGTTTTTACCACCACAAACTGTGTTGCAGGGAATGTCCCTATGATCCAGTTTTTACAGTTCCTGGTGATTCTTTCTGTAGGACAAATGGTAAGTATGTCTTTCCTGTGTCCATTTCTATGGCCTTGACACATATCAGCAAACTGCTTTTCAGAAAGGTAGTATACACCCACCGTGCTATGCAAAAGTTCTCTTCACCCTCCACCTGAAGCACTGGGTCTCATCCATTTATAAATTGTTGGTATTCTAAGGAAATATTGCTGTCTCATTGTTTCCTTGTGGGTTGTAACACTTCATTGCATATTTGCTATATGTCTCAGGTGTATTCCCTGCTGTCGTCCTTTGCTCTCTGAAGTTTATCTTTTTCTTATAGACTGTAGAACTTATCGCATGTCTAATGTTTTGGAAATTAATAAATTTAATAAGTAAATCCAATATAGAGACAAAAGGAGACTTTACTGTTTTGCACAGCATTTTTACATCTTGTTCTTCCTCAGTGTTGATGGTAAACTCTAAGAAATGGCTAGAGGACGAAAGCTTATCCATTTTAACAAAAAACTTACTTGGAAATATTCCTCTTCTCCAAATGAAGCCCCCACCATCTCTCCTTGCTCTTCGGTCTCAAGAAAGGGGACATGTCAAAGTGGAGTGCCAGAATTCCCTCAGAAGTGGGCAATGTGATGAGCAATCTGGCTTGCGGGGCACTTGGGTGGCTCAATTGGTTAAGCATCTGCCTTCAGCTCAGGTTATGATCCCAGGGTCCTGGGATTGAGCCCTGCATTGGGCTCCCTGCTCAGCGGGGAGCCTGCTTCTCTCTCTCCATGTGCCTCTCATCCTGCTTGTGCTCTCTTGCTCACTCTCACTCTCTCTCCCAAATAAATAAATAAAATCTTTTTAAAAAAAGAAATCTGGCTTGAGCAGGCTCTGTGCCATCTTTTGGTGAGTCAGGAGGGTCCAGGCCTGGTGTGTGAGTTCTGGATGTGAGTCAAATGTGGAGTAGTCTTGCATTTATTTATACTTCTTTTCTATTTTTCCTGAAGTTGGCATTATTCTTGATACTGCCGCTGTTTTAAGATGAAATTTCAGTGCCATTAAACTTAAAAAGTTCAGTATCACACAGTTGATTCCATATAGCTTTCCTTTCCAATTGACCCAGGTCTGCCAGCATGACCAACCCTGGGGGTGTTGAGAGACCCCATGGTCCAATTTTTCCCAAAAGCTAATCACAAACTAGTAGAAGAGATCTGGGAATGCAGAGTTTAGGGAGGTTGCTGTTCAGAGTCAGTAGGCTGAGTGAAACAAATGGCTCAGTGCTTGAGCCTAACATCTGTCTTAGATGGCTGTCCTCTCATCAATGCCTAGATGTACCCTATGTCCCTTAATCCCAGCTGTCACGGGAGGGTTCTTCAGGAAGCTGGCTCTGAGATGGAAGATAGCAGGCAGGGTGTCTCCTCAGGAGTGCCCTTGGGGTGGATTTGTGTGGAAAGGCAGGAAAGGAAGTGGGAGCAGGCAGAGGAAAGAGTAGAGCCCTGATGCAAGTCCACGATATCCTCCACCAGCCTACAGGGAGCTCTACAGTAAAATGGTCTTTCCAAGTTCTTCTGAGTTGGTCTAGTGGCCAGGCTTTATACTTCCATGGTAATGGGCCACTGGGCATAGGACACAGGACATGGGGCAGCCTAGGCAAGTGTATGGATAGGGCAAGCAGTTCTCCGACCCGGACCCAAGTCATGGTGTCCACCACACCCCTCCCTTTCTTTCTGAGGCTGTTTCTCTTCCAGGTCTTGTTCCTCTACCTTTTCTGTGTCTCAAAGAATCTTTGCTTGGCTCCTGCTCATGCCTTCTGTTCCAAATCTCATGCCTTCTGTTCCAAATCTGACTTCACTCTGACATGATTTTGGCCCCTTCCTATCTGGTTTCTCCTTCCACTCCAATAAAAACATTTCCCCTATCACCAAAAGGATAGGCGTCTGTACACCCCGATGCCTCCTGACATCAGCTACAGCTGGAGGAGACCATTGTTTGCCCTCCCCAGCTAGCACCAGCTGTTTCTCCCAGATCTTATGCCACAGGTTCTGTCCTGGGTCAACAGGCAGGCTGTGGCTCCATCCCTCTCTTTCCTCCTCAAGGAAACCAAGCGAGTTGAACAAGCTCAAATCTGCTCTAGCTTAAGAAGAGAAGTTGCTGATTAGAACCTTGTCAATATTTCAACAACTCTTAGTTATGGATTCCTTGTGACGAACCTCCAGACTGGTATAGACCAAAGAGTGTGCAGAGCTGGCAACAAGTTGTGGCACCCAGTACAAGAGAAAAATGTAGGACCCCCAACTGGGAGCACAGAACTTGGTGTCCCCTTCCCACTGGCCCACTGCCCTGTCCACAACTGCTAGGCAAACCCCCAGAGACTGTAACCTCCATGATGCTGGGACATGCTGGATTGGCAGTGGGCAAAAGGCCCGACCAAGCAACCCATCTGATGTGTGTGGTGCCACCAGTCTGGGGCAGGATGGCTGCCACTTTGCCCTGCCCTGAGACACCATGGGGTGGAACATCTGATCCTAACCTCCCCTTGCCTGGGCCCCAGATCCACCCACTTGTTGAGACCAGGTCACTGCCACGTGCAGAGGGTCACCGGAGCCAGAGGGCAGAGAATGGGTGGCCAAGACCCCATCTGAGGAAGGCAGGGAGCTGGGGGCTGAAGAGCTATGTGAGGGAGGAGGCTCCAAGCCCCTGGCACATGCCCCATGTCCGACAGGACTTCACTTACAAACCACAAAGCCAAAAGTAGTATCAAGCATCAAAAACAGCAAACTCAGAGTCATAAAGCCTAGGCAGGAGTTCCTCTTACTGCTTCTAGCTCCAACTCACGTCTGACCTAGCTTCAGCTCGCTGAGTGCCTGGCAAACAGGCCTGCCTGCATCTGTCAGTTCTCAACGCCAGTAAGCCGACATTGATCTCTAAACTAGCAGCCTGTCCAATTTTACTTGTCTTGTCCAAAGTACCACCACTCCCCCAGGCCAGTTTTCAGTTGGGGGGATTATCTTTGTGTCATCGTTCAGCAGAGTGTTGTTGATAAGGACAACCATATATCACTCTATTGTTCCAATCTCCTTCCTCCATTCACACACATACACCTCTCTCTCTGATTGGGTTGTTCCTGGAAGAATGGGACTTGTTTCCTTTTCTGAATGTGGTATGACGTACAATGGGCCTGAAGAGACGCCTGATGAATGCCTTGCGCATGGTCACATTTACTTCTCAAGAAACCATGTCTTTTGAGAAGCTGGTTAACTTTCTGTGGTTCCAGGGGAAACTCCACAGTCCTGGGGTTAATTTTTATTTATCTTTCCTTTGAGTTTTTAAAGTACATTCATTATCATTATATTAAAAATCATTATAAATTATTGTAAAGTTCTATTTGCCCTGATGTAAAAGGAGATCAGGAAGGCAGTTTGAAGTGTAAGTCATCTGCACATACTCTTTTCCTTCTTCATCTTTTTTTTTCTTATAATAATTTTCTATAGGATTTGACTTGGGTCATTTTTTTGGTTCCCATTTTTTAAAGGGGACTAAAACTTAAAAGTTTTATTTCAGGAACTTTTAGAAGGAGGCATGATTTAGGGTCACTTTTCTAAAACGGTTCTAGAAAACCTCTTCTATGGTTGGTGGGTGGTATTAACGAACCTGACATGACTTTTGGAGATCTTTGGGGTCTGTGTGTCCCCCACAGTTTCCTGGACCTTCCCTTTCCTTTGTCTCTCCCACAACCGTCCAGTGCAGGTGGGATCCCCACCTCTACAGTCTACTCTCAGATTTGCCCTGAGGGAATGTGGGGTGGTTGGTTTTGAGAGTGTGCTGGTTGTATCTGTTCCAGCCCCTGTGAACATTAACTAAGATTCGTGGAGAAGGCAAGCACCTCTGAGGTTAGCCTGTGGTTTAACTCTGTCTTAACGAATGGATAAAGAAGATGTGGTATATATACACAATGGAATACTATGCAGCCATCAAAAGAAATGAAATCTTGCCATTTGCGACGACGTGGATGGAACTAGAGGGTATCATGCTTAGCGAAATAAGTCAATCAGAGAAAGACAACTATCATATGACCTCCCTGATATGAGGGAGAGGAGATGCAACATGGGGGTTAAGGGGATAGGAGAAGAATAAATGAAGCAAGATGGGATTGGGAGGGAGATAAACCATAAGTGACTCTTAATCTCACAAAACAAACTGAGGGTTGCTGGGGGGAGGGGGGTTGGGAGAGGGGGGGTGGGGTTATTATGGACATTGGGGAGGGTATGTGCTATGGTGAGTGCGGTGAAGTGTGTAAACCTGGCGAATCACAGACCTGTACCCCTGGGGAAAAAAATATATGTTTATAAAAAAAAAAAAGACTCTGTCTTAAGACTCTAGTTGCTCCTTCACTTCCTGCTGCTTCCTCATGAGCGGAAGCTGGTACCACGCAGCTCCTGACGCTGCTGGAGGGTGGGGTTCATGGGATTGGGTTTCTCTATTCTAGTTGCTCTGCGTGTTTTGATGGTGGTGATTGAAGGGATTAAAGGATCATGCCACCCTTGCCACCATCCTTGCACCCTCTTTAAACTCTTGTAACCTCAGCCACCTCAAATAAGGAAGGCTATGAGACATGGCAACACTGCAGCGACATTTTTATCATATACTGTAAACGCAAAGGGTTGATTCTCTCTTGCTCGCCTGGTCTACTGTGTGGCCCAGGGCAAGGCTTTGAACCCCTTTGAGCCTTGGTTTCTTTGTCAGGAAGGATATCACCCCTTCCACATCACAGGATGGATGTGAAAACAAAATAAGTCATTGTAGGAGAAATCACATTTCAAATGGTATAATTCACAATGTATGGTGTTGTTATGATTATTACTGGGAAGAGTCTTCAGTCTGGGTATCTATCCGTTTTGAAAACATACCTCCAGTAATAGGGGTGATCTTTGTGAATATGTCAGCAGCTCTGCTCTTTGGGACGTCCTTCCAATTCTGTGTCAGATTGGGTTAGAACCATTACAGACCTGTATCCCTGAAACAAATAATACATTATATGTTAATTAAAAAGAACCATTACAAAAATGCCCATACAAAGAGTCAATGTTCAACTTTTGTCAGGTCAAGGAGGATGGTTTAGTTCTTGACTCTAATATTGAAAGTTATGGCAGCAAGAGTCAGAGTGGATGAGCCAACAACAGGAGACCCCTTGACTATTAGAGAGTCAGGGGAAGACCATGAGTTCCCCAGGGGCCGACGCGGGCAGAGGACACCAGCAATGCTCCCAGAGGTGGCCACCATGAGCCATCCCTCAGCTATACCAGCTGGCCCACAGCCCCTCAGTCACACCATGTAAGGATAGGCAGGAGTTGAGGGAGACCGGTCTGACTATCCCTGCCCCAGCTAATACCTTGAGAAGAAGGCAAGGAAAGCAAAAGCAAGCCCAAGTTTGGACCCTACTGAATATTTCACCAGTAGAGATTGTTTTAAATAGAAAGTGATTATAATAGCATGGCGTGTACATGGAATATCAACATGCCAGCAGAGGGGACTTCCATATATGGTCTTTTCCCACTTAGCGTTTCTTATGATTTTAATAATTTACATTAATGTTTAAGATTATTTACAAGTATTTATTCAGTGTATTGTTAAATTCACAAGGGCAGGTGTGTTGGTTGTAAAACATGGCCACAGATTTTTAAACACCCTCCCATGGAGCAGTAGGGTCTGTGCATTCTTCCCTGGAACCTAGGTGGGCTTGTGGCTCACTTGCAATCTACAGACTGTGTGGAAGTGATGCTCTGGGACTTTTGAGGTGCAGTCCTGACAAGCCATGCAACCTCCAGCCTGTACATAGGAATAGCCAAGTCTTGAGCAGTGTGTAGGAAGTCTGGACCTCCTGAGCCCACCATGCTGTGTGGAAGCCTGAGCCACCAAGAGAGGCCTTCTGTGGGCCTTCCTGTCAGTTGGCTTGTTCTTGAAGTCATCCCAGCCCAGCCACACACTCAGGAGTAACTACACGTCTGGAAGATTCCAGTCATTCAACCCTTCCCTGCTGAGGCCTCATATGTGGAGGGGCAGACATAGGCCACCCTCCCTCTGTCCTGTCTAAATTCCTGACACACAGAACCCCTGAGAAGAATCAGTGGGTCAACAATGGATATCGTTTCACACCACTAAGTGGTGGGGTGGTTGTTACACAGCAACAAATAAGAGAACAGCAGGGATGGAGTCATTCTTTCTAGGGAGTTCTCAATCCGTTAGGATACCTGGGAAGTGATGCCCAATGGGTAACTGGGAATTTGGGCCAGTCTGCTTTCATCCAAACTATCATGAAAAACCTGAGCTGCTCTACCTAATGGGGGTCCATTTTTGCTCAAACACTGCCTTCAGTTTGAAAGCATTTGTCAAATAAAGTAAAACTGCCACAATGCCACATTGGTGGATCTTTTCTGATTACCTTATTAAGAGGTCAGTTTTTTAATTTAAAACAAATATGGGCTTTGGTAAACGAACTCAAAGCAGACACACACACACGTACACATGTACACACACATATACCCACAAGCCACCCCCGCCCCGCCCCCACAAGGTCATACATTCTCTCAATCTCTAGACTATGGGGATGTATTTGTCTGACGTGGCTATGCTACAGGAATTTTGTTCCCTTAGTGCTCATGGTTCTTGGTCACACCACTTTGAAGAATGAAGAGCTAGATAAGAGAGAGAATGGTGGGCAGCAAAGCAAAGTTTATGGAGTGAAAGTATAAAGCTCCTGGAGAGGGAGGGGACCTGAGAGGGTTGCCGATTTGGTGTTCGAATCTAGGGGTTTTTAACAAGCTCCTTCAAGGAACTATCTTAAGCATCCTGAGAGTGGGCCCTCTGTGGACTGACTGCTCAGGTGTGCCAATCAAGGCTTTGGACATGCACCTGTCTACCTATTGGGTTATTGTTCATGTGTTGATGGTCTTTTGGACTGACATCTGGAGACTAACTGTCTCAATTTGTGATAGTGACCACTGTTTTATGGTTAATTGTTTCATTTTAGGAGGTTTTGCAAAAATTATTTCTATGTAATCTGCTCAACAGGTTGCTATTGTGGCCTTGTTTAAGCTGTAGAGTAGGACACCAGTTTGATATTGTCTTAGCTGTCCTGGCTCCCTGTTTTCTTGTTGGGGACCCTGGCCCTGACTACCTAAGTGTCCAATTAACTCCTAACAACTACAGTTAGGTGAGACAATAACTGAAATTCCTCAGTGAGAAAGTCTTCCAATCCAGAAACTTAGGAGAAAGAAACATAGTACTGAAAACCTGTCTAATGCAGCCCCTCTGTCTTGGTGCGTCCAGACTCTGGGTGCTCCCATTCCTGCCATCCCCAGGTGGCCTCCAGGTCCAGGTCCTGGACTGCAGTTCTCATCCCTTCCCCCACATTGTTCTTCAGTTTGGAGAGGGATTCAGAGGGCGCAGGGCCTAGGGGGACTTGGGATGTCAGTAGGAGAATGGAATTGCATTATGGGAAGGAATAAGAAGGAGGGGGTTGGGGTCCAGTGGCAGGGCTGGGAGTCCTGGGCCCCTGCCTAAGGAGAGCAATTGCTGGGATGTGAGGCTTGTGGTGCATGGTGGGCGCTGTGGGAAGCAAGGCTGGTGGGTGAGAGATGGGGGACCGGGTTCGGAGGATGACAGGGGCTGAGGGGGCCCAGGCTGGGAGTGATGACAGAACCAGGCCAACCTACAAACAGCCCCACAAAGCAGGTGCTGAGAATGATTTCCTGGAACTGTCTTTGAAACCCTAGTGAGATTTGAGATTCCGGCGTTCAGAGAAATGTGATAAGCAATGAGCACAACTTCCCCCTCATCTCCTAAGCTGGGGTGTTTTGGTAATCGAGTCTGCACTTCTGAATAGGAGTGTAATGTGTTGGTTAGGGATCTGCTTTTCATTCAAAGCCAGCATTTTTAGGCAGCTCAGAGCACTCCTGCCTGAGAGGCACCCTGCTCAGTCTCCTCATTCCAGTTGCTGGAGTGGGAAGAAAGGCGTCCCTAGGTAGGCACAGTTGTCCTGACATTCTGGAGCTCTTGCCTTGCCAGAGCTTTCCCCACACAAGGCGAGTGGGCATGTGTGGTTTGTCAGCGATTTTAAAAGGGATGTCTCCTGGGGCGCCTGGGTGGCTCAGTAGGTTAAGCCTCTGTCTTCGGCTCAGGTCATAATCTTGGGGTCCTGGGATTGAGCCCCACGTCGGGCTCTCTGCTCAGTGGGGAGCCTGCTTCCCCCCCCCTCTCTGCTTGCCTCTCTGCCTAGTTGTGATCTCTGTCTGTCAAATAAATAAAATCTTTAAAAAATAAATAAATAAAAGGGATGACTGCTCCATTGGTTTCCTGTCTGCCCGGAGCAAAAGCTTTTGGGATTTTCTCCACCAGTGCTCTCTTTAGTAGACTTTTCCATTAAAAAGCTGCCTGAAGTCCGATGCAAACTTCCCTCTCCTGACCCTTCCCAGTGTCATTTTCAATGTGGTTGGGTCCAGGCATGTATACCTAATAGTATTTCTTGACAGTAATAAGGAAGATAATAAGATCTGATAATTTTTAACTGTCCTCTAAGTGCCTAAATCCTAATTTAATCCTTACAATGCCCTTATGAGGTGGACGCTATTATAACCTATTTTACAGATAAGAACACTGAGGCACAGAGAGGTTAAGCACTTTTTCCCAAGGTCACACAGCTAGTGAGTGGCAGAGCAAGATTTGACTGCAGGCAAACTCATAAAATTGTACACATTAAATACAGACAAGTTTTGATTTTGGGGGGAGTGGGCATATCAATCATACCTCAATAAAGCTGTAAAAAGGAAAAAAAAAAAAAGATTGGAGCCCCAGGAGTATGGTTCTAACATTCATGCTCTCGTCAAACATCAGTCTTGCCCCACAACAGCACCCAGCTGTGCTCATCATTTTGATTTTGAACTTGTATTGCAAAAAATTCAATTTCATTCACTTACAAAGACTCTCCTCTATGCCACACCTTGATTAAATTAACTGCCTTCCCTGAAGTCTTACTATGTTTCAAGAAGATGAGGCTCATTCTCAAGGCAGTACTTCAGGTGTTGTTTTTCAGCAAAGACATTCCAAGACCATCACTGGCTTCTATTTCTCCAGGTACAAAATGAGTAGAAAGGCGATATTTGAAAGAATTGCCACATCCAGAGATTTCCACTATTTATGTGTGTTTCTCGAACAAAAAGAAGTTATATCCTGATTAGGGTTGTGGTTACATGACTATGCATTTTGTCAAAACTCACTCAACCATATACCAATACAATGGAATTTTACCATATGGAAGTCAGAACATTTTAAAAGTTGGAATGTATTGTACCAGTAATTCAAAAGAAGAGGAATGGTCAGAGTCCTCTTAGAAATATCAGGCTAAAAAATAATATGAATGTCCTCTTCAGTAGTTCATTAAAAAAATGACATCATGTGCAACTTCTTCTTGTTTCCTAGGAGCTCTATGACGACCTACCATTCCTCACCTGCTGAAGGGGTGAACTTCACTGAGCCATCTAATCTAGTAGCTCTAGACCTGCCCAGTACTCCACACTCCAGCTTTCTCTTCCCCTAGGAAAAATTAAGGAGAAATAGAACTGGAATCATACTGGTAACATATGAAGCTGTTTGGAATTCAAGTGTTAAGTGTATTACCATGTCACCTCAGATGAATATTTTCAAGCCACCTGTAGTTTGGTTTCACAGAAAATAACATGTACAATTAGCAACATGCCTGTGAGGCTTTGGAAACAGCATGGGAAAAGGACACATTTATTTGTGGCTGTGATCACAAAATCCATGGTCTTGACCTTTGTCAGTGAAGGTCCTGAGTGGTCCTCAGAGCACACGTGGTGTGGAATCTGTCCAAGTCAGTTGCTGGCAACCTTGACCTCAGTTTTCACTTTGAGCAATGGGAGAAATGGGATTATAAGAAGCAACTTCTGATTACAAACTGACATGCAGACATTGTCAAAGATTGTCAAGAAAAGCTAATCTTTTTTTTTTAAAGCAAATCATTTCTAAAACCAATATTTGGAAATAATTCCTTTAACATTTCAACAAGAATAGAATTAAATCAAACATATTTTAATAATTTACTATGAATATAGTTATCTGCCATCTTCCCCCTATTTTTAAATAAAAATTGTCAAATACACAGAAAGGTTGAAAGAATTTACAGATGGTGAACACCTGTGTATCTAACATCTTTTCTATAAACTTTTTCCTGCATTTGTATTGTTAAATATTTATCTATCCATCACTCTATTCATCCATCAATCTTTTTATTTTGCAGATTCCAAATAAGTTGCAGACACCAGTACATTTTACCCCTAAACACCTCAGCATGCATGTAATTAACTAGAGACCAATGTTTGTTTATAGTTCCTTAAGGAAAATTTACATTCAGTGAAATGCACAAATCTTAGGTGAACCATTCATGGACTTTAGAGAAACACATACGCCTGTGTGATACAAACTCCTATCAAGGTGTAGGGCATTACCATCAATCTATGAAGTTCTCTCCTGCCTGGTTCATCCCCTACCCCACACCCCCAAAACCAGCACTGTTCTCATTTCTTTGTCACATATTAGTTTTCTGATATCATTTTTATTGGTCGTATGTTGTTCCACTGAGTGGACATACTACAGTTTGATCTGGTGTTGTTGGACACCTGGGTTGGGCACCATTCTTTCACTGCTAGGGGCTATGCTATCTGGACATTCTTATACCTAACATAGTGGGCAGCTCCAGTATTCTGGGGGATGGTGTACAGTCAGTGTAAGACAATCTCCTGAGTCGAAGAGGAGGCCCATTTATAGACCTTTTGCCATGCTGTCCATTCCTCTTCCAAAGGTTGTACCAATCAATCTACCCTTCCACCGGCAATGTTTGTGTGCTGTCCCTCTACTTGTTCACAGTTGGCTTTGTGACTTGGCCCCCATCCCAGCTGCTCAGGGGATATCTACATTAAGTATTCACTGAGGCTGAGAATACCTCAAGAATGGGGGTGTAATCCATTCTCATGGATTATAAATGTTCCCAAAATGCATGTTCAGCAGGGAAGGGTAATGGAGTGGTGCCCTCACAGGACCTGTATAGAATAATACCCCCTCTGGACCCTTCCATGACAACACAGAAGAATGGACAGGTTTATGGTGCCTGCTTACCGGGTGGAAAAAGGAAACAAGATTTATTTGTTGAGAATGAAAGATTTATTTGTTGAGAATGAGAATACTGAATTCTCAGAAGTTTAAAGTCACCAGAACAGAATGGAGATATCCAAATCAGAATCATGAAAAAGATGTTTCAGTTAACTACATCTCAATGCCCTTGACTTACCTATTTTTTAAGAGTTCGAGCTTTACTCTTTAAGAAATCCCATGTTCTGGGGTGAGATGGTGATTATTTTGTAATACAGAAATGTATCAAGTCAACATGTTGTGCACCTTAACTTACACAACAAGTTAAAATGTCAAGTATATTTCAGTAAAGGTAGGGAAAAAAACATCCTGTGTTCGTCAGTAGACTAGGTCTATGATGCTGATTTTAAAACCCAGTGACCTGTAAACTCCTCACAGCCGACCTTCTGCCTCTGTGGTCACTGTGCTGCTCCCATTTTGCCAATGTAGATAGAGGTGCTGGTTGTTAATGATGTGCTCAGGGGAAGGTTGGGGGTGAGTGTAGATTAAAATAAAATGATCCTGACAGAGGTTTCACCCAGTTCCGGACCATTGCTTCTCCCTGCAGTGCTGGCTTTGAAGAGAGCCACCTCCATGGGAAAGAAATTGCCGGTGGTGGTGGTGGTGGGGGGGATTGTCATAGGAATACGCTCCAGTTACATGAGAAGAGAAGGTGAAGACATTTTTGCATTATAATAATTTCTGCTTTCAAAACCTTCTGGACACGCTAAGTAGCCCACCCAGCAAACGCACACAAGGATGACCATCATCTGTCCTACAGATGGGGCAGCTGGGGAGTAGAGAGAGAGGGCTGCAGCCCACGGGCACCGGCGTCTCTCCTTTCCTTGAAAGTTACAGAGCTGTGCATGCAGACTGTTGAGAAGTCACTTCTAGGGCAGCCAGTCTGAACTGCACTCACACACAAGCTTTGCTGAGGCCTGGAGCTGGGAAGGGGCTCCCCAGATGCGATGTCTAGGAATGTCCCAGGCAGTTGATGAAATGTACTCTCTGGTTCCTCTTTCTGCCACTTCCATCTTTTTCACTCTTGATCTACCATCCGGTTCAGACACTTGGGCTTCCGTAGCTTCTCCCAAGCCAGACGCCAGGCAACACCCTTCTGAAGCTGTGTGTGAGCTGGGGACGGCTGGCCTGGGCCAAGAGGGTGTGCAGTGCTCTCACTCCCCCAGGCAGTGACAGCCCGCTCTGCTGACAAAGGCTGCCTTGGGGTCCCGCCTATTCATCGCATCTCCAAAGTGCGGTGGCTGCAGGCAGCGGATCTCCTGGTGCTCCACTGGGGCTGCTGCATTTGGAAGTGATTTGGGACTGAGAAAGCCTGCAGAACGAGGAAACTCAGAAGGCTGCTTGCTTCCATTTCTGGCCACCCACTTTCTGAGCTGAGAAAGCAGGATCTGGCCAAGCTGGGGCAAAGTGAAACTGTCTGAAATCAAGAAAGATGGTAGCCAAATGATGGGAGGGGATGGGTGAGAATCCCTTCGCCCTTCCCAGCTTAGTGGACTATTAACTCACATGCCTGGGATGGGGCTTTGCCAGCCTGTCTGCCTGGCTTTTCATTCCTTTTCCATCTGTATAGGATTGTTCATCCTGAGCCCTGCAAGCACCCGACACATTTCCTGCTTCCACAGACATCATGGTTTCTCAAGCTGGCCATCAATTTGATTTCCTTGTGTCCTAGAGACCTAGCTTCTTCTCATGAGCTCATGTATCCCTTTGCAGAATGTAGAGGCTCTTTATACAATTGAGGTCCTTTGCCGTCCTCTTCCCCTTAAGCCACTGTCCCCCTTTTCTGTTCCTATTCCCCCAATCCAAGCAGATGTTGAACTTTCCCATCACGTATTTCAACTGCGTATCACCAACTGCATGTCAAATGGTGATGTTAGAAACGACTTTCCCTAATGATCCAGAAAAAGTCCCATTTTTCATGAAGTTTTTCTCTCCAACTTGGTTTTACATATGATTATTGTTTGCTATAAAGTTCAAGTTTTCCAATCAATCATGCTTCCTTTCCGACGCCACTCTCCCTGAGGTGCTGTCCCCCCTTCCATGTTCATCTGCCCTCCCCCAGCCCCCACCCTCTGTGGACTGTGCCAATAGTACAGCAAGAGGAATTTATGGAAGGAGGCCAAATTTGGCTTCAGATCATTTCTCTTCAACACACACTGGCCTCTGAAAACCAGATTCTGTTTGTCATTTGGTTTGCTCCCCCAGCATTGTGTCATTCCAATGGTAATGCTGATGGATTTCAAGCTTGCCTGGTAGAGTAACGCACAAGGTTTTCATAAGCACATTAATCTTAAAAGAAAAACTGTCAGATGCAAACAATACCCATATGACTGATGTTGTAAAGACACAAACTAACTCTTAACATCCATTCCCAAAGAATATTATCTTACAGGGGCCTTATGTTGGCTTTAACTCCCTTCATACAACCATACCTGTGTATTGCAGGGTTCATGGTACCTGAAAAGCTTGCTTTCCACACCGAAAGCCTGGGGATTAATGGCATGTCTGCTCATTTGCCAAGTCCAAATAATAGGCTCGGTCACATGACCATGCAAATAAGACCATGATTACAAGAAATGTGTAATTTCATTACTTTTCACAAAATGTAATATAAGCAGTCCTTATGAAAACCAAATTGGAAAATCATTATACCACAAGCAAAGGGACTCTGGTCTCCCCGAAACACTAAAAACTCATTAGCAGATGGGACACACTGCCCCAACCCTCTCCCTGGTGGAAGTGTTCCTAGTTCACAAATGAATCTGTGGAAGGCATTTTCCTGTTTTTTTCCGAAGTTAGCAAAATGTGTGGTATGAATTAAATATCTGATATTGCTGTAAACGTCATTTGGAAGTGTGCCAGGCCACAATCAAGAATGAGCTAGTAGCTTGTTTTAATTTAATGGTGTTGAAGTGTTCCACTGTAATTAAGTATCTGAAAATTAAATAGAAACAGTCATTAGACTCAGTGATACAAAGCCACCAGACCAAAGAATATACATTTTTTTTTTTTCAAACAGAGACCCTGAAGCCTTATGGGGCTTAAGAGGGGGCTCTTCAACATGGGCTTGATTGATCACTGGATTTTGGGCCCTTGAAATGAATGAATCTCAGTAGCTGCTGTTGCCAGGGAAGCCTGAGTTTGTAAGCAATGGCCATGTTCAGTTAGCAATTTCTGGGCAACATTAGGCCCAGCCCAGTTACTGTAACCCCACCTTACTCCTGCCTTGGTCAGTGTGATTCATAATCTGAGATGGAGCTCTGGCCAAGCCATTGACTCCATAAGATGAAGGAAACCCAGGCTCTCACATGCCCTAGCACCAAGGCTCTCCCCTCTCTGCATCACAGCTCTTGGGTCCCTGGGGAGGCCAGAGTCCTTGCAACCTGGGAAAACAGTGGTGTTTCCCAACATCCAACCTAAGAAAGGACAAGTGAATCTTTTTCCAATGCCCACCTTTCAGGGAAGGAAAAGATCTATGGGGTATTCTGTGAGTTAGGATGACTGCTTGTCTTTCTTCACTCTCCAAAGCTTAGGGTAGCATTATATACTGACTCTGGGGGACATTCACTGGGGTTCAGGTACTTCTCAAGGAAATTTTATAATTTTTAGACCCACAACGGAACTACCGTAGTTGGTAGGCAAGGCAGATATTGTTATGCTCCTTCACAGATAAGCTGGCTGAGAAGGGGCAGTAACAACTATCCTTGGGGCACATGCTGGTCAAGTGGTTGAGCCGGCTCCATAACCAATGTCTTCTTATTCCAAGTTCAACGTGTCTTTGGAGAGGCTAAGTTGATTCCTGGTAAGAACAATAAAACTTGCTGTGCTACCTCAAGTGATTTTTTACTTGTCACCAAGCTTATTTAACAATAAACTTTCATTTATCCACAAGTTTGAAAAACAAAGAAAATAATGGTTTTAGATTTTTTTCTTTAGTTAAGTTCTTTAACAATATAATGAAAACAAAGGATACTCTCCCAATAAAATATACAGACACAGTTTCTTAATCAATCTTAGGGCTTTGGGGACCTGTTGTCTGCAGGACCCAAGCCTCCAGTCAAAAAGTAATGGATGTATAATTGAAATATTCAAATTATCCCAGGTTTTCACTTTATAAATCACCTTCAAGCAAGCATCTCCTCTACCAATTAGTTTTGAAACCAGACTTAGCCAAATTTTCCAATTACCTACCATCATCTGGCTTCCCACCAGCCACCTCCCAGTGAGGGTACAAGTGAGCAGTCAACACATCTCCAGGTGGGAAGCCAGAGGGTGTGCAGGAGACATTCAGGACCTGGATAACTGGCCAGAAATCAGTCCTGGGAAATTATGAGTGGACTGTGTAATAGATCTCAAAGGAGGGATGAAGCCTCCTGAACTGAGAACAGAGTGTCCGTTTCTCAATGTTTCCATCTGTATAGCATAGGGAATAAATGTATACCCTGGAGGCAAATGCCAGTTTCAAATCTTGGCTCAGCCACTTCCTGGTTTGTGTGGCCAGGGACACATCGGCTTCTATGTGCCTCAATATTCTCATCTGTACAATAGGAAACTAATTCCACATTAGTTTAAACTCCAAGGGCTGTTGTGAGACTCACATAAGGTATTACTTACAAATGCTTAAAATAATGTCTGGCACAAAAAAGGCACATGGACAGAAGGCATGTTCCCTCTAAGCAGACTTAATTTAAAAGCACTTCATTCTCATTTTTTATTTCTTATCAGTCTTTTTCAATGTTAAGAAGCTTTTCAACTCTTGTGAAATTCAGAGTTCAAATTCTATGAACTTCATGACCTGAATTGTCAGTTTAATGCAAGGCAGGATATTCCTAACTGGGAATATTAGAGAACATCTTTTTTCCTCCCCAGTGCTCCTGGGACTGCTGTAAAGCAGGCTTATAGGAGCACACTTCACTCACGGGGTAAGCTGACACCCAAGACACCCAGCCTGGGCAGCTCTTTCTCAGTGGGTGCTCTTGGCTAGGGAAGCTCTGGTGTGGGAGTGGTGATGACCAAGGACAATTCACATGCAGGTGAAGCAAAGCATCAAAAAGGGCTGATGACCCTGAAGGCCATGGTGCACATGGCCTTGCTGTATCTGAGCTGCCTTCCTTCATTGTGGAGCAGTAGGCAGAATCTGCTTGTGGTTATCAGGAATAACATGGTGCTCTCTTGTCTGTCCACCATGGCCCATAAAAAATCTGTGAGCCAAGAGATGAGGGAAGCACATGAAATGAGACGGTTGATGTCCCATTGCAGAGGAAAAAACGTATTCACAGATAGAGCTGTTTTATCTAGGACCATTATCAATAGAGGGAAAACTTTCCCCAAATACCAGGCCATCACTCATCTTTGTCTTCTACCACATCAACACCTGACTTTGTCACCATCATACCCAGCAGGGTCTGGCTGCTACCACACATGTCAAGCTTCCCTTGAGAGAATCTTGGTTTTATTTTATGTTAATATACAATAGGGTTCCATATCAATAATACCAATAAAATAGCAAGGTCACAAAAGGATTATGACATAAATGTTCCAGGCTGGTCTGCTGGCTCAGTCGGTGGAGCACGTGACTATGTGACTCTTGATTTTGGTTCGCAAATTCAAGCCCCACATTGGGCCTAGAGCTTACTAAAAAAAAGAAGAAGGAAGAAGGAAGAAGAGGAATAGGAAGAAGAAGAAGGAGGAGGAGGAGGAGGAGGAGCATGAGGAGGAGGAGGAGGAAGAGGAGGAGGAGAAGAAGAAAAGAGGGCACCTGGAAGGCTCAGTCGGTTAAGCATCTGACTCTTAATTTTGGCTTGGGCAATGACCTCAGGTTTGTGAGATCGAGCCCTGCATCAGGCTCTGTGCTGAGCTGGGAGCCTGCTTAAGATTCTCTCTCTCCCTCTCCCTCTGCTCCCCCAACACCTCTACAAAAGGAAATAAATGCTCCAATGATGATATCCAATATAATTGTGGTAGTTGAACATTAAACTTTAGGGAAAACAGAATGGGTTATAGAGTTCTGCGTTGGAGAGAAGCAGGCCAGTTCTTTTTTTTTCTTTTCGATATTTCATTTATTTATTTAAGAGAGAGAGCAAGAGAGGCAGAGGGAGGAGCAGAGGGAGAGGGACAAGGAGACTACACCCTGAGGATGGAGGCTGACACAGGGCCTGATCCCACGACCCTGAGGTAAAGACCTGAGCCAAAATCAAGAGTCTGACACTTAACCGACTAAGCCACCCAGGTGCCCCAAACCAGGCCAGTTCTTTAAGAAAGACAAATGGGGAGTGGGTCTAGGAAAGATTCTGCCCAGGGATATCATGCAAGGAACACTGATGGATAAGTTTTTTAGTATCCCCCATGGTGATGTGATTAAATCAACTCTAGAAAAGTATGCTTCATATTATATGTATAGACTTAGTCTCAAAATTTAACAGGAATTGTAGATCTATAAATTATAGGTGAGCAAGAAGTTGACATTTAGCAGGAGGTGCAGAATGGTTGACTGGCCATTCTTTGGAGAACCATTTGAGTTCAGCCATGTTTGGGAACAAAACAAAACAAGTTTTAAGAACCATTTGAAATTGACCACATAAATTTTCTTATTTTCCTATGCCTCAAACACTTAAGAAAGGGGTAGGTGGCTTTTGTTACCACTATTTTCCCACTCCTGTGGGGAAGATACTGGGTATAAAAAATAGGTTTGACCATGCCTTCAATGAAAAACTAAGAATGTCAACTCTCATCATACTACCTGTGTCTTATCTGATTCATGTGACCCAACTTGCCTAGAGGTAACGTTCATACTGAGGGGCACTGGGAAACCAAGTTATGCTCCTATGCTCGTGTAATTCTGTACTGGAAAAATTCAGCAAATGCCTCTTGGAAACTCAATGCTTGAGGCCCAGTGGAAGGACATAGGACCTGCATCCTGACTGAACAGCTTCTGATGTAGTGTGCATGGTAAGAGATGTACTAGAGTACAGGTACACTTGCTAGATTGTGGTAAAGTCAATCCCTGATGCCATTTTATCAGTAAATGTTTTAGTATATACAGCTAAGAGATGAGGATTTTTAAGAATCAAAACACCATTATACACCTAGATAACTAACAATAACTTTAAAATCTTTTCGTATCTTGTCAGTGTGCCTATTTCCATGTTTGGTCAATAAATGAGTTTTTGCAGTTGTTTTCTTTGAATCAGGATTTGGTCAAGGTCAACTCTTTCTATTGGCTGATATAACTCTTTGGGCTCTTTGATGTATCTTAATTTTATTTTTATTTATTTTATGTTCTCTCTTTTTAATATTTTATTTTACTTTTATTTTAAGTATTCTCCATGCCCAACATGGAACTTGAATTTGTGACCCTGAGATTAAGATCTACTGACTAAGCCAGCCAGGTCCTCCTATATTTTCTCTCTTTTTAAAAGAGTCCTGGGATCGAGCCCCGCATCGGGCTCTCTGCTCAGTGGAGAGCCTGCTTCCTCCTCTCTCTCTCTCTCTGCCTGCCTCTCTGCCTACCTCTCTGCCTACTTGTGATCTCTGTCTGTCAAATAAATAAATAAAAATCTTAAAAAAAACCAACTTGCCATTTATTTATTTATTTAAATATTTTATTTATTTATTTGACAGACAGAGATCACAAATAGGCAGAGAGGCAGACAGAGAGAGAGGGGAAAGCTTAATCCCAGGACACTGGGATCATGACCTGAGCCGAAGGCAGAGGCTTAACCCACTGAGCCACCCAGGCACCACTTGCCATCTATTTATTGAATAAATTAGGTCACTTACATGTGTAGTGTTTCTCACATTTTGGATTTGACTAATTGCATCCTCATGAGGTCATTCAATAACAATCTTTATCTTTCATGTCCTGTAAGTTGGCAATTTGATCTAGAGTTTTGATCAGACTCAGGTTCACTCTTCAAGCCTGGGACTTCCTACTGCAACATATGGAGGCAGACATGGTCTGGTTCTTCCTCTTTTTGTGATAAGATTGGTTGTTGGGTTCAAGTGCTGTCAGTCTTATCGATGGACAGTTTTTCACCTTTTGTGAAAGGCCTGAAGACAATTTTTGAACTCTAACATGTTTAAGATACAGCAAACAGACTAGCATCAAAAGATAGAGAGCTCATATAGGGACACAAGGCAAGATGAAGATAGAAGTGCGAATAATAATTTTTTTTTAACACATGTAGCTTAGGCTCTCTGTGTTAAATGTTTTGTATATATATAAAGCACTTGGAGCAGTGTCTTGGGCATAACAAGGTTAACTAATAAATGATATTACTCCTGTTGTTAGTTTGAACCATTTTACTCTGCTACTTCCCTGAGGCAACATAGTGATCCCAGGAAAGGGAGCACCCCACTGCGGGGCTGCCCACTGGGCAGAATGACTTAGTTGGTTGGGGCTGTGAAACAGGAACTTCTCTCTTTCTTTGGTGACACTGAGCTGGGCCATTTGTGGAAGTGAACCAATGGGGTTACTTAGCGTATGTGCTGCCCAGGAGGGCTGGAGGAGCACTGGATGTCTTCGACTGAAGATCAGCATGGTCAGAGGGGCATTTTAGGAGACACTGGGCAACCATGTATACACAAGGGGAATGGCAAGAGATGACATTATCAGAGGCCCAGAGCGTGGGTAAGGAAGCTTCAGTCATCATCAAGCCAGGAGCTTGATGAGCTGTGCAGTTGTCAGCTCAAAGTGGCCCTCCGGAGAAAGACCCACACCTCACACCACACACTCAGGTTAACGCCAGTGGGTCACAGATTAAAGGTAAAACATGGAGCCAGGAAAGTACCAGATGAAAGCATGAAAGGCTTGTATCATGGAGGGAGGAAAGCTTTTTTAATGGTGACAAAAATCCAGAACTCATAAAGTTAAAGGAAAAAGGAAAAATCCGATTCCTAAAAGTCAAGAATCTCTATGCGAAAAAAAAAAAATCACCATAAACAAAGTCAAAGACAAGTGAGAAACTGGGGAAAAAATCTGCCTCTTATATTACAGATAAAGTGTGAATCTCCCTAATATATGAGGATTTCCTAGAAACTGAGAAAAGAGCCAACGACCCAATATAAAAATGCGCACAGGGGCGCCTGAGTGGCTCAGTGGGTTAAGCCTCTGCCTTCAGCTCAGGTCATGATCCCAGGGTCCTGGGATCGAGCCCCACATTGGGCTCTCTGCTCAACAGGGAGCCTGCTTCCCCCTCTCTCTCTCTGCCTGCTGCTCTGACTACTTGTGATCTCTGTCTGTCAAATAAATAAATAAAATCTTTAAAAAAAATGCGCACAGATATTTCACAGAAAAAAGAACTGCAAAATGCCTTCAACACGTGATAAAATGTTCCATCTCGTGCATATAAAGAGAAATGCAAACTATAACTGCAACAATACACCCTCCAACCCCTAACAGATTGGCTGAAAAAAGTTGCTTTGGGAAGTGCAAAATGGCACAACTCTCATGGAGGAACATTTGGCAGTATTTATCAAGATTATGATGCATGTATCCTTTGGCACAGAAATTCCACTTCTGGAATTTATCTCACAGATGCATACCTGTGTACCACAACATAGCAAAAGATTGGACATAATTCAAACACTGAATAAATTCTGGTACTCAGACAGTGGAACACTATGCAGCTATTAAGAAAAGAACGTGAAGTTCTTCATGCGCTGACATAGAAGATCTCCAAGATAAGTGAAAACAGCCACATGCAGAGCATTGTGCCTGGCACGCTGCCTTTTGTGGAAAAAAGGAGGGAAAGACTATGTGTTCTTCTTCGCATGTATTTGCATAAAAGGACAAAAAAACAAATAACAAGAATGTGTCCCTGTACATTTCAGAGAGGGGACAGGGCAGTATGTGGATAAGAACAAGGCTTCTCAAAGGGATGCTTTTTATAACTTTCAGACACGTGGGTCATATGAATGTCTTATCTATTGACAAAAACTAAAGTCAACTTAAAATTATTTGTTTGTTTGTCTGGAGAGAACAAACTTGGGAGTGGGAGGGTGAGAAGGAGCAGAGGGAAAAGGAGAGAATCTCAAGCAGGTTCCACACTCAGCACAGAGTCCCAGGCAGGGCTTGATCTCAGGACCCTGAAATCATGACTTGAGCTGAAATTGAGAGTCAGCTGTTTCACTGGCTGAGCCTCCTAGATGCCCCAAAGTCAAATTTTTTTTTAATTTAAATATTTTTATTTATTTATTTGACAGACAGAGATCACAACTAGGCAGAGAGGCAGGCAGAAAAAGAGAGGAGGAAGCAGGCTTCCCGTGGAACAGAGAGCCCGATGTGGGGCTCGATTCCAGGACCCTGGGATCATGACCTGAGCTGAAGGCAGAGGCTTTAACCCACTGAGCCACCCAGGCGCCCTGACCCCAAAGTCAAATTTTAAAGAATGATAGTCCATGGTCTCAAAGGTGTGTAACATCCTCAGGGAAGAGAACTGTACTGGTAGGTGTAAGTGGTCCCACCCACAAGCCTGGCTCATCAATCTCCAGGCAGGCCCTGGATATGATGCTTTTGCTTCCCTCTCGCCCCTGGACCCTCCAGGTTATCCCTAAAGCACCATTTTGCTCTCCAATGGCTGCTCCCATTCTGTGTGTTTTGGGGTGGGACTTCGGGGGGTGAGGGTGGGATGGTGGGGGAGAACATTTTGAAAGCATACCTCAATTAAAAAGGATTTTTAAAATGACGTCCTGTTGTTCTCCAGGGATAAATATATTGGAGGCCAGCAAGTTGAGGCTTGCAGAAATTCTGCCTTAGTGAATTACTTAGAGTGTTTTACAGTTAGCAGAGCAAAATGCCTGCCTGCGTGGCTTTCCTCTCTGGCCTTCCCAGCTCATCTGGCTTTCTCTTGATTTCTCACTCATTTGTCTTGAGAACCATCATAGCCAGTATATGTTATATTAAAAGTGTTATGTATCATTATAACCAATAATTGTTACTATAACATTTATTGAACACTTGCTATGCAGCTGACACTGTACTAAGTGCCTTATCTTCCTCATCTCATTACCTCCTGGCATCCTCAAGAAACAGGTTCTATTGTGATCCCATTTTCCAGATGGCAAAACCATAGGTTTGATGCCTTGTCCACAGGAGGAAAGTAGAAGAGCCGGGAGTCACCCTCGGTCTGCACGGTCTGGGTTCTGAAGCCAGTGCTCTTTCCTCTAGGACTTGGGGCTCAGCTCAGCAGTCTCTCCCCCTGGGGCCCCTGAATTCCACAGCTGCCTCTTGACTGGTTTTCCAAGGCCTCCACTGCACCGCCTCCATGCCCCGTCCTGCTTTCCCTGCCACCACTTTCTGTGTGGGGCCCTGCTTCCCTCCCAAACCAAACTGTTTAATCTTCACCCCTGCTTTCCCATGACCTTCCCTTTGCTCACTTATCTTGCCTGGAAAGGCCCTTCCTGCTCCTCCTTAGCTCTCTGGGCCTCCACCTGTCAAAATCCACTCACCCTTTAAGGCTGATCTCAGAAACTAACTCCTTCCCCGAACACCCAGTGGCTCCTAGCCATCTGTGACCTATTCCACCCCGGAACTGTGTTTTACCTCTGATTCGCTCTGCCTGCAGTGGGGCTCAGAGACTTCCACCACAGCACTCTTCCCGATGCCCATAGGCTCCAGGGTGACATCTATTTTGTTCTTCAAATGGGCAAAAATTTTGTATCCTATGCCATGAAGAATCCATGCTTGTTTTTTGGTTTTTGGCTTTTTTTTTTAGGAAGAAAATTTTTGTTTTTTTCAAATATATATTTTATTTTAATTCAGTATAGTTAACATACAGTATTATATTAGTTTCAGGTGTACAATGTAGTGATTTAACAATTCCATACATTGTTCAAATCTCATCATGATGAATGCACTCCTTCATCCCCATCACCTATCTCCCCCATTCCCCCACCCACCACCCCTTTGGTAACTATCAGTTTGTTCTCTATAGTTAAAAATCTGTTTCTTGGTTTGTCTCTCTGTTTGTTTGTTTGTTTTTCCTTTGCTCATTTGTTTCATTACTTATTTTTTTAAAGATTTTATTTATTTATTTGACAGAAAGGAAGAGAAAGAGAGTGTGCACATATGCACAAGCTGGGGGAGGCGGAGAGGGAGAGGGAGAAGCAGACTTCCTACTGAGCAGTGAGCCCAACTCAGGGCTCAATCCCAGGACCCTGGGGTCATGACCTGAGCCCAAGGCAGATACTCAACCTACTGAGCCATTTAGGTGCCCCTTGTTTGTTACCTGAATTCCACATATGAGTGAAATTATATGGTGTTTGTCTTTCTCTGACTTATTTTGCTTAGCATTATACTTTCTAGCTCCACCTAGGTCATGGCAAATGGCAAGATTTCATGCTTTTTATGGCTGAGTAATATTCCATTGCATATATATGCATTTGCATATATATGCAAATGCATATATATGCATATATATGCAAATGCATATATATATGCATATATATATTCTTCTTTATCCATTCATCAGTCAATGGACATTTGGACTGCTTCCAAATTTGGCTATTGTAAGTGATGCTGCTAGAATCATAGTGTCCATGCTTTTTTGATATAAAAATAATGTTATTTTCTAAAATCATTAGGCGAGATTAACATTTCAGGAGGATGTGCTTTCCCATGACTGGCAGCTCCCTCTCTCCCATGGCCAAGCACCAGCTGGAGATGCCTAACCAAGTTTAAGAAACAGGTGACCAGAACATAAAGTCTATAAGGGACAAAAACTACATCTTGATCCTAAGCCCTGAATTACCACCCTTGCGTTAATTGTAGAAAGAACTTTATATTTTCGCAAATGAAGTACCCATTAATGCAACCCTTCTAAAGAGTCTGAAAGTCATTTTATTTTTCAGTAGATATAAGTTTCCCTTGTAATCGAAGCTAGTTGATTAATTTGCTTGGTGAAACTATTTTTTAGAGCTGGTACAAGCCCACCAACACAGTTCATAGTCCTTAATTCTAATTTGTGGAGACCCTAGGAGTTCCGTTGTATTTCCATTACAGAAATTCACATACATTGGAAACAGAGCCAGACCACAGTTTTAAACCACTGCCTTTGTCCCCGAGCCCCCCTCACCCCAATGCCTTCATGCTTAGTGCTTTTCTCTTGCTTCTCAGATTCTAAGAGCCCTGATGTTAATCTGAGATGGCCCTGCTAGAGATTCCCCAGCTCCCTCCTAAATAATTTCCCTTCTCTGAGAACTGCCACCTGCTTAATGTAGCTCCCTCAGTTGGGCAGGAGGATGGTGGGGCAGTTGGAAACCACCCTGGCTTCCATCCCTGTGTGATTTGGTGGCAATGATATTTGCTCCATGCCTTCACCCTTCATCTTTGGAACAAACCCACACGATCGGCAAACGAGGTAATATATGTCATGGGTTGGGCTCCATGAAGCAGGCTGAGTTAGAATTTTTGGTGGGAGTTTTATTGCAGAATGTCCTGGGGACTGACACCTCTGAGGGACGAGGGTCTGCAGTGGAGCTAGGGGAGAGGATTGGTTGTGATGCCGTGGCAACAAAAGCCTTCACAGTCCCCCTTGAGCTCTGGCACTGAGATAGTCCTTCACAGGTGCCCTTCTTTGAGACTTAGTATCTCCACATGATCAGTCATTAGATGTGGGCTGCCCCCAGAAAGGGGATGTCTGTGTGGGTGTGACGGCTGTCATCAGCCCAGGGCAATGGGAAGGGGGCTTAGGTGCAAACTGCCGGCATCAGCACTCATAGTGGCAGAGGTGAATGTCTCAGAGCTGGATGGCATGGTGGGTGAGGCATCTGGGCAGCACTCAACAGTGCCCACTGCAGTACATAAAGCACCTGCCGTACAACAGAGGCCATCAGAACACTAAGGCACTCTGCCTCCATGAATGAGGTATAAATAACAAGCAGCCTGGTTATCTCAAGGGTACTGACCTTTTTAAGAACAGAAGGTACCACAGGGGTGCCTGGGTGGCTCAGTGAGTTAAAGCCTCTGCCTTCGGCTCAGGTCATGATCCCAGGGTTCTGGGATCGAGCCCCACATTGGGATCTCTGCTCAGCAGGGAGCCTGCTTCCTCCTCTCTCTTTCTCTGCCTGCCTCTCTGCCTACTTGTGATCTGTCAAATAAATAAATAAAATCTTAAAAAAAAAAAAAAGAACAGAAGTTACCACATTACCAAAATCTTGGATTTGAGGCACTTTAGGGCATGGGGAAAAAATTAAAAATGTGGCACAACTCAAGAGATATGTGAATTTCTGGGGAGAAATGGTAATTTGTGGTAGGTAGGGGACTCACACCTCACTCTCATTCAGCCAGGGACATGTCATTAAAGCAGGGGTCTCTGTGAGGAGACAATCCCTTAACAATCCCTTAACACCAAAACATTGGGTTTGTTTCATAAGACACTAGGCTTATTCCCTGTGAAGGCCGCTTCCTCTGGGAGAAAGAACATGAAAGGCAGACAATCAGGGGAAAAACCTTCCACTCAGGACAAAAGAGCAAGAAAGTAAACACAGAAGTAAAAGATCTTCTTATCTCTGACAAAGGAAGAGAGTGACATTACAGCTGGTAAAGCCAGAACAGGCCCAGGATCCTGTTAGCACAGGGCCCAACATTTCCAGAAGAACTGGCTGCAACAAAAGCCACAGTTCTCCGATGTTACTGGAAAACCCTGGCCAACTATTGATTTCCTTCATCCTTACTTTCCTCAAACTAGAGAGTTTACAACTGCTACTTGACACCTCTGTTACTTGCCTTCCTTTGACAGTAGACCCCATCTCCCCAGCGGGGACTGCCCTGAGCCAGTCCCGTGCCTCTGAACCACAAAAGAATGTGGCAAACAAGCAGAAACTCGGGAAAATGCTTTAAGCTGTTTTCTTCTGAAGACACAATTTAACACAGCTTGATTTATAAATATTTCTATTAGCAAATCACCCACTGCATGTCTAACAGATGTCCCAGAAAAGAGACAAAAATTAAAATGTATTAGTTTCTTAAAAATATGGAAAAATAATGTAATGAGAACAATGGCCACTGATTAACCACCTCCTGTTGTGAAGCATTTCCCAGAGTTGGAGCAGTTAATCCTCATTATGACCCTCTCTTGTAGGTGAGCCCACAGAGACCCAGGGGGTTAGGTCTCAGTAAGTGGTAAAGCCTGGATTCCAACGGGGACTTTAGAACTAATAAAAGCCCAGGCTCATCAATATTGTGCTTTCCGTAGCCAGGTCATTTTCTGAGTTGGAGGTGCACGCGCATTTTTGATTCAATAGATAGCGAGGCTTAAAGAGAAGGTATAGACCCTCTGCACCAACTCCACAATTAAAAACACACGATCCTGCCATGAAGAGTAGCTCTAATCACATATGATCATAAATTTCCCCAACCTTCCCATCAGCTTAAATATTAGAGACACAAATAAAGGCTCTAAAGGCACAGTGAGAACAGAGAGCCATCAAATTAAATCCCCATTCGCTCTGTGATGAAGGGCAGGGTGAGTACAGCCTAAAATGACAGCAGCACCTCAAGCCTATGGGGCCATTAAACCGCCATCAAACTGCACCTAAGGCTATTCATCCAAATTAAAGCTCTGCTGGTCTCCAAGCCCAGCCAGTTCTGCTGCCCGTCTTCCAGAGTTACCTACGCCCCAGTTTAAAGAAAGACTAAGATGAAAGTGCCAGATTCGTTCTGCCCAAATCAGTTGGCTGACATTGCAAACACGAACACATGTCCCACACATGCAAAGACCAGCTCCTTGCAAAATGACCTGGGTTGTATTTTGTGAAATGTAATTACAGAAGAGACATGAGACCAGGCAGAGTCTTGGCTCAACCAGAGGTGTTATTACAAAAAGAGAAATGGACGGCACCTCTGTTCCTGCCCCATTACAGAGGAGCAAATTTCTCGCCTCCTGGCCTGTCAAGAGGCAATATTCCAAATGCTGAGTATTTCCCAGTCGGATGGCTATTAATTCAGTTATCCACTTTGCCAACGTCTCAATGCTTAGAAACGCTGTCAGAATTCATTTTCTCAGCATATCCGTTTGTAGGTCTACAGTTCTGTCCGTGTTCAGCATCTGTTACTGCCTTTTTACAATCCTGGAGCCTTTAAGCTTCTGGTTGTTGCTGAGAAATGCTGGATCATTTTAAGGACACTTTAGTTTTTATTGTTCTTCTTATTATTTATTTTCATGTACCTTTAAATTATTTTAACATTATCTTAGAACACAGTATAAACAGGATAATCTTATTAAAGTAGATGAATATAAAGAATTTTTTTACAAGATTGATACTTTGTAAAATGAACATTTTAAGGTCTCCTCAAGAGATGCCCGAATAAGATTTAAAAAAATAAACAAGGCTGAAGAACCCCACAGGAATTAGTGTATCTGTTCTCTTAGTTGTAGCACTGACTTAAAAAAAAAAATTTATAGGTTAAAAAGGCTCTTTAAAACCTGCACTTTAAAAGTCAAAGACATTTAGATCCTACAGCAACAGACTTACTCTCAGCTTTTCTTGGACCTTGTTTAAAAATGAAATGCAGTTTATATTTTGAAATATGCATAAGCTTATAAAATAATAAAAATCAACAAATAAAGCAGGCTAAATCTTAATGTTTATTATCAATGTGAGGTTAATACATGAAATGAAAAGGAGTTTTCTTTTAATTGATTTCTAGACTTAAAAGAAGATACATGAAGTATTTCTCCTTCTTTCTCTTACCTTTTCCCTCCTTCTCTTTTTACCCTCCCCTCATGATATTGACATTTCTATTGTTATCCCCAAGACAGCAGTCTTGTGGGAAAGCAGCCCAGAGGTCTAAAATGCAACACTACCAGAGCCTTTGTAAAAAAGTTGTCCTACCCTAAAAGCATGGCAAATAATGCTGACCATAAGAGCAATGATCAGAAAAACTTCAAGGGAAGATTCAGTGTTCCTTAGATACTACCAGAAGCTTGAGGGTTTTGCCTGCCCTGCTTTGTTAGGCGTCTCAGATACAGTGTTACTTTACAATGTTAAAAGTCTAGCTCGGCTCCCACCTCCTTGGACAATGCAATTATTCTGACTCCCTTTGGGGTAACGTTTCTGATTCCCTGCCACCTCTCTCAAAGTCCATCTTCTTCAACAGGCATGGTTGTCAATTGCTCCCTCCAGGGTGGCCCCCGCCCCCAGCTCACTGTGCAGATGGTTACACTTAACCAGGAGGCTGTGATCACCTGTATGGGACAGGGAGACAGAGGGTTCTTGTTTTTAAAAAAACAGCAAGCCTAAGAGCAGCAAACAGACTGAGAAGGCAGTGGTCTTCCTTTTCAGCTGTTTCCAAGAGCCAGAGTGACGCTGTATAAAAATGCACAGGATGGATGTTTTAGACGTGGATTTAAACATGTTTTCATGTATTAAGATCCTGGAAAACAGTGAAAAAGCAAGATGCGTCCCATTCTATAGTCCCTTCCCTAAGGCAGAGATTCCAAAACTTTAATGCACATTAAAGTCACCTGGGCAGCTCTTCAAAATTCTGGCGTCCAGGCTGTACCCCAACAATAAACCAGAATCTCTGGGGGTGGGACGCAGGCATCAAATGTTCTAAAGCTCCCCACCCCCCGCCACCCCCCAATCCCCCGCGCCCTGGGGATTCTAACGTGCAGCTGCCTGGAGAAACAGCATCTTCAAGAACCCTTTTTGCATAAGAGAACTGGCTGAAGTGGTCTTCATTCAAAGGCATAAAAACTGAGCATTGATTCTAGATGGCTGTGCAGTCAGCTTATTGCAGCACCGGGGACGAGCACTCAGCTCATGATGGTGATGCGGGTCTTTCCCTGCATACAATCTGCAGACCCTGTCTAATATTTTCCATACCGGGCAATGAGATCACAAACTCCAAAACACTAAATCAAAACCGGAGGCATTACGGGTCTTCAATAAAACTCCATAGCCCTTACAAAAGGGGGAGGGGGGGAGAAAATCAAAACCATCACCAAGCTGCGGACATATTAAATATATATACGTATATGTAGCAGGCATTGGGATATCGCAGCAATTAGATAGAAAAAGTTATCAAACAATGATTAGCTACAAGCCACCAGTAAAAAGTTATAAATAAAAATCCCATTTGTGCCTGAAAGAAAGCTCATCATAAAGGACACTTGATTTTTGACAAGGAAAATGATTTAAGAGGCATCCTAGGGAGAAATAGCATTAGAACATGCATATGAAAAATTAAATGAACGTGGAGAGCATACTTTGAGAATATGTAGTTCTAGAGGCCTTCAAAACTTCTAAGCTTATGCTACAGACAAACCCACAACCAGGGAACAAAACTTTTATTCCAAAATAGCAACGTTTCTAAATAGTACAGAGGATACAAAAACTAAAGTAACATCTAACTATGAATGATAATTTTTTAAGCATGCAAGAAATACATAAACAAAATGGGGACAGTACTCCTGCTTCAGGGTCCATCTGCCTAAGGGGAAGTTGAGAATCATCTGACAGCAGGTTTCAGCATTCCTTTCTCTTTTGTGCCCAACTTATTATTACAACAATCATTCTGCAAAGCCTCTTCACTACCCAGTTTCCAGTGCTTGAATTACACACACAGACACACACACACACATAGAAGATTGAAGAGGACTGATCTTTTATAAGAAACCAGACAAATTCAGGTAAACTGGACTGGCTGGGCATTGTCTTTAATTCAGGAAAAAGGGCTCTCCTCTTGTCCTCCAGTTTCCACAGCCTCATTCATATCCAGGTTCTATGCCCACGGAGGATGAGAAATTTCCAAAGCATTCAAGGGCAGCTCACTTCAAGCTGGTTCCAATTAGGCTGGTCAGTATGAATGTCTTAGATGTGTCAGTATTTGCAACAGAGCATGTCTGATTCACCGGGGCATCCTCTCAGGCAGCAGAAAACCCTTGCCCACTGCTGCCTATGCAAGCCGTCTTCCGGGCAGACATGCCATCACCTTCTCGCTTTCTCGCTTCCCTTCAAAACTGTCACTTCTATCTTTTGTACCCATGTGGCTATTCCTGGATCTCTCCTTTTCCAAGTACCATACTCTTTACAGGAGATATGCCCCATGGACATTTAAAGTTTCCCAAATATTTCCACTTTAATATTGCTGTTTAGACTTTTAGCACTGTCACATAAACATTTTTGAGAGCTCACTGCAAAGGTGGTATTTTGACTAGTGCCTGAAGCCCTGTGCAGGATTTTTTTTTGTTGATGGAATAAAATGAAATAGATCTAATTAAACAGTACAGGTCATTTTATAACGGATGTTGAAGCTTATCTGACATGACCATGGCCAGGGAAACGGGGGAGATTTAAGCGTAAAGGAAACCCTGGATTTGGTGCCTATTTGAACACATGCAAGAATGACAACGACGCTGCTCCTGCAGAAGGTTCAAAGAAACCATTCCTTCCTGCAAATCGCATGATTTTTCCATAGTTTATTTTTATCACACAAATGTGACATTTAAAATGTTTCTACTCCAAAAGGAATGCTGCAAATGCAGTAGTTAGATTCCTGCTTCACAGGATAGAAAGTATCTTAGATCTTCATTTGCCATGCTCAATTTATCTGTGCTTATTTCTTGTGGGAGTTTTACGGCAGATGTTTTTCGATTTTTTCCCCCTACCTCTTTGAACGGAATCCCGGGACTGTTTTGTTATTCACGCGGAAAATACGCATCTATCCTTTCATTTTAGGAAAGTGACAAAAAATTTTTTTTCTTTCCTCTTTTCCAACAGCAGCCCGTGCAGTCAGACATGACTCGCTATCCGCCCCCACCCCGCCCCCACTGCCGACTTGACCCGCTTTCGATAATAAACATTTCCAGGATAGCAAATAAAATGCGAGGCTTGACAAAGAACTTCAAGCCCACCTTGGTCACCAGCAGGCCGAGTGGAAACTAGAGGCGGGACCCGGGTCGAAGACGGTATTGCTTCTTCTTGGGGCTCTTATTTTAATGCTAACTGGCACCATTTTCAACACCCGTCGTTTGGTTTTGCAGTGTGTATTCTAAAGTCGAGCGGCAGGTGCAGGGCGCAACTCCCCCATCCCACTTCCCTGTGAGTCTACTTGGAGGGGAGGTCGCACCAGCCCAGCATTCGGCGGGGGACCACCCGCAAAGGAGCCAATTCGGCCTTGAATCCTCCTTCCTCTCGTTCCCCTGCCCCCTGCCACTACAGCGGACACTCGGAATGGTATTTCATTGCCTTTATCTCACGTTCCCTTCCGACGAGCTTCTTTGCTGTTCAAACTTTCGCTTGAGGGTTTGCAATTCCCTCTTCGGGGTCAGCGCTTCCTCCCATATATCTCCTTACCATTAGTATTTTTTAAGTGTGATGGGTGGGAAAGACTTTGCAAATTTTGGGGGGGAGGAGGAGCACAATATAACCTGGTGCATTAAGGTATATTTATAGTCCGCGCTACTTTTCTGAAAAATAAAATTAAGAGATCCAGTTTGACAGAGCTCTTAAAATCATAGAGAAAAACTCGGGGGCTGGGCTGACCAGGGCACGGCGGGAGCAACTGGGGGCTCCGCAGGCCTGAGGCGCGGCTGTCGGAAGGAAGACCTAGGATTCTGACCCTGCTCACTCCGAGCCTGCGCTGATCCTGCGTTCCCGGCGGGAGGCTGCGGGCTACCGCGGTTGGTCGTTAGGCCCAGGCTCTGCCCAGGGCCCTCCTGGGATGCTGCCTGTGTTTCCCTCCCTCGGGTCCTTCTTGGCAGAACCGAAAAGCAAGCCAAGGTTGCTTCTTCAGCCCAGCGGGACCCGAATCGGGCTTTCATAGGCGTGTTTAGGTTTCTTCCGAAGACTACGAAATACACGGCTCCCGGGAACACCGTGGCCTATTGCGACTGGCACGTTTCGTTTGCACCCAAATGGCTCCCTGAGAGAGTCCCACCAAAAAATAAAGCGACGCAGGAAACATAAAGTAGGCGTGACCGTCATTCCAAGAAGGACCCTGAACGACCCTTCCTGCCACCGCCAGCTTCCAAGCCCCCAGGGCGGAGCAGGAGGGTGGGGGGCGGGTGGCAGGCACTCTCCTCCTGCCTCACTTTAATTCACGACTTTGGCACAGTCTGCCTGCCTCTCCTTTCTCTGCCTTCTGGGTCAGTTCCCGAGGCCGTTCGGGGACACTTGAATCCGTCCTTCGGCCCTCAGGACGTCCAGCCCTAGCTGGACCCGTCAAATCACAGGTCCCTGCACGCACCCTTAGCTCGGCAGCTCCCGCGCCCTGGGAACCGTTCTTCCCTTGGCTGCAGGCTGCGCCTCCGGCGCTCCAAACAACCAAGCTAAACCCAGCCCGGCAAACAGTCACAGGGAACTGAGATTTTTTTTTTTTTCTTCTTTTACCTCTGCGGGCTCAGCGCCAACCATGCTGGAGTCCCTTTTGTCGTGCAGGGAACCATGCTGCATCCAAGGCAAGTGGAAGAGACTTTGGCTTTCCTTCCTTTTCTTCGACAATCCCACCTTTGGATTACCTCGCCTCTAGCACAGCCGCCGCGGGAACCTGCAGAGTGCAACCGAAGGCCGACAGGGGGCGACAAACTGTAAGCTTTTTCGGGGGCCAGGCTGTGAGCAGGCTGTGGCTAGCGCTGTGTGGTCCCAGCAGCAAGCAGCTGGCTCCTGGAGGGGTGGGGTGAGAGGGAGATATGGAGTGTGAACTGAGGACCGGCGGACTCTGGCACCATGAAGAACTCCCCGGCCCAAACCTCCAACATTCCTCCCAGCCCCAACGGCCTTCGCCCAGGGCAATGGGCAGAAGATGCTCTCCTGGACTTCACCTCTTTGCACATCCTTGCCAGCTTCCGCGCTCTACTAGCAGAGGTGGGCTGATGTTCCCCCGATGGGGCAGTTGTGAACCAGCTCTCACTGTGCCACCTCTGACTTTATTTGCTCGTCTCTGAGCGTGCATGTTGTCTTCTGTCCTACATAAGAAAAAAATGGCTTTAGCTGCTTCACCTGGTCTTTGGGGTGCACTGGGTTATGGATGCTGTAGTTCTCAGGTCTACAAACCAATGTTTTTGGTTTCCAGCAACCGACTTGAAATCCAGGCAATGAAAATCTAGATCGGAGCATAACAGGTTTCAAACTCCCCGGAGAGAACTAAGGGGGTGGGGGGTGCTGTGCTCAGGATATGGCGCGGGGCCTCTGGATACTCGGCATGCTGTGTTTGCTCAGTTCTCCGCCTGAGCTCCTCTCTCTGGGCACCCACCTTAATCCAAACCGCCCCCTTCCCCGCTTCAGTAACTCGACTCTGCTCGGTCTTGAACAGGCTTAGTCTTCCAAATAGTTCCACCCTACCCACCTCCCGGCAGAGTGCTGACTGTCCTCTTCTTCCAGAGCCCAAGACTGCACTCTGTTTTCTATGCAGCAGGAGGGGAGCGTCCTCACCTCTTTTGAACCTGGGTTTTCTTTTTCCAGGGATAATTCTTGTCCCTCGCTCTCTATCTGGAGAGCCCAGGGTATATGGCTCAGGCTCTCCTAACTGACACATTTCAACAGGTTGACTAGGAGCTGTTGGATGCTCTTTGGTTGCATTGCGGAGGCAAGAGGATCGCCGCTGCTCCCTCGGCTTTGCTGGTTGCGTCAGCACGTGTGGCTCCTGCAGCATGGCTGCTCAGGCTCAGTACGCAGCTCTCCACCAGATCCCAAGCTCTAGAATTTCTGGGGATGGGGACGGAGGACAGGGGAATCTTCCTGTTTCCTGAGGAGAGCTGGGAATCCGGAGAACTGAACGCTTCTTCCTAGGTGCCCCTTCCTGCTCCTGCCAGTTCCATCAATGCTCTTGGCACTCACTGCCCCCAAGCTCAGAAATCCCAGGTCCCAGCCTCTTTTTGTCAGTTTGGTGCAAAATTGGGAGCCTTCTCCCTCTGCACCTGCTATCTCTTGGACCCCACTGTATGATTCCCTCTGGGACTGCCATGGTTGGCAACACAGACTGGGAAGTCCAGAACCAGGTGTTGATGCAGTTAAAAATAGAGAAGAGTTGACAGGTAATGCTAAGGCCAAAAAGTTCAGGGTTGTGCAAGACCTCCCCCTTAAATATAAGGGTGAAAGGACGATTTAGTAACTTAACAAGGACCCCTGGAAGCTAGGGTGCTGGGTGAAAGATGAGGCTAGGTTGCCTGGGCAGGTAAGGATGTGGGGTTGTTGGCCTGGAAGAAAGGAATGGTCCTTTAGGCCTAGAGGGGAAGCTATGATGAGTGACGTCCTACAGGCCAGGCCACCAAGACAAGCTTGTGGTCTGGAGAGAAGGATCCCTCTTCCTGGGGGCAGCAATTCACGATTACTTCCCGACTTGCATCCTGTGCCACCTATCAGAAATGAGTGCGGGTTGGTGGACCTGTCCGCAGAGAGACAGAATCTAGAATGTGCCTTTTTCACATCGCTGATATCACACCACTTAGTGGTGTGGGTGGCAATTAAATATTGTAAAGATTTCCCTGAGATCAGGTTTGGGGTGTCGTCTGGAAATGAGACACGGAGGAGTCTGCTCAACCGCAAATAGTTCTCCCCGAAAGGCACCCTGCAGTACGTTGCCCAGCGCTCAGGCACTCCCTGCCAGGGGAGAGAGGCGGTAGAGGCAACCATGCACTGAGGACCTTGTTATGATCACTTTTACCCTCTGATATCTTAGCGGTAATGTTGGAAGTAGTAATACAACTAAACCCAAAACTAGTACTAGTACTAATAGTAGCACCAATAAATACTCATCAGTTTGGAACGACTACCTCATCATTCTCAAAAGTGGAGGTGTAACGGCTTTGAGGGGAGCCAAAAAGAGTGTAAGATCCCAGGTCCGGCTGAGGTTAGCACTTGTGTGTGTGTGTGTGTGTGTGTGTGTAGGGGGGGATGGGTTGCAAAGAAGGGCCAAGGGGGGGAGGAGAGCAGGAGGAGGGGGTAGAGTTTCAGGCCCGAGAGGGGGGCGCCGGGGTGCAGTGACGGGAACCAATGAGCTGCCAACTCGCGCGTCTCCGGCGTGACTGCCGAGATTGACGTGGAGGACACGTCAAATTGATCTCCGCACGCTGCAGCCTCCCGGTCAGACGAATTTCTCCTAATCGGATGAAGTTCACTCTAGGCCTGGGGTCGCGGGCGTGGAGAGTGTCCTGGGAGCGCCCGGCGGCGGCGGCCGGCCCGGGGGAGGGCGGCTGCGCGCTCGGCGGCGGCGCACGGCGCGTTTCCAGCCCGCGGCCCGACCGCCGCGGCTCTCGACTCGCGCGAGCCCTCCCTCTATGCCTCTCCCGCGGCGGCGGCGCCCGAGCTCTCCCGGACTGCGCCGGGCCCAGCCCCGGTCGCCTCGGCGCCAGGCAGCTGGCTGGCCCGCGCGCCATGGGTAAGGGGCGAGCGGCAAGCGGGGTGCGGGCGGGCAGACGAGGCGGGTTGGGTCCCGGCGCCTTCCTTCCCTCTCGCCTGCTCTCCCTGGGAGAGCGGGTCCCGGGTGCCAGACAAGTCGCGTTCTCCTCACGCCCCAGCCATGGGAGGTTGGGGGTGGGGAAGCTTGCGTGTCGCAGGAGGGGATGTGCCACTTAGATGCGTCAAAAGTCCAGAAAGGGCAAGCAGGGCTGAAGCACGCGGCGTCCCCCTCCGCAGTGCCTACGCGGGCGCCCACTCCTGGATCCCGGACCGGGTCGGTTTGCTCGCACTGCGAGATTCTGAGGACCCTCCCGCCCATCACCTTCCAAGGCGCGCCTGGTGCGGCCCCTCGCCTGGTGTGGCCACTCTTCTTGGCTAACCCGCCGGTGTTTTCTCTCCCTCCTATTTACTCTCGTCCGGCGCGTCCGCAGAGCAGACGTATGGCGAGGTAAACCAGCTGGGCGGCGTGTTTGTCAACGGCCGCCCCCTGCCCAACGCCATCCGCTTGCGCATCGTGGAGCTGGCGCAGCTGGGCATCCGACCCTGTGACATCAGCCGGCAGCTTCGCGTATCCCATGGCTGCGTGAGCAAGATCCTGGCGCGCTACAACGAGACAGGCTCCATTCTGCCCGGGGCCATCGGGGGCAGCAAACCCCGCGTCACTACCCCCAACGTGGTCAAGCACATCCGGGACTACAAGCAGGGCGACCCTGGCATTTTTGCCTGGGAGATCCGCGACCGGCTGCTGGCCGACGGCGTCTGCGATAAGTACAACGTGCCCTCTGTGAGTTCCATCAGCCGAATCCTGCGCAATAAGATTGGCAGCCTGGCGCAGCCCGGGCCCTACGAGGCGAGCAAGCAGCCGCCGCCGCAGCCGGCGCTGCCCTACAACCATATCTACCAATATCCCTACCCCAGCCCTGTGTCGCCTACGGGCGCCAAGATGGCCAGCCACCACGGGGTCCCGGGCACAGCAGGCCACGTCAGCATACCCCGTTCATGGCCCTCGGCACACTCGGTCAGCAACATCCTGGGCATTCGGACGTTTATGGAGCAAACAGGTCAGTCTCGGTGGCCCTCTGTAGTGTTCCTGGAAGGGGCCGAATTGGAGATTGGAGGTGGGGGGGCGGGCATGCCATCCTCCTCTGACCGGTTTTGGCTCAAGGGAGGGTTCAGGGCTGGCCAGGGAGACTGAGGGTCTTGGGCCTTCTGTGGGAGTCCTTGGACATCTTGAACTTTTTATGACAAATATGGAAAATATTTCCCAAATGGAAGAGCAATCGCCGACCACAAATTCGGAGGCCTGAAATTGCGCTTTTTCATTCTTGCAAAAAGTATGCAAAACCCTATCACCAGATCTTAGCCAAACAAACCACAGAGTCAATACTGCAACCCTTTCTTACGATCCCGATCTTTTGGGTTCCCTCAACATTCCCAAAGGGTTCTGTTCCTCCCAGGCCCAAAGACTCTTTTGAGTCAAAAGGCACAGCGGAGCTGTCTGGCGGGTCTTGTCGAATGGTCTGTATGTCCACCAGGCCCAGCAGCCCTGCAGCTCCTGGAGCTGGGATTTCCCTTGTCAGTGCCCCTGGGCTGCAGCCATCCTGGGGTGAAAAGTCACGAGGATTTGCACTTTGCCTTCAATTTTAACCCAGCACACCCTCGTTCCTATTTCTTGGCAGGGGTAGGAAGAGTGAAGGGGGAGGGTGGATGGTTTGGGAGCATTGATTCGGGGCTCAGAAAGAACTTATGCGGGCTGGGACCAAGTCCCCTGTCTCTTCGCAGTGTCCCTTGCTCCCAAGAACGAGCCAGGGAATTGCATGCTCTTGGGTGAGCAGACTCAGGACATGCCTAAGAAGCAAAACTCACCTTATCCCAAGACGGAGGAGGGCAAGCTTGAAGGAAACAGAATACTTAGTTCCCGTGGTAGTGGGGTGTTCCTCCAAGGCGGAGACCGGGCAGTTTTGTTTATCCGGGTGGCTCAAAAACCCTGGGCCACTTGCTGGGCCAGAGCTCCCCATGGTGTGATCAGTGAACAGTTGGCAGGGAGGTGACCTCATCGGGTCTTCACTCAAATCTCGAGTCTTCTCTCAGTTACCTGTGGACACATGTGCTCCAGGAGCAGACATGTGCCTGGGACACAGGCGGTTGTCTGGGTTGTTGCCTCTTTTGGGAGACCTGGGATGTCTCTGGGGGCGGTTCTGCATAGCCTTCCAGATACATGTTGAAACTGAGAAACCCATGTAGTTCTCACAAGCCTGCTGGGGATTTGAACTTGGATATTTCAGGTCGCCGTTTCTGGACAGCGGAAATGTACCTTGGCTGAGTGTGCCCAGCCCTGGCCCCATAGAACGTCTACTGCCAGAAACTTACTGTTTCGCGGGAAGCGGGTCGAAGGCTGGGAGGAGCGCAGAGCAGGCCTTTCTTCCCTCTGCCCTGCTAGGAATGAAAGCGAAACCCAGTTCCCCACTGCCCCTCCAACCCTGTTCGCTGAGTGTTTGAGTATCTCAGGTGTGCCTGAGGACCCTCCGCCGCCTGCTCAAATAGCGTAGCGCTTATAGGCTTGTGTGGAAACGTCTGGGCCAGAGAACCACGCGTGTGCCCAGCGCAGATTGAGATGCCCCTTCAAATCCATCCTGTGTCCCCGCAGGGGCCCTGGCTGGGAGCGAAGGTGCCACCTACTCCCCCAAGATGGAAGACTGGGCCAGCGTGAACCGCCCGGCCTTCCCGGCCACTCCAGCAGTGAATGGCCTTGAGAAGCCTGCCTTGGAGGCAGACATTAAATACACTCAGGTAACTGAGAGGCAGGAGAAGGAGGTGTCTTTAACTGAGGGAGTGGGAGGGTTGGCAGATGGGGGGAGAGAGAAAGAGCAGAGAAAACTCCCTGCGTCCAGGGAATGTGTTGGTGTGTCTGGCTGCCCAGCCAGCGAGCGTCCGCGCTGCTTATTTCTCCTTTTCTCAAGTGCACTAGTTTGGGGGAAGCTGGCTGTCCAGGGGATTGCCTTGCTTTTTGCCAAGATAATTCTATTAAAAAAAAAAAAAAAAGGTGGAACCCGGAACACAGATGGGAGAGGACTCCCTTCTTCTAAATCCCAGTTGGTGAACACCATGATCCCCTTCACCTCTTATTATTATTTATAACAATTTGCGTGAAAATCACTTTGCTAGAGTCCTTGAGGGGAAAAATGAGAGGCCAGGCCTCGGGTGGGGATAATGGAGGGGACTGCAGGGGGAAATGAGGATCCCCTAGCTCAGTAATTGCTCGTGCGGGACTGCCTGCTGCTGATGGTCTGTCTTCTCTTTCTCGATCCCTACAGTCCGCCTCCGGCCTCTCTGCGGTAGGCGGCTTCCTGCCGGCGTGCGCCTACCCGGCGTCCAACCAGCACGGGGTGTACAGTGCACCCGCCGGCGGCTACCTCGCCCCGGGCCCGCCGTGGCCGCCAGCGCAGGCGCCTCCTTTGGCTCCCCCCGGGGCCGGCGTCACCGTGCACAGCGGGGAACTGGCCGCAGCGATGACCTTCAAGCATCCCAGCCGGGAAGGTGAGGGGCACCGACGGGGAGGGGGTTGGATGAATGTCTCTAAGGTTAGAAAGGGGGGGTTGCCAGGGAGGAGTGTAAGCGTGGGACTTGGTGAGAGAGTCAAAGAGACAGAGAGGGACAGAAAGAGGGGAGAGCTGGGATGCTGGAGTGGGTCCCAGGCATAAATACTTGCTAAGCCTGTAGCTTCTTGGAGCCAATTGATTCCTAACAGGTGTATGCCCGGTTCCTAGAAAGGCAGGCAGAGTTGAGAGAGTCTCCAGGACTGTCCCTCCTGATTTGTACAGAGAGAGAATTCAGAAGAGGGTCAGGTTGGTGAACAGGACTCCTAGGTTTGAACCTCGTTTTGTGTCCTTGACCAAGTTATTGCTCCTTTCTGGGACTCATCAGTTTCTCCATCTGCAGAAGGATTCAGAAGCACCATCCAGGCTCACCTTTCCATGGCTTGTAGAGGTTTGCTTCTGTGGTGGACTACACTTGGATTCTTCTAGGCACTGCCTCTCTGTTTTGTTTCTCCCTTCCCTTCCCGGCCCTGGTCTTTGATTCATTTTCTTAAACATACGCTTTGGGAATGGAGAGAGCATTTCAATCATGTATCCCCAAGTCTAGACTCTTGAACTCTGTGTGATTTGGGGGTCCTTCTTTCTGTGGGAAATGTAGCTGAAAGTTCTCTTTCCTCTTCTCCCTCCATAAAAACACTCCCTGGTAAGTCCACTAACAGATTGGAGGTATTTAATTGATGGTCAGCCGTGTGAGGGGCATCTTCTTACATTGCCCTCTGCATTCTTTTTTTTTTTTTTCTTACAACTTGAGAAAAGCTCACTTGCTCTTGAGTCTCATTTTCCTCATTGGTGATCAAGGGTTGAATTTGCTAATTTCAAACCTTCCTGCATTTAGGTTCTCCTCATCAGAAATTTGCAACCTCTGCAACCCTACAGACAAGGAAGGTGTCTCCTGAGGGGGTCCCAGCCCTGGCTGTGAAGGAGACAGAGCATAAACTTTGAGGGCAGTGTGGGGCAGAGGGATGTTTTAGATTACAAAAGGGTCTTTACTACCTGATATTCCTCACACCAGACATAGGGGACAGGTGGCATTGGGTAATCAGGGTACAGAGTGGTGATTCCTTCTATGTGACAACCAGGCAAAAAACTTTATTTCCATGTAGTTTCAGTAAGATGCAATAGCATGATGAGAGAGCGTGAGAGAGAGAGAGAGGAGCCACTAAGATGCCATCAAGAACGTCAAGTGGAGGGAATTTTTTTTTTCGCTTTTCAGTTTTTCTAGAACATAAACATATTAGGGTATAAATTACAAAAACTGAGAATTAGCATTCCTTTAAGCTTTACATTTCAGGACAGATTGGGAGGGGTCTTTTTCATCTGTAGAAGTGCTTTTGCTCAGGGTCTCGGAGTGCTGGAGTCGGTCCCAGGCATATATCCTTCCTCGTGCTTTTGCCAGGGTCTTGTTCTTGGCCTCAAATCTAACTGCTTCCTTAAGAACGGAAGTTATCTGCTGAATTAGGAATAGAAATGGAATCTTCTCCATTACACAAATCAAATAATTTAACTAAGCAGGTTCATTTGAATTAGAAAAGTACATCCACAACTTGAAATGATCCACCCCCCACCGGGGTTGATCTCAGGGAGGAAGAAGACTTAAGAAAAGGGACTCATTATCTTCAGAATAACGCCATCATTTGTTAACAGTGCCACTTTGTCCTGAGGCATTTCAGACTCTATGCTAGAAACAAATTATAACATGTAGGTAACAGTCCAAAGGGAAAACCACACAGTTCAGTATTCTAAACTAATTCTAGTGAACTGGGGCCAGTGGGGGCGGGGGTGGAATCTGTTGGTGGCTGATTTTCTTTAGAAGATACTTTCTTTCAGAAATACAGGCCCTCGGTGCCTGGGTGGCTCAGTCGGTTAAGCATCAGCTTTTGGCTCAGGTCATGATCCCAGGATCCTGGGATAGAGTCCCAAATCCCTGCTACTCCCTCTACCCTTCCTGCTGCTCATGATCTCTCTCACTCTCTCTCTCAAATAAGTCAATAAAATCTTAAAAAAAAAAAAAAAGAAATACAGGGCCATTCGATGGCCCTTACATTCATGTCCCTTTTACCAGTATATTTGCTTCTTGTTATGAAACGCCCCACCCATTTTCAAAATCCACAGCAATAATTAGCTACCTTAGTTATTAAATTAATATCTTAATTTCCTGACCCTCACAGTTCTTTAAAGATCTAGGTAAATGATCATCGAATAAATTTCTCAAGCTGGCATGCAAGTGTTAGTGTTTGAACAGAAACATAAAAATCATGAGAATTACATGCCTATTTGTATTCTCACTGGCAGAAAAGTTTACTTCAAAGACCCTCCCCTGCCCCTTCCCTGCTCCCCCCAAGCTTTGAGAAATTACAAAGTAACAAGTCTCACTGCCTTTAATTTTTATAATCATTAAATTGTCTTCAACGAAACTTATCCCATAAGACAATTTGCTATCATTAATTGTTCACTTTTTAAGAATAGTGGGAATAGCATTTACTGAATTTTTTCCCGTAACAAAAATTTCTTTCTTTCTTCCTTTTTTTTTTTTGTTTTGAGATTTTATGGATTTATTTGGCAGAGAGACACATCAAGAAAGGAAACACAAGCAGGGAGAGTGGGAGAGGGGGAAGCAGGCTTCCTGCTGAGCAGGGAGCTCATTGTGGGGTTTGGTCCCAGAATTCCGGGATTAACAAGTTTGCCACCTAGGCACCCCAAGTAACAAAAGTTTTCTACTGAGAACAGTTTAATATTATTCATGCTCAGTAGCAAGCAAATACTTTTGATTGTCTAGAGCATACACACACAACACATGTGCAATATTGTATCTATCTTCACATCCCTTTCAGTGCATCCTCCAAATCAGGTGCAAATGAACATTAACTCTTACCCCGAGGGAAGCCAAATCCAATGTCAAATTATGCATTGCTATTTGTTAATTTTATCTTGGTGAAGGGTAGCGAGGCTGGGCTACCTATTTTATAGGCAACAAAGTATGATTTCAATTTTCCATCTGTGAAAGGAAACTTTAATTCTTGGGACCTGAAAGAAAAGGAAAGTTCCACCTCATCTACATTTGGAAGGGACCTGATATTTTTGGAATCTCAGTACTCATTTATTTTCTTTTCGTAGCCAGGGCAGGACCATTTCCACACACTCCTTCCCAGCCTCTGGACAGGTGACAGACCCCACCAGAGGTTCCTGCAAGACAACCTGTATTTACAATTGACAGTGTTTTCAGAAACCATCAAAGCCTCCTGGTTCTAAAATCCCTCCCAGAGAGGTTTTGGAAAGACAGGTTTCGAATATCAAATCTAGAAGATATTGCATTTTCTTTAAAGAAAATATGTTTATACTTGTTAAACTCAACCCCTTCCTTCCTTCCTTCCTTCCTTCCTTCCTTCCTTCCTTCCTTCCACTTATCTCTGCTTAGGGTTAGTTTTTAAGGGATCGATCCTGAAAATGTAGTTTGCCAGAGAGCACTAGGTTGCTGGCATTTGCCTGAGAGACCCACGGAAGCCAACCAAGTTTCATTTGACCTGCCTCTGAAGACCACTTCCCAGACTCCGTCTCTGTCCGACCCAACCGTGGTCCCAGTGCCCCTGCAACCGCAGTCCCAATATTTTGAAAACCCTTGTCATCATTCCTGTCCCCTAAGATTAAATGAACCGGCAGGGCGCCTAACGCGGCGGGCTCAAGCCTCCAAGACCCCCAAGACACAGCCACTCACTCAGCTCCGGTCCCTGCGGGTGGGAAAGGAGCGGAGGAAAGGTCCTATGGCGAGGGGCTGGTGTGGACGGAACTAAAAACGCAGCAGCTGGAGTAGCCCCCGTAGAGTGGGGTGGAATCCATCTCTGCCCCCCCCCTTTATTTTCCTACTCGTTCATTTTCTCCCTCGTGTCGAAGGCAGCCGGCCCATAGCTGAGAAACCTCCTCTCCTCTGATGTTTTCTAAACAGGTCCTCACCTTGAAGCGAGTGTACAGGGTGGAAAGCAAGGGTCAGAAGACCTTGTTGGCTGAGCAGCCACAATGGTGTTTAGGAAAGAAAGCTGAGAGGTAGGGGAGAGCAGAGTGGTTACTCTGCCCTGGAAAGGTCTTTAGATCCCGGTGAAAACCTCTGCGAAACCAGATGTTCTTGAGCGCGTGCTTGTGTCCGTCTTCAAACAGGGATATCCGGCGCAGCTCCGCGCGGTCACTGCAAGTTGCTCCTGGAACTGGTGCACCGGCAGCTGCAGGGGGAAAAAGTCCAGAATTATCCCGATCCCAAAATGAAGCGCTCTGAGCTCCCCCCTTTAAAGGATAACTTGCAGGGGAAAAGAAGAAAGCTGAAAATGGGCTCCTTTAGGTATAAACAACTTGAGCTTCCTGCAGGAGGAGCCTAACAGCCAGGGGCTGGGAAAGGAGAAACAGGTTGCGCAATCCTGGCGTCACTTTGCTGGTTTCCAGAGGCAAAACTCGGGCCCCTTCCCAAAACCCTAAGTAATAGAGCAACGTGCAGAATGCCGTCTGATCTGGCAAATTCACTGTCACTTAATCCGGAGGCCCATAAGCCCCAGGGAGTGCTTTGCCCGCAGTGGGGATAGCAGCGGGATTCCCGGGCCGCGGGGCAGAACGAAGTCGGCCACCCACTTAAAGTGCGACCACCTCCCGTGTCGAAGGGATCCAGGCCGAAGCGGGCCCTCCATCGGGGTGGCTTTGGTGACCCGCTTCCCGCTGGGTTACCCCCTGTCCACCGCGAGCGTCCCGAGCCGCTCGGGGGACACTGGACCTGATACGCTGGCAGCTCCCCAGGCCCGAGCGCGCGGCTGGGGTCTGGGTGGCGGTGGGAGGAGGGGCGTGGTGGTGGGGGGTCTGGGATCTGAGTACCTCCCCGGCCCGGCTGCTTTACGGACCCGTGCGCCCATCACCTCCTTTATTGAGAGGGTGCGGGACAAAAGCAAGTACACTCGGGCTGCGGTCAGGGAGCGTTTGCAACGCGACCAAGGCTGTGTTCGCTCGAGGGTTCCTTAAGGGGATCCGGAGGGATGGGCGCCATTGGGCGCGTGGGGTCCTTGGACGGCGCGGGTCCCTGCTTCCTTCTTCCAAACCCCTATAGTGTCAACCCCGGATCCTCGCGCTGTCACCCGTATTTGCCGACGTCCCAGGCCTCAGGGTCTCTTACTCTGAGCCGCGCCAGCCAGTGACACGACGCCCCTATGCTTCCTCCCGCAGCGGCCGATCGGAAGCCGTCCAGCCCCAGCGGCAAGGCCCCGGATGGCCTGAGTAGTTTACACGGACTGCCCATCCCGGCCTCGACGTCCTAGGGGCAGCGCTTCCCGGACCCCGAGCCCGAGCCCGAAGCAAGAGGCGGACCGGCGGGCGGAGGGGGGCGTACAGCTCGGCGTTGCAGTCTCGGCGGCGCGCGCGGGAGCCAGGACAAGCCGAGGAGGTGCCTGGAGCCAGCCCGCGGACGGGGCCCTCCCCGTCGGTCCCTAGGCCTCGCCTGGCTCACCGGCCCGGCGGCCACACTTCCTTCACCGGCCAGAGTTTTTAGGCTTTTCTGAATTTTGGCTTTAGACTGTTGCAGCCTCGTCCCGATCCTTGCTCCGACGTGGCCTCCCTCGCCCGGCCAGTCTCAAGTGTCTTTTCCTACCTCTCCCAGGGTTGTTCAGCATCCTCCCTCTCTCTTCCCTTCCTCTCTCTGCTTTGCATCCTGTCTTTGCTTCCTCCCTCCTTCCTATCCTACATTACTTTCCTTCTTCCTGTTGCCCTGCCTCCCTTTTGTCCTCTTAATTTCTCTCCCTTCAGTCTTCCCGCTTCCCTTTCTCCTTCCCATGTTGCAGCACCGTGCTTCCTTTCCTGGGGTCCTGCCCCCTTCTCTCTCTAACGTCTTTTACAGTAAATGACTCCGTTTCTCTTCATTCCTACTGTTTCCCTGACCTGTCTCACTTCCCAGGAGAGCCCCAGACTGGGCTTCACGACAGTCCTCGCTCTGCCGCTGGGACTCTTTAGTTTCCACCTCTCGGAGCCCCCCAGCCCTAATGGAGAGGTCTGGAACCTAGGAAATGGACAGAGAGGCCATGGCCTTTATATTATATTTTTTATATTAATGAACCCAAGCAAAACAGGGATGAACTACCCTGTTCTCTCTCTCTCCCCCAGGATATGATCTGATAATCTGTATGTTCTCAGTGCCTAGTGGCTGAGCTTCTCTTTGCTTCCTCTGAGATGATGTCACCCCAAAGAAGACTGGGGTAGGAGTAGGGAGCATTGGGGTCATAGGTATTTTCTCTGCTTAGAGAACTGCCCGCCCTGGAGGTGCTCCTTCCCACCCCTCCATACCTAATAGGAGGGAATCTGACACAAGGTAAATGCATCAGCACTGTTTTTGGTTTTCAGGGGTCAGCAATTTGTTAATTTAAACCACAAACTGCTTCCGGGTACAAAGGTGCAATCTGGCTTCTGGTTTGCAAGGGGATGAGGGTGAGAAAGTGTCTTCTAGAGCTGGACGCGAGAGCTGTTCACTGCTTCCGGGTTCAGACGCACTGGTGGCGGGACCCTGGACATAAACTGCAATGTTTGTAGTCATAAAAATGTCACTGGTGAGAGTGTGACATCACCTGTTAAACGTGGCTGCCTTTGAATAAAGGAAAGCATGTGGAGAACGCCTTGTAAGGGTGAGCAAGTCTGTGTCCACTTCGCAGTGTGGTGTAGGTCTGCCTCACTGACTCTAGCCCCTCAGTTCCCAGTGTGAACACTATTAAGATGAAGTTATTTGATTGTTTTTTTCACAAACACTTGCAGCCTGGGTTGGGCAGGAGGTGGAGGAGAAGGTGAAGGAGGCATGCTTCCAGGGCTGTCCCAGGGTACTCCAGGGAAGAGACGTACTGTGCAGAAATCATACTAACAGGAGGCTGATTCTTAGAAGAACAAAGTGGGCAAAAGACAGGGAGCAACAGTGGGGACTTTCCCAGAACATTTCTCACATTCTGAAAGCGAAAGAAAATTATGCCAGGCTGCCAAACCATCTAGGGATTTCTAACTACACAGGGGTCTTTGGCTAATTGTTTTGTTTTTCCTTTTCATGTTTGGCTTTTTCAAACTGACAGAAGGCATTTTTGAATTGAAGGTTTTGCTTGTAAATGGAGTGGCCTATTCAGACTAATGGAGGGAACCAGTGGGGAAATTATTATATCTCATTGCAATCATACACACTGAAGGTATTAATTACAAAATGATATCTGCTTTTTTTCATATAGAAACTTTTGTTTCCAGGTTTTCAAAGGATCTGGCCTTAAAAAAGTTCCATTTTATAGGTAGCAACATTGAGGACTAGCTATTTGGTTTCCTTTCTTTGAACTATACAGCTAACTGCAAATTGCAGGGTTTGGGCACGAAAACTACGTGGCACCATCTCATCAGAGAGCCAGGACTGGGGCTTGTACTTTGAGTCTGGGGTCCTTAATTTTCTGTGCCAGCATTTCCTACAGAGAAACTAGTCAAAAAGGTAATAGGAATAATGTATGAAAAGGAAGCATGTTTTCAAGTTATAAGTCCTCTCGGTCTGTCCTCATGTACTTAAATGAGCTTTACATGCTCATGATTTTCATGAGTCCTCACTTGCTCCCCGGAGGGGACGGGTTTGCCTGGGCCAGGAAGAAGGCATCCCTCTGCTTTCTGAAGAAAGAAGACTCTGTGGTTAGCCTGTCTCCGAGTTGCCATCATCCCTATTTCCCTGACATTTCCCACTTTTGTGTTTGTGCTCTGGGAGTTAAAGGTAAAAAAGCTGGGAAAAGCCACCCAGGAAGGATGGAAGACACCTACATTGTAAAAGCTACCTGCAAAGGGCGGCATGTTCTAAATCTGTCGCCGATGGTTCCCCGTGTCCTGTGGCTGGAGATGAACCTTTCAGAGTTCCTTGGCCTTAGGGTGAGCTTTCACGGGTCCTGAGCTGCATCCAGTCTGAGGGCTTGCTGGAAGGCTTTGACATTGCATGTGGGATATGCAAGGATATCCCTTCTCCCTTGAGTCTCAGGCCATGGGAAGTCCCAGGGAGCTTGGGTTAAATCCCTGCTCTGCTGTAGTGTGACTGAAGGAAGCTGTGACCTCTGAGCCTCCACAGTCTTGTCTATGAAATGCACCATCCAATGCAGTGACACCCATGGTGACCTGGCCTCGAGGAAAGCTGATACTTGTGTTGCTTCATCCCTCTGGAGATGATTTTGCTGTTAACAAAGGATAGGAAAGTCATTTTAACGGTTGACGGGGGATCCAGAATTTTAAACTTTTTTTCTCAGAAGATCCCATCAGAATATTACAATTTTGGTGTCTGTGCTTATGGATCTGTGGAGATAGTGGGGACATAGGATAAAATTAGGTAATACCAGGCTAGGTAGGATAATTTAAGAAAAATCATTCCCAAAAGCAATTTGTTTTTCTTCTTGCCTTTTATTTTTTTTAATTTAAGAATAATATTTCTTTTTAATTTAGAGAAGCACTAAAGAGGAAAAAAAAAGATGTAATCATTCAAGTAACCCTTTGCTTTTTTTTTTTTTTAAAGAATGAAAGTAATATATGTACATTGTTAGAAAATTCTAGCAGTACAGGAACATTGAAAAGAAAAGTGAAAGTTTTTCCTGTCTTCTTCTCTGTCCTTAAAGGTGAACACTGTTACAGTCTTTTATGAATCTTTCCCAGAAAAAAAAAAAAGGCAGGCAGCAGAATCTGTTTCTGTATGTGTGCTATTTAACAGTGCACACCAAGGATCTGAACTGTATACACAGAGACAGGGTCTGGAGATCTGATCTTTGCATACCAGCAGCTTCAGTTCCACAGCATTCACTTTATTCTTCTGAAAGGATGCATATCAACAGGGTTTATTGAAAACAGAGTATTTGTAAAGGGGGGCCAGTTTCGAGCTTTAAATGAATAAAGGCAGGATTTTGTTGCATTCATTTTTGGAGAAAGTGCTTCAAGTGGATTGTAATAACTTCTCTGGGAAAGGTGGCTGCTTTTCGGCAAGAGGGGAAGGAAGCAAACCAAAGAGAAGGAGACATAGAGACAAGAGACACCGAGTTTTGTCCTTCTTAAAGATATTCTGATTGTTTTCCAGATCACCGAAGAGATTCAAAGCTCTGAGGGGCTGGCAAATGCAATTTTCCTTTCCTTTGAAAGAAATGTTTCTCTAGGTCAGGAAAGAGAGACAGAGGCAAAAGGGGTGGGGAAAAATATTGGATAGGAACAAAATGTAAATATCCAATCCTGGTACAACCTTGCTTCTTACCTGTCCCAATTCACGTGGAATCCCCATGGAATTAGCTTCCTGACAGATGAACCTCACTTGTAGACAACTGTGTTTCCCCATTTGCTTGTTTCTTGACTCCTGTTAAAGAGGATGGGATTTATTTAATTGAATGGTGGTTTGGGTTAAAGCATTCTGTTAAAGCACTCTAGCTAGAATTACATTGGCCTCAGTTTCTTTTCAAAAGAAACTCTACCTGCTCCATGTTATGCTGGATAATATGAATTTAGAATCTTGGCAAAATGTGCCTGAGGAGCTCAGTTGAAAGGACTGTGCATCCAGACAGGCTACATAATGAGAAACACTTGATTCTCTTCTTTTAATAGGCAGGAATTATGCGCAAAATGGTATTTGGTCTTCACCTTGACCTTGCTGTCTGAACTATAGCTTCATTCGCTGAAGAAATGTCCCATGGTCGAGATAGTTCTAACCAAACGATCGGATTTCCACTTAGAAAAAACAAAACAAACAAAACAAAACTTCTGGATTCTTTTGATTTGGATTCTTCTTTGCTTTTTCTTTTTTAAGGCCAGAGCAAGGAGGAATCACAGTGCCTCTTTTTCAAGGCATTACAACAAGAACCACACATTTAGTCAGAATCCAACTCGGGAATTCTAAACACTTGGAACAATTATACTCAATTTAGGAAAGTCTCTTCTTTGGAATTGAAACTGGTTGAAACCCCTGTTTCACTCTAAAGAGCTCTTCTCCAGGAGAAGCAGTCTGTGATCTTGGTTGGAACACACATCTGTTTCTGGGCTAGCCAAATCCAAAAGTGGAATCCCAATTACAGTTTTCATGGCTGATGGAATTTCAGCTGCACTACAGTTGAACCACCTGGGCTGCCTCCACTGTCTTTTTTCTTCTTAAGGTTGAAATAAGCTGATCGTGTGTTCATTCAGCTCTTAAATTACATTTCCATCCTGTACCATTTTATTTCCTTTTTCTCTGGTGAGATATATTGATCAATGGATTATCTTCAGTTTCTTAGACCAGCCACATAATGTTCACTTTTGGGAGTTCTCCTGGTCGCTGGTGGATGTGGTTTTAGCTTCCTAAGGTTTTCTTTTACCCCAAACAACACACAACAGAGTGAAAATTCTTTAACTAGTTGGTTTGGATTTAACAAGAAATCTCTTGGAGGAAAAAATAAGTGAGATATTTGAATGAATTGAAAGAAGTAGATTTTTTTTGAAGAGTTGAATTAGAACCTGGAACCCCATGAAACATTAAAAAGAAAAAAAAAAAGAAAGAAAAGGAAAGGAAAAGAGAAAAGAAAACGTTCCTTAGGCAAGCAAGGTGTAAAAAGATTAGTGTGATGATCTAAGAAGCCAAAGGTATCATTCTGGCCACCAGGGGGAGCACACATTGTTCCATGAAGATAAAGAGGAAAACAAAGCTAACACTCCGTCTACAAAAAAAAAAAAAAAAAAAAAAAAAAAAAAATCATCATTTTGGTGAACCTCTCCAGGTTGTGAACAACATCTGTTTACAAGAAGAGTGCTTTTGTTGTTGATATGATTGTTGTAATTGGTGACCAGACGCTTTGATTCTGAACAAAGAGGAGCAGTTGGGCGTGTGGTGAAAATAGATTTTTTGGCTCATCCACATGGGAATTATCAAATAAGTTAGCTGAGAAGTCAAGAGCCCTTTATAAATAAGTTTCACTTCTGCCTTTGACTCTGGTAGATACATATATCCAATTCTCTGAATCCAGAACAAATAAGTATGAATTGGAAAAAGTAACCTATTCGAAACTGACATTTTTAAGAAATACAATGGATTTTTATCTGTATTTGTCCAATTTTTTTGATTTGATTTTTTTGATTTGATTAATTTGGGTTTGAACCTGAATTTTTAAGCAACACACCCATTTTTAGTGATTTTTGAGGTTCTTAATCAGGTCAAGTCACAATTCACATTTACAGTAATGGTCAATGTGTTGCAGAGAGGCAACAGACAGCAAGGAAAAAGACTTTTATTTTCTTACTTTTCTTTTTATTTTAGGATAAAATCCTAAAAAAAGGAGGGGGAACCTCTCTAATTATTTTTTCCTCTCTAGTCACTTCTAACCTGGACTTTTACATATATTGAACTCATCCTACCAGCTGTGGATCACTCCATCTGCTGAAAGTAGTCTGGGAAGAGATGGGGTACATGCTGGCTAAAAGTTGGCAGAGCTAGCTAGGTTCAAATCTGAGTTGTACCACCTGGCAGCTGTGGTGCTTTGAGCAAGTTTAGACAAAACTTAACAGCCTCAGTTTCCTTGTCTGTTTAATGGGACTTCTGGGGCACTTCTATGGATTAAATTCAATTATATGTAAAGAGTAGAGACTTGCTTTGGGTCAGTTGGTTGTGATTAGTTTTATTATTGTGGCTTTCTTCTCTTGTCCTTTCTGCATTCCCATCAATATTTTATAGTGCATTCATTCATGTCACAGTCCTGGAGACTGTATTTTCTATATATCAGATTTGTGAAAAATACAGAGGCAGTCAAGACTGCTAATGCTGGCCTTGGAATTTCCTGAAACTTTCAACAGCATCAAAGGGAGTGCCACTGTCAGCTACTAATCAAAGCTGGTAGTCCTGGGACATTCACCAAAACCTTAAGAGTACTTGATGATTTTATAGCTAAACTAGTGAGGATTAATGACCAGCCAGGTTGCCATCATTACTGTGTGCCAAGTGTGCTTAGATCAATGTCATGTGACCATGCTTCCTGTCAGGTCAACAGACCAGAAACAGAGAACTTGTCTTACTCTCTTTCTCTCAAGGGGGCCAAAAGGCCTGTTGCATTTCCTGCTGACTGTAGCATGCTGATTATTGGCAGCCATGTTGGATTTTGGCCTTTGTCTTCCTGCTCTTTTCTGAATAAATGAGTTTTATAAAGATAAAGCCACCCCCATTCCTGCTTTCTCCCTCTGGTTGGCTGCAATGGGGACACAAAGAACACAGAAGTCTTCACCTCAGTAACTTCAAGAATTTCCTAAGAGACTTTTCAGGACATCGGGAGAGGAAATGGACCCCTTAGGTGTCCATTTTGGAACTTGAAGTGTAGGTGAGATCATACGTTGCTGAAGTTTAAGTAGAAGAAATCCACACATGCTCAAATTTGTGTGGCAAAAGAATATTTAAAGTGTAGTTTTAGATTTTACTATTTTAGTAACATTCTTACGCATCCTTCTAGATCTTTTTATTTAACAATGCTTCTTTGCTCCAGAGGGAGTCTACAAATGTTTGTAGCCTTATCAGTTGTATGTGAAAGGTGCCTACTGATTGAATATGGCAGTTGGGTTCTGACTCCAAGTTATTTGGAATTTATTCTCACAGAACGGATGCTTTCAAAAGTAAACAAAGACATTAAGACACGTATAAAAAGACTCTGTCACACAGCGTGAAGTGCAAAGTGTAAATGAATTTTTATAAGCATATGGATCTCATTTCTCTTAGGATATGCATGAATTTAAAAATTAAAAGAAAATGTGCTGGCTACAATGTGTTTTTAGTTCACATTAGACTTTAAAAACAATCAGAGGTGCATAATATATTCATAACGGAGCAGACTCCTTCATTCTATGATGTCATTTGAACTATGGGATAATGATTACTATTACCCCCCAGGGTCTTTTTTTAAAGACACTTCAGAGTGGCCCTTGCAATTTGAATTTCTGTTTTAAAGCACATTCTACAGTTTATAGCCAGTCTTCTTTCTTCCTGCACAAACTTCCAGGTTGCTATGCTCAGCACACTATCACTGTTATTTAAGTTTGGCTAGCACCCACAGTGGAGTCAAATAGTTGAGGCTTCATGATGTTTACATTGAAGTGGAAGAGGCATGAGAGAGGAAAAGAAGTGGAAGGGGAGCAATGTTCAGACCCTGTGGTCACATGGAATGGATTCTGTCAAGAATGTAAAATAACATTTGTATCTAAGTTGTGTTCTGAATCGGTGAAAGATCTATAGTCCAGTCAAGAATGTAGCCAACGTTTTTAATTTCAGTTGTCATGATAACATAGCCTTAGAGAATTATTCAGGTTGTACTAGGCTCAGCATCAGAAGAAATTTTGGCTGCAAGAATTTCATTCCATTTAGTTAAATGAAAACAAATTAACATAGACACTTTTTTTTTTCTTGCAAGATTCACTTTCCACTGTGATGTTAGCAATTGCTGTTAAGAGTGGTAACCATTGGTTCAGTAAGAGATTTCTTTTAAGAGTTTAAGACACATGAAAATAATAAATGGTTTAGTTGACTTCCATCTGTTTTGATCAATGTAGAGCCTTTTAACTCAGGATTCCTTGGATAAAAATGAAGTTTTCATACCCTCATATGTGTAAAATAGTATTGTTTCCAAAAAAGTATTATGGCTTAAAAAAAAAAAGAAGTAATATAGGAGAAAAAGTTCTAATCTTGAAAGACCCATTCTCACTGCCCCAATATAGATGAAGTGGAATCTCTTGTTTGTCCCAAACTTTCCTAACAGAGATAGAAAGATACCTCATCAATGATACTTAATGTAGAGTTTTCAAAGCCAGGGTGTAGGAGAACAGGGTCCATGAACATTAGCTATCACCTTACATTATTAAATTCACTGTTAAAAAGTACATAGGCTTCCTCCATCCTCGATAATAAAGGCTAATACTATGCTTTTAATAGGTGCCACTTATGTTTCAAAATAGCTTATGAATATTTTCTAATTCAATACTCACAGACCTCGGGGGAGATGCTGTTTCTATCCCCATTGGGAGATGAAGATATTAAGGAACAGAGAGGTAACATGACTTGGCTGAGGTTATTCAACTAATAATGCAGATCTAGTACTCAAGTCCATACACTTTGGCCTCAGAGCCTGTGCTTAATCCCTACAAAACCAAGAGATTCTGCTAAGCCTTCAGTGATTCCATTCTTTCTTCCCCCTGAACCCAAGTGGAGAGTCTCTGCCCTTTAGGTCTTACCTGTTTCTAATGCTTATATGATGTTACATTTGGAAAGTCCCTACATTTGGGATTGGTTCCAAGGCAATGCAGAATTATTATCTGTGCATGACATTTGGAACATTATCACAGATGTATCAGCTAGCCATTGCTGTGTAACAAAGTGTTCCAACACATAATGGCTTAAAACGATGATTTATTATTTCTCATGATTCTGTGGGTTAGCTGGGTGGTTCCTCAGCTGGTTCCCCTGGAGTTCACTTATGCAGCTTTATTTGGTTGAAGGTTGGCTGGCCTGGAAGGCCCAAGGTGGCCTCACTCATGTAGCTGGCAGTTGGTGCTGACTTTTGACTGGGCCTCCACGGGTCTGCTCCATATGGCCTTTTCTTATCCAGTAAGCTAGAACAACTTCTTTGGTTACTCTCGCCATCCCAGGATAGCAGTCCAAGAAGGACAGAGTGAAAGCTGCAAGGTCTTTCAAGGCATAGTCTTGAAAGTTGGATAATGTCATTTCCCTAGACTTTTGTTGGTCAAAGCAAGTCACAAGACCAACCAAGACTCCAGAGGTAATAAAAGACTCTAGAATATAGACTTCTTTATGGGACAACAGCAAATTGACTTTGCAAAGGGCCATGACTACCCAGATGGGAGGAATTTACGGTCAAGTTTTGCGGGGCTACCAATTTTTAAATAAACACAACAAAATATAGTTTTTACATTATTTACAATGGTATCTTTAATGGCTTGGAAGTCATTTCAGCATCTTACTTCCAGGTTCTCATTAAGACATTGATAATCATTGTGTTAAGCAAACATTAGGTATGGAGTCAGTAGACACTTCTGGATTGTTAGTAAACCCAACATGAATGAGAAGAGTGAATAAATGTATTTTCTTCTTAAACTTCTGTCCAGTTGTCTGCATCCTGGAGGGAACGTGGGAAGTAGGAAAAGGTATAGATATTTGATGTTTTATTTTAATATCTGTATGTAAATAGTAAACTGAAAAGCTAAGAAAGCCATATGTCCTCTGATTTTGGCTTCAATCATGTAGACAGTTCAGTTCCTGCTTTCAGACTTTGCCCTGGGTCTGGAGACCTCTGTGAAAGGAGAGCAGATAAACACAGTGTTGTGAGCAGGTCATTTTAGCTTTGTTTTTAGCAGGATCAAAAGCAGAGGGCTAATCAAATGCAAAACCTTATATAACCACCAGCTTTTAAACACCGTTGGAAGGCAAGGCTTAAGTAAGTAACTGGAATGCTGGGGGTATATACACGGGACCTGAACACACTTGTGTTTTTGTTATTGTTGTTGGAGATTTTATTTATTTATTTGACAGAAAGAGACACAGAGAGAAAGGGAACACAAGCAGGGGGAGTGGGAGAGGGAGAAGCAGGTTTCATGCTGAGCAGGGAGCCTGATGCAGGGTTGGATACCAGGACCCTGGAATCATGACCTGAGCCAAAGGCAGACACTTAAGGACTGAGCCACCCAGGCACCCCCACACTTGTGTTTTTGAGATCCATTTGCTGAATTCTTAATGTTCTACACAAGAATTTAAATTTTTAAAAATTTTTTATTGAGGCTTGGTATTCAGCTAAGAACTAGGAAAACAACCTGCTGTTTATACAGAGAAGGGGAGAAAAAAAAATCCTTCTTTAGCAGAAAACACAGCAGCTTCTCCTTCCTCAGCCCTGAAGCTTGGGCATGCAAGTTCACATTTGTTCAGGAGCTCCTGGTTTTTTCATAAGCATGAGGCCTTTTCATAAGCATAAAACATGTTTTAAGGCATGTGAAGTGTGAGACCACCATGTGGACATCCCCACAGTCTTCCCCAATCCAGAGTTTCACATGAGTTTGTGGAGAGTAGGGGCTGTGATCATGGTGCCAGAACAACATGGAGACAAGAGGGAGGTGATTCAGATCTGAACCTGAGCCCCTGTTCTCTGCTGATGGGCTGTGTTAACTGGGGGAATTTATTGTTTTCTCCCCAAGCCTCAAGTTCCTCATCTGTGAAATCGTTCTGTACAGTGCCTACCCAGTAGGATTGCCAAATGGGTTATAACAAACCTTCCTGTTAGTACCCTTAGCCCAGGCAGGGTCTGGAGGATGATCATTATAGATAGTTACTGTTGAATTTTGGAATTCTGTCTTTGGGATCTTCAAAGATCTCACATTTCAGGTTTTCACTTCAGATATTATCCCCAAATTGCTCGTAAGACTTACATTCTGATAATCTTCTTGCTTTCCCACCTGGTACCACTGCACTCAGCTAATTCGGTCAAAAAGAATTCAGTCACATCCTTTTTAGAAACTCATCAAGTGAAACCTCATGAGACATTTTTTGACCAGCTTAACTGATCTACCTGATCAAAAGAATCGAACTGGAAGCACTGGTATCTATGTCCTGGGCAGGTGGCTTCAAAAGTTTATGGTCTGTGCATTCAGTCACACAGGCTCCTGTGCTTAGAAGTAGCCCAAGCTTGGTTTAATGCTCTGTTGTTGCTCTATGGAAATTATTACTAATTTTGAAAAGGAGCCCAAGGTTTTCTTTTTGCACCAGACCCTAAAATGATGTAGCTGGTCCCAGGAAAAACACTTTCTTTCTTTCTTTATTTTTATTTATTTGACAGAGAGAGAGAGAGAGAGAGAGAGACCACAAGCAGGCAGAGATGCAGGCAGAGAGAGGTGGGGGTGTCGAGCAGAGAACCCGATGCGGGGCCTGATCCCAGGACCCTGAGATCAGGACCCGAGCCGAATGCAGAGGCTCAACCCACTGAGCCTAAAAGGCAGTGAAGGCTGAGAGAGTCCTGGAGAAGCCCAACCAGGACATTTGCCTGTCCTGAGGAAATGTCTGTGACTTCAGAATCTGTGGGACAGAGGACAGACATTCCTGGATATCATACTGGTTGGCTTTTGTTTTCTTCCCTGACAAAATAATAACCCTTAATTTTTTATTTATTTTTGTTTATCTTATTTAAATTCTAAAATTTTTTATTTTTAAGTAATCTCCACACCCAACCTGGGGCTTGAACTTACCACCCCAAGATAAAGAGTCACACATGCTCTACTGACTGAGCCAGCCAGGTTCCTGCCCAAATAATAAATTTTTAGAACACCGACACAGCAAATAAGACCATAACAGAGCTTTCCCAATTTATATAGACAATTTTATACTTTTTAAGGCAGTTCTAAATAATCTTTTCCCTGGAAGAATATTTATATAATGGTAGGGTAAAAAAGGACTTTGTGTATGTGATATTAAAAACACAAATCACAAAGGAGAAGACTGAGAGATCTCACTACATACAAATGAAAACATCAGCTTATTTGAAAGTAACCCTGAAGGCCAGGGTTACATTTGGAAAGGTACCAATTAGTAGGGGAAAGATGCTCACTGTGGTAGAAAGTGGGTTACTGGGAAAAACAAAACAAAACAAAACAAACATTTGTGTATCAATCACAAAGGTCAAGAGCGGATGTTGGGGAAGCAATGAAAATCACACATTTGTAGTAATCAAAGGCCAAATAAAAATGGTTACCATTTTTTTCTTTGTTCACTGAATATACAGAGATTGATTTATTTTTTATTTTTTTAAAAAAGATTTTATTTATTTATTTTATTTCTTTTCAGCATAACAGTATTCATTGTTTTTGCACCACACCCAGTGCTCCATGCAATACGTGCCCTCCCTAATACCAACCACCTTGTTCCCCCAACCTCCCACCCCCGCCCCTTCAAGACCCTCAGGTTGTTTTTCAGAGTCCATAGCCTCTCATGGTTCACCTCCCCTTCCAATTTCCCTCAACTCCCTTCTCCTCTCCATCTCCCCATGTCCTCCATGTTATTTGTTATGCTCCACAAATAAGTGAAACCATATGATAACTGACTCTCTCTGCTTGACTTATTTCACTCAGCATAATCTCTTCCAGTCCCGTCCATGTTGATACAGAAGTTGGGTATTCATCCTTTCTGATGGAGGCATAATACTCCATAGTGTATATGGACCACATCTTCCTTATCCATTCATCCATTGAAGGGCATCTTGGTTCTTTCCACGGTTTGGTGACTGTGGCCATTGCTGCTATAAACATTGGGGTACAGATGGCCCTTCTTTTCACTCCATCTGTATCTTTGGGGTAAATACCCAGTAGTGCAATTGCAGGGTCACAGGGAAGCTCTATTTTTAATTTCTTGAGGAATCTCCACACTGTTCTCCAAAGTGGCTGCACCAACTTGCATTCCCACCAACAGCATAAGAGGGTTCCCCTTTCTCCACATCTCCTCCAACACATGTTGTTTCCTGTCTTGTTCATTTTGGCCATTTGGTGTAAGGTGGCATCTCAATGTGGTTTTAATTTGAATCTCCCTGATGGCTAGTGATGATGAACATTTTTTCATGTGTCTGATAGCCATTTGTATGTCTTCATTGGAGAAGTGTCTGTTCATATCTCCTGCCCATTTTTTATATGATTGTCTGTTTTGTGTGTGTTGAGTTTGAGGCATTCTTTATAGATCTTGGATATCAACCTTTTGTCTGTACTGTCATTTGCAAATATCTTCTCTCATTCCGTGGGTTGCCTCTTTGTTTTGTTGACTGTTTCCTTTGCTGTGCAGAAGCTCTTGATCTTGATGAAGTCCCAAAAGTTAATTTTCACTTTTGTTTCCTTTGCCTTTGGAGACATATCCTGAAAGAAGTTGCTGTGGCTGGTATCGAAGAGGTTACTGCCTATGTTCTCCTCTAGGATTCTGGTGGATTCCTGTCTCACATTGAGGTCTTTTATCCATTTCGAGTTTATCTTTGTGTATGGTGTAAGAGACTGGTTGAGTTTCATTCTTCTACATATAGCTGTCCAGTTTTCCCAGAACCATTTATTGAAGAGACTGTCTTTTTTCCACTGTATATTTTTTCCTGTTTTGTCGAAGATTATTTGACCATAGCGTTGAGGGTCCATATCTGGTCTCTCTACTCTGCTCCACTGGTCTAAGTGTCTGTTTTTATGCCAGTACCATGCTGTCTTGGTGATCACAGCTTTGTAGTAAAGCTTGAAATCAGGTAACGTGATGCCGCCAGTTTTATTTTTGTTTTTCAACATTTCCTTAGCGATCCGGGGTCTCTTCTGATTCCATACAAATTTTAGGATTATTTGCTCCAGCTCTTTGAAAAATACCAGTGGAATTTTGATCGGAATGGCATTAAAAGTATAGATTGCTCTAGGCAGTATAGACATTTTAACAATGTTTATTCTTCCGATCCAAGAGCATGGAATGGTCTTCCATCTTTTTGTGTCTTCTTCAATTTCTTTCATGAGTGTTCTGTAGTTCCTCGAGTACAGATCCTTTACCTCTTTGGTCAGGTTTATTCCCAGGTATCTTATGGTTCTTGGTGCTATAGTAAATGGAATCGATTCTCTAATTTCCTTTTCTGTATTTTCATTGTTAGTGTATAAGAAAGCCACTGATTTCCGTATGTTGATTTTGTATCCTGCCACGTTACTGAATTGCTGTATGAGTTCTAGTAGTATGGGGGTGGAGTCTTTTGGGTTTTACATATAAAGAATCATGTCATCTGCAAAGAGAGAGAGTTTGACTTCTTCATTGTCAATTTGGATACCTTTTATTTCTCTTTGTTGTCTGATTGCTGTTGCTAGGACTTCTAATACTATGTTGAACAAGAGTGGTGAGAGTGGGCATCCTTGTCATGTTCTTGATCTCAACAGGAAGGCTGCAAGCTTTTTCCCATTGAGGTTGATATTTGCTGTGGGTCTTTCATAGATAGGTTTGATGAAGTTCAGGAATGTTCCCTCTATCCCTATACTTTGAAGCGTTTTAATCAGGAACGGATGCTGGATTTTGTCAAATGCTTTTTCTGCATCAATTGAGAGGACCATGTGGTTCTTCTCTTTTCTCTTATTGATTTGTTCTATCACATTGATTGATTTGTGAATGTTGAACCATCCTTATAATCCAGGGATGAATATCATTGAACAGAAATATAGAGACAATCTACAGAAAGAAAGACTTCAAAGGTAACACGATGTCAATAAAAATGTATCTATCAATAATCACTCTCAATGTGAATGGCCTAAATGCACCCATAAAATGACACAGGGTTGCAGATTGGATAAAACAACAGGACCCATCCATATGTTATCTACAAGAGACCCATTTTGAACCTAAAGATACACCCAGACTGAAAGTGAAGGGATGGAGAAGCATCTTTCATGCCAATGGACCTCAAAAGAAGGCCGGGGTAGCGATTATCATATCAGATATATTAGATTTTAAACTAAAGACTGTAGTCAGAGATACAGAAGGACACTACATAATTCTTAAAGGGACTATCCACCAAGATGATCTAACAATTGTAAATATCTATGCCCCCAATATGGGAGCAGCCAATTACATAAGAAAACTGTTAATCAAGATAAAGAGTCATATTGATATGAATACATTAATAGTAGGAGATCTTAACATGCCTTTCTCAGTAATAGACAGATCATCGAAGCAGAAAATCAATAAAGAAATAAGAGCATTGAATGACACTGGACCAGATTGGACATTGGACCAGATGGACCTCATAGATATATACAGAAGATTCCATCCTAAAACAACAGAATACTCATTCTTCTCATGGAACCTTCTCCAGAATAGACCACATACTGGGTCACAAACCAGGACTCAACTGATGCCAAAAGACTGAGATTATTCCCTGCATATTCTCAGATCACAATGCTTTGAAACTGGAGCTCAATCACAAGGAAAAGTTCAGAAGGAACTCAAACACCTGGAAGCTAAAGAACACCTTGCTTAAGAATGCTTGGATCAACCAGGAGATCAAAGAAGAACTTAAACAATTAATGGAAACCAACGAGAAATGAAGACACTTTGGTCCAAAACCCATAGGATACAGCAAAGGTGGTCCTAAGGGGGAAATACATAGCCATCCAAGCCTCCCTCAAAAAAATTGAAAAATCCAGAATACACCAGCTGTCTCTACACCTTAAAGGGCTGGAGAACCAACAACAAATCAAAACAACTGCACACATAAGAAGGGAAATAATCAAGATTAGAGCAGAGATCAATGAGGTAGAAACCAGAGATACAGTAGAACGTATCAATGAAACTAGAAGCTGGTTTTTTGAAAGAATAAGATCGATAAACCATTGGCCACACTAATCCAAAAGAAAAGAGAGAAAGCCCAAATTAATAAAATTATGAATGAAAAGGGAGAGATCACAATTAACACCAAGGAAGTAGAAACAATCATCAGAAGTTATTATCAACAGTTATATGCCAATAAGCTAAGCAATCTAGATGAAATGGATGCATTCCTGGAAAACTATAAACTCCCAAAATTGAATCAGGAAGAAATTGACAACCTGAATAGACCGATATCTAGTTACGAGATTGAAGCAGTGATCAAAAACCTCCCAAAAAACAAGAGCCCAGGACCTGACGGATTCCCTGGGGAATTCTATCAAACTTTCAAAGAAGAAATAACACCTATTCTCCTGAAGCTGTTTCAAAAAATTGAAGCAGAAGGAAAACTTCCAGACTCTTTCTATGAAGCCGGCATTACCCTGATCCCGAAACCAGGCAAAGACCCTACCAAATAGGAGAATTTCAGACAAATATCACTGATGAATATGGATGCTAAGATTCTCAACAAGATCCTAGCAAACAGCATCCAACAGTACATTAAAAAGATTTATTTATTTATTTGACAGAGACAGAGATCACAAGTAGGCAGAGAGGCAGGCAGTGAGAGGGGGAAGCAGGCTCCCTGCTAAGCAGAGAGCCTGATGTGGGGCTTGATCCCAGGACTCTGAGATCATGACCCGAGCCAAAGGCAGAGGCTTAACCCACTGAACCACCAAGGAGCCCACAGAGATTCTTTTAAAATGTCGGAGGGGCTTGTTGGGACAGTGGGCCTGGTGGTTGGCAGAGGGAGGAGAATTTGGCGTTGTTGTTTCTGGAGTCCAGTTGGACAGTGTGGCAGGGCGGGGTTCCTCAGCAAGCAGATTCCATTGGAAACTGATGTGAGTTGTGGTGTGGGATCTGCAGGATCGACTGGAGGACAGCAGGGCTGTGATGCCTGGGAGAGAGTTCTGAAGACGAGTGGGCCTCTAGGGCTGTCCCAACCATAAGCAAGAGCGTGGGGCCTTCACATCCCTGGAGTGGGCCACAGCTGGCAAAGGGGGACAGGCAACTCCCTGCAGCTACTGCACCCCCTAAAGGCACCATGGACTGTGCACTTGTGGCACTCCCAGCAGCTGTGGAGGTTCCTGCATTCCAGCACATTCCACACCATCAGATGTGGAGAGCAGAGTATCTACTAGGTGGAGGACATTTGGGTATGGATGACTCTCCAGTGTCTTCCTCAGCTTCCCAAGGGCAAGTCTGGGGTTCAGTAGTTGTGGTGGCCCAAGGAGGGCAAACCTGGGACCCCCAGCTTCTCCTGTCTGTGTACACCTGCATCACCCTCTACCAGGCCTGTGAGGCCAAACAAAGGCCACCCTTTCTGTGCTTTGATTCCTCTGTTCGATTTCTTGTGCCTCACCAGGAGTACCCATAAGGATCAGTTTACAGTATCCTTACATTTTTATAAAGTAACTATTTAATTTATATATGCTAAGCAAAGTTCTGGAAGTAGAACTTTCAAAGTGTTGAAAATGCTGCCCAAAGTGGTAGCTTGGTTTTTTCTTTTTAAAATTTAAATTCAATTAAAAAAAACATAGAATGTATTACTAGTTTCAGAGGTAGAATTAGCGATTCATCTGTTGCATACAATACCCAGTGCTCATTACATCATGTGCCCTCCTGAATTCCCGTCACCCAGTTACACAATTTCCCCCACCCCCTTCCCCTCTAGCAACCCTCAGTTGTCCCTTAGAGTTAAGAGTCTCTTATGGTTTCTCCCTCACTGTTTTCTTCTTTTTTATTTTTCCCTTCCCATCCTGTATGATTTCATTCATATTTGGAATTAAATAAAACAGAGGAACATCAGATTTCTTCAAATCTTTGTTTTTTTGTATTTTGAAATTTTTGTAGTAAAAATTATGTTCATTTAACAAGATGAAGTATCCTTTTTTTAATGAAAACTGTTGTAAGAAGAGTGAAGAAAAGTGCTAAAATAGAATCACTTAAGTATAAGGCATTAAAAAAGTGGAGCTTTGGTGTTAGGGTTAAAGAAGATTAAGAATAAAAAAAGAAATTAAAAACTTAAGTGTAATAGAGGAAAACAGTAAAAGTAGGGAGAATATTTAAAAAGCAAGAAAAGAAAAAAGATTTATAGAGAGGTATGATAAGCAAAATGTAGAAAAATAATTATGAACACAATTTTCTTCCATGAAACAAGACATTATTGTAGAAGGCCAGAATTTATTGAGAAGACATTCAGAATGAGGAAAAAAAAATGAATCCAAAATATTTCATAGCAGTAATAAGAAAATGTTTCAGCAGTATTAAGATTTTAATCAATACTGGAGTTTGACTTACTGAAAGGGAATTATTGATTTTTAAAAGGAAAATATTTCAGAATTTTGTTAGAAACATTGAGGCAAAATGTTCTAGTGTTCATTAGTCAAACATTTGTACAATTGGTAGAAACTTAGGATGATAGCATTTTATTAGTACAGGAGCAGGAAAGCGATGAAATGGAAAATATAATTTAAAGTAGAAAATAAACTGAACAGCCTAATTTTATTAAAAGACTGAGGGAGAAAAACCACTGCCAGCAGGAATGATGTTTAGCTGTGTTGAAAAATGTCCCAGCCATCTAAGTCATTAGTTTCTTTTTTTTTTTTTTTTAAGATTTTATTTATTTATTTGAGATAAAGACAGGGAGAGCATGAGCATGGGGAGGGCAGAGGGATAAGAAACCTCCTTGCTGGGCATGGATCCTGACATGGGCTGACTTAGCGCTTGATCCCAGGACCCCGAGATCGTGACCTGAGCCAAAGTCAGGTGCTAAACCAAGAGCCACCCAGGTGCCCCTAAGCCATTGGTCTTTTCAGTGTTTTAAGTTGGAGAACTGTTTTGTTTTGCAAAGGGAATCTATGCAGACACCCCTGTGTATGGCAGGTAATGAATGAGGTAATGGTGGGTGGCATGCCTGATGGTGTGGATTGGGCAGCATTTCCTCTAGACATTACACAATCTCCTTTCTCCACTTGTCTCCTTCCAACATTTTCCTTTTCCAGTTCAAAGCATAGATAATCAGTACCTAGCAACAGGATCTGAGCACCCTTGAGCCCCACTACCTGTCAGCCCTCTTAAACAGTCCCTTTCGCTGTTATATTTAAACCTTCTCCATAGGCCCAGAAGGATGCTCTTCAAATCAGGGAGAGACTCAATTATTTCACGGAAACCAAGCCTAAGACCTACACCAATGTTGCCCTTCTCCTTAAAGATTTAAATTCTCAAGGGAGATGATCAAATTCCATCACTGAAAACTGCATGTTCTAGGTGGAATTGTGTCACCCAGAAAGCTGAGTTGAAATCTTAACCCTTGGTACCTGTGAAAATGATCTTATTTGAACATAGAGTCTTTGTGGAAGTGATGATGATGGCATTGGGTTGGACTTCCATGTGACCAGTGACCTTACAAGAAGAGGAAAACACTGTGTGAGGACAGAGGCACATAGGGATGACAAAGGCAGACAATGCAGTGATGTAGCTACAAGCCACAGAATTGACTGTAACCCTCAGAAACTAGACAGAGACAAGGATTCTATCCAGACTCTCAGAAGAAAACTTAGTCCTGCTGATACCTCGATTTTGCATTTCTATGCTCCAGAGTTATGAGCTATTTAATTTCTGGTGTTTTGAACCACTCAATTTGTGGTAATTTCTTACCACAGGCAGTACTCAAGATTTTAATCCTGAAGAATTTCTTTTTTTTTTTTTTTAAGTAATCTCTATGCCCAGTGTGGGCTCATGACCCTCAGATCAAGTATCACATGCTCTACTGACTAGAATTTCTATTTTTATTAATCATTTAAAAAAAAAAAAAGAAGGGAATACACTTACTCTTAGCATCTGTGGGTGAGCTCCTCAAAGACAAGTACTATGCTTATTTATCTTTCCATTCAAGCCACTTGTAACACTATACATGACACTAGGTAATTGCTGGATGAATAATGAATGAACCCAATGGAAGATTCTAGAGAGGAGTCCTGATTGAGCCAGAGTCTGAACTTTGATCTGCACCATCCCAAAATCATATCTTAGAAGGGGAAATTTCTGTCAGTTGTCTATATTTTGGGGCTTGTGTGACAGTAACTGTGCTTTCAGCAATGAAACAAGGAAAAACTGTCATGGAAACCTTATCTTTATAGTGGGATTTTGGTTAATAGAAGTTAAATCTATGTGGCACTAGCGACATTTTAATAAGGGTTTACACTGTTTAAAGTTTGCTTTTGACCAGAATTTGAGCCCAAGCTCTGGTATCAGTTGAGGAACCTGATTGCACCACCTATTTTTATTTTGATCCCGAGAAGGTGCAAATTCATGCATGTTTGTCTTTGGTTTCAACTTATCCCTTTACTCATTCCTATTCATTTAAAAAATGTATGAATGAAAAAACAAAAACAAACAAACAAAGAGATAAAAAAATGCATGAATGAGCAAATAGAGCACCTTTTGTTTCCTCAGGCACTTTTGATGGGTAATAGCTGCTTTCATATATATTTATTATGTATCTTTTCCAATTGAAGGCTTTTTAAATTGTTTTCCTTTCCTTTTGTTAATTTTTAAATTTTGAAATAATTCTAGACTTACAAAAAAGTTCAGAAATGATACAAGGAATTTCTATAACTCTTCAAGATACCTCAGATTTGGGGAGCCTGGGTGGCTCAGTGGGTTAAGCCGCTGCCTTCGGCTCAGGTCATGATCCCAGGGTCCTGGGATCAAGCCCCACATCGGGCTCTCTGCTCTGCGGGGAGCCTGCTTCCTCCTCTCTCTCTCTCTGCCTGCCTCTCTGCCTACTTGTGATCTCTGTCTGTCAAATAAATAAATAAAATCTTTAAAAAAAAAAAAAAAAGATACCTCAGATTTGTATCCAAATACTTCAGTGTGTGTTTCCTAAAATCGAGGGCATTATCCTCTGAAACCACACCACCATTAGTAAAACCAGGAAGTTAACATTCTATTATCTAACTGATGGACTTCATTCAAATTTTGCTGATTATTCCCTTTATCTGGCCCTGGAGACAAACTGGTGACACACTTTGCATTAAGTTGTATATTCGTTCAGTGTCCATTAATCTGGAACTGTTACTGGTCTTTGTCTTTTATAACCTTGAGACTTCTGAGTACAATTCAGTTATTTTGTCAAAGGGCGCCAATTTGGATTTTTCTGATTTTGTTGTCATGATGAGATTCAGGTTACGGATTTTTGGCAAGAATGTCACAAACGTGATACTATGACCATTTCAGTTTATTATATCACAAGGCAGACGCTGTCCAATTGTCTTGTTATTGTCACATGTTGTTAAGGACTGAATTGTGTACCCCCTCCTTCATAGGTTAAAGTCCTACCACTGAATATATCAGGATGTGACTGTATTTGGAGACAGGATCTTTACAGAGGTAATCATATTAAAATGTGATCATTAAGGTGGTAACTATTCATTATGACTGGTGTCTTTGTAAGAAGAGAAATTTGAACACAGACACATATAGAAAGATGATGTGAACACACAGGGAGAGAACCACCATCTACAAGCTAAGGAGAGAGGCCTGGAATAGCAGATTCTTCCCTTGTGGCCCTTAGAAGGACAGACCCCCGGTGACACCTTGATCTTGGACTTTCAGCCTCCAGAACTGTGAGAAAATTAATTTCTGGTGTTTAAACCACCTAGTTTTGGTATTTAATTATGGTAGCCTTAGCAATAAACTCACAGGTTAAATTTTGATCACTTGGTAAGGTGGCATCTATCAATTTTATCTATTGCCAAATTACTACTTTTCCCCTTGCAATTAATGATATGTCATGAGGAGACACCCAGAAACTACAAATGTCCTGTTCATCCTCATGATGTCCTCACTCAGCTTAGTGTCCACTCATGATGCTTGTCTGAAATAGTAATTATTTTGGTGGTTGCCAATTGTATTAACTATTATGTCAATGTAAAACCTAAATGGAAAAGTATACAAGTCAGCAGTTTAGGGCTCAATGAATTTTCTTAGTGAACACACTCATGCAGCTTCTCACTAGCTCAAGGAATAGAACATTTTCAATACCCAGAAACCTTATTTCTCTTCCCTCCAATTTCCTCAATGCTAAGCACAGTCATGATTTCCAGTACCAAATAACAGTTTTGACCGATACAGAGATTTATAATGGAAAAATTTATTGTGGATTGTTTTGTGTCTGGCTTCTCTCAGTCAATATTTATCTTTATTACTGTATAATATTCCATCATATGAATATGTCACTGTTTATGCATTCTACCACTGATAAGCATTTGAGAAGTTTCTAGTTTGGGGCTGTTATGCATAAAGCTATTATGAACATTTTAAAAGTCTTTTCCTCAACCTTTTTTCATTTCTATTTGGTAAATACCTAGGAGTGGGGTCTCTGGATCATAAAATATGCATATTTTATAAGGAAATAAGGAACCAACAACTTTTTATTCCAAAATGGTCTCTCTAGCACACTTTCTGCCAACAGAGTGGACATTCTAGGTTCTCCATATCCTCACCCCCAGAGTCATTTTCATATTTTTCATTTTATCTAGTGGATGTGTGCTCTCATTGTGGTTTCATCTATATCTTCCTAATGACTAATGATGTCAAATACCTTTGACATATTGGACATGTAGATATTTTCTTCTGTAAAGTACCATGTAATTTTCCCCCCCATACTTTAATGGGGTTGTCATCTCCCTTTTGAATTGTAAGAATTGTTTGTATCTCCTATATGTGTTTCCTAGCTATATCTCTTCTATGTAATTTTTTGGTGGTTCCTCAATTGCTGATTAATACACACTCTTCCATTACCAACCCTATATCAATTCCCACTTTGTACTTCACATCTAGCTTGATACATCTTCCTTCCTATTTCACAAACACAATCACCTTGCCACAGTCAAATCCCTTTAACCTCTTCTCTGCCATTTGTGACATTATTGTAATAGTTTTATTTCTGTGTATATTGTAAACTTCACCACATTATATTTTTCTTGTATTTTAAGGAAATTATGACCAAAAAACCCCTCCAATTGATTTTATATTTATTTATCTATTTACCATGTCTCATGCTCTTCATGTTTTCCTGTGGATTGAAGTTTCTATCTGGTATCAGTTTCCTTTAGCTTGCAGAACATTTTTTTTTTTAAAGATTTCATTTATTTATTTGAGAGAGAAAGAGAGTGCATGAGAGAGCACAAGAGGAGCAGAGTGAGAAGCAGATTCCTCAGCGAGCAGGGTGCCTGATGTGAGGCTTGATCCCAGGACGCTGGGATCTTGGCCTGAGCTGAAGGCAGATGGTTAACTGACTGAACCACAAGTTACCACAGAACATTCCTTAATATTTTTTGTAGCACTGGTCTGCTGAAGATCATTTTCTCTCAGTTTTTATTTTGTCTGAACATGTCTTTAGGTTGCCTTCATTTTAAAAGGCATTTTCATTGGATATTGAACTCTGGGTTGACAGTCTTCCCCTGCCCTGTCCTCCCAGCACTCACTATAAATCGATTGTTCAATTGTCTTTAGTCCCTATTGTTCATGTGTGAAGTCAGCTGTCATTTGAATGTTTTTTTTTCCTTGCAAGTAATGTGTCTTTTTCTCTCCCTTTTCCTGATTTTTGAGATTTTCTCTTTCTTTTTTAGCAGTTTCACTATGATCTATCTAGGTATGGTTTCTTTGTAATTTCTTCTGTTTGGGGTTTGAAACAGACGGGAATTATAAAAGTGATAGAAATCAGTGAAACAGAAAACTAGCATTCAATATGAAAATTTAGAAAGCCAAAAACTTTTTCTAGAAAGGAAGAAAGGAGAGGTGGAAGACACAAATCACCAATATCGGGGATGAAAAAAAGAACAAAATTTTCTTGGATCTGAGAATAAGAAAAAATATTACTAAGAATTGACATTTTCATCATCTTTAAGAAGGTTTTGCCATGGGGAGGAGTCAAGATGGCAGAGAAGTAGCAGGCTGAGACTACATCAGGTAGCAGGAGATCACCTAGATAGGTTATCAAACCATTGCAAACACCTACAAATCCAACGGGAGATCAAAGAGAAGAAGAACAGCAATTCTAGAAACAGAAAATCAACCACTTTCTGAAAGGTAAGACAGGCGGAGAAGTGAATCCAAAGCAACGGGAAGATAGACCGCGGGGGGAGGGGCTGGCTCCCAGCAAGCGGCAGAGCAACAGAGCACAAATCAGGACTTTTAAAAGTCTGCTCCACTGAGGGACATAGCTCCAGAGGCTAAACCGGGGTGAAGCCCATGCGGGGCCAGCGTGGCCCTAGGTCCCGCAGGGTCACAGAAGGATCAGGGGTGTCTGAGTGTCGCAGAGCTTGCAGGTATTAAACTGGGGAAGCCAGCTACAGAGACAGAGCTGAGGAGTGAGCTCTCAGCTCGGGGTTACCTTGAACCGGTTACAGGCTAGGTGAGCTCGGAGCGCGGCCAGAGGCCAGGGAGACGGGAGTGATTGGGCTCTTTTCTCTGAGGGCGCACTGAGGAGTGGGGCTCCGAGCTCTCGGCTCCTCTGGACCAGAGACTGGGAGGCCGCCATTTTCATTCCCATCCTCCAGAACTCTACGGAAAGCGTTCAGGGAACAAAAGCTCCTGAAAGCGAACCGAAGCAGATTACTTAGCCCGGCCCCTGGTAAGGGTGGTGCAATTCCACCTCGGGCAAAGACACTTGAGAATCACTACAACAGGCCCCTCCCCCAGAAGATCAATAAGAAATCCAGCCAAGACAAAATTCACCTACCAAAGAGAGCAGCAGAATTCCAGTGGAGGAGAAAGCAAATAATGGAACTCATGGTTTTCTCCCCATGATTTTTTAGTCTTGCGGTTAATTTAAAATTTTTTAAAATTTTTTTTCTTCTGCTAAATTTTTTTAACTTTTAACTTTTCTTTTTTAATGTTTTTAAACTAGTTTATCATATATATATATATATATACATTTTCTTTATTATATTTTTTCTTTATTTGTTTTCTTTTTTAAATTTTTTTTTTTCTGAACTTCTTTTTATCCCCTTTCTCCCTCCCACGATCTGGGGTCTCTTCTGATTTGGCTAAAGTGCATTTTCCTGGGGTATTTGCCACCCTTTCAGTATTTCATTTGCTCTTTCATATACTCTTATCTGGACAAAATGGCGGAAAAACTCACCACAAAAAAAAAAAAAAGAACAAGAGGCAGTTCTGAAGGCTAGGGACCTAATCAATACAGACATTGGTAATATGTCAGATATAGAGTTCAGAATGATGATTCCCAAGTATCTAGCCAGGCTCAAAAAAGGCATGGAAGATATTAGAGAAACCCTCTCTGGAGAGATAAAAGCCCTTTCTGGAGAAATAAAAGAAATAAAATCTAACCAAGTTGAAATAAAAAAAGCTATTAATGGGGTGCAATAAAAAATGGGGGCTCTTACTGCTAGGACAAATGAGGCAGAAGAAAGAATTAGTGATATAGAAGACCAAATGACAGAGAATAAAGAAGCTGAGCAAAAGAGGGACAAACAGCTACTGGACCACAAGGGGAGAATTCGAGAGATAAGTGACACTATAAGATGAAACAACATTAGAATAATTGGGATTTCAGAAGAAGAAGAAAGAGAGAGGGGAGCAGAAGGTATATTGGAGAGAATTATTATAGAGAATTTCCCTAATATGGCAAAGGGAACAAGCATCAAAATCCAGGAGGTGCATAGAACCCCCCTCAAAATCAACAAGAATAGGTCAACACCCCGTCACCTAATAGTAAAATTTACAAATCTTAGTGTCAAAGAGAAAGTCCTGAAAGCAGCCCGGGAAAAGAAGTCCATAACATACAATGGTAAAAATATTAGATTGGCAGCAGACTTATCCACAGAGACCTGGCAGGCCAGAAAGAGCTGGCATGATATATTCAGAGCACTAAATGAAAAAAACATGCAGCCAAGAATACTATATCCAGCTAGGCTATCATTGAAAATAGAAGGAGAGATAAAAAGCTTCCAGGACAAACAAAAACGGAAAGAATTTGCAAACACCAAACCAGCCCTACAGGAAATATTGAAAGGGGTCCTCTAAGCAAGGAGAGAGCCTAAAAGTAGTAGATCAGAAAGGAACAGAGACAATATACAGTAACAATCATCTTACAGGCAATACAATGGCACTAAATTCATATCTCTCAATAGTTACCCTGAATGTTAATGGGCTAAATGCCCCAATCAAAAGACACAGGGTATCAGAATGGATAAAAAACCAAAACCCATCAATATGTTGCCTACAAGAAACTTATTTTAGACCTGAAGATACCTCCAGATTTAAAGGGAGGGGGTGATGCTAATGGACATCAGAAGAAAGCTGGGGTGGCAATCCTTATATCAGATCAATTAGATTTTAAGCCAAAGACTATAATAAGAGATGAGGAAGGACACTATATCATATTCAAAGGGTCTGTCCAACAAGAAGATCTAACAATTGTATATATCGATGCCCATAACGTGGGAGCAGCCAACTATATAAACCAATTAATAACAAAATCAAAGAAACACATCGACAATAATACAATAATAGTAGGGGGCTTTAACACTCCCCTCACTGAAATGGACAGATCATCCAAGCAAAAGATCAACAAGGAAATAAAGGCCTTAAATGACACACTGGATCAGATGGACATCACAGATATGTTCAGAACATTTCATCCCAAAGCAACAGAATACACATTCTTCTCTAGTGCACATGGAACATTCTCCAGAATAGATCGCATCCTGGGTCATAAATCAGGTGTCAACCAGTATCAAAAGATTGGGATCATTCCCTACATATTTTCAGACCACAATGCTCTGAAGCTAGAACTCAATCACAAGAGGAAATTTGCAAAGAACCCAAATACATGGAGACTAGGCAGCATCATTCACCCGGAATGAATGGGTCAACCAGGAAATTAAAAATGAATTGAAAAAATTCATGGAAACAAATGATAATGAAAACACAATGGTTCAAAATCTGTGGGACACAGCAAAGGCAGTCCTGAGAGGAAAATATATAGCGGTAAAAGCCTTTCTCAAGAAAAAAGAAAGGTCTCAAATACACAACCTAACCCTACACCTAAAGGAGTTGGAGAAAGAAAAAGAAAGCTTTAACCCAGAAGGAGAAGAGAAATAATAAAGATCAGCGCAGAAATCAATGAAATAGAAACCAAAAAATCAATAGAACTAATCAATGAAACTAGGAGTTGGCTCTTTGAAAGAATTAATAAGATTGATAAACCCCTGGCTAGACTTATCAAAAAGAAAAGAGAAAGGACCCAAATAAATAAAATCTTGAATGTAAGAGGAGAGATTACAACTAACACCAAAGAAATACAAACAATCATAAGAACATACTATGAGCAACTCTACACCAATGAATTTGACAATCTGGAAGAAATGGATGCATTCCTAGAGACATATAAACTACCACAACTGAACCAGGAAGAAATAGAAAACCTGAACAGACCCATAACCAGTAAGGAGATTGAAACAGTCATCAAAAATCTCCAAACAAACAAAAGCCCAGGGCCAGATGGCTTCCCAGGGGAATTCTACCAAACATTTAAAGAAGAACTAATTCCTATTCTCCTGAAACTGTTCCAAAAAATGTAAATGGGAGGAAAACTTCCAAACTCATTTTATGAGGCCAGCATCACCTTGATCCCAAAACCAGACAAGGATCCCATCAAAAAAGAGAACTACAGACCATTATCCTTGATGAACACAGATGCAAGAATTCTCACCAAAATTCTAGTCAATAGGATTCAACTGTACATTAAAAGGATTATTCACCACCACCAAGTGGGATTTATGCCAGGGCTGCAAGGTTGGTTCAACATCCACAAATCAATCAATGTGATACAACACATTAATAAAAGAAAGAACAAGAACCATATGATACTCTCAATAGATGCTGAAAAAGCATTTGACAAAGTACAGCTTTCCTTCCTGATTAAAACTCTTCAAAGTGTAGGGATAGAGGGCACATACCTCAATATTATCAAAGCCATCTATGAAAAACCCACCGCAAATATCATTCTCAATGGAGAAAAACTGAAAACTTTTCCGCTAAGGTCAGGAACACGGCAGGGATGTCCATTATCACCACTGCTATTCAACATAGTACTAGAAGTCCTAGCCTCAGCAAGCAGACAACAAAAAGAAATTAAAGGCATCCAAGTCAGCAAAGAAGAAGTCAAACTATCACTCTTCACAGATGATATGATCCTATATGTGGAAAACCCAATAGACTCCACCCCAAAACTGCTAGAACTTGTACAGGAATTTAGTAAATTGTCCGGATATAAAATCAATGCACAGAAATCACTTGCATTTCTCTACACCAAAAACAAGACAGAAGAAAGAGAAATTAGGGGGTCAATCCCATTTACCATTGCACCCAAAACCATTAGATACCTAGGAATAAACCTAACCAAACAGGCTAAGACTCTATACTCAGAAAACTATAAAGTGCTCATGAAAGAAATTGAGGAAGACACAAAGAAATGGACAAATGTTCCATGCTCATGGATTGGAAGAATAAATACTATGAAAATGTCTATGCTACCTAAAACAATCTACACATTTAATGCAATCCCTATCAAAATCCCATCCATTTTTTTTCAAAGAAATAAAACAAATAATCCTAAAATTTATATGGAACCAGAAAAGACCTCGGATAGCCAAAGGAATATTGAAAAAGAAAGCCAAAGTCAGTGGCATCACAAGTCCGGACTTCAGGCTCTATTACAAAGCTGTCATCATCAAGACAGCATGGTCCTGGCACAAAAACAGACACATAGATCAATGGAACAGAATAGAGATCCCAGAAATAGACCCTCAACTCTATGGTCAACTAATCTTCGACAAAGCAGGAAAGAATGTCCAATGGAAAAAGACAGCCTCTTCAATAAATGGTGTTGGGAAAATTGGATGGCCACATGCAGAAAAATGAAATTGGACCATTTCCTTTCACTACACACGAAAATAGACTCAAAATGGTTGAAGGACCTCAATGTGAGAAAGGAATCCATCAAAATCCTTGAGGAGAACACAGGCAGCAACCTCTTCGACCTCAGCCACAGCAACGTCTTCCTAGGAACATCATCAAAGGCAAGGGAAGCAAGGGCAAAAATGAACTATTGGGATTTCATCAAGATCAAAAGCTTTTGCACAGCAAAGGAAACAGTTCACAAAACCAAAAGACAACTGACAGAATGGAAGAATATATTTGCAAACGACATATCAGATAAAGGGCTAATGTCCAAAATCTATAAAGAACTTATCAAACTCAACACCCAAAGAACAAATAATTCAATCAAGAAATGGGCAGAGGATATGAACAGACATTTCTGCAGAGAAGACATCCAGATGGCCAAGAGACACAAGAAAAAGTGCTCCACATCACTCGGCATCAGGGAAATACAAATCAAAACCACAATGAGATACCACCTCCCACCAGTCAGAATGGCTAAAATTAACAAGTCAGGAAATGACAGATGCTGGTGAGGATGTGAAGAAAGGGGAACCCTCCTACACTGTTGGTGGGAATGCAAGCTGGTGCAACCACTCTGGAAAACAGCATGGAGGTTTCTCAAAAAGTTAATATAGAACTACCCTATGACCCAGCAATTGCACTACTGGGTATTTACCCTAAAGATATAAACGTAGTGATCCGAAGGGGCATGTGCACCTGAATGTTTATAGCAGCAAAGTCTACAATAGCCAAACTATGGAAAGAACCTAGATATCCATCAACAGGTGAATGGATAAAGAAGATGTGGTATATATATACAATGGAATACTATGCAGCCATCAAAAGAAATGAAATCTTGCCATTTGCCACGACGTGGATGGAACTAGAGGATATCATACTTAGTGAAATAAGTCAATCAGAGAAAGACAACTACCATATGATCTCCCTGATATGAAGAAGTGGAGATGCAACATGGGGGGTTAGGGGGGTAAGAGAAGAATAAATGAAACAAGATGTAATCGGGAGGGAGACAAACTGTAAGTGACTCTTAATCTCACAAAACAAACTGAGGGTTGCTGCGGGGAGGGGGTCGGGAGAGAGGGGTGGGGTTATGGACATTGGGGAGGGTATGTGCTATGGTGAGTGCTGTGAAGTGTGTAAACCTGGCGATTCACAGACCTGTATCCCTGGGGATAAAAATACATTATATGTTTATAAAAAAATTAAAAATAAATAAAAAAAGAAGGCTTTGCCATTATTTCTTCAAATTCTTTTTCTGCTTCCCTCTCATAGTTTTCTCCTCTGGGGCTTCAGGTCTGCATATGTTAGATTGTTTGATAATGTCCCATGGGTCTCTGAGACTCTATTCATTTTCCTTTTTTCTTCTTTCTTTCTGCTCTTTTGTATTCCTCATCTCCCAAAGTGTCCTTGTGTCCCTTTTTAACCCTTCCCTCATGTGGCTTCTCACTTGTCACCTTGTCCTCCAGCAACCACTGATCTGCTTTCTGTCATTTTCAATAAATTTGGCCTTTCTAGAATTTTATCTAAATAGAATCATATACTATGTATTCTTCTGTTGAGCTACTTTCAGTGAGCATAATTACTCTGAGGTCAAACCTTGTTGTGTGTATCTGCTGTGTGATATTTACTGCTTATGTTGACTTTGCATCCATTGACTTAGCTAAAATTCACTTACTAATTTTAATAGTTTATCAGTAAATTTTATATATTTTATATGTATGGCTTCATGTGTTCTATGAATAATGACTTCTTATTCTTCCTTTTGTTTTTATCCTGTACATTTCTTTGCTTTATTATGTTTAATTTTTAAATTTTTTCCTATTATTTTTAAAGATGTATTTATTTATTTATTTGACAAAGAGATTGAGAGAGAGCACAAGTAGGCAGAGCAACAGGCAGAGGGAGAGGGAGAAGCAGGCTTCCTGCTGAGCAGGGAGCCAGACACGGGGCTTGATCCCAGTACCTGGGATCCTGACCTGAGCCAAAGGTAGCTGCTTAACTGACTGAGCCACCCAGGTGCCCAGCTTTATTGTGTTTTAGAATAATACTAAATAGTGGGTATCCAATCTCAGGTGAAAACACAATACTTCACCATTACATGTCATGTTTGTTCTGGATTTTGATATATACCGTTTTTGTTGTTGCTGTATTAAGGACGTTTCATTATGCTTCTAATTTGTTAACACTTTTTGTTTTCTGTCATAATGGTATGGAATTTTTTTCAAGTGCTCCTTTTGCATCTATTATAAAGTCATATGCCTTTCTCCTTATTCTAACAATGTGGGGGATTACATTTATTAATTTTGAATGTTAACATTGCATTTTAGGAATAAATTCTAGCTGGTAATAATGACATAGTATCCTCCTTTTGTATGACTTGTTTTGGTTTTCTAATATTTTGTTAAATATTTTACACCAACACTTACAGCTGATACAGCTGATATTGGTCTGTAAATTTCCTTTTTTTAAATGTCTTTTTCAGATTCTGGTATCAAGGTCATGCTGGCCTCATAAAATGATTTAGGAAGAATTCCTCTTTTTAAGTATGCTGGCAGAGTTTGTGTAAGATTGGTATTCTCTCTTTATGCAGTATTTTGCAGATTTCACCAGTGAAGTCTGTACTTTCCTCAAGGGAGTTTCATTTTTACATATTCCACTTATTTAATGTTTTCTTTATGAAATGTTATAAAACTATTCATTTTTTAATCTTCTTTCTATATTTGTAAGTTGTTTTAAAATGTTGTTCATAATATTTTCTCACTTTTTTTTCATGTCCTAAAATCTGTAGTGATGTTCTTTTTTTTTTTTTTTTTTGCAGTCATAATACTGATCATATGTAGTCTACTACCCTCCTTTCTTCCTTTCTAGAAACAATTTTTGGCTTTCTAGATTTTTGTGTTGTATGCTAGTTTTCCATTTCACCAATTTCTATCACTTTATTATTCCCATCTGTGTCCTTTCTTTGGGTTTAATTTGCTCTTCTTTTCCTAACTCTTGTAGTTGTTCATTAATTTTACTTTATTCTTTTTCTCATATATCCATTTTAGGCCATACAGTTTCCTCTGAGTATGGCTTTACTGTATCTTACTACTTTTTTATTTTTTTAAATATTTTCTTTTTTAAGTAATGTCTACACTCAACCCAGGACTTGAACTCACAACCCTGAGGTGAAGAATTGTGTGCTCTACTGATTGAGCCAGCCAGGCCCTCTGTATCTCAGAATTTTTGATATATTTTTGTTCATATTATATTTTTGTTTATTATATTTTTGTTCATTATATTTTTGATATATATTTTGTTATGTTTTGATATATTTTTGTTCTACACAATTTCTAATTTCCATTGTGATTTCTACTTTGGCCTATGGGGATTTTAGGAGTATATTATTCAATCTGCAAACATTGGGAGATTTTGTTTTCTTTTTTATACTGACTTCTAGCTTAATTCCACCTGTGATCAGAAAACATACACTCTTTGGTTAACACCTCTGAAATTCACTAAGTCTTGTTTTATGACCCCACACTTTTACTTTAGCTTTTAAATTTACTTTTCTAAATTTCCACATGGACTCAGAAAGCATGTATATTCTGCAATGTTCCATATGTGTTCAGTAAGTCAAGTTTGCTAATTGTCTTATTTAAATCTATATCCTTATTGATTTTATTTTCCCTATTAGCTCTATCTAATAGCAGTATAATTGGATGGATGTGGTTTCCTTTTTTATGTTTTTCTGCTTATATGACTTTTGGGAAGTTTTTTGCCATTATTTCTTTTTTTTTAAGATTTTATTTATTTATTTGAGAAAGAAAGTGAGAGAGAGAAAGAGAAAGAGAAAGCACGGGTGGGGCAAGGACAGAGGGAGATGGAGAAGCAGACTGTCCTCCTGAGCAAGGAGCTGACTCAGGGTCTGATCCCAGGACCCCAAGATCATAACCTGAGCCAAAGGCAGATGCTTAACTGACTGAGCCACCCAGTTGCCCCTGGCCATTATTTCTATAAGTAATGTTTCTGCCACAATCTCTCCTCCCTCTACTTCTGAGATTTATAAAAAGGTATGTTGTACTTCTTACCTGTGTGGCATATTTCTTATGTTCTTTCTGTGTTTTCCATCTTTTTCCCTCTCAATTTAATTTCTATTGATCTTTCTTCCAATTCAGCAATTCTCATGCTTCTCAACTCATTTCTTTTCAGTTCCTTTAGTTTTCTGTATAGAATCTGAATTTAATTTTTTCTTAAATTGATTTTAGGTATGTGCTGGAATTCTTCCTCTTCTGTTTTCTAGAGCATATTTATCACAGTTTTTTTTTAAGTCCTTTTCTGGCAACTCTGTTACCTGGATTTTCTGTGGGACTGTTTTTTGGAATTTGTGTTTTGCATTTTTTTTTTTTTTTGGTCTCTTGGCATGTTAAGTAATTTTTATTAAATGCCTGACAATATCTGATGGAAAAAAGACAGTTTTTTAAATAAATGGTATTAGAAAAACTGGACAGCCACATGCAGAAGAATGAAACTGGACCATTCTCTTACACCATACACAAAGATAAACTCAAAATGGATGAAAGACCTAAATGTGAGACAGGAATCCATCAGAATCCTAGAGGAGAACACAGGAAGTAACCTCTTTGACCTGGACTGTAACAACTTCTTGAAAGACACGTCTCTAAAGGCAAGGGAAACAAAAGCAAAAATGAACTATTGGGACTTCATCAATATCAAAATCTTCTGCAAGGTGAAGGAAATAGTCAACAAAACTAAAAGGCAAAGTACAGGATGGGAGAAGATATTTGCAAATGACATAACAGTTAAAGGGGTGGTATCCAAGATCTATAAAGAACTTACCAAACTCAACACACAAAAAACAAATAATCCAGTCAAGATATGGGCAGAAGACATGAACAGACACTTCTCCAAAGAAGACATACAAAAGTCCAACAGATAATGAAAAAGTGCACTTTATCACTTATCATCAGAGAAATACAAATCAAAACCACAATGAGATGCCACCTTACACCAGTTAGAATGGCTAAATTTAACAAGACAGGAAACAACAAATGTTGGCAAGGATGTGGAGAAAGGGGAACCCTCTTACACTGTTGGTAGGAGTGCAAGCTGGTACAACCACTCTGGAAAACAGTATGGAGGTGAATTAAAAATAGAGCTACCCTATCACCCAGCAATTACACTACTTGGTATTTACCCCAAAGATACAGAAGTAGTGAAAAGAAGGGACACCTGCACCTCACTGTTCATAGCAACAATGTCCACAAGAGCCAAACTGTGGAAGGAGCTGAGATGTCCTTCAACAGGGGAATGGATAAAGAAGATGTGGTTCATATGTTCAATGGAATATTACTCAGCCATAAGAAAGGATAAATATTTACCATTTACATTAACATGGATAGAATTGGAAGGGATTATGCTAAGTGAAATAAGTCAGTCAGAGAAAGACAATTATTATATGGTTTCACTCATATGTGGAATATAAAAAATAGTGCAGAGGATCACAAAGGAAGGGAGGGAAAACTGAAGGGGAAGAAATCATAGAAGGAAACAAATCATGACAGGCTCTTGATTCCAGGAAACAAACTAAGAGTTGTGGAAAGGCATGTGGGTGGGAGGATGGGGTAACTGGATGATGGACTTTAAGGTGGATATGTCATGTGATGGGTACTGGGTGTTATACACAATTAATGAGTCATTGAACAATATATAAAAAAACTAATGATATACTGTATGTCGGCTCTTGAATTTAAATTAAAAAAAAGAAAAGAAATAAATGCCCAACACTGTATTTGATAAATGTTGGAGAGAACTTGAAGCTCTGGACCAGTCTTCTCTTCCTAGGCTTCACTTGTGCTTTGTGCAAGCTGCTAAGGAAGGGGAGGTCATCCTATTCTGGTCAGTAGCTGAGCTTCTTTGTTCTGACTGGTCTACCTCTGGTTTGCTTTTACTCCTAGGCTGTATCCCTGCAACAGTCCCTCCCAAAGCCAGTGGTGTTGTCCAGGGCTTCTCTCTTTGGTCAGCTGTGAGGTCTAATTTTTGTTCCTTCCATCTAGTTTTGTGAGAACACTTAAAGCCATACTTTGCATATCTCAGACTTCTGGCCATCACTTTCTCCTGGTTTTGTCTGTTTTGCTACTCAGTGTTTAGGCTCTTAGGTTGCTGCTTTGGAATCTAGAACTCTGTTAAGGAGAAAGGCTGGACCAGACATAGGTTCACCTCTGTTTTTCTTCTGCTTTGGATCATGGCCCCTCACATTCTTGTTACCTTCTCAACTCTCTGCTGCCTCCAAACAAGTACTTTTAATATTCTAGCCAAAATTTTAGTTGTTTAATGTGGGAGGTTTGATTTCTTATAAACCAGTCCACCATTGCTGGAATCATGTATTTTTTTTTTTTTTTGAGATTTTATGTATTTATTTGACAGAGAAAGAGAGGGACGGTGAGAGAAAGAACACAAACAGGGGGAGTGGGAGAGGGAGAAGCTGGCTTCCCATTGAGCAGGGAGCCCGATGTGTGGCTCTATCCCAGGACCCTGGGATCATGACCTGAGCTGAAGGCAGATGTTCAATGACTGAGCCACCCAGTTACCCCTGTATATGTTTTTTAGAAAAAGTTCTCACTTACCTTCATCTTGCAGGTCACGAGTCTCAGGCTCAGAGCATCAAATGATTTTCTGGAGTTGACATGTCTAGTTATGTGCAGAACCAAAATCTGGCCGGCTCTTCATCCAGGACTCCACAGCTCCCTGTGGCAAACACATCTAAGGACTGGCACCTCTGCCAAGACAGTGAGGAGAGTGTTTGGATGTGTCAGCAGGCAGAGGAGGAGCCAGCTGAGTGGTGGCTGCAGTGCTGGCAGGGGTCCGCTAGCTTGTTTGGTCACCTAAATCTCTGTTCTCATCCTGAGCTTGGCTGAAGCCACACTTCTGATGAAGGCAGTCACATTCATCATTCATTTGTGGACAGAACCTAAGCCTTGAGGCCTCACATGTAACAACACCGCCCCCCACACCCCCCTTTCCCATATGAAGAGTTACATGTGGCAGGAAACTTTTCAGGTGATACTGGTGTCTAGCAGTCAGTTGACTTAGAAAACTGGGCTAGGATATTTATTGCCTTTGGGACATGTACGCAGTGAGGCAAATTGTACCTTGGGCCTGAAAGACAATTGGCTTGACCTAAAAGGAACTAAGCACATAAGTGCTTTATTCATAACACCAGGAAGTATAAGCCACACAGCTCCTCAGTTACCATTTTCCTTTTGTAGGAAATGAACCAACAGACATCACCAACATGGCTAGAAGTTTGACCTTAGTTTGAGGCTGAATAGAGAATGTGGTCTCGGGCCTGGGTGTGGAAGGGGAAGCAGTGAGTAGAATGAAGGGAGAAGCCAATCTGTTATTTGGTGGAGGAGGTCAAACCATAAGATTACTTTTTAGTGGCCACCAAACAGCTTATGACAACATGATGCTGGTTATTTTCCTCATTTCTCCTCAAATGTCATGGTGGCTGACTAATGGCCATTGTCAAGATGGAGGCTGAAGCAATGCCCACTTTCCTCCCCTCTACATCCTTAAAAATATCAATAACTAAAGCAGTCTCTTCAATGACCCCATCTTTTTTCAAATGCATGTAAAATGGGCAATGTTGCCCTCCTCACATGATATCTTGCTTTTCAGGAGGCTCAATCACGGAATGGAAACTGTCAGCCTCTCCCTTGCTTACTCTTCCCCAAAGGAAAGAGCTAATATGGTTCACAATAGCTTGCTGGTTTGTTTCTAGGTCTATACTGCCCAGTACTGGGGATACTGGGCCTGAACAGCAGAAACAAACTGAACAACAAAAACCAAAACCCAGGCTCCACCTTCTCCTTTCTTGTGCCACCTCTCTCATCATCAGTAGACTGTGCCAGGACCCCCTCGCTCCCATGCTGTAAATAGCCCAGGATGTGCTCATCCTCCTTCCACCTTTCTGAAGCCCTAGGCATGGAGACCTAGCTTCCCAGCTGGAGTTGGTTTCAGGACCCATGAATGTGTGGGTTTTTCCACTTTGGGGCAGGCCTAGGAGGCCTGTCCTGGCTTCAAATCCAATCTACATCTTCCTGTCCAGTTACTGCCAAATCACCTACTAAAGCTATTATCTTGATCACTGTTGGGTCACATGTCATTCTCTGAATCAGTCCCTCATAGGAAGAACACCAGTCCCTACTTTTCAGGCTTTTTTTTGCTCCCAATGACTGGATGTACATTTACTGGCACTTTGACATAAGCAAGACATGCTGTTTATATTTCCTAGCATGCTCATGCATTTATCCAACATATAATATATAAAAGGCTGAATAACCAGGGTGTGATAATATACAAATATTCTTTTTAAAGCATGCCATCTTGGTATTCTAACTTCCTGAAACTTAAGTCTTGAGTCATATTAGTAAATGGATATACCAGAACATTATAACTGCAAGTAGCAACAACAGAAAAACAGGAAAAAAAGAAACCACAGCAGAAACAGAACTGAAAAATTCAGACAAACACGTGAAAACAGAAGCTCCATATATAATGCTAACGCGTGTTCATGCAGCTCTCTGAGCTCCTTGGAGAAAGGTGCTACCTGAAATATAAATAAAATAGATATTTCCCCCACATTCCTTATATTCTTTTTCCAGTATTGGTCACAAAATATATACAGCATCAGGTTACTCTTCAACCAAAATTATATTATGGGAGACTTCAAAACAGTTCCTCTAGGGAGCCTGGGGGCTGATCCACTGGCATTTCCTAAGACTACCTTGTTTTTCCATCAGTTCTGATGCCTGAAACCTCAAGGAGTGAGATCTATGGATTTTTGGAAGATGAAATTGAAAACTATGTGCCAGATTGCGTCTTTGTCAAGTGGCCTCATTCAGGGTGGTGACTTGAAATATTACTTATCTTATCCCAGGACACAGGTCTACTGTCATGGCAATGGAAATGACTCACTGTTAGAAAATTAGACTGCAATCCTCTAACTTAAAATGTAGATGCCCACAGGAATTCTACATTGCTGAGGTTAAAAGATTTTTGAACTCTCTGTATGTCACCTGCTACCTATTTTCCTAAGCATGTGTGCGTATTTAAGCCCTGAGTTTCTAGTACCTGGCAGAGAGTTCTGGCAGGTAACTGGCACTCAGTTTCTATCAGGTGAATGATGGCACTAACAGTTAACTTACCCAAAGCAACTTATGCTGAATTGGAAAGGAATATACGAGAAAGTTGAGTAATTTACCGTCTGAAAGAGACAAAGAGGCCATAGGTCAAAGGAGTGCTTCTCCTTAGGATCTGGCTTTATCTGAGGACACCAAAATTTTGCCATCTTGTCTCTAGGCTCTACACATACACATATGTGCTTGTTGGCTCAGAAACCATCAGGTTCCCAACATTGTCAAGCAAGAAAAGAATTTGTTGTTTAGTCTTTGAAGAAATGACTCCCAGGATGGTGTGGAGAGATTCAGCAACCAACGATCTGACAGAAAAAATTCAAAACATTGGCTAAATAAGTAAATAAATATCATGAAGGAAAACAAAACAAAACAAAACATTGTCTTTGTCTGTGGTTTTCCAGTGAAACCCCCTTGCCGTCCTTGAAGATCCCCATGATGGACAGCCTCCAAGACAGCCCCCACTGATTCTCCTCCAGGGGCTTATGTGCTTATGTAGCCCTTCCCCCACCGAAAAGGGCCGACCTGTGTTACTAACAGGATTCTTTTTTTAAAATTTAATTTAGTTTTAGTTTTTTTCAGTGTTCCAAAATTCATTGTTTATACACCACACCCAGTGCTCCATGCAATATGTGCCCTCCTTAATACCCCCCACCAGGCTCACCCAAACCCCAACCTTCTCCGCTCCAAAACCCTCAGTTTGTTTCTCAGGATCCACAGTCTCTCATGGTTTCTCATGGTTTGTCTCCCCCTCCGATATCCCCCAATGCCCTTCTCTCCATCTGCCAATGTCCTCCGTGTATGGTTTCATTTACTTGTGGAGCATAAGGAACAACATGGAGGATTCTTTAAAAATTTTTTTTAAAATTAATACATAATGTATTATTTGTTTCAGGGGTACAGGTCTGTGAATCATCAGTCTTACACAATTCACAGCACTCACCATAGCACATACCCTCTCCAATGTCCATCACCCAGCCACCCTGTCCCCCCACTTACCCCCAGCAGCCCTCAGTTTGTTTCCTGAGATTAAGAGTCTCTTATGGTTTTTCTCCCTCCCTGGTCCCATCTTGTTTCATTTTTCCCTCCCTTCCTCCCAGGAACCCCCATCCTGCCTCTCAAATTCCTCATATCAGAGAGATCATATGATAACTGTCTTTCTCTGATTGACCTACTTTGCTAACCCTCTGTTCCATCCATGTTGTTGCAAATGGCAATATTTCATTTCTTTTGATGGCTGTATAGTATTCCATTGTGTGTGTGTGTGTGTGTGTGTGTGTGTGTGTATCACATCTTCTTTATCCATTCATTTGTTGATGAGCATCTAGGTTCTTTCCATAGTTTGGCTTTTGAGGACATTGCTGCTATAAACACTCGGGTGCATGTATTTCTTTGGGTAACTCGTTACTAACAGGATTCTATACAAATGACAGTATGTGACTTCCGAGGTTAGGTCATAAATGATGTTGTGACTCTGCATTGCTTCTTTTGGATCACGTGCTCTGGGGGGATGCCAGCTACTGTGTCATGAGGACACTCAAGCAACCCTATGAAGAGGTCCATGTGGTTGAGAACTGAGACTTCCTGCCAACAACCATGTTAAGCCTCACACTAAGATGTGAGTGTTTCTCCAAACCACGTATCTATTCTTTCTATCTTCTTTGATGTGCTTCTTCTCCCCTCTACAGTGCAGTCTGTTCTGTTAGTCTTTAGGTCAATTTCTTGGGTATTCAGAATGATTTGATAGTTATCTAGCTGTGTTCAAGGGATGAAGCAAGTCTGGGTCCTCCCATTACACAGCCATCTTAGCTCCCACCTTCAACTAACACAAAGTTAATTTTGAAACACAGTGTTGACTCTCATGCAATTTTTTGAATATTGTACTGAAAGTGACAAACAGAATGGCCTCTATGGGGACAGAATTTTTTTTTTTTTAAGATTTTCTTTGTTTATTTGACAGAAAGACAGCATAAGCAGGCAGAGAGGAAGGGAGAAGGAGACTTCCTGATGAGCAAGGAGCCCAGTGTGGGGTTTGATTCTTAGATCATGACCTGAGCTGAAGGCAGATGCTTAACTCACTGAGCCACCCAGGCACCCCTTCATTCATATCTTTCTTTATCTCAGTTGTTGATCCTCATGATTGCATTGGATAACTGGGAGCTGCAGCTGCTGCCACTGCCCAGCAATACAAGAGACAATCATACTGCATTTTGCTAGCCTAGGAAAAGATCAAAATTCAAAATTCCAAGTGCAATTTCTACTTAATGTGTATCTTTTTTGCACCATCATGAAGTTGAAAAATCCTAAGTTGAACCACAGTAATTTGGGGACCAACTGTATTAAATTAAAGTAAAGGTCCTTGTTTCTGGGTTGTCTTTTAGCCTGCCTTGACCATTACCGTACTGACTGAATTTTTATGCTTTTCTAGTATGTTTTGATTTATGATCACAAGGCCAGTTGTTTCTTCCTTACTTTTTTGGGGGGGTGGGACTCCAAAAGTTCTAGCTCTTTTTGCCAATTTATTTTTCTTGATTAGAAAATAGGAGATTAGGGGTGCCTGGGTGGCTCAGTTGGTTAAAAATGAGACTCTTGGTTTTGGCTTAGGTCATGATCTCAGTGTTTTGAGATGGAGATCTGTGTTGGGCTCTGTGCTTAGCAGGGAATCTGCTTGAGCTTCTCTCCCTCTCTTTCTGTCCCTCTCCCCCAACACTACTCCTCTCCCCTCTCTCTAAAATAAATTAATAAAATCTTAGAAAAAAGGAAATAGGAGATTAAAAGCTAGACATGAAGAAATCGCAGGTCACATGAGATTCAGTGAAGGTAAAGCACATAGCTAATTCTTCCTATTTTTCACTCATAGTTAATGCTTTCCTTTCCTGCTTCCACTCTTATCTCTTCTTTCCTCTGTTTTCCTCTGTCCTCCACTTACATTCCCAAGTTTGTACTCCCACTAATTGATTTGCTGGTGTCCTGTTGGACTTTTCTACAGTTACTGTCTTTTATTTTAGAATTATTTATAATCTCTTAATATTTTATTTTCAGGATTTAATAAATTGAGGATTAGCATAGGTTCAGTAAAGTACTACGGTGCACTAGTCTTAATCATACAGCTTGATGATCTTTTATGAATTTATATTGGTCTATGTAATTACTACCAAGGTGGAGAATCCATAAAGCTCCTTCCCACTTTAATCTCATGTCCACCCAGAATTAACCACCATCCAGAATTCCATCACCATAAGGTAGTCTGCCTGTTCTTCAACTTCACATAAATGGAATCATATTGTTAGTACTCTTGTGTCTGTCTTCTTCTGGTCAAGATTATGTCTGTGAGATGCCATGTACCAGTGGTTGGCACTTTTTTTATTGTGTGCCATATTATAATGTAAAAATAAACCACAATTTATCAATTCTCTTGTTGATGGGACAGTCATATAATTAGACTAGAAATAGTCCTATAATTAGAATAGAAATCTTTCACAGTATTATTAAAAAAAAAAAAAAGGATACATTCTCCCGTCATTCTCCAGAGCTACTAACTGAGTAAATTTGGCCCATCATTTGCAATCAGTGGTCACAGAATTTGACCTAAGTATTTATTTTCTCATTTGTGAGATAAGCATCCCCTCCCCCTTTTTTTTAAAATTCTGGTGACCTTGAGATACTGAGGCTTAAATAGCCTTTCCTCAAAGTTCCACAGACAACCAAGGAGGAGCTGTTGTCAGCAAAGATAGAGGAGATTGTCAAAGCTGGTTGAAAGTCTTCAACATTTATTTATTAATTACATTTCAAGAAATACTTTTCTCGTATATGGAATTTAAGGTGGCATGAAATATTTGCAGTGAAGGGGTCTGTGTAAATTTGAAGACAGTAAGCAATTCACAATCATTTCCCATGATCACTTGAGACACATTGAAAGGAGGCCAAAGGTTTGACAGCCCACAAAACAGGTTCTCTGAAGGCAGGGATGGGCAGATGCTGTCTCAATTTCTTTGGAAGCTATTTGTCACTGTCAAACACACACAGTGGCCTCTCTCTTAGCTCTGTTCAAACAACAGTATAGTTTGCATCCTGACATTTCCCTGCAAACAGCAAGTTTCATTTATCACCAGGGTAGTTTTCAAGCTTTGTGTTCACTGTTGTAAAAGGGAGTTGAGGTTTTTTTTTTTTTTAATTTAAATTCAGTTAGCCAGAAGTTGAGTTTTTTAAGAGCAATTTTGTTGAACAATATTATTTCTTCATGAAAATCCATAATTTGACATTTCCAACATATATATCTTCACATTCTTTTGCTGTCTCACTAAAACTATTTCTTTTTGTATTATACACTAATTGAACTCAACTTCACTATTTAAATAATAACATTATATTTATGTATATGATTATGTGTCACTGATTCTTAAACTATTACTGTTAATGCATATCTATTTTTCTAAAAGAACCTAATAATTTAAGTATATGAGTCAAAGATGAAATTAAGACTGTTTTATGAAACAATGGCCTAAAACTCAGCTTTGAATGGAAATTACTCTTTAACCGTCACAGAACTGTAGACAACAGAGTTGTTGTCTGGGAAATATAAATTTGCTTTTCACATGAACTAAGAAAGTATAAAATAGAGACTCTTGTCTTAGAAGAATGTTAAGGACTTGGTTAATATATAATTATGTGTGTATACCTCACCCAGCCTCTCTTCCCTTAATGACTTGTAAGGCTATCAAAAAATGTGTAAAATTAAAATGTTCTTTTTCTTATTATAAAGGAAATACAGCCAGATTGTAGAAACAGCAGAAAATAACACAGTTCCACAATAGAAAAAAAACTCCAAAGGAAAGTATATAAAAGTAGTTAACAGTAATAACTGTATCTGAATCTTAGCATTCAAGAAGTTGATGATACCTATGCAATATTTTAGTTCAGGAGTTGGCCGGATCATGACCCAAGTGGTAAATCTAGCCAAGTGCTTGTTTTGAAAGTAAGGCTTGATTGGCACACACCCACACCCACATGTTTACAGACTATGGCTACTGTGGCACTATACAGCAGAGTGTGGAGTTGTGACGGAGATCATATAGCTTGCAAAGCCTAAAATATTTGCTATATGGCCTTTTACAGAAAGTATTTCTTCACTCCTGGTCTAGTTCATTAAATAAATGTTAGGTTATTTGGGAAGCATTCTTGAACATATGATATGCCCAGTCCTTATTTCAAGGAAATTATAGTCTAATTGGGAAAGACAAGATGTGGACACATAATTTGAAGTAATAAATAAATGGTGTCATACATGGTATGAAGTACTTTAGGATTTCACTGTCAGCATTATGGAAAGGCATCATGGAGAGGGTGGAGTTTGAGCTCCGTTTGACGGATGGGTGTGATGTGACTATGCCAAAATCTGTAGAATATTCCTATTCAAAGAACAGTGACAAGAAAGGTTCAGATTAGGGAGAAACATGCAAGTGTGATGTCCAGCAGACAGACCAACTAGATTAATGTGAAGGATTATGAAAGAGAGCTGGGGGGGGGTATATGTTTGGAATGACAAAGCTGAGGGACTTGAGTACAGTCTGAGAAAGTTTTCTGTGGTTGGCTTCAAGGGATTTGGAGGAAAACATGGTCATTATTGTGGTTTATGGCATATCCACAAATTCTTTGACATTCCTTTCAAAAGATGGAGCTGAATTTCTCTCTCTGCTTGTGGGCTAGTTTGGCTTTGGTGAGTCACTTCTAAATAGAGGAAGGTGGGAATAATGGTGTATGAGTTACAGAATTAAGGCACAAGTCTCCTTGCTAACAGTCAGCAGGGAACTGAAGTCTCTCAACAATGACCATGACACGGAACCAATCTGAATGCAGCTCCTCTAGCCTCATTTAAGCCTTCAGATGATGGTGGCTGCAGCAGGCAGCTTGACAGCAACCACATGAAAAACCCTGAACCAACACCACCTAGTTAAGCTGTTCTTTGATTCCTGATCCTCAGAAACTCTGTGACATAATAATGTTTTTGGTCTAAAGGCACTAAGTTTTGGGGGCAATTTCTTATGCAGCAAGAGATAATAAATATGGATTTCATCTGTACAGTGTTGCTTTGTACATAATAGTTATTTCATTCATTCATTCATTCATTCATTCATCCAACCATCTTTCTATTCACTGACTGCATTCATTGGAGTATGCTTCCTGTAATGCACGGGAACCCTTGGTCCCTTGGCTTCACAGATGTAGCAGTGGGTAGGATTGACCTTATTAAAGAGAGATGAGATGGACAGATAGTCTCATAGTTGTCTAGATGGAAGATAATTGTGAGGAACACTGTTGGCTTTCTAATACAGTTCCTATACATGGATAAATTCCCACCTCTCTTTAGTGAATGGTTACAGGAGCATGCTCAGCCTGAGTGTGGAGCAAATTAAAAGTGGCAGAGAGTTAATGTCCAGGGAGAAACTCTGGACCAATTGGTGGAAGGAGTTGGTTATAAATTTCCCAGCTTCTCACCTGTGAATGGGGGTGCTCTGAGGTGTGTTCCTCACCATCTTTCAGAGAGTTCCAGTGGATTGAGTCCCAATTGCCCATAGCAGCTACCTGTTCATCCTCACTCTCTCTCTCTCTCTCTCTTTTTTTTTTAAAGGTTTCATTTATTTGTTTGAGAGAGGTTGAGTGCCTGAGTGGGTGGCAGGAGAGAGAGAAGCAGATTCCCAGCTGAGCAGGGAGCCCAATGAGGGGCTCAATCCCAAGACCCTGGGATCAGAACCTGACCTGAAGGCAGTTGCTTAACTGACTGAGCTGCCCAGGCACCCTCATCCTCACACTCTTTATTGATTGTCTTCTTTCTCTTGTCCTTCTCAGTGCTTCCTAGGATCACTTCGCAAATTAATGACTTGCATCCAAATCTTTGTGCCAGCTTCTGTTTTAGGGGGGAATCCAAACTGGTTGACTAATGAAGGGCTGAACTAGACTGGTGTCTTAGAGAATATGAGAGATGTTACATGGAAAAAGAAACAACAGGACTTTGCAAATCTTACTATGAGAAATCTATCTCAGTGACTTTCAAGAAAAGGACATCTCTTAACTACTCTAAATATCTAGGTTTATAATCTGAGGTCTTGAAGGGTAATGTGAGTAGCCCAGGGTCTGGCAGGGAATTCATGGCAAATGTATATATGGCAACTGGGTTTCTAGGATTGTTTTCTGTGCTCCACACTGTAGAGTTTACATCTATAGGGCACTCATGAGTTGCAGCTGGAAAACTAGTACATGGAGGCTGAGAAGCCCAAGGACTAGGTCACACGTAGATCAAGAGACCAACTGGGCAGTTGAGGGCAGGCCAATGTTGTCACTGGCTCTTTTTAAGAATTTAGATATGCATTTATTTACATTTTTAAAGGAAAGTGATTAAAAAACTTCAGATTTTTTCCCTGCAAATATCTCGATTTTAAGATTCAAAAGTAGAAGTGATGTGGATGAAAGCACTAGATTCATATGAGAATGAGCTCCAAAATAGAAAACACATTTATTCATTTGTTAATTTACTTATTAAATATTATTTTTTTAAAAAAAGATTTATTTATTTGAGAGAAAGAATACATGTGTGTAGGGAGGGCCAGAGGGAGAGAGAATGTTTAAGTGGACCCCATGCTGAGCACATGAAAATAGACATGGAGTTCAATCTCACAACCCTGAGATCAGGACCTGAGCTGAAACCAGAGTCATATGCTCAAATGACTGCACCACCCAGGTGCCCCTACCTTACTTATTAAGTATAATTATCAGGCACTATGCTGGGGATCCAAGTAAGAAATGATTCTGGTATTTCCCAAACTCAGGAAGAAAGACTTACAATGTGAGAAACTCTAAAATTAAAGGTGCCAACATAGTTGTGCCTCTATTCAGGAAGTACTAAAAACATGAACAGACACACACACCTTGTTTTCCCTACTTTGACAAAGTTAGGCTGTGGATTATCCTTATAAATTTTATCTTTAAAATATAGGGCATTCTCCCATAGTTGTTTTTTTTTTCAATATTGGCAAGGAAGAATATTTTTTGGTGATTAATTAGAGCTTGACTCTTAAAGCTTTTGAAGAAAAAACAATGAATGGTTGTTTGTAAAGTGTAAAGATATCTTCATGAAAAGATAGTTGGCAAAATCTGAGAGACCTGGGGATGCCCTCACTGGCCTAAATTATCCCATCACTTGCTCCACAAGATGGATGGACATCTAATTTTAGATGTGCAATTCCACAGAGTCTGGAGGGTGTGGGGTGTCCCAGATCTCCTCTTTAGTGCATCTACTACTGCACAGTATAGCCAACCATAAGTTTCATTGCCCACTCCTTGACAAGGATTAGGCAACAACTTACCTCAGGAAAAGCTTTTGAGAGGCTGAATAAAGAGTGGGGCCTGGCAGAGGTAGCAAGGGTGGGTGAAAGCTCACAGGGAACTGGAAAGGGACACCGGGGGTCATCAGAGCCCAAACTCACCTACTTTATCTGGATCTGGCTGGCTCTGATTGTTTGCATCAAGGAGTCAAGGCTCATGGTTTTCTTTCAGGTGTAGTATAATCCATCTTTACGCTGAATGATTTTGTTGTAGAAACCCAGCTCTCCTTGGAACAATCGTATAATTTGTATGGAACCAGGAAAGACCCTGAATAGCCAAAAGAATGTTGAAAAAGAAAACCAAAGCTGGTGGCATCACAATTCCAGACTTCAAGTTATATTACAAAGCTGCAATCATCAAGACAGTATGGTACTGGCACAGAAACAGACACATAGATCAGTGGAACAGAATAGAGAGTCCAGAAAGGGACCCTCAACTCTATGGTCAACCAAACTTCAACAAAGCAGGAAAGAATGTCCAATGGAAAAAGACAGTCTCTTCAACAAATGGTGTTGGGAAAGTTGGACAGCCACATGCAGAAGAAGGAAACTGGACCACTTTCTTATACCATACACAAAAATAAACTCAAAATGGATGAAAGACCTCAATGTGAGATAGGAATCCATCAAAATCCTAGAGGAGAACACAGGCAGCAACCTCTTCAACCTTGGCTGTAATGGCTTCTTGCAAGACATGTCTCCAAAGGCAAAGGAAACAAAAGCAAAAATGAAGCATTAGGACTTCCATTAGGACTTCATCAAGACAAAAAGCTTCTGCACAGAAAAGGAAACAGTCAACAAAACTAAAAAGCAACTTATGGAATGAGAGAAGATATTTGCAAATGACATATCAGATAAAAGGCTGATATCCAAAATCTATAAAGGACTTATTAAACTCAATACCTAATAAACAAAAAATCCAGTCAATAAATGGGAAAAAGATATGAACAGATATTTCTACAAAGAAGACATGCAAATGGGCAACAGACACTTGAAAAAATACTCCATGTCACTTGCCATCAGGGAAATAAAAAACAAAACCACAGTGAGATACCACTTTACGCTGGTCAGAATGGCTAAAATTAACAAGTCAGGAAACAACAGATGTTGGCAAGGATGCAGAGAAAGGGGAACCCTCTTACACTGTTGGTAGGAATGCAATCTGGTTTAGCCACTCGGGAAACCAGTATGGAAGTTTCTCAAAAAGTTAAAAATAGAGCTACCCTATGACCCAGCAATTGTACTACTAGGTATTTATCCAAAGGATACAAACATAGTGATTTAAAGGGGCACCTACACCCCAATGTTTATACCAGCATATACATATACATATGTATATGTATACACATATATGCATGTATATGTACACACATACATGTATGTATGTATATATGTATATGTATGTATGTATGTATATATACACATAGCCAAACTATGGAAAGAGCCCAGATGTCCAACAGCAGACGAATGGATAAAGAAGATCTTATATATCTATATATCTATAGATCTACATAGATCTATCTATATATATGTATATACACACACACACATATGTATATATATATATGGAATATTACTCAGCCACCAAAAAGAATGAAATCCTTGACACTTGCAACAACATAGATGGAACTATAGGGTATTATGTTAAGTGAAGTAAGTCAGTCAGAGAAAAACAAATAATGTATGATTTTATTTATATGTGGAATTTAAGAAACAAAACAGATGGACATAGGGGAAGGGAAGGAAAAATAAAATAAGAAGAAAACAGAGAGGGAGGTAAAACATAAGAGATTCTTAACTGCAGGGAACAAACTGAGGGTTACTGGAAGGGAGATGGTATAGGGGGATGGGGTAACTGGGTGATGGGCATTAAGGGGTCTTGAATACTGAGTGTTGTATGCAACTTACGAATCACTGAATCTTACCTTTGAAACTAGTAATGCAGGATATGTTAATGAAATTGAATTGAAATAAAAAATTAAGAAAAGAAATATATCAGAGCAACCTAAGAAGTTAGGATTTATTACTTATGTTCTTTATTTGGGAAATAAAACATATATTTTGCTTACTTTAAATTTTTAATAAATAAAATAATTATCTAAAATAAAATTTATTGTAAATTTATTATTATAACTTATATAAAATTTTGTGAAATAAAGATAAATATTAATCTTAATAAAAAAACCCACCTCTCCTAAGACCTAACAGCAGTGTACTGTTTTGGGTGGCATGTACACTTGTTGCCTGTTCAAATGGTATCTCTGGGAATAAGAAAGAAAGTTCCATGCCCAAGATTATTTCTCACTACATCTGGGAGGCCAACAGTTTATCAATGACACATTATTTCTCTATCATTAATGTCTGTGAATCCTTATAGAATGATTTCATCCAGAACATGGGTACATTTTATATATTATGGTTTATTTATATTTATAGACTTTATTTTTTAAAAGCAGTTTTAGTTTCACAGCAAAATTGAGCAGAAGGTACAGAGATTTCCCATATGTCCTTTATCTCTACATATGCACAGCCTCCCCCACCAGCAACCCACACTAAAGTTGTACAGTTGTTACAACTGATGAACCAACATTAACACATCATTTTCACCCAGACAGCATAGTTCACATGAGGGTTCACTCCTGGTGTTGTCCATCTATAGGTCTGGACAAATGTATAATGACACATGTCCAGCATTATAATATCCTATGGAAGAATTTCACTGCCCCAAGAATCCCTTGTGCTCCCCCTATTTACCTTTCTCTTCCCGCCATCCCCTGGCAACCACTGATCTTTTTACTGTCTCCATAGTTTTGCCTTTTGCAGAACGTCATATAGTTAAAATCATGCAGTATGTCATCTTTTCAGACTTGCTTCTTGCACGTAGTAATGTACACTAAAGTATCCTCCATACCTTTTCATGGCTTGATAGCTCACTTCTTTTTAAGCACTGAATAATATTCCATGGTCTGGGTGGACCACAGATTATTTATTTGTTCACCTACTCAAGGATATTGTAGTTCTTTCCAAGTTTTGGCAATGACAAATAACGCTGCTATAAACAGGAATGGGCATTTTTATATTGCTTTTTAGAGTTATGTACCAATTGTAAAAGTTGACTTCCATTTATGGTGATACTGATTTTCTACCTTTAAATATATTTATTTAACTTAAAAAAGGTAGAATTTAAAGGCATCTTTTACTAGAGGCTAAATTGTAAAATGGCAAACAAATGGTTGAAATTCGATAGAATGGGGGAAAATTAATTTTGAGACCTGTTCTGCTAGAAAAGAAAATAAAATTAACTTTGAAACAGTATTTTGTCCAAGCTAAATTGAGTACCATGGGATTTTTTTTTTTTTTAAACACAGAGTGTCTTTAACTGTATTTGGGTTTTGCTTTGTGAGGAGGAAGTTATAGAAAATGAAATATACCAAACCCTGGAACCAGCCTGGCATGTGTATTAAAGGGATATGAGTTTTGGAGTCAAGCAAAGCTGGGTTTGAATTCTGGTTTCTCCACCTACAAATATGAGATCCTATCACTCAGACCTCAGTGTTGTCATCTCTCATATGGCTTACCAGTACCTTCCTCAAATGTTTGTTGTGAGAAATAAATGAAGAAACATTTGTAAATATTTAGCACATACTGGGTACTCAATAATTGGTGGCTGCAAGTATTTTCTCTCATTTGATGTTTGTGACAGGCGTCAGCCTTGGGGACATCTGGATGCATGAGTCCTACAACACACACTATTGCTCCTGACTTTGTGCACAATTATCTTGGAGCATAGTAGAAGCCTGCAGTCTGTGTCTAGCCATGCTTAGCCAGCAGGACTGCTGTGTGTTGCACACTTTTTGTCCTTTTACTTTAAGGAAAATATTTTATTTGCTTATTTGAGAGAGAGCGAGAGCATAAGCAGGGGGAGTGGGAGAGGGAGAAACACATTCCCCGCTGAGAAGGGACCTGGGATCATGATCTGTGCCAAAGGCAGATATTTAACTAACTGAGCCACCCAGGCACCCTTGTGCTTTTACTTTTAATGTCTTGCTTTTTTAAAAATATATTTTGATCAGTTGATACCATAAATGAGTACCCCTGGAGAGAGGAAGGTGTTGGGGGGAAGTTAAGATGCTAAAGGATGTTCTGATCCAACTCTCCACAGAGCAGCTCTTTCTTTTGGACTATAACCTATCCTGAGCAGGTACACGAATGAACAACCTTTATGTCTGTCCTGTGGTCTATTTGTCCTAGACCTTTTAAAGAAGTGCAGAATTAGAACCACACACTGAAGCAAAGAATTATTTTTCACCTGTTATGCAAATCTGTCCCTTTGGACACAATTGCTCTGGATTTCCTTTGTCATGGAAAGTGCTCACCATGGGGGCAGCTGGTGTCCAGGTTTGATCTCAGAAGGGCAGGTTCTTTGGCAACCACTGATTACACTATCTTGTGATCAAGGCTTCTAGCCCCTGGAACATGACCTTGTGACCACTGGTTGACGTGGGTCAGTGCAAGAGTGCATTAAATGCATTTCTGATGATCCCAAATGGAAGGGACTGGCCCAACAGAAGCATACTGTGATCTTCTCTCAAACTTTGATGTTTGACGTGGATGACCTTGTTATGAAGTTCTCTGGAGAGGGCATTGAAAGGCTGGCACAGGGGATGTGATCTGCAAATGATCCACAATAAGCACTGCATTTTGTTAATAATAATAATAATAATAATAATTCACAAAGCCAAGGTCCACGTCTCTCCTGAGCTCTTGACAACATGTGACTATTGTCTGATCAAAGAGCCATCTCTCCTACTCCTCGGATTTTTCCTCTGTGTCTCCAGCCTCTGCTTTACCTCCCCTGCTTGCTCCTCCTCTGCAATTAGTTTGCTACCTGTCTGTGTGTCTCAGACCTCTGTCCTTGGTCTTTATCTCCCTGGATGCTGTCAGCCAATCCATGGTTTTAACTACCATTTCTACTTTATGATTCATAATTAATTTCTCCAGCTCTAATCTTGGCCCTGAGTACCAGCCTCAGGCATTGAAACTACTTCCTTGAAGTGTTCCCTAGGATACTCTAGATTGACCTACATTGAACGGAGCTTTTTTTTCCACACGTGGCCTCCCTTTTGCCCCCAAGTTTCTTTCATTTTGCTAACTGAGGCTGATAGTACCAACTTTACAGCCTCAGTTTCTTAATTTGTAAAATGAGGATAATTGTAATTCTTGCTTTGCCCATTATATTGGGTTGTTGTAGAATGTAAATACTTTGCAAATTGTAGAGTGCTATAGCAAGCTACCATTCTATTATTGAAGGTACCTTATCTAAGGACCCATATAATAGATTTCTCTCAGTGTTTTTTGTTTGTTTGTTTGTTTTGCTGGTAAACAGTTTTTCTTTTTTTAAAATTTAAATTCAATTAGCCAACACATAGAACATCATTAGTTTTAGATGTAGTGTTCAACAATTCATCAGTTGCATATAACACCCAGTGCTCATTATATCATGTGTCCTCCTTAATGCCCATCAGACTGTCTTTTTTGACAAACTGGGACACTGCCTTCTGTCAATCACCATGACCCATGGATTTGGAAGCTCATTATCGTATTTTATTATCATAAGCCTGAAATGTAAATTTCACTCGGGTTAAAAGGAATATTTTCAAAGCATTTCTGGGGAAACAATAAAAAAAATTGTTAATTCAGATTTAAGATTTTTTAAATTTTGTGCATATTTTAAAAATGGATATTTTGGGCAAAGCACATCATTTTTTCATGTATTACAGAGCCAGTTCATTTTTTAAAATATTAAATCCTGTTTGTAGTACATAGAATATTGGTAATGTGAATTACAAACTCATATAATCTGTTTCCCATAATAGGGAGTTCATTTAGCTGCATAGAACAGTAGATTTAAATAGTATTAGGTCTTCTTTATTGTGTGGTAGGAAGGCCAGAAGTGGATGGTTCAGGGCCTGTGTGGGCCTTCCTAGAATAAATGTCTCAGGCTCTCTCCCTCTTCGTGTTCTGCATCCTAATTTGGGGACTTTTGCCCTAAGTATCACAGGATAGGTCTTGCCTCTTCAGGCATCAGGACTGTTTTTAGGAACAGAGAGGAGGAAGGAGAAATAGTAAACATTCAGTTGAATCAGAATTAGTTTGCTACCTGGCTGTGTGTCTCAGACCTCTGTCCTGTATCTGGAAAACAATACTTCCCTGGAAACTCTGATTGGCATATTTCTGCTTATGTCTAATCAGACAGAAATGGGTTGTATGGCCACCCCTGGCTGCAAGGGCATCTGGAAGGCTGAGTGCTTTTTTAACAAGACACATGGTAATACCAAGCCCAGTCAGCTATTTCTTAGTTAGGGAAGAGGGCGGATTGATACGGGCGAGACAGCTATCAGAGTCTGCTATATTATCCAGCCTCTTTTGCTTGGGGGTCAGATTTCTGAACACAGAAAACATTTCTATAAATCCAGATAGTGTTTGAGGCACTTTTTATATTTTATTTAATTTTTTAAATGAAAATCTCACTTTGACAGCGGTTTTGAGAATTGCATAAAGTATGTAGATAAAGGATCTTATATAGGTTACTCTAACAGTGATTGTACAGAGGACAACTTCTCATCACAGCAATTCTTAAAAAACGACACTACTTTCTAGGTTTATTTCCCCCACTTTCCAATTAAAGAAAAACTAATAAGCTTCTTACTCCAAATAAACTAAAAATATATACTATAAAAATAGTTTTTTAAAGATTTTATTTATTTATTTTAGAGAGAGAGTGAGAGCATGAATGAGCAGGGGAAAGGGTAGAGGAAGAAGCAGACTCCCCACTGAGCTGGGAGCTCGATGTGGTATTCTCTCCCAGGAACCTGGGACCATGACCTGAACTGAAGGCAGATGCTTAATCATCTGAGCCACGCAGGTGTCCTAAAAACATTTTTTTTTTTTGATACTACAGTTTCCTGCAAAAACACGCACTCATCAATTTACTCAACACCACAGTCACTAGTAGAAGAACATCACATGGGTTGAATTTGAGCTGTACGCCCTATTTGGTGAGCCCGTAAAATTTTCTTCAATGCATTTAGGCTGAGTGAGAAGTGAAGTGGCAGCATCTTCAACAAGTGTCAGATCTCTTGGACATGTGAATGGTTCACATGCACTTTGAAGGACTTCATGATAAGCCTTAATTTTTTTCCTGTGTTTTTCTGTCCTATGCATTAAGTGTGATCTATGTGTAAGATAACCATAAACTCCTCCAAAGTTGAAACATTACTGAAGAAAATGTTTGGGAAAAAGGAAAGGGAATGAGAGTAATATATGTTTATTACTTTATATTTTGTATATAAACTCAAATTGTTATTTTCCCGTTGTTGCTTATTACTTATGTAAAGTTGTTTTTGTTGTTCAAGTGATATATTTTTCTGTTTAGATTGGGATGGAATACATTATATTTCCCCCCATTAATAAAGAAAAAATTTAAAAGTTAATGGGTCTTCACTTATGGACAGGTTTTTGAGAATAAGTTTAAGTTATTAAGCAAGAGATAGTCATATGCTGTCAACTTCTGCATGGACTTATATTGTAGAGTAGATGATGGAGGAACTAATTTGTGTGTTGACTATATGGTGGTGTCATGCATATTTATCTTGCTTAATTTTCCCAGCAGCCCACTGGGGGCAGGCACATCAATTCATTATGTAGGAAAGTTATGATGGCTTTCCACTCTATCATTGTAGCTTACATGGAACTACATTTCCCAGAACTCCCTCTCATGCATGGATCTAGCTTTTGGTTTTATGGGTCTGGAAGCCTGAAGGGAAGTTGCAACCCTTGAGTGATGCCCAGTGTGCAGGCTCACTTGGTGGGTGTGGGTTCCTATTCATCTCCTCCTCCAGCTTTTCAAAATCCTGAGCTACATGGTGAAGACTCTGTTTTCTTTTGAAGGTCACCTGTGTCATCAAGATTGGAGATGGTGAGAAGGGATGTGGGCTTTAGCAGGTCTTTGGGGTTCTTGTTTCATGTTCACTTTTCTTCCAGATACCCTACCCTGCTAATCTCAGTGACTTTAGACCTGCTACCAGTTGCAGAAACAATGGCCATTCTAGACTTTTCCACCAGCTCTTGTATTACACAAGATCCAATCCCTATAATAAATTCCTTATTCCATATCACTCATGGGGCTCAAGCTCCAGAAGTCAGTAGACTCAGAAGATGTTTCTTACACTTGGCTATACAGCTCCTTAGGGAACGTGTGAGAGGTGAATAAAATTTATTTGACTCCTATCCTGTGCCAGGCTGTAGGCTCAGTGCTGTTAGTGCATTTATTCTTTACAACAGGTATTATTACCATTTTATAGGTGAGGCAGCTCAATTTTTCTTAGGACTAGTTCTACAAATATTTTTTTTTTTTGCCTTAAGGCAAGTCGATGCCCAAAATTTATTTTTTGTGGAGAATCTGTCGTTGTAAAAATATTACTCTGGAGACAAATTTTCTGAGAGCAGTAAATACCAGAAGCCAAGCCAAAAACTTCAGCACCCTGTTGAGATTGGGGAAAAGGCAACATTGACTTATTTTCACTTAAATTTGTGACCTGGAGAAAAATCAACAAGGATGATTTTCTTCTTGTTTTAAGGTCTGTGGCTGCAAATTCTTTGCATGCCCATTTATTTCAATAAAGCAAATGGTTGCCCAAAGTGCTTGGAGACATGGGTTATAAGATTCTACAGCTGTATATTCATTTCCCAGAATTCAGAATAGTGTAGTGCTCAATTCGGTAAAAATCACTTCCATGAAAATTTAGTTTACTCAGGTTGTGTATTTGAATATTAATCATAGCCTGTCATGAATCAGACTGGTTGGTTGACCAGCTGGCTCACCATTTCTTTGTGTTCCATCTTCCTCATGTCTTTTGCTACTCCAAGGCTGGCATTCAAATGCCAGGTCCCAAGCATGTTTTGAAAGAATACATTTGAATGCAATTACTAAGCCTCCTTTAGAAGTCCAGCAGCCCTGTCCATTATAATAATTGATAGTCCAGAAACTTGTTAGAGAGAAAGGAATTTAATCAAAGCTAAAAGTAATTTATAGGGTAAGTCCGACATACACATACTTTCTCTAAGCCTTGGTCTGATTGGTTTTCATTTTTGGGATGTGTATTTGACGTTTGAAACAATTTTGGTCAATAATGTTTTCATTCAAGGCCGAGAGTTCTTTGACCTATGTATAGAAAATGAGGGAGAGAGCCAAGAGAAATTTGGTGCCAGTGGTGACTGCTGAACTCTTAAGATCATTAAAATATACTGCTAACTGTATGAAATAAGCACATTTGACTCAAGTTTCTCCTTTGGAATAGTATCGGCCAGTTTCCCAGGAGAGAAACTTCTTTGCTTTTCCCAAGGATTCTATCTCCCATTGAACAAACTGGTCTCTAGTTATTAGTGGTTACAGCAAATCCTGTGGATTCTCCATGCTTACCTCTCTTGCACTTATCTCTGGTAACCTTAGGTACCCATGTCTTCTTACTGGGAACTTTGTGATTCTTCCTGAGGTTTTCCTGGAGTTAGGACCATGTAGGTCTGGACACATGCAAGTTATAAATTCTGGGGAGTTAGTATATCAGGCATAAGGAAGTAGCTCTTGGACAATGATGGATGGGACCTGGTGGGGAAACACACAGCTGTCCCTCATAATGGACAACCATGAGGTATGTTCTCTATAGTCTTCCAGAGTTTCCAGAGAGGTTGAGGCCCATGGACCAAAGAAGGGACTTTTCATTTACATGCCTCTTTACTTTCCCTTCCCTGACTCATTTCTCCACTTTCTTAACTGTTTCTTGGGCTCACCTCCCAAATAATTGATGCACATAAATCCTTATCTCAGGATCTGCTTTGGGGGAGCCCAAATCAAGACAGAGAATTTTATGTCTGGTTCTGCTAGGTCTGCCTTTGAGGGTTCAACCTTAGGAGTGAGCTGTCTTGTACTGAGCAGATGAGTAGCTGGTAACTGTTGGACCCATTTGCAAAAGAGCCAGCCAGGGCAGCTGGTCGAGCTGAATCCCAACAGCAACTTCTGGAAAGGCAAGGTTGTGATGGGAGAGGAGGGTTGGGTACTGCTTAGAAAGGGGATGGATGGGGAGGAATAACCTCTAATGGCTGGGACCAGAGGTGTAAAGAGATGCATAGGACACTGGCTAGGGGACCGTTAGAAGTGTCTTCTTTCTCTGAATACTTGATGAGGTGTTTTATCCACTTCTGTCTCATACCCACCAATGTGGGAGCTAACTACTCAAGTGGTTAGCCCCACCATTACAGGGCCCCAGATGGATTTTTACAGCACTCTTAAACAGTAATTAACAAGATTATCTGCACCCAGATGCTCAGTGGGTTACCACAAACTCAGCCTGTCCTGAACCAAATTCATTCTTTTCTCTCCATTATCTTTCTTTCACTCCACTCCCCAAGCCCAAAACTTTTCCTTCTTCAGCATTCTTTCCTTCAAATAAAAGCAATCTATCCCCTTCTGAGCCACGCAACATTCCTTGTCCTCTGTGTGCTTGGTCTGACTCCTTGCCTAAATGATGTCACCCTGTGCTCTGAATTTTCTTTGTTGGATCTTCTGCTCCCCATTGCCTGTTTTTTTTTTTTATTTGTTTGTTTTTAAAGATTTTATTTATTTATTAGACACACAGAGAGAGATCACAAGTAGGTGGGGGAGGTGGGGAAGCAGGCCCCCTGCTGAGCAGAGAGCCCAAGACCTGAGATCATGACCTGAGCTGAAGGCAAGGGCTTAACCCACTGAGTCACCCAGGCACCCCTCCCCCCATTGCCTGTTTTATGTCCACAATATCACTCATGTCAACCTTTTGATCCTCCCATGACTTCACTTCCTGCCCCAACCACTCTATTCATCTTTCCTTCATTCTGCAACCAGGACAGTCTTCCTAAATGACATACTTGATCATGTCATTCCTACTTCTAAAACTTCCAACAGTCCTCCATTATTCACACATAACAGTTTCAGTAATTTTGCCTGGGGTCACTTGGGTGGCTCAGTTGGTTAAGCATCTGACTCTTGATTTTGGCTCAGGTCATGAACCCAGGATCATTAGATTGAGCCCCATGTCGGGCTCCACACCAAGTAGAGCCTGCTTAAGATTCTCTTTCTCCCTCTTCCTCTGTCCCCCTGCCTCTAAAAAATAAAATAAATTACAATTTTGCACAGCATTTGAGGTTCTTCATTTCCTTGTTCCACTTTCCTAGACCCTTTTCCTACTTGACATATAAATCCGTGTTCCTTGTACTCCAGACGTGCATTTTCCAAAGTGCACTCCAAGGAATGTGGATACTTTGAGATGCTTCTCTGCACAAGGGATTCAGGGTAAGAAACTGGACAACACTGACCACTCTTCCTCACTGTTGGATGTTCAAAAGGTGTATTAGCACACTCTAGACTCTGGGAAGTCTGCAATAAAGAACTCTGTTTAGTTTTGCTTAACCCTGTGTTCCCTAACTTGTTTGGTCATGATGTCTCTTTCTCACCTTTACAGAATGGTAGCTATTATTAATATCGTGAAGGACTAGTGTTCTTGGGATACAAGCCACCTTTTCTAACCACACCAGACTTGACATCTGAAACACACGTCAAACTCCAGGACTAGAGTTTTGTTTGTTTGTTTTTTGCTCTCAAGCTGTTCTCTCAACCTGAAATGATTTTTACTCCAGTGTCTTTCCCAAAGTCCTAACTCATCCTTCAGGGTGTGGCTGCAATGCCACACTCAGGACGCAGATGCCACCCTCCTACTGACATCCCTGCCCATTTTGCTCCTGCCCAGGACTTTTTGGTACTTCTATGATAGAAAGGATTTTTTTCTGCCTTGTAGTATGATTAACCAAAATTCTTATTGAAATTCACATTCTTTGAAAACGAGGGTGTTTTATTTTCCTTTTTAAGTGTTACCTGCAGTGCTGTGCAAACACATTGACCCCAAATAGCTGGTGAGCAACTTTTTTTCTGAGTTAATTTTGCAACTCTTTCATTATTCTTTGTAAAGTCTGTCCAAAAAACAGACGAGCATGGTTTGTTCTCAGATCAGGTTCGAATCCTGTCAGGACTGCTTATGGGGCTGGTGACCTCGACCATATGTGGAGTTTCTCTGAGCCCCAGTGTTTTCACAAGGCAGTGGTGAGACAACCTGTGCTAATGTGTGGGAGGGACTGAGAACTGACTGTACCTGGAGCCCAATCAGGCTCAAAACCACATTGATGGATAACTCGTACTGAGACGTCCCAAGGCACCATGTCCAAGGATAAGCACATTACAAGCCTTACATAATCCTCACAACAACCTTATAGGGTATGTGTTGTTTTTCTCATTTTATAGGTAACAAAACCAGGATATGGATCTGAGATTTCTAGTCTCACACAAGGACCCAGGCTCTAAAGTACCACCACATTATACTGAGGATTGAGTATTTACTGGTTGTTATTATTTTCATTCCCAGAGATTGCAAGGAATGTGGTATTCAACAGAAAAGAGAAATACTAGAAAATACTGTATCAAAGGAGCCCTAGGTGTTGAATCTGACATTTGTCACTACCATTTACTCATCATGAGGTCTGGGACAAAGTAATCTTTTAAAAAAGTTCAGTTTCCTTACCTGTCAAGTAGGGATAATAGTGATACTTTTACCTCACCAGGTAGAAAGAATGCAAACAGATAACATACGTAAAGGACTCAGCCCGGTGCATGGCTCATGGTGACTATTTTTGATGAGCAGAAATTAATGTCACTGTTATTATGGCCATTTCTTCACCACTGTTCAAGAGGATGAATGACCTCAGATGAAGAACAGCCACTTCGTGCTTATGCAGATGAGAAGCAGAGTGCATAAGCTATTGGTAAATTTTTTTTACTTGAGGGAGGGGAATGGTTAGTTTAACCATGAAATTTTATTCTAATTTTCTCTGAAAAACGAGCAAGGAAGTGTCCCCTCTTACAACACAAAGAAATGGAAAAACATTACATGCTCATGGATTGGAAGAACCAATATTGTTAAAATGTCTATGCTGCCCAAAACAATCTACACATTCAATGCAATCCCTATCAAAATACCATCAACATTTTCCACAGAGGTGGAACAAACATTCTTAAAATTTGTATGGAACCAGAAAGACCCTGAATAGCCAAAGGAATGAAAAGAAAAAGAAAAAGAAAACCAAAGCTGGAAACGTCACGATTCTGGACCTCAATCTGTATGACAAAGCAGTACTCATCAAGACAGTAGGGTAATGGCAGGAAAACAGACATGTAAATCAGTGGACCAGAAAAGAGAGCCCGGAAGTGGACCCTCAACTCTGGCTAAATAATCTTCGACAAAGCAGGAACAAATGTCCAGTGGAAAAAAGACAGTCTCTTCAATTAGTGGTGCTGGGAAAATTGGACAGCCACATGCAGAAGAAGGAAACTGGGCCACTTTCTTACACCATACACAAAAACAAACTCAAAATGATGAAAGACCTAAATGTGAGACAGGAATCCATCAAAATCCTAGAGGAGAACACAGGCAGCAACCACTTTGACTTGGGCCGCAACAGCTTCTTGCTAGACATGTCTCCAAAGGCAAAGGAAACAAAAGGAAAAATGAACTATTAAAACTTCATCAGGATGAAAACCTTTTGCAGAGCAAAGGAAATAGTTAACAAAACTAAAAGGCAACTTATGGAATGGGAGAAGATATTTACAAATGACTTATTAGATAAAAGGCTGGTATCAAAAATCTATAAAGAACTTATCAAACTCAACACCCCCAAAACAAAAAATCCAGTCAAGAAATGGGAAGAAGATATGAACAGGCATTTCTGCAAAGAAGACATATAAATGGCCAACAGACACATGAAAAAAGTACGATATCAGGGAAATACAAATCAAAACCACGTTGACATATGGTTTCACTTACTTGTGAAGCATAAGGAATAACATGGAGGGCATTGGGAGATGGCGAGGAGAAGGGAGTTGGGGGACATTGGAGGGGGAGACAAACCATGAGAGACTGTGAACTCTGGGAAACAAACTGAGGGTTTTGGAGGGGAGGGGGATGAGGGGTTGTGTGAGCCTGGTGGTGGGTATTATGGAGGGCACGTATTGTATGGAGCACTGAGTGTGTTGCATAAACAATGAATTTTGGAACACTGAAAAGAAATTAAATAAAATTAATGAAACAAAAAATCAAAAAACAAAACAAAACAAAACAAAAAACAAAACAAAACACCCAAAACGAAACCACATTGAGAAACCACCTCACACTGGTCAGAACGGTTAAAATTAGCAAGTCAGGAAACAACATGTTGGCAAGGATATGGGGAAAGGGGAACACTCTTATACTGTTGGTGGGAATGCAAACTGGTGCAGTTACTCTGGAAAACAGTATGGAGGTTCCTCATAAAGTTAAGAGCTACCCTGTGACCCAGCAATTGGACTACTAGGTATTTATCCAAAGGATACAAACATAGTGATTTGAAGGGGTGCATGCTCCCTGATGTTTATAACAGCAATGTCCACAATAGCCAAAATATAGGAAGATAGCTGTTGATAGATGAATGGATAAAAAAAGAATATATATATATGTATATATATATATATGTATTATATATATATACATATATATATATAAAATGAAATATTATTCAGCCACCAAAAAGAATGAAATCTTGTCATTTGCAACCATGTGGCTGAACTAGAGGATATTAGGCTAAATAAGTCAGAGAAAGGAAAATACCATATGATTTCACTCATATGTGGAATTTAAGAAACAAAACAGATGAACACAGGGAAAAGGAAGGAAAAAAATAAGAAGAAAAAAGAGAGGGAGGTAAACCGTAAGAGACTCTTAACTCTAGGGAACAAACGGGGTTGCTGGAGGAGAGGTGGGGTGGGGAGATGGGGTCACTGGGTGATGGGCATTAAGGAGGGCACTTGACGTAATGAGTACTGATTGTCACATGCAGCTGATGAATCACTAAATTCTCCCTCTGAAACTAATAATACATTATGTGTTTACTAAATTGAATTTAAATTTAAAAAACCTCTTTTTTATTTATTTAAAAATAATTAATTTTTAAACTTTTTCAAGTTTTAATTTGCTTTCCAATATAGTTAGCATGCAGTGTCATATTAGTTTCAGGTGTACAATGTAGTGATTCAACAACTCCATACATCCCCTCGTGCTCATCACAACAGGTGCACTGCTTAATCCTTATTAACTATTTCCCTCTTCCCCCTACCACCTCCCTTCTGGCAACCAGAAGTTTGTTCTCTGTAGTGAAGAGTCTGTTTCTTGGTTTCTCTCTCTCTTTCTCTCTTCCCTTTGCTCAGAAAATCTCCCTCTTTAAAACTCTGGGATGTATGACTAAAGGTGCTTGGAAAAAATGTAGCCTTTGGCAGTGCAAAAATGGTTTGCATTAGTGGATTTCACCTGTGTGGATGTGGAGCCAAACCTGGTGATACTGGGATGCCCTAATGATTCCTTGGATGGGAACTTCCCACCGAGAGTGGGGCTTTATCTCTAAGTGGAACATTTGTGGGTTAAGGTTCATTAGCTTCAAAATAAATCTGTCTTTGCCAGACTCCAGTACATTTCTCTATGTATTCTGGTCTTCCCTTTATGGCCTTTGGTAAAATTCTGTAATTTTCTTCCTGTAGGTTTTGAATTTTCTTCTTTATTTCTATTTCTAGACATAATAGTTGTTGTTTCATTATTGTCTAGATTCTTTATTTCTCTTTTCCTTCCTTCCTCCCTTCCTTCCTTTCTTTTTTCCTTCCTTCCTTCCTCCCTTCCTTCCTTCCATCCTCTTTTGAGAGTAATAGTTTGAACTTAACTGATTTCTTCATGCTTATTTTTATCTTCAGCCACTTTGCTCATTTAATTCTCATTTAGATAAAAAAAAATTGCCAGTTAATTTTGGATTTTCTACATAATCATATCATGTGCAGAACACAACAGTTTTCTTTGTCTTGTTTATTTTTCCTCTTCTTATTTATTTATTTATTTATTTGTCTGTGTTGACAAATACTTTCAGTAGAATATTGAATGGTTAGGGTAGTAGTAGTTGGCCTTGTCCTTTAAATGCTTTATCATTAAACATGATGCTTGTTAAAGAGTGCTAAAAAAATAGAAGTTGGCATGTTTTCTTCGATGACTAATTTGCTAAACATTCTTTAAAAATGACAAATTGGGGGGCGCCTGGGTGTCTCAGTGGGTTAAAGCCTCTGCCTTAGGCTCAGGTCATGATCTCAGGGTCCTGGGATCGAGCCCCACATTGGGTTCTCTGCTCTGCAGGGAGCCTGCCTCCCTTCTCTGTCTCAGCCTGCCTCTCTGACTACTTGTGATCTCTGTCTGTCAAATAAATAAATAAAATTTTTAAAAAAATTACAAATTCATTTTGAATTTTATCAAATCATTTTGATCTCTATTAAGATTATCATATTGGTTTCTAATGAAATACATTAAAGCAATTATATATATTAATATATATTTATATATAAGGCATAATATTAAGGGTACCCCATATTAAAGCAATTCTTAACATAAACAGCTTTTTAAAAAAGATTTTATTTATTTATTTGACACAGAGAGAGAGAGAGAGAGATCATAAGTAGGCAGAGAAGCAGGCGGGGGGGGGGAAGCAGGCTCCCTGCTGAGCAGAAAGTCCAATGCAGGGCTCAATGCCAGGACCCTGAGATCATGACCTGAGCCAAGGCAGAGGCTTAACCCACTGGGCCACCCAGGTGCCTCCATAAATAGCTTTATAATAACAATTTTGAATTAATCGCATTCTTTTTTTTAATAGCCACATATCTTTTTTTTTTTTTAAGATTTTATTTATTTATTTGACAGACAGAGATCACAACCCACTGAGCCACCCAGGCGCCCTTAATCTTGCTTTCTTAACATGATAGTTATTTGGACATAACATACTATAATTTAACACATATTGTTAAGTTTGATTGGATAATATTAAATTAAGATTTTTGCCCTTACATTCACAAGTCAGAAGAGTCTATTACTCTATTTTCTGGAATTGTTCTTCTTGATTTGGCTATTATTATTTTAGCTAGCAGAATGGATTAACTTTTCATTTCTTTCTGTTCTAATGACACATTCTGTTCTGTATGGTCTCTTTCTTTAATATTTTTACCCATGAATCTATTTGGGATTGGTGTTTCTTTTTCTTTTCTCATCTTTTTTTCCCACTTAAAAATAAAGATTTGTCTGCCTTTGTAATTTCTTTCAAGGTTTAATATATTCTCAGTTGTTTTTTTTTTTTACTTTTTCTTAAGCCAGTTTTAATAATTAAAAAAGTCTCCTCTATAATTCTGTTTCCTTTTTTATTCTCCATTTTCTTTTATCTTTATTCATTCCTTTCATCTGTTACCTGTAGGTATACTTTGATCTTTTTCCAGAATCTTGAGTTAAAAATTTAGATAATTTATTTTTTGTCTTTTTCTTTTTTATTTTTATTTATTTATTTATAAAAAAAATTATTTATTTTTATTTCTTTTCAGCGTAACAATATTCATTGTTTTTGCACCACACCCAGTGGTCCATGCAATCCATGCCCTCTCTAATACCCAACACCTGGTTCGCCCAATCTCCCACCCCCCGCCCCTTCAAAACCCTCAGATTGTTTTTCAGAGTCCATAGTCTCTCATGGTTCACCTCCCCTTCCAATTTCCCTCAGCTCCCTTCTCCTCTCCATCTCCCCTTGTCCTCCATGCTATTTGTTATGCTCCACAAATAAGTGAAACCATATGACAATTGACACTCTCTGCTTGACTTTTTCACTCAGCATAATCTTTTCCAGTCCCATCCATGTTGATACAAAAGTTGGGTATTCATCCTTTCTGATGGAGGCATAGTACTCCATAGTGTATATGGACCACATCTTCCTTATCCATTCGTCCGTTGAAGGGCATCTTGGTTCTTTCCACAGTTTGGCGACCATGGCCATTGGGGTACAGATGGCCCTTCTTTTCACTCCATCTGTATCTTTGGGGTAAATACCCAGTAGAGCAATTGCAGGGTCACAGGGAAGCTCTATTTTTAATTTCTTGAGGAATCTCCACACTGTTCTCCAAAGTGGCTGCACCAACTTGCATTCCCACCAACAGTGTAAGAGGGTTCCCCTTTCTCCACATCCTCTCCAACACATGTTGTTTCCTGTCTTGCTAATTTTGTCCATTCTAAGTGGTGTAAGGTGGTATCTCAATGTGGTATTAATTTGAATCTCCCTGATGGCTAGTGATGATGAACATTTTTTCATGTGTCTGATAGCCATTTATTTGTATGTCTTCATTGGAGAAGTGTCTGTTCATATCTTCTGCCCATTTTTTATATGATTGTCTGTTTTGTGTGTGTTGAGTTTGAGGCATTCTTTATAGATCTTGGATATCAACCTTTTGTCTGTACTGTCATTTGCAAATATCTTCTCCCATTCCGTGGGTTGCCTCTTTGTTTTGTTGACTGTTTCCTTTGCTGTGCAGAAGCTTTTGTTCTTGATGAAGTCCCAAAAGTTCATCTTCACTTTTGTTTCCTTTGCTTTTGGAGACATATCTTGAAAGAAGTTGCTGTGGCTGATATTGAAAAGGTTACTGCCTATGTTCTCCTCTAGGATTCTGGTGGATTGCTGTCTCACGTTGAGGCCTTTTATCCATTTCGAGTTTATCTTTGTGTACGGTGTAAGAGAATGGTCAAGTTTCATTCTTCTACGTATAGCTGTCCTAGCAACAGCAATCAGACAACAAAGAGAAATAAAAGGTATCCAAATTGGCAATGAAGAAGTCAAACTCTCTCTCTTTGCAGATGACATGATTCTTTATATGGAAAACCCAAAAGACTCCACCCCCATACTACTAGAACTCATACAACAATTCAACGATGTGGCAGGATACAAAGTCAACGTACAGAAATCAGTGGCTTTCTTATACACTAACAATAAAAATACAGAAAGGCAAATTAGAGAATTGATTCCATTTACTATAGCACCAAGAACCATAAGATGCCTGGGAATAAACCTAACCAAAGAGGTAAAGGAACTGTACTCGAGGAACTACAGAACACTCATGAAAGAAATTGAAGAAGACACAAAAAGCTGGAAGACCATTTTCCATGCTCTTGGATTGGAAGAATAAACATTGTTAAAATGTCTATACTGCCTAGAGCAATCTATACTTTTAATGCCATTCCGATCAAAATTCCACTGGTATTTTTCAAAGAGCTGGAGCAAATAATCCTAAAATTTGTATGGAATCAGAAGAGACCCCGGATCACTAAGGAAATGAAAAACAAAAATAAAACTGGAGGCATCACGTTACCTGATTTCAAGCTTTACTACAAAGCTGTGATCACCAAGACAGCATGGTACTGGCATAAAAACAGACACATAGACCAGTGGAACAGAGTAGAGAGACCAGATATGGACCCTCAATGCTATGGTCAAATAATCTTCGACAAAACAGGAAAAAATATACAGTGGAAAAAAGACAGTCTCTTCAATAAATGGTGCTAGGAAAACTGGACAGCTATATGCAGAAGAATGAAACTCGACCATTCTCTTACACCGTACACAAAGATAAACTCAAAATGGATAAAAGACCTCAACATGAGACAGGAATCCATTAGAATCCTAGAGGAGAACATAGGCAGTAACATCTTTTTTATTTTTAAATTTAATTTGAGTTCAATTAATTAACATATAGAGTATTATTAGTTTAGAGTTCAATGATTCATCAGTTGTATGTAACACTCAGTGCTCATTATATCACATGCCCTCTGTAATGCCCATCACTCAGTCACCCCATCCTCTTTTTTTTAAAGATATTATTTATTTATTTGATGGACAGACAGAGAGCACAGCAGGGGGAGCAGCAGAGGGAGAGGGAGAATTAGGCTCAATTCCAGGACCCTGAGATCATGACCTGAGTTGGAGGCAGAGGCTTAATCAACTGAGCCACCCAGGGGCCCCACCCCATCCTCTTTTTCATTTTTAGATAAATGCAGGAATGTTGTAAGTTTTTCTTTGAGTATAGCTTAGTTGTCATCTCATATACTTCAATATAAAATATTTCATGGTTTATTAATAAAGAGTATATAATTTATAATTGATACTTAGTAGCAATTTGGATCAGTGTTTTAAAGTTTCAAGTAGTTCTTATTTTCATCTTTTTTCTCCTCCTAATCCTAATTTTTGTACCAAAAAAAAAAGGAAACATCATATCGACTAGATGACTTCTTCAAATTTGTTGATAATGCTAAATATTTAATTTTTTGTTGTTATTATTGTATTGGACACATCAATAACTGATGACAGCAACTTGAAATCCTGTATAATATTAAGAGTGTTAATGTCTTGTTTTGGTTTTGTCAGTTTTTGCTTTATGAATTTTGAGGCTACTTTATTAGGTACATTCAAGTTTAGAATTATTAAATCTTTCTGAAGATGTGGATATTTTATCATAATGCTCTGGTCTTCTCTATTCCTAATGTTTTTTTGTCTTTAAATCTATTTTTGTCTGCTTTTAACATAGTTTATCTGGCTTCCTTCTGATTAGTATTTACTTGACATTTATTTTTCCAACCTTTCTTTCAGCTGTTACCTTTCTTTTTTTGTATTTCTTTTAGCCTTTAGCTTAAGTTGTAGGTGTGGCTTGTTAGTAGTGTAGAGCTGGATTTTGTGTTTTGTTTTATTTTAATCTGGCCAGCTCCACTTGTTTGGTGAATTTCATCTATTCTTGTATGTTGTGGTTATTGAAACATTTGAACTTGCTTATTCCCACCCTACATTTTTATTTGACTTGACCCACTTTTTAAAAATATTTCTTTTTTCTCCTTTATTGCCACTGATTAGATTGGGTAAAGTTTCATGATTTATTTTTCTTATTAGATTTTTTCCCTCTTCTGTGGGTTTGTAGTTTATGCATTTATATAATTTGTGTATTTCATTTCTGTTTTATATTACATATTTTTATTGTAATATTAATGAATCCCTAATTATTTTAACCAATATATAGAGGATAGAACAATGTCTAAAGCCCAGCTCACCTTTGGGGGAAATACAAATGGGTGGAGGAGAATGCAGAATGCCCATGGGTCATAGAAACCTCTGACTAGAGTCCAAGCGGCAGGAAATCTCTGGAGTTTTCATAAGGTTTTAAGGAGAAGGAGGAGGAGCAGAAAGTAAATGAGACAGGCAAAAAGAGCAACTGGGCAGGGCACAGAAGAGCACAGAGTCTCAGAGGCATATATATTCACTTCTCATTGGGACGCAGCTTACCAATTTCCCTGTGAGTGTATGTGAGTGTGTGTGTGTGTATGTGTGTGTGTGCCTGAGTGTGTATATGCCTGAAAGTATGTGTGTGTGTATTTGTGTGAGTGTATGTTTGTGAGTGTGTGTGTCTGAGTATTTGTATGTGGCTGAAAGAATGTGTGTGAGTATGTGTGTGAGAGTGTGTATGTGTGTGAATGTGTGCCTGAGCATATATTTGCATGTGAATGTCGTTTGTGAATGTGTGTAAGTGTGTGAATGTGTGTTGAGTGTGTGTATGTGAGTGTGTATATGTGTGAGGGTGAACATGTGTGTGAATCTATTCATATGTGTGAATGTGTGCTTTTGTGTGCATGAGCCTGAGAGCTTGTGTGAGGGTGCATGTGTGTGAGTGTGTGCCTGAATGTGTTTGCATGTGAGTGTGTATATTTGTGGTTGTATGTATGCAAGTGTGTGAGTGTGTGCCCTGGTGTGTGAATGTGCCTGAGAGTGTATGAGAGTGTGTGTGCATGTGAGAGAGTTTGAGTTTGTATGTGTGTGTGTGTGTGTTATGCTTGGCACTGAAGACACAGAGAGGCAGAGTGGGAAGGAAGCCAGAAAGTACATCTGAGGGTAAAGAAGGGCTCATTTTCATGAATTACCAACAATAGCAAAGTTTGAAAGGAAAGAAGCTGGTAGAGGAGGCTGGCAAGTGTGGCCATTACTGTCACAGCACAAGAAAATGTTGAAGGCAATATCTGAATTGTAGGTTTCTTTCTAGAGACAAATGGGTCAGGAGAAATTGAATTTCCATGGATCAGAGGTATAGGTTGATAGCAGTAGAGACCTAGACAGGCCAGACTGGTGTAGTTTAAAAATATCTCTTCTTTCACAATGAAATCCTGGATGACATTATTTCTGAGATTTTTATCCTGTGCTATTGTTACTCTTTTTTTTGTACACTAGCTATTAGTACAAAAATCAGTTTTTGACAATAGTTGTTAAAGAAGTTTTGGGTCTCATCTCAATGTAATCTATACCCTGATTAAATTATAAACAGATTTCTAGGATTCAATAATGATAGTCCACATGGTGTAGAAAAGTAGGATTCAAATAGAATAATCTCTTGTTCAGTGACAGGAGTGCTAGTGACATGTCAGCTTATGAGAAACAGATATGGTAAAATAAAATACCCCATGTCTAGTTTATTTCTCTTCACAAGGCAGAGTTATGAAATCTTTTCCTGAATGAACTGATGCACAAAATGGAGTTAGTGTGATTAAAAAAATATTATGTTTTTCATTTTAAACTGTATTTTTTGTTGCTTTTATCCCCATCTGTGTTGATGTCTTCCTACTCAACTCATGACAGATGAGTTTTTAAGGTATGGACACTCTTCCAACACAAGGTAGCAGTTAAGTGAACCCTCCTTGAAATCAGATTGACAGGGACTTTAACCTACCATTTCCAGTCCTGTAGTCAAGTTGTTAACTTCTTTAAGTCCAGTTTTCTTATTGGAAAAATGACACTAATAATCTACCTCCGGTTTTTTTTTTTTTTTTTTGTGAGTGGACCAAATGAGATATAAAAATATAAGGCAGCATGGGATACTTAATGAGTACTCAATAAATATTCTCTTTCTTGTTGCTCATGTCTGCAAAACCTTAATTTCATCCTTTTTTTTTTTTGCTTTAAATGCTGAAAGAAGATTGAAAATGGCATATCATAAAATGACATAGAACCATTTAGAAAAATGGGGAGGTATTTATATCTTTAGTTAGTGATATTTAAACATCTGTGGAAGCCAACAACATTCTATGTCCTTCAAGTATTTCATGGAAGCAATGGGATTCCTGCTGGGACGTGGTCTTGCCAAACCCCTTAGAGTCCCCCAAATAGTCTTTTCAAAGACTCTTGTCTCTATTGCTTAGGGCCATGTTCTGCCAGAAAGCTGCGTTCCTCAGTCAGGTCACTAAGTTTGACCCCCAAGAAAAAGAACACCAAGGTATCTATCCAACTCTCAAAAGCTTTACTTGTGCTCCCAGCTGTGACCAAAAGAGCCTTCCTTCCATGCTGTTTTTGAAAGAAAGGAAGAGCTTTTCAGAAACCACACTTGAGTCCATGGCAGAGTGAAAGGGGCAGGAAGCATCAGGCCAGTTTCCAGATTTCTCTCTGGTCCAGATTATTGAGATTTACATCCAACCTCTGGGACAGTTTATCCAAAAGCTGTTAGGATAATTTGGGTTTCACACAGAGTTATAAAAACATAGTATGAGCCTGATGTCTTTATTTCCCATGGAGTCTTGTTGACGGAAAGCAAAGCATACTTGTGTCCCAAATCCTGAAGCAATAGGGCCCATAATGGGGAAATATGCCTGTCTCTCATCAAGACCAGATAGTAACAAAGAATAATTCCCTCCCTTTTTTTCCCACATTCACTTATGTAAGTTGGTCAAACTGGCATCTACTCACCAGTAGATTTTTAGACCTAAGAGATATAGAATAATCTTTCTTCAGATGCTACCCCTGTTCCTATGAAATCCTTCTGTTCTTAGAAAACATCCATTCAAATAAATTAATGAGGCTACTGAAGGAGTGGAGGGGGCAGTAAGACTCATTATGTCAGAGACTAAGAAGGTTCGCATAATTCTTAGCTCTACGGGGTGTATTAGTCTGATAGTGGCTGCAATACTTCTGTGTAATAAATTTTCAAAATCTCAGCAACACAAAACAACAATTATTAATATTTTCTTAATCATAGGACTGCAGATCAGTGAGAGAAGCTTGATTCCAAGTGTCTAGTGGGTTCAGGTTTCCTGCATCTGTCTTTAATGCTGGAGTAGGTGACTCAGGATGTAATCTTTTCATGGTGGTGGTAGAAACTCAAGAAGGATGGGAAGAAACATGTAATGTTTCTTAAAGCCTAGGCTCTGAACTAGCACACTGTCACTTCTGCCCATTTCATTGGCTAAAGTACCTTACAGGGTCAGGCCCATTGTCAGTGGGTGAAGAAGTAAAGTCAATTCACCATGACTCATGGCAAGAGTGGGAAGGAGGCAAGAATTATGAACAGAGAATACAGTGCAACCCACAGGGCAACTCAGACAATGTCAGCCTAAGAGGATCAAGATAAACCTTACTTTCTTAGTACCTTGGGTGACATTACATAATCTAGCTAAATGACCTACAACTGAGGGGAGATTGTGTATTAAAAATTCCAATCCCAGCAGCCTGAGATGCAGCCCGGGCTTATGAATTCTGAAAAACTTCTTCAGGAAATGTTATTGCTCTGAGTGTCACCCCCCATCTCAAGTTATAAGCAATGCATTAACCAGACATCTTTATGGCATGCAAATCTATATTCTGTTGACTATGAGATAATAGAACTTAAGGAGAATTTTCCCAGGTCACAATTTGGGAATTGTAATGTACCTAACAAATGGAGCCTGCTTGTGAGAGGAAATTACCCTTCAACTCCTCAGAGTTACTGCAAATGGGAAAGACTTTCATTTGAGGAGTGCTGAAGAATTTGAAAGCAAGCCTACATCTCCAGACTTCATGACTCACCCCGCCCCCCCGACCCTTCCAACCCCCCGTGTATCAGCTGAGAGCAGGCAGACACAGAGAATGATGTCACATGGCATGACTAGCACTGGAAGCTGGCTTTCCCTCTCTCATCTTATCATTTTTGTGTAATAACAATACGATGGCATTTTGGATCCAGATGCAAATGACATTTGCATTTTGGTATGAACTTCTTGGTTTTCCCCCTCACAAATTTTGTTCATAAGAATTTCCTCCCAGAGTGGCAGTGATTGGCCAATCCCCTCCTGCTTGGCGGCTCATGAACCACTGACTTCACTCTGCAGCCATGGACGGTGACATCTTAGCACAGGTCACATGGGCTGGGATCTAGTGTTTGGCTGCCACATGTCATCCAAGTGGCTTTGGGCTTGTTGGCAAGTCATCACTTCAGCTTCTCCCAGGAGGAAATATCCTCTTTAGTGTGTCCATGAAAGATCAGTAAGGACACAGACAGAGATGGCTGTGCCAGGCATTGAGGACGCAGAGAAATAAGAGGTTTCTGTCCCTGTGACGCCTCAGTCTAGCAGAACATACTGAATTGTAAATACATAATTTCTTTATTTTTTATTTTATTTTATTTTTAAATTTAATTTTATTTTTTCTAATAACTTTGTTTTTTTATGTTACATTAGTCGCTGTACAGTACATCATTAGTTTTTGATGTAGTGTTCCATGACTCATTGTTTGCAGATAACATTCAGTGCTTTTCAAAAGAATGTGACAAGATGTGATGAGCAAAAGATGATTACCCTGTTCACACTGAGTCTGAGTATTTATTTATTTATTTTTAAGATATTTATTTATTTATTGATTTATTTGAGAGAGAGAGAGAGAGAGAGAGATTGCACAAGCAAAGGTAGGAACAGAGAGAGAAAGAGGTAGACTCCCCACTGAGAAAGGAGTCCGTTGTGGGACTCAATCCCAGAACCCTGGGGTCATGGCCTGAGCCAAAGGCAGATGCTTAACCTACTGAGCCACCCAGGTGCCCTGAGACTGGGCATTTAAATAAAGACCTGAGTTTAGGATTTTTGTCACAAGTTCTCACTTTGCTATTCCTGGGGCACCTTTGAAAAGAACCATTTAGAATTGAGCCCACAGCAAGTTAGTGACCTCTGCCTCAACCACCTTATAAGTAGTAGGTGCTAGCTTGCTTTTTCTCCATCTCCTGCTTGCTTGTGACCTAGGAGAGAAGACGGCCATTCCCTGATTCACTGTGTGCCCCCACCTGCCCCATTCTGGAATAATGTATTCTGTAAAGGATACATTCTGTAATGTATTTTGTAAGGAATACCTCTGTGACTTTATTTCCTTTCTGAGGGTGCATTGGAACTGTGCCTCAGTCAAGAGACCTTACGGTTTTTACTTCACCCAAGTAGGAGCTTGGAGGCTGAGGAGCTACCTGCCCATTCTATGTGGGTGATTTGTGCCTCCCCAGTCATCAGGTCTTAATCTACATCAATTTAATATTGGCTGTTCCAAGCACTTCTTAAAGGTAGGTGGTAATCTCATTTTACAGATGACATTGCAACTCAGTGAGCAAGGGTCCATGGCAAGTTAACAGCTGAATTGAGATTCCAACTCAGACCAATATTTGTCTCCCAAGGTTTTGCTCTTCTCATCACTTGGCTCATGGAGAGTGAAGCATCCCATTTTGGGGGAACTTGGTACCCCCAAAATCTCATCTTTAACAGTCTCCTCACCTAACATAATTCTCATCTCCTATGTTCATATCTTTGCTCTCTCTACTTGAGCAGGAACCATGTCTTATAAGAATTTGAATCCCCTGAAGCAATGATATGCTACTGGATACTAATAGATACTCAAAAATAGTATTAAGATAAATAAAAACCGAAAAATTAGAACTACTAACACAGCTTCAAAGAGCGTACCCTGCATTGCAAAGCCAAATGGAAGTGTGCTTGAGGTGATTAGCTGCTGTGTTTTTATTTTTTGGGGGGGGGTGTCTGAATTGTCCCTGTTATTCTTCTCTTCCTGATTAGTGAGCACCAAGGGATGAAGGATCAGATGAAAAAATCAGTGTCAAAAAAATTAGCTTGGCCTGTGTGGTGATGAGCACAGGGTGTTATACGCAACCAATGAATCATTGAGCACTACATCAAAAACTAGTGATGTATTACAAGCTGGCTAATTGGACATAACAATAAAAAATAAATTAAAAAATTAGCATCAAAAGCACATTAAAAAAAGACAATTATCAAGTCATTTCAACTGCTCACAAAAAAGAAATATGTTCTTCCCTTTTCTTATTTTATTTAAAGTCCTCATTGACTTTCCTAAAGTCCCAGGTTCCACTTAATCTCTGTGCTGGTCAAGATAGCAGTCCTCATTCCCTAATCTTCTCTTTCCACCCAGTGGTCACTCTTTGAAGTCACAGAGAATGCCATGCACACAAGGAAGCCATTAGTAGAGTCCCAGCCTATATAGCCTACCATAAATTAGAATGCTAAGGAAGGCTTTTCATCCACTGCAAAGCCACTCATGCTGACTGCTGGCAGTGCCTTCCCATCGATGACAGGTCACCAAAGAGTTCTCTCTACACAGCTCATTTCTGGTGGCAGCAATATTCCTGTCTGACTTCTGAAGTGATTTTTGCAATGCACCCGGCTGCCAGAGGCAGAGATTCTGGAATGAGAGTTTTAGCATCAGTTCCTTACCCCAGCCTGCCCTTTCTCTCTGCTGCAGAAGGGCTGGGGGGCCAACCTTGTGTGGGGCTCCCTTACTGCCTTTCTTCCTTGAACCAGGAACGTCACAACCTAGTTATATATTTACACTTCGAAGACTCCTGCTGTGCTTATGTGCTTCAGTTCAAGTTGATTTTACTTTTATATCTGAAGAAAAGTGTTGAATTTATTGAAAAGTGTGAAGTTTGCATTTATTGTAATGATGAAATCGGTTTTCTTAAGAATTTCACGTATGTCAAAGCATAAAATTATTTTAAATAAAATGTTTCTATGAATATAAAATATCTACTGATTGTTATAACACAGTATCCAGAGGGTGGCAGATTCTAGGATATGAAATACTAAGAAGATATTTGCTCATCTTATTCCTAGGTTAAATCTGGAGAAGAGGGTGTGGTGGAATGAATGGTGAATTATGGCATTCTTGTTAAGAATGTTAAGAAACTCTGTTAAGAGTATAGGAAGTGAGTAATTACCCCCAATGTTCATAGCAGCAATGTTCACAGTCACCAAACTGTGGAAAGAGCCAAGATGCCCTTCAACAGACGAATGGATAAAGAAGATATGGTCCAAATATGCAATGGAATATTATGCCTCTATCAGAAAGAATGAATACCCAACTTTTGTATCAACATGGACAGGACAGGGGAGATTATCCTGAGTGAAATAAGTCAAGCAGAGTCAATTATCATATGGTTTCACTTACTTGTGGAGCATAAGGAATAACATGGAGGACATTAGGAGAAGGAAAGGAAAAGTGAATTGGGGCAAACTGGGGTGGGGAGAGAAAAACCATGAGAGATTGTGGACTCTGAGAAACAAACTGAGGGTTTTGGAGGGGAGGGGATGGGGGGTTAGGTGAGCCTGGTGGTGGGTACTAAGGAGAGCATGTATTGCATGGAGCACTGGGTGTGGTGCATAAACAATGAATCTTGGAACACTGAAAAAATAAAAATAAAATAAAAAGAGTATAGGGAAGTGAGACACAGAACACAGCCCATAATGGGTGTATCACCAGTCCATCTGTCTCCGTGGGCCACTGGACTAAAGCCATCTGGAGAACCCTAGAAAATAGTATGGAACACGACTAGACCTCAGGGAGCTGGGGTATTTGCACACCAAGTCCAGCTGGTCATTGTGAGGGCTATTCCTAAAATACACTTCTGGCCTGCCACATGGTGGAAAATGCTGGAGAATTCCCTGTAGTTGAGAAATGCAGGTGCTGGTGTTTGGAAGACGGGCAGCACTTCCGGAGGTGACGGAGGTGTGGGGACATGGGTGAAACATCAGATTCTGTGCCTTCTAGATTCACCCTCCATACCTGCATGCAAGTTGTACCTTGTAGACAAATGGCGACTCTGTCTAATCAAGAAAGTCATAGCAGAATTATAACCTGTATCTTTGTGGTAATTGCATAGTCTCATTTGGTCTGGTGGTTTTACCCAGAGCATCACAGGACACAGACATTGTGAATATACAGCCTTGTTGGTAAAGACATAAAAACACATGTTCAGATTACTTTTTCTATTAGTAAATTCATCTTATTCTTTCAAAGTCACCGTGTCTTGCTGTCATATGTCATTCTCACTTGGATTCTGATGTGCCTTCACCAGCAAGAGAATAATGGCTGAGAGCAAGATAGTATTCTGGGAATGCATGATTCCCAGGTGCCCAAGCACAGGGTGTTATGTGCAGGACACATGGGACTCATGGGAATGACATCCCACCCACCTTGAGCGTGGCTGTTGTGTGTACTACTTGCGGCTGATTGGATGGAACACCAGAAAGGCATTTCAGGTGGAATGTTCTTCTGGACAATTGAATGAACTCCCAGGGCATAGAGAATTTGCTTCAAGTCAGATGCATCCCTGATAACTGAAAATCCCTGTCAATAATAAGGGGGGAGAAAGATAGGCCCAAGTTTTTAGTTCTTTTCATCTGTTTTTCAGTTTGTTAATGGAATTCATTCATTGAGTCAATAAATCTCACTTGAGGACCTGTCCTACTCTGGCATTGGGGACGCAGCAGTTCAAACTGATAAAATCCCACCTTTAAGGACCCTCATTTTTGGTGAGAAGAGATGAACACAAACAGACAAACCAGCAGCTAAATAAACACTGTGATAGGGGTGAGTAATGTTAGGGAGAGAGATGAGACAGGGTAGGTAGATGGAAAGTAGAGGGCTTTAGGATGAGAGATTTATCCAGATGCTGGCCAGGGGATCCTGGCAGATAAAATGCCTTTGAGGCTAGACCCATGGGGATGGAAGGAAGGGCTTGGATAGTCCAGGCTCACTGTTTTCCCAGAAGCCAGAGAACAGAAAAACTCATAACCTGAAGCCAGGGTAAGAACCAGGGGTGGGACTGAGCAGGGGAGTTGAGGAATGAGTTCCTGGAGGTGAGCCTATCAATTGTGCGGTGCCTGTGAGAATGTTGGCTCTCACCTTGAGTGATGTGGGAAGCAGAGGCCTGACATTTTCTGATTTTGGTTAGAAATGTATCACTCAAGAGCTCAGGGGAAGCAAAGCTGGGGGAAGTAGCAATAAAGCTATAGAGACAGTTTTATGACAATTTTGTTCATATCTCTCATGTGCAAAATCCTCTAGCTCTGTCTTTCCTACTGCCAAGGACTGAATTTATCCTCTCCAAATTCTTGTGTTGATGTCCTAACCTCCTAAGTGGTGGTATTTGGAAATAGGGCATTTGGGAGATAATTATGTTTGAATGAGGTCATGAGGATGGAGATTTTATGATGAGATTGGTGCCATTAGAGGAAGAGGAAGAGACACCAGGGCTCTCTGCCAGGCAAAATACAAGGAAGAGATGGCCCTGTGCAAGGGAGGATGAAAGCGCTCACCAGGAAGTGACCATGCTGGCAACTTGGTCTTGGACTTCCAGCCTCCAGAACTGAGAAGAAATAAATCTCTGTGGTTGTTTAAAGCCACACAGTCTCTCTCTCTCTCTCTTCCTTCCTCCCTTCCCCTCTTCCCTCCCTTCCTTCCATCCATCCTTCCTTCCTTCCCTCACTCCTTCCTTCCCTCCTGCCCTCCTTTTTCTTCTTTCTTTCCCTCCCTCCTCCTTTCTTCCTTCTTTCCTTTCTCCCTCCCTCCTTCCCTCTTCCTTCCTTCCTTCTTTCCTTCCTTCCTTCCTTCCTCTCTCCCTCCCTCCCTTCCTCCCTCCCTCCTTCCCCCATAGCCAAGCATTTCTTTATCACTGATAGTATTTTCAGAAATTCACATTCAAAGCATAAAAAAATGTCTTGTAAAGCCCATATGGATTCATCTGGAAGTAGAATGTGATGCACACAAAGGAAATCCAGGATGGCGAGGAGATGTGTGGAGACCGGGTGGTGGCTGCAGGTGGGGCGGAGGCTGCAGTTGGCTTTGTCTGATGTGGGGGCTGGGTCTTCCCATGAGAAATGCAGTAAGGGCAGGCAGTCACTGTGCCCTAGACTTGAAACAAGCAGTAGAGGCCTGGGGACTGACTCCTGTGCTGACAGGGAGAGCCTGAGAACTGAGAGAAAAGAAATCTCTCATGTTTGCAGTTACATAGTCTGTGGTGCTTTGTGCTGGCAGCCCAAGCAGACTCATACATGAGCCACTTATATTCCCTTTGCCTAAAGTGGCTGGCAGAAGTCAGTGGCAGCAGGGAGCTCTCCAGCGAGTGGTACTTGGGGATTTAGGGTGATTGTCGGGTGGACAGAAGGGCTTAGAAGGAAGGCCACAGGGAGGCCAGCAGGGCTAAGTGGGCCCTGGGGAGGGGGCTGAGATTTCACCTTCTGTAGGTGGGGAGCCTTTGCCAGGGTTGGGGGGAGGAGCCAGATAGTGATGTTTGTTACAAAAAGATGGTGCTGGCTGCTGAGTCCCCACCCCCACCCCCCCAAGGCAGGACTGCAAGTGAGGAGCCCAGGAGAGATGGTCAGTCCCAGTGCAGACCCGGGACTTCAGTGGCCCAGAGGGGTGGCTACAATGGGGAAGGGGACAATGGAATTGGGGAATATTTTGGAGGTACAAAGACTTGTGGATTGAATGTGTGTGGGGGGCTAGGGGTCGTTGAGGGTGGAGACAGCCAGGTAGTGCTGGGTTCAGGCTCATGTAAATGGTGGGGTAGAACAGCAGGCAGGTGGGGTGAGAGTCGGTGACCACCAGAAACTATACAGCAGCTGGGTCACAGGGACATGGCCAGGATCAGATGCTGAAGGAATGCATGGAGAAATACCATGAGCCTGGGGCCTGATGGGTAGCAGGAAAGAGTAACAAAGCAGAGGAAGTGGGGGTGGAGATGTGTGGGAAGAGCCCTGGCTCAGTCTTGCTTGGGTTTCCTTGGACGTGTGCAGACTAGCAGTTGACAAACAGAAATAAATGTCATGTGGCATCTGCTGTAATAACTACAGTCCAAGTCTTCTTTCTGAATTTAGGGTTTTAAGGACTGAACATTAAATTCCCTTTTTAAAAACAGAATTTTCAAATATAGACTGGTTCACCATTAGGAAAGTGTATCTCAAGATGACTCCTAAAGCCCCTTTCTTTCTTTTCCCTTTCCTTTTCTTTTTTTTCTAACAAGCTCTACGCCCAAAGTGGGGCTTGAACTCATGACCCAGAGACCAGGAGTCGCATGTTCCACTGACAGAGCCAGCCAGGTGCTCCCCCTAATTCCTTTCAACCCTGAAATTCCAATGATCAGATACCAGAGCTTTAGCAATGCTGGATGTATATATTTCTTAGCCATAACAGTCCATTTCTTAGTTTAACCTTGTGAATTTTTTTCAAAACCAGTTTCAGTGGCTTTTTGTGAATTTTTGACATGTGCCATTGAATTTCTGACAGGTGAAGTCAAATTTTAAATCTTAAGGGGAAAAAAAATGTTGCTGTCCTGTTGCCAGTAGACAATTCGCATATACAGGGGAGTTTGCCTTTGGAGACTATATATATATATGTGTGTGTGTATATATATATATATATATACACACACAATCATATATTCATATCAATTCATGAATCAATCATATTTCTTGAATTTAATTTTATGAGCTTCATATGTATGAATGACTTCATAAATTTGATTTTTTAAGATTAATTACTTTTTTTGAGAAGGAGAGAGAGAGTACACAGTGGGTAGGGGCAGAGAGAGAGGGAAAAATTCTTAAGCAAACTCTGTGCTGTGTGTGGAGCCTGGACATGGGGCTTGATCTCATAATCCTGAGATCATGATCTGAGCTAAAACCAAGTTAGATGCTTAGCTGACTGTGCCACCGAGGTATCCTATATACATTCTATTTTTAAAGTATTGAGAACATTCCAAAAAATGATTTAACTGATTTTTCCAAATCACAAAGAGAAAGTTTCTTTGTTTTCCTGTCTAGTATTTGAAACAATTTAAACACTATGTTATTTTCCTGATACCCCTTTGAGTTAGGTAGGTGAGAACTGTAATGCAATTTGTTTCTACTGAATAAAAAACTAAATAGGAGATAAGACATAGTGCTCTTGTAACCCAAATTCTGCGTAGATGTTGCACTCAACAGGAGGGGCTCTTTGCATCTACTTAAGGATGGACTGGATGGCATAGTAAGTTTCTTCCCATCATGTTGGCCAAACTCTATTTGGATACTGTGAAATGCTGTTTGATTGCTTAAATGCTGTTTGTTAAGTTTTAACTTACTAAAATAAATTCTTGTCATTCTAGGAACCCCAAAAGTAGTTTATTACATTAATTAAAAAGTGATCGGAAAACTTATTCAGTGATGCATAGGAAAGAATCTTTAATCCTAGCCATGGCTATTTCACCATGTCAATTTTACATTTCTTCTTGAGCAAACTATATACAAATAGGTAGATACAGGAATAACATAAATCAAAATGAATGGCTGGAAAGCAGGCAATGCAGGAGATATGGTTATTTGGCATTACCACAATTTTTCAGAAGTACTCAGTTTTTATACTGTAAAAACAAGCCCCAAACTCTATCCACTGAAATCGATTTGAATGTGGAGTTTAATGCTGTTAATAGCCCATACATAATTTACTCAAATATTTGAAGTTCTAGATGGTTTCATTCTGTTTTAAAGAAGCCTAACTTATTTGCAAATGGTTAAAAATACCAGAACAATTGCAAGAATGCTCTTTTTTAGTTCTGAAGATATTGCTTCATTTTAAAGCATCAAGGATGATTTAGATTTTTGGAAGAACAGAGGAGGCATGAAGATTTCTGAATTCCCACAAATGCAAACCACCACTGAGAAGACCAGCCTCAGGACAGCTGTGGTCTAGAAGCCAAATCAGTGCCACAGCAAAAAAGAGCTGTTCTTTTTTGAATAATAATGACAACAAAACCCCTCCAAACTGCAACTGAGGAAGAACTAGAAACATTGTATTCTTACTAATGTGAGGTTGGAAACATTGGCTTTTAAGTGAATTGGCCATGACCACACCAACACTTGGATGGGACTGGGGCTGGGATTGCAGGCAGATGTGTTTGTCATCTGCATGCCAACATTCAAAAACTTTGCTCCTTTCTCTTGGTAGCACATTGAGGTAGGCCTTGTTCGAGTGACACAAGCTGATTATATACACATGTTACCTGGAAACATGATGTTTGGCTTAATATGAGGTCCGTGTACTTAGGCTCTTGTGTATAAAAATGCAACATTTATCCAGGGCATTTGACAAATTCTCAGAAATATCTATTATGCCAGAGAGCTGTTAAAGAAACAGTGTATTCCCATGGAGAGGTCATTAACCCCATTTCCACCAAGTAAATAAGGAGAGATCTGTCCTGCCCGGGAGAGATCATAACACCAAAATGTATAGCTTCAAAGTGAGGAGTGAGGACGGTGACAGAAGCATGGGAAAATCAAGATTTCTTGCTAGGTCCAAGGACTAGCCCATGCTTTACCAAATATGTGTTTTAAGTGGTCATTCTTCACTTACTCCATTCATCTCTGCATGTGTCTAGCTATTTATCCAACATCAAAAAGGCTTGCTATTTTTCAAGTAACATGCTATTTTCTTTTTTTTAATTTTAATTTTAATTTATTTAATTTTTAATTTTTAATTTTTAATTAACATATAATGTATTATTTTCCTCAGGGTTACAGGTCTGTGAATCATCAGGCTTACACATTTCACAGCACTCACTATAACACATACCCTCCCCAATGTCCATAACCCAGCCACCCTATCCCACCCCCTCCACCCCCGAGCAACCCTCAGTTTGTTTCATGAGATTAAGAGTCTCTTATGATTTGTCTCCCTCCCGATAACATCTTGTTTCATTTTTTTCCCTCCCTACCCCCCACGACGCCCTGTTCTGCCTCTCAAATTCCTCATATCAGAGAGATCATATAATAATTGTCTTTCTCTGACTGACTTATTTTGCTTAACATGCTATTTTCTAAACTCATTTCTTTAATATAAAAAGAGCTCTTATAAATCAAGAAGAAAAAATATATTTCCAAAGGATATGAACACAAAGAGAAATAGTAACATAAGGTTTTCACTTATCAGTGGGCAAAGATGAAAACTTTGAAAACATGTTGAGGGAAATCTGATAATACACAGTGTTGGTGAGGTTATGGGATGACAGTGTCTCTCACACATTGCTAACTGGGCTGTAAACTAGTACAAGCTTTTTTGGAAAGCAATCAGCAGAATCTTCCAAAATTTAAGATGCATGGATTTCCTTGTGGCAGAAATTCCACTACAATTCTTCTGATAGATAAGACTCATCGTCACACAATTTGAACACAGTGGCTACCTCTGGGGTGGGGAATTGTAAGGGTGGTGAGGAACTCTTTTATTCTCTGCATGTCATTTATATTGTTTAAATTTCCTAGATGTGTTACTTAGTCACAGAAAGGAACTAATATATATATATATATATATATATATATATACACATATGTATGTATATATATATATTTGTTGGATACAGAAATAACTATAAGTTCACACACACACACACACACACACACACAGAAACATATATACACACACAAAGGACATAGCCTACAGACATGGAGATCAAGCTGAATGACAAGAAGGTGAGAAAACTAGGCTGAAAGGAAAATAAAGGGAGAAACCAGGGGTAAGCCTACATCATGTACAGTTGTTGGAGGTGAGCTGAAAGCATCTGATGTAAAGACTTCTGAGTGTGTATAGATGAAAGCAATCTTTTGCCAGAAGTCTAACTATCCAGGACCTGAAATCAGAGAGAAGTTTCTCCTGTAGGTCCGAATGGAGAAGGATATAGTAAATCATATTCTTAAAAAAAAGAGACCAGAGTTAATTCAATAAAATGTTTCAGTAACAATTTAGCCTTGTGGTAGATTGGATTATCATTCTGGGTTCTCATTTCTTCTTTGTTAAAGGGTTCTCCATCCATGTGCCTTATCTGGAGATTTACTGGTACCTCTCACTTGAGGGGTAGTGGGTACATCCCCACCCCAATCTCTGACATTGGTTCCCACGTAGAACTTCCTCTTCCAATGAAATTAAGGCAGCATTTGCTTGAGTTGTGTCTGAGTAGAGGATTTAAATGTGTTATCATGGTTTGGCTCGACGTTTTGAACTTCAGCTTCCACTGAAGCTGATACATACCCCATGTAGCTCTTGCTCCTTCAGTCTGTGTCCTGGAATGAAGACACATAGGACAATCTGGAACCATAAACAAAGCCTGGAATCCAACTGGGATCAGCTGATCTGCAGACTTGTGTGTGTGCGGAATAAATGCTTATTTTGTAAGCAAATGTAATTATTACATTATTGCAGCAGAACCCTGGCTAATGCATTTCTGGAAATGGTGATAGAAAGTGAAAATAAGTCCAGAATTAGACTTTTGAATTGTTGGAGATAGTGAGGATGGGCAGGTCCTCTAGTAAAAGGACATAAACTTCCCTAAAGATCATGCCCCTGTTTAGAGATGCTAAGAAATTATTGATAATAAATAGGGGGACAATACCCAGTAACACAATACTCTAAGAGTGAATTACAAAAGCAATTCATTTTATCACAAGAAAGCTGCCCCATAATTCTGAGGACAAAGCATGATGCCTATGGGTATTCACTGAGAGGATGTATAGAAATTGGGATAGATGGGTAATATTCGTGTGTGTGTGAGTGTGTGTGTTTGTGCATGTGTGTGCAGATATGCATGTTGTGTGTGTTCTGGGGGGTCACCTGGGACTAGAGATTCTCTTTGCCATTTTTCCAAGATGGTCTGCTAAGAGTCACAGTGTTAAAAGTATGTCAGGAGCAAGGGTTAAAACACAAGTGTAGATGCAACAATCCTAAGCCTCACCTTTGGGGTTTCTCCCCATCTCCTTCAGTATAACTCGGTTCTCTAAGAATAATGTTTGAGGAATGGCCCAGGGCAAGAGCTCAAGGCAGAGTCTAGATGTATGCACGTGAAGTTGGTGTCTTCACAAGGAATAACAAGACCCCTGTAAACACAGCCATGGTTCTATAGGATTGAGAGAAACAAAAGTCTTGGGTGGAAGTTCAGCATGTATTTTGTAATGGCTTTTTTTTGAGTCTAGAAAGAGAATGTTCTTCAGATAGTCAATGATTTCTGGCTTCATCCCAAGGCCATAAAATGATCTTAACAGCAAAGTTTAATGACTGTTGGACACAGTCATCTTTAGGAAAAAAAGGGAGTCTGAAAGAAAGGCTGAAGATGGCAGATCATCTTAATTTTGAATATTCCTTTTTGGCCAGTTCAATTAGAGAATCACTATTCTGTTTGTTCGCCTATTATTTAAGTTTGTCTAAATAAGAGAAATATTTTCATGGAGGAAAAAAGCGGTTTGGTTTTCCTAGTGTTATGTCCTTGAATATGATCTGTTTCTGTCTCTTTGTCTGTCTGTCTCTCTTTCTTCCTGCTCCTTCCTACTGATATCTTGGTTAGGTTGCCTCCCTGACTTTCACTCTTCCATATCTCAAGTCCACACTTAGTACCAAATTTGAAGCTTTAAGGTCTCTATTAGTCAGGATATCTATTTATCAATCATCTATATGCACATTCAGGCAAACATCAACCCCCTTCAGATATTCATAACATGATATATAATATAATATGTAGATGTCTATACTTATCATTTATATATAAATAAGGAAAGAGATTTATTTTAAAGATTGGCTCATACTATTGTAGAGGCCAGCATCTCAAGTTTGCAAGGAGGGTTGGCAGGCTTGAATCCGCATGGAGACAGAATTCTTCCCTGTTCTGGGGGAACCTCAGTCTTAGGGCCTTCAACTGATTAGATGAGGTCCATTCACATTCTGGTGGTGCTCAAAGTCTATTGATTTAAATCCTTATCTTAACAACAGCAGCAGCAGCAACAACAACAAATGCCTTCACAGCAACATCTAAGTTGGTGTTTGACCAAGAAACTGGGTACCATGGCCTAACCAAGTTGAGACATAAAACTAACCATCACAGGGTCAGTATCCACCATACCCCATGCCCAACTTTAGACCAGTATTCCAGCCTTCTGCTGGTCTAGATGGGGAAATAGAACAATTAGGACTCCACTTAAATGCAGACCACAAATGAATGCCATTGTCATTCTTGCTAGTTCACTGGGAAATATTTGCCACTGATTTGTCAAGTAAATTTAATGATGTGTATCTTAGCACACACTTCTACTGTTTGACAGACAATACATCCTTATCATGGCACACTGGTATAGGAAGTTATTGGACTCCCTAGTTCCATATGGTGACATATTCCTTTTGTGATACTAGAATATCAGTGCATTAAATTTGTGTGTGTGTGTGTAGGCATATGTGTCACATCTGGAATTTAAAAAAATATCAAGGAACCAGATGTACAGTCATATGACCATATATGTATGTACACATAATCTACACACTCCTTTAAAATGAGAACAGCTTCATTTGTATCCTTTGGTTTTGTTGAAGGATCTTGAGAGTGAATAAAACCATAAGAAAACATATGGAAAAGCAGTCAAATGGGTTATGAATAAAATCTACATTGTTTTAACAGCATCACAGAAGGAGGAGGGGCAGTGATGGTATTTACTCATTATTTAGAGTTGATGTCAGGTCCTGTATGAGGCACCTCACTTTTATTATCTCATCTGATGTTGTGAGGGAACATTTTCCTTAAACTGGGGAATCAGGCTCAGCAAGTAAAGTGCACAAGCAAGATTTGCTCTAAAGTTTGCCTTAATCTAAAAATACATGTGGTTTGTCCCCAGTTACACTGTAGCAACATCTCTGACCATATATGAATGTTTCCAGAACACTCAGTAGCAAATTACTCATAAGGTTTAATGGTGATGATGGGCAATGTGCAAACACTGCTTTGAAAGTCTTCCAGGTAAAATTATGCTTTATGGCTTAGAACCTCGGTGCACACTAATCCTGTATGGGGATCTGAAGGGAATTCTTCCATTTTTCTCCCTCTTTTCTGCTTTAGGATACCTCTTTTCCCACACAGGAGACTCTGTTAGGCCTCCCCTTACCAGTTTCCTTTGTTTTAGAAAAATCATGCCAAGTGCCCCAAAGAGGATGGATTGGAGGGGATCAGTTTGGGAGATAGAAGGAGTAATACATGTAAGACATGATGGAGACAGAAATGGACTCAAGACTCTTCAGGCAGTACAATCAGCAGGACACAATGTTGTTTGAGTGGGCTGGGAAAGTGAAGGTGAGTGAGGTCAAAAAGTACTTCCGAGTTTCTGGTTTTGGCCTTAGGGCAGATGGAGTAAAGTTTCAGTGGGAAGTAGTTCACTTTGTGTCTGTTGAGTTGAAAGTGCATGCGGGCCATCTGAGTGGAGGTGTCCGGTAGGTGGTGCTGTGGCAGTCAGAAGGGTGGGCATGGGGAGATGGATCCAGAGATGGAACTGTGGGGAGTCTAGTGACAGGCACATGGCCTGTTTCCCACAGGTGCTCACCAGATATTTGTGAAAAGCACGGGATGAGAGGGGTTGTTGTGGATACACTTTGGTTGTGATAGGAAGTTAAATTTGCATTTGAAGTTCTTTTTCTCTGATGAAGTTGTTATCTGCTGAGGGGGAAGAGTGGGTGATGGTGTTTTACAACTGAGCAGAGAGAAGTTCTGAACTTAGCCAACTATTGAAAGGAAAAGAGTCAATTAAAAAAAAGATAAAGGGATCCTTGAGCAGTCTCAAGGGCTGAATTGAGGTAGGATGCTGTAAATTAGTAGTGGTTCCAGCCTGCTAAGTAAGTGCTATGGTTTTGTCAGCAGAGACAGACAATTCCCAGATGGTGGAAGTTGGGTTGATCAGCAGTTGGTTTCACTGAGTATTTAAAATGGGAGTGAGGCCAGGGAGTTGATGTGATTGACAGGAATGGAGTCTGGGAGTATTCCCGATTTTTTGGAAGAGTTTGAGAAGTGGTATTGGATCTTCTTTAAATTTTTTGTTAGAACTCACCAGTGAAACTGTCTGATCCTGGGCTTTACTTTATTGGAAAGTTTTTGATTATTGATTCAGTCTCCTTACTCATAATTGGTCTGTTTAATTTTCTATTTCTTCATGATTCAGTGTCAGCAGATTGTAATTTTCTAGGAATTTATCCACTTCTTATAGATTGTCCAATTTGTTGATATTCATACTAGCCTCTTATGATCCTATGTATTTCTATGGTATCAGTTGTAATGTTTCTACCTTCATTTATGTGTATTTGAAATTGGGGTTCTCTCTTTTTTTCTTGGTTAGTCTAGTTAAAGGATTTTCAATTTTGTTCACTCTTTCAAAGAACCAACTCTAGTGTTATTAATATTTAGTACTGATTTCCTGTTCTCTATTTCATTTATTTCTGCTCCAATCATTTTATTTCCTTCCTTCTGCTAACTGTGGCCTTAGCTTATTATTCCTTTCCTAGTTCTTTGAGGTATAAAGTTAAGTTGTTAATTTGAGATCTTTCTTTTTTCTCGATGTATGTGTTTATAGCTGTGAACTTCCCTCTTAGAACTGCTTTTGTTGCATCGCGTAAGTTTTGGTATTTGTTTCCATTTTTGTTTGACTCAAGGTATTTTTTTTTTTAAGATTTTCAATTTTTGTAAGTATATCTCTGCATCCAACATAGGGCTCGAACTTACAACCCTAAGATCAAAAGTTATATGCTAAGCCAGCCAGGTGCCCCAAGACATTTTTTGAGTTCTCTTTTGATTTTTTTTTTTAAATACATTGTTTGGTTGTTCAGGAGTGACTGTGAGGGAGTTGGAAGGAAGACTGTGTGCTCTCCATGGCACTGGGGAAGTACTGGCTGGGGTTGAAGATGTGGAAATCTCAGTGAAGAGGAAGAAAAGTGAAGGGGGTGTGACAGAGGGAAAGAATGTTCTGATGAGAGAGTAAGTATGAATGTAAATTTCATCAGTGCTAGGGATGATAAGAGAGAGCATCACCAAAGTAGGATGGAGAGGGAGGTTACTGGAGGTGGGCAGCTCAGGACTTGAGGGTGAGAAGTAGGACTCATGGGCCCAGAGACATATGTCACCAAGGACTGGCTGGCATTGGGCTGAAGGAAGGACAGAGGGTTCAATGCAGAGTTCTTCACGGGGGCATGAATAAGCCTTAAGAGTAACACTGTAGGCTTGGAAGCCATGCCTCATTTTGCCATTCCCTAGAAGCCAAGCCTAAGACAAGGAACTGGGTTCAGGAAGTTTATTTGGGAGATGATCCTTGGGGCACAGAGAGAAGGAAGAGAAGGCAAGGAAAGAAGAAAAGCCAATGAAAAGTCCACTAATGAATGGGCTGCTGTGAGGGCAACTGGGGCTCAGTCCCCTTGGAGACCTTCTGGGACTGTGTACAGTGTGTCTGAGAACTAGCTCACTGAGTGGTGAGGGACCCCCAGCTCTCACTCAGTACTGACCATAAGGTTATTGTGGGGAGTCTACTGGTCAGCTACTGTTCTGCATATAACCAAGGGGCTCCATTGGCAAGAGTTCATCTTCAGATAAGAGTCAGGAAGTCTCCAGCTTTTATGGAAACCACTACAGTTGGGGTGCCTGGGTGGCTCAAATTGTTAAGCAGCTGCCTTCAGCTTAGGCCATGATCCTGGGGTCCTGGGATCGAGGTCCCCCTCAGGCTGCCTGCTCAGCGGGAAGCCTGCTTCTCCCTCTTCCATTCCCCTTGCTTGTGTACCCTCTCTTGCTGTGTCTCTCTCTGTCAAATAAATAAATAAATAAAATCTTAAAAAAAAAAAAAGGGAAGAAAGAAACCACCACAGTAAGCTGAGCACATATAGCTGAGGCACTTCCAGGGCTGTCGATTGGATGGAGTGAGTCTGGAAGGAACAGGTTTTGGGCAAAGAGGAAAGGACAAGACCTGGGTATGACACTATGGATAAAGAAGTGGTTGATCTCACTTCCTGATGCTGAGACGCTGAGATAGATGAGACATGTGGAGACTTAGCAGCAGACCCTCAGATGGGCTCCAGGGGGAAGTTCACCTGCAAGCAAGAGCCAGGTTTCAACTGAGGCAGGAAGGCATGCTCACTGAAGGGCCACAGATGACGGGGGTTGTTTGCCTGAGCAAGGAGCTTCTGGAGGGTTCAGGGAGGTTACATAGAAGAAGAGAAGTGACATGAAGGGATGAAGAGATGTTCAGAGCTCCAGGGAACACAGATGCCTGGAGAGTTTCCCATCTGAGCCATGATCAAGCAGTACAGACATGTGATGCAGGGTGGGTTCTGCTGGCCTTGTTGTTCCTCATAAAGTTTGTCCCCAGAGTCCTTGGGAATATTGGGGTTTCTCAGAAGGAATCATCTTCAGAGCATGTTTTTAGTGACTCTGAGGATGAATCCAGGAATCGTATTGCCTGTTAGAAACAGCAGTGCCCAGGTGTCTGGAGGGATCTGTTCTCTTTGGCAGGATCCTGGGATAGGACTCTGGTTTCAGGCCACTGTCCAACATGGCTCAGGGAATGGTTGGAGCTGGTTCTCTGTGTTCTGAGGCGGTTTCTCCAGGTGCTTGCCAGAGAGAAGAGTCCCAACCTGTGCTGTGTAATCTCACCCAAAGCTAGTCTGAGGAGGAAGGCTTTCTACGTATTTGTCATTTTCACACTTTTTAAATTGACACAATCCCTTCTTCAAATGGGATGTTGTATCAAACCTAATATAAAGAAAAGGAGCTGCTGAAACGGAAATATTTGAGTTTCAGACACACAATGGCCTCTCCAAGTGACAAAAAGGAACTCTGTTTGAAAACCACCACTCCTGATTGACTAAAACCTCCCCTGGCTTGGGCCATCATGGGACAGTGACACATGGAGATTTCCTTGCTTTGGCCTGTGTGCACTGCATTGCATCTTGATTTGGGCTCATTGAGGACAGCTGGAAGACACAGCTGTGCTTCTGTGTGTTGGTGAAGACCCTGTGTACTGTTCACACAGACACTCTTTTATGGGGCACAGCAAGAGAAACTCCTTGTAGGAGTTCTTGGCAGCAAAACGTGTTTTTCTTCTAGCTGCTACTTTTAATTTTTTTTTTTTTTAATTTTGTGGCTACTGGGAATGCCATAACGGCATTTGTCTGCCTATAAAGCTTAGCTCCAAGTTTGTGGTCCATCCACCATCAACATTTATGTAGAACTTTTGGGGGGCATGGATGTTACCCTGGATTTCATGGAACTATTTTACTCTTATTTTTCCCTTGCTCTGTTTTCTTTATTTAATAGTTTGATTGAATTATGTACCCTATTGTGTTCAGAACAGGTAGAAGATTGCCTTTGGAATAGTAATGAATTTTGGTGATTTAAAGCTGAATTTGAGTTGCCAAGAGACAAACTCTGGGACAAGGATTGAATGCAGTCCTTGATTTGGAAGTGACCTTGGGAAACATTGGTAGGAGAGTGGGGAAAGGAAGAAGGAAAGTGTGAGAGCCAACAGCACAGTGTGACCATAAGCAGGTGACCACTGTGAAACACTGGGGCTCCATCCTGCTGGGACTTTTGGGAGAGTGGGTAGAATATTTCTTAGCATTGTTTCACTAAGGAGTAGGAAATTTGGAGTATTTGTCTATCAACTCCCATCATTCCTTGCTGAGCCTTGCTCCTGGGGGCATTAATGGTCTAGCACTTGGGCCTGCCCTATGTGGTCCCACCAGCTGCTGCAGCCTGAAATGGCCCTCAGGCCAGATGCTGCATGTGTTTGCAACAGAAAGTGGTTGCCACACTGAGATGTGAAGGTTGAGGGGAAAAAGGTGGACCATCCGCAGGTGTTGACTCCAAGAGCCTTCTAGAAGAGAGGGGGCAGATGCATAAGAATGCCTTAATTTACATAGTGCCTTCTGGTCTTTATTTCCCGGAACAACCCGACACAGTGTTTGTAATGCAGCTAAAAAGAACTTCAGCAGTTTAAGCAAGAACTATCATCTTCACTCCTTTGACATAATAGTGCTTGCAAATGTTACCTCCCAGTCCCTATTGTTAACACAAATACCATCACAGTGACTCTCTCCTTAAAAGGTGAGCAGGAAGTTAGTCATTTCCTTGAGCTCACCTCCTGGATCTGGAGGGCAGAGGGTGGAGGCTTACACACTTATGTAAATCAATCCTGGCCATTTGGGAAGAGGAGCAGGAGCTCACATACATCCCTTGGGGTCAGACTGGGACAACAACCCTCAGAGCAGGTTGGGCAGGACACTGAGTCAGGATGTGGCTCTTGGAGGCTTCTCCACCTGAGGTCGGTTATTCTGGGGGTGTGGGGCTGCTGCTCTCCCAGGTACCCTTCCAAACCAGGCACTGCACACACATCTTCTCATATCCTCAGAGCTCAGCTGAGGTCATGACTCTTGGCCAGACTGTACTGAATGTTCTGGGGCCACCAAATGGTAACAATATGAAAAACTGCTAATTTCCCCCCGCCCCGCCATCCCACCCCCCAAGCCTGCTGCTGCTGGAGTTCTTCCCAATAGCTCTACCTTCTTAAAAATCCAGACCATTCTTCCGCATTCCTCAGAAAGGTCCATACCCATCCTCCACCAACTGAGGGCAAGGAAGCACAGATAAAGAATGCTACTCTGGAGTGCCTTTGGGTCATAAGAAAGCAGTGGCTGGCTTGAGGGCCTCTGAAAGGGATCAAAACGAGTCTCATTGCCCCTCAGCCTTCTTTATCCCAAGCTCACTTACTAGATATGCACCAGACATTCATTCTCCTGCCTGCAACACGTCTGCATGGAACTGGTGTAGACCAGTACCTGTGGGTCTGGCTCAGGCAGGTCCTGAGGTCCTGAGTGGTTCACTGGCCATCTCTAAGTCTCATAAAATTTAGATTACCAGATGGGCCTTGCACACATCATGCAAACAAGTCAGACCAATGGTATGAAAGCACAAGATTAATTATTATTTTTTAAATTTATTGTTCTAATTAATCATGCTTCATTGTTAAGGTTAACTTGCTAAGCAGGAGAAATGATCTATCATTTTGAATGTTTTTTAAGCTTTTGCACTAAAAACCCAATATGAAGCATTTGTCATTTGTTGTTCTTAAAATAATGTCTTTTTATTGAGGTATCATTTACATACAGTGCAATACACACATATTAAATGTACACATCCATCAATTTGATGCATGCAGACACCTGTGTAGTCCATACTCCTATCAAGATACAGAACATGCCGTCCTCCCAGAAAGTCTTCATGTGTTCTTTCTCTCCCATCTATACCCAAGAAGCCACCACTTCTCTGATTTCTACACCATATGTTAGTTTTGCTTGATCTAGAACTTCAGAGATGTGTACTTCATTGTGCCACCTTCTTATGACCAGTGTATGGTTTTGAGACTCATCCCTGATGAGTCTACTGGAGGATTATTCCTTTTTATCATTGAGTGCATTTTAATGCATAAATATACTATTTTCCTATTGTGTATAAGAGCATATGCATTCATATTTTCCTATTTATTAAAGGATTTATTTATTTTAGAAAGGGAGAGAGAGAGAGACCATGTGGGGGGTGGGGAGAGACAGAGGGAGAGGGAGAGAGCATCTCAAGCAGACTCCTGCAGATTGCAGAGCTGGACTTGGGACTCAAACTCATGACCCTGAGAACAACTGAGCTGAAATCAAGAGGCTGATGCTTAACCAGCTGAGCTACCCAGGCGCCCCTACCTACATTTTGCTATTGATGAGCATTTGAGTTGCTTCCAGTTTTGGGTTATGGAGGTCATGAAAATTTACAAAGTATATCATAAAAAGAAAGCCCTGATTCATCTCCATCCCTTCATGCCTGCCTTCAATTCATAGGCAAGTCCTGTCATTCTTCTGTTGCTTTTCATCAGATTTGTCTCCCTCTTTCCAGCCTGGAGGCAGCTGTCCAGGCCAGGCTGGGGAGGTCCCTTCACTGGTCCACTGGCTCTGTCCTGAGCTCCCTGCTGGTACCCTGCCTTTCTTCACTCTATTGTCCACCTGGCAACCAGAGTTCACTTCTAAAACACAGATTAGATCATGCCACTACATGGAACACATCAGTGGCTGCTCATTTCCTGAAAGTAAAAGCCAAAATATTACTCCTAAAGTCCCAGTGAGTGGACTCTGCCTGCCTCTGCAGTCTCCTCCCACCCTGTCGCCTGCTTTGTTCTCTGCCCTTCAACTGCACCAGTCTTTTTTCAATGGTTCACTCACACCCAGCTCTTTACCAACTCATACACTGTTCTCTTGTTCCAAATGCTGTTCCTTTTAGGCTTGGCTTGGCTGTTCCTCTCATTCTCTATGCCTACTCTTAAATGTTTACACTTCAGGGTAGCCTTCTCCAAATACTTTTAGTGAAGTGATTTCCTATCCTGTTTTTTTCTCTATCATTGGGTTGGGTATCTCCCAGCCCCCACACTTAGCACAATTTAAAGTTAAATATTTGTCTTCCTCATCTATTGTCTGTCTCCCCCATGAAAGTGCTGGCTCCATTAGGGCAGGGAGCAGGTCTGTCTTGTTCACTAGTATTACCCAGTAGTGAGCATGATATGCATGCAGTAGGTGCTCATAAGTGTTTTCTGAACAAATCATTGAGTTTTATGTAAAATATTATCACTCAAGATATGGTTTTCCTAAAATGCCCTCACTATGCAGGCATAGGGATGATGCATGATTGCAAGAGTCCTCCCTCTCTTCCAGCCATGGGCTGTTAAGTTGAATCTGGCAGGTAAAATCCGGCAGAGTTAAAGGTGCTGAAAAATCACTTTGGACTTGGGAAGGCAAATGTGAAGAATAATTTACAGAGATATTAATTTGTATTTTTATTTTTCCTGTTCCACAAAGGAAGCCAGACTTTTTCTTGCCCCTTGGGCACAAAATGCATATTTCTTGCACACCTGTTTGTGTATGAAGATTCATATTCACCCCCCATACTTCATCGTGATGAGTAGATAAGTTAAATCAAATGCAGTTTCTGCTTACTAAACACCATTATCAAATCCTGAAACAGCTCACTGGATTTATGAGTATTCTTTTAATTTATTATGTGCCATTTCCACCACTACAAAGACCACAGTGTTCTGCATTTATGAAAATAAGTTTGCCTTGGCATATTTTTAAAGTTTTAATTTCTCTTAGCTACACCACAAAACCAGTAACTGCTATTTAATTCATTCCATATTTGTCGCTGGGCATAAGCAAATCTTCTAGAGTCATTAGTGAACATGCAAATAAATGTCCTGAATGTGCAGGTGGGTAGCAAATAATAAGTCATTATCTGACGTCTGCAGGGAGGAAATTATTCCTTTGGAGGAAGGTAAGTTTTTCTGGGAGCAATGCTAAATCTCCAGTTAACAGGAAACCATTTCATAATTTATAATTCATGTGTGACATAATTTACATGATTTGTAAATTACTAAATGGCTCCCTGGTGTACATATATTTATGCATGCATTCATGGTATAATCTTACCTAATTCCTCAACATCTGAAAACCGTACCTTCGTGGCTAGGAAAACCTAAGTCTCTATTCCCATCAGAATGCAAATTATTCACTACCAGGATTTGCGTAGCTTAGCAAATGTTAGCAATAGGAGAACGTATTGGCATCGAATGTCCTCATTTTGGAGCAGCCCAGAGTTTTATTAGCAGTCAAGCTGAGATTTGAATCCTATCTCCTAATCCAAATCAGAGGTCCCACAAACTCAGGTTGAGAATGGAAGAGGGGACATCAGAGCAAAAAGGGGAAGATGGAGAGAGGAAGAGAGATTGTTGAGAAGAATCTGCTAGAGAACAAATGAAAAGGTCCCTTTCTGGAGTGGCAATGCTAAGAACATACTTTTAAGTATAGAGAACAAACTGCTGGTTACCAGAGGGGTGGTGGGTGGGGGATGGGTAAAATAGGAGATAGGTATTAAGGAGAGCACTTGTGATGAGTGCCGTATGTTGTATAGAAGTCTGGAATCACTATATTGTACACCTGAAACTAATATTACACTATATGTTAAAATTTAAATAAAATTTGTTTGTTTTTTTTTTTTTAAAGGAAGACTCTCTCTACGTGGTGGCCTTGTCCACTATTCTCAGATGGGGACCCATGTTGGTCTTGAAAGTAATAGGGAACTATTAATAAACTATGGTTTTTGAGTCTTATTGTATTTTCCCCAGTGTTTTAGAAAACTAGAAACTGAAGATCATGTATTTCCTCATCAAATGATGGAATATTTTAGAAATCGGGAGGTTTTAAATAATGTTTGTGTTTATCATATTAAAATCATTAATCCATTTTTACTCTGAAGAGACATTTGCCATGAAAATCTGATCTGCTGAACTGGTTTGTCCCCTTGGATTAAAAAAAATTAATGTATTTAGAAATATTGGATTTAAGAGTATATGTATATGTATATAAGAGTATATGTTTGTTACAGAAATTTTGGAAAATGCAAAAAATACAAAGAAGGAAACTGTAACCCCCCATAATCTTTCTCCTCTGAAAATATCTTTTATTTATCTTTGGAATGTTTAGAAGAAAGTCCACTTAAAATATTCTTTAATGGAGTCTTAAAAAATACACAAAATTAGAGTCTAGTGAACTGCCATATACATATAACCCAGCTTTAAAAATTATCACCATTTTGCCAGTCTATTTCATATTTCTTTCCCCCTCTACATTTTATTTTTGTTAGTGTATTTTATTTTAAAATTTTATTTATTTATCTATTTATTATTTATTTATTTTTTAAGTAGGCTCCATGGCCAGTGTGAGGCCTAATGCAGTGCTTGAACTCAAGACCCTGAGATCAAGACCTGAGCTGAAATCAAGAGTCAGACAGTTAATTAGTTGAGCCACCCAGGTTTCCCTTACTAGTGTATTTTTAAAAATTAATTAATTAATTAATGATTTATTTATTTATTTTAGAGAAAGTATGTGTGCAGTGGAGAGGGGCAGAGAGTGAGGGAGAGAGAGAGAGAGAATCTCAAGCAGACTCCTTGCTGAGTGAGAAGTCCAACACAGGTCTTGATCAGAGGACCCTGAAATCATGACCTGAGCTGAAATCAAGAGTTGGACACACTTAACCTAATGAGACACCCAGGTGCCCCTATTAGTGTATTTTAAAGTTTTTTTTTTTTTTTTAAGATTTTATTTATTAATTTGTCAAAGAGAGAGGAGCAAGAGTGAGTACAGGCAGACAGAGTGGCAGGCAGAGGCAGAGGGAAAAGCAGGCTCCCTGCCAAGCAAGGAGCCCGATGTGGGACTCGATCCCAGGATACCGGGATCATGACCCGAGCTGAAGGCAGCTGCTTAACCAACTGAGCCACCCAGGCGTCCCCTATTAGTGTATTTTTTTTCCTTTTTTTAAAAAAAATAATTTATTATTTGTCAGAGAGAGAGAGAGAGAGAGGCAGAGCACAAGCAGGCAGGGGCATAGAGAGAAACAGGCTCCCTGCCGAGCAAGGAGCCCAATGTGGGACTCGATCCCAGGACTCCGGAATCATGGCCCGAGCCAAAGGCAGCAGCTTAACCAACTGAGCCACCCAGGCATCCCCTATTAGTGTATTTTAAAGTGAATTTCAGGATGCCTGGCTGGCTCAGTTGTTTAAGTGTCTGACATTGGCTTAGGTCACGATCCTAGGGTACTGGGATTGAGTCCTGAGTCGGACTCCTTGCTCAGAGAGGAACCTGCTTCTCCCTCTTCCTGCTGTTCCCCATTTGTGGCTCTCTTACAAATAAATAAATAAAAATCTTAAAAGAAATGTGCAAATCTCAGTCATCATATAATTTACCCATAAATACTTTAGGATGCACGCATCTTTAACTGATAAGGACTTTAAAAAAATCTATTACATCAATATTAAATTTAAAAAGTTAATAATTTTTTAACTTCATCTGATATCCATTCATGTTCATATTTACCAAATTGCTACTCAATTTTGATTACATACTACATTATATCTAATTATACTCCTTCAGTATCTTTAATTTCTTAAAAATTTTTAATTTTTTAAGTAAACGCTAGTGGGGGGCTCGAACTCCTGGCTCTGACATCAGAGTTGCATGCTTTTCTGACTGACATAGCCAGGCACCCTAAGTATCTTTTATTATTAAAACAATCTCCTTCTCTGTCTTTCCTGTCTCTTCTTTTAGTTTCTAGTGCTTTGTTGGATACATTCAACTCTTTGAACTGGCAGACATCTTGCTTCCTGAGTTTGGCTGTTTGTTTCCTTGTGGGGATATTTAGTTGTTTTCTTTACCCCAGATGTTTTCTATAAACTGGGAGGTAGATCTGAAAGCATGATTAGACTAAGTGCTGCGTGTTTTCTTCACAAGGATACTTATATATGTAACCTTGCAGCCTGAGATAGGACCTATAATGCTTTTCAGGCATTGTCACCTTGATACTTCAATATAAAGTTCCTTAACAAAATTTTACCAAATCGACTGATGATCCTTATTCAGACGTAGTGGTATGATGGGCCAGCTCAACCTGTTTGCATCAGCTTGTACCAATTCACAAGAGCTAATTAGGCACATTTCTTCCCAGCTCTGAGTAACACCATATTGGCAGTTTACAATCAGCTGTGGTGGGATATTTACCCCCACAAAAATTGGCCAATGTTATAAATCAGGCCCTACTCCCTGTCCAGTGTTAAACACTTATAAACACAACACTGCTTAGATCCATTATTTCATTCAAGGCTACAAAACAATGATTTTCTAATTCTGTCTGCATTGATTAGCTAAAAATTTTTCTATGAAGAACTTTCTCTTATTATCTATGTGGTTGCCTTCAAATACAGGAAAGAGAACCTGATTCTTGTTTTTGTTTTAACTTTTATTAATTTTCAGATTAAGGAGCTCTTGAGAGAGCACAAGCAGGGGGAGAGGGAAAGAGAGAGGGAGAAGCAGGCTCCTTGCTGAGCAGGGAGTCTGATGCAGGGCTTGATCCTAGGACCCTGGGATCATGACCTGAGCTGAAAGCAGTGGCTTAACCCACAACCTCACAGACATCCCACCGACACTTAATTCTGAGGCATATGGAAAACTTTTACAACTGATTTCTTCTTAATTGACTCACTGTGTTCATTGGCCATTTCCTTCCCCTCTAAGATATATACTGACCAATACCAAATGCACATGCTACATAGACCATCTTCTTGACCAATATCCAAAAGAACTTTGTATGATGGTGGAAATATTCTATATTTTTGCTGCACAGTGTGGAAGCCACTAATCTCATGTGACTATTGAGTACTTGACTCCTCTAGGACTGAGGAGCTGAACTTTACACCTTATTTAACATAATTTCATTTAACATTTTAGTTAACTTAAATGTAAAAGTTTACTTAAAGCCCTTGTGCTTGTGGCTGCCATATTGAATAGCACAGTTCTATGACATCTACACGTTTCTACCTCCTTTAGTTATGTTCTGCACTTATCAGGAGTTTTTGGGTTTGTTTGCAAATCTTTAAAGATGTTCACACTTTTTATTGTATTTGTACACTTTGATTAAACTGTATGAAAGTAAAATAAAACCAAACTGAATGCTTATGAAAGAATTCGTGAGGGCAAGTCACTTAGAAATTGTTGATTAAAAAAATTGTTGTTGATTTAGATGTGTGTAAGATAATACGTGAAGTCTGGGAAATTTACAAAAACTTATCAACTTTTCTGCACTCTATTAATTTAACAAGAGTTTCCAATTTCTTATGGTACTTAAAAAGTTTAAAAAAACGAGTGGTAAAGAATGCATTTTGGAAAAAAAAATGCATTTTGGGTGTGGTTTCTGGAAAAAAGAAAAAGTGTAACTCCAATTAACTGATCTATTCTCAAGAATTGTCTCTTCTCACTCCCCTTTTAAAGACAAGTGCATATATGTATAATTTTTAAAAATATTGGATTTTTACTTTAATCTATTTTTCAAGAAATTAGTAGTTCTAATAGGAGAGAGGTTTTCAGTGTATTTTTCACATATCTGTTCTATTCAGAAGGAGACATTTTCTTCTCATGATATTTTCTAACTATTATTGTTTGTGTTCACTCACGACTTTGGCAAGAAAGTGTGGAACAAATTGGTCAGAGACATGCAGAATCCAAATCTTTAACCCCCTAATGTGTTTCATTCCCTGGAAGCAGATAATCTATATCTTGGAACTAAGGACTCATGAAGAAAACAAAACCACTGATTTTGGCCACTTTTGCAGGGTCATAGACAGCAACAGAGGTGAGGGAAGAATGAAGCAAAAACAAAACCAAAAAAAACAAAAAGCAGGCAAATGGTTGGCTTGTGGTCCCTGAGCACTTAGAAGGGAATTTGGCAATTTCAAGAAGTGAACATGGACTGCAGGCAAGTGGCCTTTAAGCTGGCCTCACTCCCTTCTGTAAAAGATCAGGAGGATCTTAGTGAGTCATTACTGCACATCAGGCCCTGTCCTAAGTGCTTAACTTGGATTTTCTTGTTAAACCTGATGACATTGCTATGAAGTAGGAACTATTTTTATCTTTAATTTAGCAATGATTAAATTGCGCTACAGAGTTTAGGCATCTCGCCTAAATCGCTCCATTAGAGGGAGAGAAGCCAAGGATTTGAATCTACATTTCATCAGTAGATTGAGAAGGAATTTGAAGATATTTCAAGGTATTTTTTTCAGAAAATACGAAAAAATGTGGGCTGGATGATCATCTGATAATTTGGATGAAAGACCAGTTTAATGAACAAATTTTAAAGTGCCTGGTTCTTGCTTTTTTACTCTCTGTCTCTGATTCTGACTATTTTAGGTACCTCATGTAAGTCGACTTACACAGTATTTGTCCTGCTGTGACTGGCTTGTTTCACCCACTATTTTATTCTCCAGGTTTATCCGTGTTGTTTCACCTGGCAAGATTTTGGCTGAATAATTTTCCATTGTGTGTATATACCATATTTTATGTATCCGTTCATCCCTCAATGAATACTAAAGTTGTCTCCCTATTTTGGCTATTGTCAATAATGCTACAAGGAACATGCGAGTACAGATATCTCTTTGAAATCCCAGTTTCAGTTCTTTTAGGTGTATACCCAGAAATGGAATTGTGGGACCATATGGTATTCCTGTTTTTAATTTTTTGAGGAACCTCTAATACTGTTTCTCATAGCAGCCATGTCACTTTACATTCCTATCCACAGTGTGCAAAGAGTCCAGTTTCTCCACATCTGCATCAAAACTTGTTACCTTTTATTTTTTTGATAATAGCTAACCTAATAAGTGTGAGATGATCTGTTATTGTGGTTTGGATTTGCATTTTCCTAATAAGTGATGTTGAACATCTTTTCATTACCTGTGGGAAAAAGTCTTCTTTGGAAAGATACAGTCCTTTGCCCATTTTGTATTTGAGCTATATGTCTTCTGCTATTGAGTTGTAGGAGTTCCTTATATATTTTGGATAATAATCCCTTGTTGGATATATGGTTTACAAATATTTTCTACCATTCCATATGTTGCCTTTTCATTCTCTTGATTGTTTCCTTAGCTGTGTGGAAGCTTTTTAGCTTGATATAGTCCTACTTGTTTATTTTTGATTGTTCTGCCTATGCTTTTGGTGTCATAGCCAAGAAATCATTGCCAAGGCCAATGTGAAGAAGTTTTTTCCTGTATTTTCTCCTAAGAGTTATACAGTCTCAGGTCTTGTGTTTAAGTCTTTAGTCCATTTTGAGGTGATTTTGAATATGGTTTAAGGTAAGGGATCAATTTCCTTCTTTAGCATGTGGATATCCAGTTTTCTAAAACCATTTGTTGGTATATCCTTAAAATGGAAAGCTACTCAGCAATATAAAAGAATAAACTACTGATATAAGCAACAAAATCGATGGATATTAAAACCAGTGTATTCAGTGAAAGAAGTAAGACAGCAGGCACAGATGAATATATGTGGTACGATTCAACTTTTAAGAAAATCTAGAAATGGTAAATATAGAGCACTAGAATACAGATGGCTTGTTGCTGGAGTTGAGGGTGGGGCAGGTGATTGCCAAAGGCACAGAGAACATTATGGTATGATGGGAGTTTTCTGTATCATAGTGTGTAGTGGGTACATGGCATTTACACTTATTTGTCAGTATTCATCAAAATGGGCACTTAAAATTGGTGAATTCTGCCATATGTAAATTATGATTCATTAAATCTGTTTAAAGATGAAAAAGACTGATGCATAGAATTAATCTTCATACTTCAAGCTTAATCCACTGTCAAGGTGAAAACTTCTAGCAAAATGTCACAAGGTCACACTACTCTTCTCCTCCTATCTGGTATAACAACTTTCCCTCTTTATTAGTATTGGCTTTGATGTTAGTCAAACATAAATATATTTTCATTAGAAAATATTTTGTAGTCAATGTTAGAGAAAACATCAAGATTCTTTTTCTTGTCTTTTTTTTTTTTTTTTAAAGATTTTATTTATTTATTTGACAGAGAGAGAGAGATCACAAGTAGTCAGAGAGGCAGGCAGAGGGGGAGGGGAAGCAGTCTCCCTGTTGAGCAGAGAACCCGATGTGGGGCTCGATCCCAGGACCCTGAGATCATGACCTGAGCTGAAGGCAGAGGCTTAACCACTGAGCCACCCAGGCACCCCAACATCAAGATTCTTCACTTCTTTTCCAGTTCCATTTACATCCATCTTTCCCCAACGCAAGTGGAATAGAGCTCTCTATATATTGTTCATGCTTTTTTATATAGTAATGTACCTTGGAGCCTCTTAGTCCAAGTCATGAGTCTTGGAACTCCTTCTACATCAGCTCATAGGAGTCTGTCTCATTCTTCTTAAGGACTTCCATGTATTCTAATCCGCAGAGAGGCAGAAAAGTGTGGTTGTGAAAAGTATATATGTTGGAGCCTGACTTTGAGTCCCAGCTTTCCCACAGACTAATCATACAACTGTGAGCAAATAATTTAACCTCTCTGTGCCTCAAGGACCTCATCTGTGAAATGAGGACGTCAACAATACCTACCTGCGAGAAAATATTGCAAAGAAAGCCCTAGAACAATGTCTGGCATGTAGTAAGATCCCACCAAGTATATATTATTAGTATTTATTATGAATGTGTAAACATTTATTTAACAACCCCCTTATGCTGTTTCCTAATACTTGCTGTTGTAGATAATACTGCAGTGAACACCCTTGTATATATGATTTTGCAGGTATGTCAGTAGATTTCTAGGACAGATTCCTAGAAATGAAATTATTGGAGCAAAAACCTTAGCCTTTGGCAGCTACAACTAAAATACCTTCCAAAAGTCTTTACCTAGTTGTAATTCTACCAATAGTGTCAAGGATATACATATCTGAATCTGCTCTGAAAATGTAAATCTTTTTCTCCTCTCTCTGATGGGTAAGAAGTGGGATCTCACTATGGCTTTGATTTGATGGGTTTAACACTTTCATCATCAAGGTGGATGAAGACACAGGTGGCATCAGATCAAATTTACCAGTAGAAACCTGGACCAAAGGCTCAACATGTTGGCTAAAGTAGAACAAAACAAAATGACATTTAGTGGGGCTTGGCATAAAATCTCTTATGTAGGTTTCAGTGTTCAGGAGGACAAGTTTGAGAAGACATTGCAACTAAATAGCAGTGGGCCTGGAAATAACCTGGGGGTTCCAGGCACAGCAAAATTGGATTCAGTTTCCTAAATTAGCTAACATAAAATGGGCTGTTCAAGATACGGGAAGTCCTGGGTCACTCTGTGAGTTTTGGGAAGAGGTGAGATCCCTTTTATTGAAGGTATTGAGCAAGGCTGGACATATTTTTGGACATATCATGCAAAAATGTGTCCCATTAAAATGAACATCTAAATTGGTTCTAGATTGGGGGAAATGGTTGAATGAAAACACTTGGAAATTCTATGATTGTCCATGTATGTTCTCCAAGGTTCAGGAGGAACAGAAAGGCAGAAGGGTGATCCCTGGATCAAGGAAAACAAATTTTTTTCATTGTAGGAGAAGAATAATTCTTTTTTAAAAAATATTATTTATTTGAGAGAGATTGAGAGTGAGATAGAGTGAGCATGAGCAGGGTGAAGGGCAGAGGGAGAAGCAGACCCTCTACTGAGCAGGGAGCCTGATGTAGGGCTTGATGCCGAGACTATAGGATCATGAACTGAGCCAAAGGCAGCCATGGCAGCCACTTAAACAATTGAGCCACCCAGTTGCCCAGAGTAATAATAATTTTTCTCCTTCTTTTCCTTCTTCTTCTTCTTCTCCTTCTTCCTCTTCTTCTTCCTCTTCTTCTTCCTCTTCCTCTTCTTCTTCTCCTTCTCCTTCTCCTTCTCTTCTCCTTCTTCTCCTTCTCCTTCTCCTTCTCCTTCTTCTTCTTCTCCTCCTCCTCCTCCTCCTCCTCCTCCTCCTCCTCTTCTTCTTCAAGTTTTATTTATTTGAGAGAGAGAGAGAGAGGGAGAAAGTGAGAAAGTGGGGGGAAGGGTGAAGGGAGAAGAAGAGGGAGAACATCTCAATCTCCTCGTTGAGCATAGAGCCTGACAAGGGGATCCATCCTTGAGACCATGACCTGAGCCAAAACCAAGAGTCAGAACTTAACTGACTGAGTTCCCCAGGTGTCCCTAGAATAATTCTTTAAAAAAAAAAAAAAAAAAAGAAAAAAGCATAGGCAAAGCACAGAGGCTAATTTAGGATAGTGAAACCACTCTGTATAACACTATAATAACAGATACATGTCATTATAAATTCATCCAAATCCACAGAATGTACAACACCAAGAGTGAACTCTAATGTAAATTATGGATTTTGGGTGATAATGATGGTGGGGTATGTTGTTAGTGGGACAGGTGATTGTCAGGGAGGCTGTGCATGTGTGGGGGGCAAGGGTTATATGGGGAATCTCTATACTTTCCTTTCAATTTTCCTATATATGTAAAACTGGTCTGGAAAGTAGTCTTAAAAAATGTAGAAGTATATTTACACATAGTAAAACTGCATATTTTAGTGCATATTTTGTGAGCTTTGGCAAATGGGTAAGCATGTAACCATCACTGCAATCAATCTACAGAACTGCCCCACTGCCCCCTGGTACCCCCTTGCTCCTCCCTTTGTAGATAATGCCTTCCTCCATGTCAACCCCTGGCAACAATTGATTTTTCTCTTTCCCCATATTTTAACCTTTTTCTAAAGGGAAAATGAAAACATAAATGGAATTATACAATATGGTCTTTTGAATCCAGCTTTTTTTTTCATTCAGTGTGAAGATGCTTATTATTGACCAAGCAATTGCATGAATCAATTATTTTTTTGTCACTGCTGAGTAGCATCCTATAGTATAGATGGACCCCACAGGTTGTTTATCCATTCACCCGCTGAAGGACATTTGGGATGTTTCCAGGTTTTGGCAACTATGAATAAAGCTGCCATAAACACTGGCTGCTATAAACATTGGTAAAGACATCTCTTTATTTCATTAGGATAAATCAGCATAGAGGCATTCCTGCATTCCATGGTAAATATGTATATCCAACTTTAAAAGTTAATCATACTTTGAACATACCAAGTTTGTATTCCTGATTTGTTCTGTGATTGTGGATCAGAAGTTGTTCTAGGTCTAATGTTTTCACACATATCCACTTTCCTTTGTCTTCCAAAGCAAGTGGTGAGAGGATCAGGAGCATCACACAGTTTTTAGTTTTTTTAAAGACAAAATTGTTTTATAAAGACAGGTAGCAAGTGTGTAGGAATTTCCTTGGTGATATTTATGCAGAAGAATTATAAGGAAGCAACCTTACTTCTTATAAAGCTAGAATAAAAACATGCATGTCCATTGTAAAATTTCCATCTAAGAAGGGTTTTCTTGTTCTTTCATGCTTAGCTTTCATTCTTCCGCAGGGAGTCCTGGAGTAACTTGACACACATCGAACACCAAGTTTCAAAGAGAACCAGACATTGTCATGAAGGCTTCTGACAATAATAGAAAACTAGCACTAAAGGAGATGAAATAAACACTAGTATGGGATAACAATTTGTGGGCAACTTTCTGGAGAGTTAACAATATTTTTTATTGTATCACATTGTTCATTCAGTCAGTCTGGATCATATCCATGTATAGGATGGCTGTGAATTTCTTTTGTTCACATAGCTACTTAGATTTATTGTTTTGAAACAAAATCTATTCTCTATAAAATAAGCAAGAACATGGGGGCAACCAACTCTTTTCAGAAAAGGAGTGTTTCATTTTTATAGACATCTTAGGAAAATCAGATACCAAATAATATACAGGACTCTTGAATTTATCTGGCAAAAAGGAAATCTGTTATCTATATGAGTAGTTTCATAAAGTTACAGCACTGATTGAACACAGATCAAAAACTTTCACTTGGAAAAAAAACCTTTATATTTGGCTTTGAAGAACAGTGATTCAAATCAAGTTAATCAAATTATCAAACCACTATGATTTTTCCACCTTTAAAAAAAAGATTTAAAGAATAAATTTAAAAATAGCATAGCTTTTAGTTAAGAATGATGTAATTTTGTTTAAATCAAAAATAATTAATCTTTAGGGCATAAGGATAATGTGCCACAATATTTCTAATAGCCATATGAAGTGAAATAATTAAAGTTATTGTAATTACTAAACTAACCCTATCTACTTAAGGAAAGAACATCATTCAGTGCTTTTAACTGTGAGCTGATTCTCAGGGGCCTTCAAATAAACCATAAGAAAGTATGAAGACTGGAATGAAATATTTCTCTACCTCTTCAGTATATTTATTGCTGGTATTAGATTTTTAATAACCAGCAGTTTATGAAATCTAATTTCTCGTAGTAATGCAGAAAAATAATATAGAGGCAAGAGAACTTTCCTAATTGGTCTCAAATATTTATCAATTATTTCAAAATATTCAAGTGATGAAATAAAAATGCTTTGTATTGTAACCTCTTACTTAGGAATGATGGTTTCTTAATTCAGTCTTTGGCTGATTTCCAAAGTGAAACGGCAGAGCTGTATGAGAGACAATTAGTCATTAATCAAGCCTCATCCCAGTGCCAGGAAAGTAAACTCACCAGGAGCATCTCTCAGTGCCCTTATTAAATTACCAAAACTCGACTTGCTTTTTTGGATTAGTAAAGTGATACATTGTTGATTCTGGAAGTTGGTAACTTAAGATGGTTTCTCTGCATAGTATTCAGCAAACCATAAGATGGTTTTTTGATAATTTCAAGTTTCATCAAAATATAGATTATTATCCTGTGTAAGTCCCCTGTAATCTTAGCAGAGTCTGTCTAAACCATGGCTCCAGGGGCTGGTTTCTCAGAAATGTAGGGCATTCAGGATCACCTAACAGAGGAATGAGTTCTTGATGACTCTTTGCAAGTGAACAAGCAGTTTACGATTTCACTTTTAAAAAAGAAAACAAACAAGGATGTAGTTTTGAAATGCAAACATGTTTTTTTACTTAGACATTGTATGATTCCAGGTTCTGTAAGAGACATCTATTAAAGCCCAGGCAGTTACTGTATGTCTTGAGGATGCAGAAAAAGAGAGGTCTCCCTGACCTGTGTATGTCTGGCTAAGATAGACCTTTGAGAGGGAGGGATCAGCTACAGGGGGATGCCTATTTTTACTATTTAGTTTGAAGTTCCTGGATCAAAGTATGCTTTTGAATGATTGATTATTTCTTTTTCAAATATTTCTGTTGTACACACACACACACACAAACACACACACACACAATCTGTATAGTGGCTTCTTTAGGAGACTGTGGCAATCCCTCCTAGCTGGGACACCAGATGGCCTCCCAATGTGGTTGCAACAAGCAGTATCAGCATCTGCTGAAATTTGTTAGAGATGCAAATTATTGGGCCCTGCCCAGATTTGTTCAATCCCAGACTCTGGAAATAGGGCCAGCAGTCTGTGTTTTAAGGACCCCTGAGAATTCTGAGGCACACTCAAGGGTGAAAATTACTGACTTTGATAATGTTGCTTTTATGAAGGAACAAATTTAGCTTAGACCTTTATTTTTATTTTTTATTATTATTTTTTTAATTCTTGAAAGGAGACTCCACTTTGGACAGCCTGGTAAGAAGCTGGATGTGGCAGGGAATTAATACTCCCAAGGCAGCCCTCATTCAGGATCTCCCAGGAGTTGAGACTTAAATATCCCAGCTCTTGCCTTTTGAATAGGGTAATTCCAAGAGTGGGTTTTTCAAAGCGGCTTTTGTGGGATTGACCTCCAGTTGTCAACCTTGATAGCCAGCTTTGCAGGTAGCTTCTCATTCCCTGGATCACTCCTCCTTTCTCTGTAGGGGTTCCCTGCAACCCCAAAGAAACTACATTCAAATTCTTGCCTTGGGATGCTTCTGGGAGGCTCCAAACCAGGACACTCACATATTGTAAATGCTCAATAAAAATGGATGGGGGAGGCTGAATTTCCCCTTCAGTCCAACCTGGGTTAAGAGACCATCACTCCATTTGTGATACTCCTGAACAGAAGCAAAAATATACCTAGGAATGTAGGGGCCAATGTTAAGAACCTGGGCCCAGAGCCAAGTTCTGGTGATAGAATCCAGCTTTCCCTCTCACTGGCTGTGTGATGTCGGGATCATCTCCTAGCCTCTCTGTATCTGTTTCCTTGTCTGTAAAACAAGCATAATTACTGCACATACCTCAGAAGGTTGCCAGGAGGATTTAATGAGTTCAACATGCAACAAGTGGTTAGAACAGTGTCTGGCATGTGGTAAGTGTTTAACAAATGTTATCTATTATTTTAATATTGTTGTTGTTTTCTTAATTTGTTGTCTTTTCTTGACAAGTGATTTCAGCACTACTTCAATTCTATTAATTCCTTTTCTCCCAAGAATTCTCCAAGGTTCCTTTGTGGTTCTCCAACCTGTTTATCCTGCTTGTTTTTCTGTCAAGTCATGAAGCTTCAAACAGCACGAAACATGAATACAATGTAAGTACTGATTCTGCATTTAATAGTAAACATTTGGCAATGAATAGCTTTATGCAGGATTATCCTACTGGGTCTTCTCACAACCGCAGGATATTGGTAACGTTAATTCTTCTTTATCTTACCATTGGGAAAATTAAGACTTGAAGAAGCAAGGTCACTTTTCTAGTGCTACTGAGCTATTAAGTGGTAAAGAAGGAATTGTAACTCTTGACAATAGACTCTCCTCTGCCCCCCCAGCCCTAAGACTCTACACACAGGACTACTCTGCGTTACCTTCGTATGAATGGTTCTCTTACTTTCTTGGGCATCAGAATTCTGGGGATGGATGGCTAAAATACAGATTCCCAGGCCCAGCACCTAGCATGTCTTAAGTCAGGAGATCTGGGGGCATTTGTAACAATTCCCAGCGATGCTGATGTTGTTAACCAGGGAACCAGGCTTTAAGAAGCACTGTTCTGTATCCCAGCCCTGTTAGAACATTTGAATAAAATAAATGAGATAAAAATGATTTGGGAATACAACCTCACTCTCTTGATATATTTGGCACGTGTGATGCAAATACTTATACTTCCTTTGGCAATCTTTATTTATTTATTTTTGGCATGCTTTTAGAAATGACACATAATTAAAATTCATTTCTCTCTTACGTAAAAGTAGGTCATGAAGGTTGACATGTGCCCTCGGGGTCAGGGACTAGGTTTCTTTACACAGAATCTTGTTGTTACTTATACAGTAGCAACACAGTTCCTCCACACACAGTTACTTCACCATCTTCAGAATGTAGCTGCTATGACATGGTGTGAGATGGCTGCTGGGGCACCAGCCATCACATCTGCATTCCAACGGACAGGAAGAAGGAAAAGCTGGGGAATGGCACACTTCTTACATTAAATTAAAAAAAAAATTAATTTCTTTACCATAAAGGTAAAAAAAAAACAAAACCCACACATAACACAAAACTATCTTTACCATTTTAACATATACATTTCAGTGGTGTTAAATATAGTCACATTGTTGTGATCTCAAGAATTTTTCTATCTTCTCCTTTGTCAAACTATATAAAAATGACCAAAAAAAAAAAAAAAAAAAAGGTACCGAAGCATACTTTTAACAGCTACAAAGCCAAAGGCACTGTGAGGGTAAGTTCTGTATGCTCACAGGAAAAGCCCGTCCACTTTTGGCTTCTCTCTTCTTATTGGCTGGCTCTAAATAAATCATGCAGATGCCCAGCAAATGTCTTTTTGGAAATGTTGAGTCATTGTGATAATGAAAAAAAAATGATGTAGGGGAAAAGCCCCTCTGTTAAAGCTCAACTTACTTAGATATCTGTGGCATTTCTTGGATCATTCAAATCTCCAAATGAAATTTTAAGAAATATATAGCATTGGGATCTTGGGCCAAAAACAATGACACTAAAATTTTCTGTTTCAGCAGTGGAACCTTATATCAATACATCATATAAAATGTTGCAGAGGCAACATTGCTGAGGTTGAAGTGGGGAGCAAGGAATGAAGGAGGCCTAGAACCCCAGGAAAGGACCTCTAAGAGAAGGTTAAATTATGGGGTTCTAGGCCTCCCCTACAAGAACAGCAAATTGTCCTAATCCCTGGGACTTTTAAGTGTTTATAATATTATTTACAAGACTTGATTTGAAAACTTTTAATCATTCCTCAATTCACATGTATCTTGCCTTATTTTTGAGTACTAATGGCAATCCTAGGGCTCTATACAAATAATGCAGTGTAATGTAATAGAAAAAACTTTGGTTTGGGTGTGAAGAGACTTTTCGGCTAACCCTGGTTCTTCCATGATCTGGCTTTGTTACTTGGGAAAGTTAATCTCTCCTTCTTGGAAAAAGGGACTGAACTAACTCATCTCTCTCTCTCTCTCTCTCTTTTTCTTTTCCTTCTTTTAAGGTCTAAACTTCTCTGGCTCTCCTTCATGCCTGGATATAATGACCTTACTACTGATGGAAAGATTATCTGGGGAAATGTTGGCCCAAACTAAACCCTTTCTCCAAACATCTGGTCTAATTTCCTTCTGCTGGGCAAACAGACACCCTGGCTGAGTTCCAGTGCAGGTAATTACATTCTGCCCACCACGATTTTCCTTGCATTGTCAATTGGCTACGGTATTCTTCTGTATTTCTCCTCAGGAACTTGTCTCTTGATGTTGTTGTCTGCTGTTTCATAGGCCAGTATTCAAACTATGGCTTCCTTTGGGGAATCTTGTGTCTTTGGAAATGTAATTCTGGCACTACCATGGGGCACAGACATTTTGGTCTTGCTAGGTGTTTTTGAAGGGTGCGACTCAAAAACATACGGTGTCTCTCTTATGGGTCTACTTTTAGTAGTGTTGTCTTTGAGACTTGCCTAAAAAGTTTCCAACTAGAAACTACACTGACAACAGTGGCTTATGTTGATCTAAAAAGTTTCTAATAACAAATCACACTGATACTCATAGCTAAAACTAATAGTAATAGTAACAAAAATAATAACAATAGTGGCTTACAATGTATCAGATACACTTTTAGGGGCTGCCCATATACCCACTCCCTTAAGGACCATTGTTTTTCTCAACTTGAAGATGAGGAAATTGAGGTATGGAGTGGCTGTCTCTTGCATAACATTTGTGTGATTCTTTCAAATGTCTCATGAGAGTTTGGACAGGTCAGTTAGGTGGCATCCATAAACCAACCCACTAAAAAAGAGTGAGGTAGATCCATATGCCATAGTATGGCAAACTCTCCAAGGTGGATAATTAAGTGAAAAGAGTAAGATGTAGGAGCCCCTGGATGGCTCAGCCATTAAGCGTCTGCCTTTGGCTCAGGTCATAATCCCAGGGTCCTGGGATCGAACCCCACATCGTGCTCCGTGCTCAGTGGGAAGCCTGCTTCTCCCTCTCCCACTGCCCCTGTTTGTGTTCCCTCTCTCACTGTGTCTCTCTCTGTCAAATAAATAAAATCTAAAAAAAAAAAAAAAGAGTAAGATGTAGGAGAGTATTGATGTTATACTTTTTAAAAATTATTTTTAATTTTTATTTATTATTGTACTTTTTATTTTTATAAATCATGTATAGGGCTATGTATATTTTGCTGCTTTATGCATTTCTTTTCCTAATCTGGAGGGAAACCGAAGTTAATGTTAGCAGCAGTTACCTTTAGGGTGAGGGTTGATTTTATTTTAAATTATTTTTACTTTCTGCAATGTCTGAAGTTTTCACAATGTGTATAGAGCACGTTACTTAAGGGGCGGGAGGTAGGAGGTTGGGGTAACCAGGTAGTGGGTATTGGAGAGGGCACAGATTGCATGGAGCCCTGGGTGTGGTGCAAAAACAATGAATACTGTTACGCTGAAAATAAATTTAAAAAATTAAAAAAAAAATTTTTTAAATTGTCAGCAAGGGCTTTCTAGATGGTGAGATTATGAATAACCTTTGCTTCCTCTTCTCTATGTCCGTATTTCAGAAACATAGTAAATATTATTTATTTTGTAGGAGATTTCTATTAATAAAGAGCAACTTTACCTAAAATCTGCCAGGAGTCAGAGAAGTTCATTCTTTTGGGCTTTTGGGCTGGCTGGAGGTGGTGGGGGTAAATCTGGACTGACTGGGAGTGGTGGGGTTGAATCTAGGCTGTCTGTGTTTAGTGAGGTTGGTGGCTAAATCTGGGCCATAGAGGTGGGGGTGGGGTTGGATTCTGAGGCCCTCAAAGTCCTAAGCAGGCAAGGGCATGGGTCAGACATTGGTCTTTCATTCTGTCCCATGTAAACAACAGCCCTTCTTTAAGGCTTCTAATTCATATTTTAAAAATATTTTATTTATTTATTTGTCAGAGAGAGAGAACGAGTGAGAGAACTCACAAGTAAGAGGAGAGACAGGTAGAGGGAGAAGCAGGCTCCCCTCTGAGCAAGAATCCCAATGCGGGGCTCCATCCCAGGACCCTGGGATCAGGACCCAAGCCGAAGGCAGATGCTTAACTGTCTGAGCCACCCAGGTGTCCCCTAATACATTTTTCTTTAAAGGAAATATATTGAAATATTTAGGTCAAGTTCACAACTGAAAGAAGAAATCTGAGCGATGTGAGCATTGTCTTAACGTGGGCCCCCTCCCTGCACGTACCCCTGGTGTGGTTTAGTACAAAAGGGCGTTGAGAGCAGGCCCCTGGACTTGTTCTTCTCCAAGCCCATGCCTTTGGTCTAGAACTGTCTCAGATTCGGCTACTGATGTGTCCATGAAGGAAAAGGCCCTGGAAAAAAACCTCTCTGCTTCATGGGAATTGCCAGTTGTAAATGTGAGTACACACACAGCAGTTGGTTATCTCTTTGGGGGTTAAGTTACCCCATTCAACATGGGCTTGTGCAGACAATGGGTGGGGGCCAGTGACACCAGAGTAATCCTTTTACGTGCCCTATCTAAAGTGACACTGGAATGAAGGGGCACTTTCAGAGGGTATCAGTTTCCTAGGTAAGTCCTACAAACAAGGCCGCAGATGCTTAGCTTTGTAATTGTGCTTCCACTCCAGGCCTAGGGAAGCCAGCCCTACTTGTCACTCCCGAAAGCAGATGAAAGCCTTGCTGTGAGTCTGGTGGAATTCCATTGTCGCCGTGTTTACTCACGGTCGCCCAGCGCCTCCACCCCTATATGGTCTACAAGTGGACTGGTTTTCTTGCCGAGCACCACATCCTGAAAGCATAAACAGCGATTAAAACTTACTATAAAAAGTTCTGGAAAGGCAGACGGGTTTTCTGTCTATCTCGGTGCATCAGTTCATTTCCCACATGCCAACACCTTGGGGTCACCCAATACTCCGTCTTGTCATTTTTCTCTCAAAGAAGCCACACCTTCCATTTTTCACTGCAAGGAGCTGTGGTGACAGATGCTTAAGAATTCTATTTTCTTTTTAAAGGAACTTAGATTACAGCGCGTCTTGGGTGAGAAAGGTGATGTGAAGAGCAGATGGGGTGGGAGCAGGAAAGCCATGTTCAGATTCTACTGCGTCCTCGGCATCCACGGCTGAGGCCAACCAGAGGCTGAACTCTGTCCTGGGCACAAGATACACCTGTGCCCCTCTACTGGGGGACATTAGCTCTGCTGTTTAACCTGGTTTCTCATTTTTACCAATGCTTTCAAGTCAGTGGAAACTTCCACGAATGTAGGTGGTTCTTTTTCTTTCAACCAGTATGTGTTTACTGACCGCTTATAATCTCAAAGGTTGAGGTGCTGGAACAGACAAGGAGACATGCCCACGGCTTTGAGGGCCAGAGGTCATCTCACTAATGGGACTTTTCATCCTTGTCTCAAGCTGAATGAACCTGATCATGTCTGCCTCCTGTTGTAGACCTTTATATTCTATATAAGCTCAAACCATTCAGCAGGCTTCTGGTCCCCACATTTCCTTTCAAACTGTGTGATCCTCCTTTTCCTCTGTTCTCTGTTCTGCTCATCAAATATAAAAGGCACAGGCGTATCCTGTCTTGGCCTGTGTGGTGTCCCTTTTTTGGACTGCCTCTATTTCTGCTTTATTGACGTCACCTCTGTTCATTGAAAACCTAGCTCAGATGCCATCTTGTCCAGGTAGCCTTACCCCAGTCCTTCAGGAAACATTAATTGCCTTTCTCCTTATAGTAGATTATTATCAGTGATACTATTTGTTTGTGTGCTTAACTCCCCAAAATGTTTCTTGAGGATTTCAGGGAAACACATTTTGCTCATCTCCATGTCTTTAATTCCTAGCAGTGTGCTGGGCAATCAAGATGTGTTTGTTGAAGTCAGACATATAAGATTGTCAGCATTTCTCATGCAAAGAATTAGGAAGAGAATAAAATAAAATAATGCTAGGACACCTTGGAACAAGAAGAGTTTCTCTTTGGTACATCTGGGTCATTCACAGGAATTCCCTATGGTTATTGTCTGATGTGGTCCCTCATTCTCTAGCAGGCAAACCCTGGGAAACTCCTTTTGAGGATTCTCCTATTGGTATTCCTATCGGTTTCCTTTTTTTTTGTTTTTTGAAAATGGAGATAATAGGTTTAAAATTTTTTTCTGATTAAAAACATATACATACTCATTATTAAAAATTCCAATCATTAACAAAGTAAAATATAAACAAAACCCAAAAAGTAAGAAGCACTCTGAATCCCACCACACAGAGATAATACAGTTATTGTTGGTAAAAATCCTTCGATCTCTCTCATTTTCTGTATGTGCACACACACATGACAAACATGCTCAGTTTTATGTACTTATTTTCAAGACCTATTAAACTTTACATAAGTAAGTCATACCATATCTGCTCTTATGCAACATTTTCTGTCTCTCAGTGTATTAGATGTTTTCACATCAGTTCATATGACTTGGTATCATCTGTTTCTGTAGAGATCCCATTGAATGGATGTCTCACAATGTTTTCCAAATGTCTGCTGAGGGATCTGGCGTCTACTTCCTGACTTTTACTACTGCCAGTTTCCACCACGATAGACAACCTTATTCAGTGGAGTCACATGCCATGGGGGGGTTTCAGGAAAGGCGATGTGTAAGGTAAATTTTGTAAATTTTTCAGGGAGTCGAAATCACCACCAAAAAGATTAGTTCCACAGTGGAGAAAAAAGTGGCCTCTGCAATTAGTCAGTACCCCATCCGTTCTCCTGCATCCTGTGAGGTGGTGGTTCACCAGTTTCACAACCATCCAATCAGATGGCTATTCACCAGGTTATTCAGCAGGTGCTCAAACAAGCACATGGTGAAGGAGCTGGCTAGCATTTGGTTTCAGACTACGTGTTGTGTGAAAGTTGAGAAACACACCTCCCATTAAATACGGGGCCTCAGCCCAGCAGAGGGAGGTGTTCCCGTTCATCTGAGGGCTTTCGAGGTGATAAGGACCGTAGACAAAAGAGCAGGTCCTGCCTGTCTCCTGACACATGCCTGCTGTGGAGGGGCCAGGCAGAGGTCAAGAACTGCCAGGGACTCAAGAATCTCCTTTTCTTTCTCTCTTTCTCTCTTCCTTGTAGAAGAGAGACCATAGCGTCCCTTTGGCAAGCGTTAAACATGTATCTGGTGTCTTGTTACATATGTTTCCAGAAGCAGCCTGCTGGATCGAAGGGTCCGGGTCAAAAATTTACCAAGGTATCAACCTAATAAAAATACATACAAGTGCCTTCTTCCCAAAATGGGTATGTGGATATGCTCTATTAAATCTGCCATTGCTAGTCTGGTAGGTTCAGATGTATCATTTTTACTTTCCCTCAAAAAAAATTTTTTTTTAATATCTCCTTTTGTCTTCCTAAGCTCCTCGATAGCTTGTAGCTTCTTGTGAGTTGTCCGACCATCTTCTTTGACCACATTCTCTGTTGTGTCTCCTTTTCCTGAGTTCCTTAAAGACTTCCGTACATGGGGAGGCTTACCTGTTAGATGTTGCATGTTTGCAAATACTCTTCTCATTTTGTAGTTTACCTTGATTTATAGTGTTGTTATCTAGCATACAAGTTTTTTTCACTTTTTATGTAGAAAACAGTCAAGTTTTCCTCCCATAGATCTTAACTCATTTGCTGTTAAGACTGTCAGATTTTTGTTTAAGCGTTTTTCCACTTTTGGAATTAGGAAAAGAGAGACTTTGTTTTGTCAAGTGTTTTTGACTAATTTATCTACTATTTTGATGCCTCTAAAATTGTACTGATAATTCTGTTTTAAAACATGGAAAGGAGCAGAGGTTCTATAATCAAATTCTGTGGAATGGATAATTAGTTCAGATGTACCTCATTTTAGTGAGATTGTCAGAGAGAAAACATAAATGAGAGGAAAATGAATTAAAACCGAAGTACTCTTCTTTTTTAAAAGGAATTTTTCTTTCAGCAATTTTTTCTTTCTTTCATTTTTTTTAAAAGATTTTGTTTATTTATTTGACAGACAGAGATCACAAGTAGGAAGAGAGGCAGGCAGAGAGAGGGGGTGGGTAAGCAGACTCCCTGCTGAGCAGAGAGCCCGATGTGGCACTCGATCCCAGGACCCTGAGACCATGGCCTGAGCCGAAGGCAGAGGCTTTAACCCACTGAGCCACCCAGGTGCCCTTCTTTCTTTCATTTTTTAAAGATTTATTTATTTGAGAGAGGGGGCAGGGCCAGAGTGAGAAGGAGAGAATTTCAAGCAGACTCTCGCTGAGCATGGAGCCCCACTCAGGGCTCGATCTCATAACCCTGCAGGCATGACCCCGAGATCAGGACCTGAGCCGAAACCTTGACTTAGATGCTTAACTGGCTGTGACACCAAGGTCCCCAGCAATTTTTTTCTTTGAATATCAAGTTATTTTACTTAAATATAGGACGAGGGAACACTTTGTAATCTCTAAGGTCTAAATCACATGCATATTTTTCATATACATTATTGCTATTCTTTTTTTAAAGTATTTTATTTATTTATGAGAGAAAGAGGAGGAACAAAGAGAGAGAGACAAGCAGACTCCCAGCTGAGCATGGAGCTCAACATGGGGCTCTATCTCAGTACCCTAATATAATGACCTAAGATGAAACCAAGAGTCAGATGTTTAACCAATTGAGCCACTCAGGTGCCCTTACTGCTATTCTTAATGGAGTAAGAGAGCTGTAAGTCCATGGAAAAATAAGACTTTTTGGATCATAATTTACGCACTGCTCAGAAACAAGTCTGCTAGTCTTACATAAAGCAGCACCTTAATGTTGGAACTCTGGTTTACTCTCCTTAGAGTCTGCCCCAGGACACAGAGTTCATAGATAACTTCCATGTCCCCTTCTCCCAAGAAATATGAGCTTCACAGAGACATGCCATTTCCTTCTCCAGGGCTCTCAGGCCAGCCCTGAACTCTGCCTTTCAACACACATTGTCTTTCTTCTGTTGAATGAGAAGAAAGAGATAGTGCAGGAGATAATTCAAACTGTCCGGATAACTCAATTTTTAAAAAAAGTCAAGGCCAGGAAGCTTCTTTGCAGCCCCACTCCTTCGCAGTTCATCATTTTTGTGTGGATGTTAGATGCACACGCTTAGTGGTCCACAGCCGTAGCCCAAGCAGCACAATCCAGCCAGGTGCTGAGACCCGAGTGTAAACTCATGTCCTAGGCCGCTGGAGGGGCAGGGACACTTGCTTGGATCCAGGTGAAGTTCTTGGCCACAAGCTTCTTCCAGAGCAGTGGTGAAAAGAGGCTTCTCACTCCTGCCGGGGATGGGGGTGGGGGAAGGGGAGCTTAGGTGAGGTTCTGACCTGCAAAATCTCCAGGAGCCAGCCACCTCCACAGGGAGAGGATCCCTGTGTCCTCTTGGGACTGGGCACCTTGCCCTCTCTTCCTGCCTCTCCTCGCCTCTCTCCTCTCTGCTCCATCCCCCAAATACTCTCACAGCAGAAGCAACCAGGTGGGTGGAACAGAGAGAGAAAAGAATAAAAATCACAGGAGCCATTACTTCCCCCCCATTGGTGCTGGGGATGTTGCCGTCGCTCTGTTGGCCTGGGTATTTTCTTTTCTCTCAGAGATGGCAGGTTTCAACAATGGAGGATATTGTGTTTGGTTATTTTTTGTTGAGCTCCAGGTAGAGAGAGGAAAAGAGAATTTTCCAGGAAAGGGAAATGAGCTAAGTGATTTTTTTTTTTTTTTTTTTTTTTTTTTTAATAACGTGGTTTTGGTCTGACCCAAAGGCTAGGAATGTTTTCAGGAGATTCAAATCTCTCCTTGGTTTGTACTGCTCTGAAATAGGATCCGAAATGCCTGTTGTGCAGCCAGGTGACCTGCTATTACCTGGGACACAACTATAGGCCCCCTCCACCCCGTCCCACTTTCTGTGGCTGCCTCCGGGTGATCTGGCTTCTGGACGTAGGTGGCGGCACTCCTACTCCTTTCTTGTGCTGGTTCCTCCTCATTGGCCTCTACAGGCAGGGGGTGGGGGAGGGATTCGAGGCCACCACGCGCAAGAGCTCTGCCATAGGCCCGCTGTTTACCTCACCATGGCCTGCATCACTCCTTGCTTGGTACGGCTAGTCTCAACTGGTAGAACTGCCTCCTTCTCTGCTTTTATTCCAGGAATCCATTTTCTCACGCTCTCGCTGAGGAAGCTTCCAGAATTAGAGCTCTGATTGCATCATTCCTCACTTGAAACACTCAGTGGCTTTTCAAATTCTACATAGAGGGTATTTGACCTGGGACTCGCTCTTTTTTTTTTTTTAAACTTTATTGACATATAATGTATTATTTGTTTCAAGGGTATAGGCCTGTGAATTCTCAGTCTTACACAATTCACAGCATCACCATAGCACAAACCCTCCCCAATGTCCATCCTCCAGCCACCCTATCCCTATTCTGTGACCCCCCAGCTGCCCTCAGTTTGTTTCCTGAGATTAAGAGTCTCTTGTGGTTTGTCTCCCTCCCTGGTTCCATCTGGTTTCATTTTTTCCTCTCCTTCCCCTGACGACCCTCTGCCCTGCCTCTCAAATTCCTCATGTCAGAGAGATCTTATGATAATTATCTTTCTCTGATTGACTTATTTCGCTTAGCATAATACCCTCTAGATCCATCTGTGTCATTGCAAATGGCAAGATTTCATTTCTTTTGATGGCTGCATAGTATTCCATTGTATATATATATATATATATACACCACATCTTTATCCATTCATCTGTTGGTGGACATCTAGGTTCTTTCCATAGTTTGGCTATTGTGGACATTGCTGCTATAAACATTCAGGTGCACGTGCCCTTTTGGATCACTACATTTGTATCTTTAGGGTAAATGCCCAGTAGTTTGATTGCTGGGTCATAAGGTAGTTCTATTTTCAACTTTTTGAGGAACCTCCATGCTGTTTTCCAGAGTGGCTGCACCAGCTTGCATTCCCACCAACGTGTAGGAGGGTTCCCCTTTTTCTGCATCCTCGCCAGCATCTGTCATTTCCTGACTTGTTAATTTTAGCCATTCTGATTGGTTCGAAGTGGTCTCTCACTGTGGTTTTGAGTATTTTCAAGGCCTGACCTTCCTTGACCTGAACTTCCTCGCTGCCCCAGGACTCCTGGCCATACCCCCTTTCTCCTCTCCAGGGGAGCTTCCAGGACAGTGAATGGCCCTTGGCTTCGGAAGGCGCCTCCTCAGCCCCTCCTTCTACACTTGGGCAGCGCTCTCTGCCATTGCTGCAGGTCAACGCCATGTTTGCTCTGAAGAGATGGCACCCCCTCTTCGATGCCAGCGCCTATTTTCCAGGCAAATATGATCTCTTCTCGTATGGCATTCACCATTTTACAGTGATCAAACCTATGTTTTGTTGTTATAAAAATTTAATTCTAGAAAAAAAAGCAAACAATGCTTTTGTATTGCAACAATTCAAATAATATAGAAAAATTAAAGTTTTTGTGCCCTCTACTCTCTCCTACCTTTAATTCTTGGAGCTAACTACCACTAAAAGTTTAGTGTACGTACTCTCTCTCTCTCTTTTTTTTTTTTTTTTTCTGAGTAGAAACCCAGATGTAAAGTCATAGGTGGACTTATTTTAAACAAATGTTAGGGTCATTTTGTATTATTTTCCTGCAACTTCCTTTTCTCACTCAATATATTAAGAACACATTTTGTCAGTTTATAAAAATATATTCTACTATTTTTAGTGATAGCATGATATTCTATACAATACTCGTCCCGTAATCTCACTATTCCCTTATTCATAGATACATTAGGTTTTTACCGTTGTTCTGCTGTGAAAGCGAGTTGTGCCGCAAACATCCTTATACATTTATTTTTGTATATTTGAAGAAATATTTCTATAGAATAGATCTTGAGGTGGGATCCCTGGACCAAGTATATTTATAGTCATTTGTCTATAAATGTCATCTCAGGAGACTCTAGGTTAGCAGCGTGAATTCACCCCTCTTTAGCTGCTTTGATAAAGTCTTCAGAGGGCTGTGTGTGGATAGTTTGATATGGAACGGGACCTGTGGTTGGAGGGAGAATATTTTAGATAAAAATATCACATTTCACATTTTCTCATCAAAATTAGGATGGAAAGAGAGAGAAGCTGGGAAAAATATGTAAATATTTATGTAAATAGGACAGGAGGGTTTCACAGAAAGTAACCTCAGTTTGAAAGTCAGAATTGTGCATTAGAATCACTTTAAGAAGGTTAAAATATCCCAAGGCTCAGGCTACACCTCACATCATTTAAACCAGGATCTCTGGGGACGAGCTCAAGCACCAGCATTTTAAAAACCTCCCCAGGTCCTTCCAGTGTCCCTGTGAGGCTGAGAGTCCTGCCTCAATTGTCCCTGTGCTCTGATAAGCTATGAGGCATCTTGAATGCTCTGGCTGCAATTTTTTCCCCCTCTGTAACATGAGAATGTTCTGTCTCTCTCACAAGTTTTGTGGCAAAATGACATAGCAGTTGTGAAGACAATTGTCAAAAGATAAGAACATTGAGTAAAAGTATAAGCCATTATTATTATTTTTCAGCTCAGCCAGTCACAGACAAAGCCAAATATTTGGAAAATATTAAGCAGGTCTAAAATTCCGATGGTGACAAAAGAAATGAAATCTTGCCATTTGCGACGACGTGGATGGAACTAGAAGGTATTATGCTTAGCGAAATAAGTCAATCAGAGAAAGACAACTCTCATATGATCTCCCTGATATGAGGAAGTAGAGATGCAATGTGGGGGTGGGTTGTGGGGTAGGAAAAGAAAAAATGAAAGAAGGTGGGATTGGGAGGGAGACAAACCATAAAAGACTCAATCTCAAAAAACAGACTGAGGATTGCTGGGGGGAGGGGGGACGGGAGAGGGTGGTGGGGATATGGACTTTGGGGAGGGTATGTGCTATGATAAGTGCTGTGAAATGTGTAAACCTGGTGATTCACAGACCTGTACCCCTGGGGATAAAAAAAATAAATTAATTAACAAAAAAATAAATAAAATTCTGATGGTGAGAAAACAGGATCGTTGAAGGAGGACGCGGTAATTGGTTGAGCTGCTTCTAGCCCTGGTGGAAACTGGAGGTCTGATAGGAGGACTGTGAAGGTAAACAAGGCAATGTCATGGAAAAGAGCAACATCAATACTCGCCGTCAGCACTGATAGGAACAACTTGCTTCGGTGGATTCTATCTTGGCTTTATAACCATTTGAAAATTAGTCAATGGTTCAAATGCCAGAAGGCCCAGATTCCCACCTCCTGGCAGCCCCCGCCCCTGCCCCTCTTCTCTCGGATTCTTTATCTCAATCCCAAGGCTAAGGAGAGGATGAATAGGGGACAGAGGAGATGGTCTTTCAATTTAAGATCTAAACTTGATGGCATTTTCCCTGGTGTGCCCTGACATAAACTAAGAACACCATTTCCTGAAATCTGACACTCATATGAGTTTGCAGCCCCTGCCTGCCCTTCCATTTCTAAATGTTCCAATCAAATAGATTAAAGACTGAGAAGTCCTACAGTCTGAGTAATTTGTTAAACTGGGTTGGATCTGCATTTCCCAAACTTACTTGATCGAGGAACTGTCTATTAACGTCCCTTGGGCCACCATGGAATCCCCAGGAATGCAGGCGCAATAAGAGCTGGCCCTTGTCACTCACCAGCCCAGGAGAATTCAAGAATGTTCAACCCAGATTTAGTCTTACAGCCCATCCCCTTTAACTGTATTACTTTTCAGATGATTGGACAGATCCCCAGAGATGTCAAGAGCTGGGAACTGAACTCATTGAGCTCCTTTGATACCATGTGGCCGGGGATGGGGGCTTTGGACTTCTCGGTATGCAGGCAATTGTTGAACAGACACTCTCATTTTGGCACTATGGCAAGTGGAATACACTCAACTGTGCAATTTGACTCTTGAAGACTTATTTTACCTATTCTAGAAGGAGTGACTCGAAACATCAATGTATAATTCAAAGAGAATAAATTAAATGCTAAATTGAGTGTCATGGACTAAAAGACATGATAAGCGATCTCCCTGGAAAACCCCTAATTTTAGTGTTTGCCAATTTCTGTGGTAAAAATATTTCCATCACAGCTGAGGTCAAGCTAGCAACATGATGTCATTGAACATGGAAAAGATGTTGGTCACCATCTGAGCTGATTGCAGAGGGCACGGAGAAGTTGGTGATGATTGGAATTCTCCAGAAAGGGTTCCTGAAGGGGACCTCAAGTTGTAAAATACCGAGAATGAAGATAAATAGCAGGAAAATTGGAGCTGACAGAAACCAGAGTTTTGTTTCCTTTGTTTTTCTTTCCAGTTTTATTGAGATACAATGACATACGACATTGTGTAAGTTCATGTGAGTGTATGTATTTGTTTTGATAGATGTGTAAGTGCAAATGATTACTACAATAAATTTAGTTAATCTCTATAACTTCACTAATTACAATTATTTTTCTCTTATGATGAGAACTTTGAGGATTTACTCTCTTACCAACTTTCAAATATATGATGCAGTGTTGTTAACTAGAGTCATCATGTTGTATATTACATCTTCAAAACTTATTTACCTTACAACTGAAAGTTTATACCATTTGACCAGCTTCACCCAAGTCCATGCTCACCCCTCTTTGGGGTTTTGACCTCTGTTTCTTTGAGTTTGGTTTTTAAAAAAAAATTATTTATTTTTAAAGACTTATTTATTTATTTATTTACTTGAGAGAGAGAAAGAGAGAGAGAGAGAACAAGAAAGAGGAGGAGCAAAGGGAGAGGGAAAGAGAACCTCCAGCAGATTCCCTGTTGAGGGAGGAGCCAATTGTAGGGCTTGATCTTGGGACCCCTGAGATCATGACTTGAGAGGAAATCACAAGTCAGATGTTTAACTGACTGAACCACCCAGGTGCCCCGAGTTCAGTTTTTTTAGATTCTACATGTAAGAGAGATCATACTTTGATTTGTCATTCTGTGTCTGACTTACTTCAGTTAGTATAAAACCCTCAAAGATTGATTCATGTTGTCACAAATGGAGAGGTTTCCTTCTTTCTTCATGGTTAAACAATTTTCCACTGTATGTGTATGTGTGTATGTATATTTTTACATTTACATAATATATAAATTTTCTTTATGCATTCATGTGTCAATAGACACTGGTTGTTTCTGTGTCCTGGCTATTATAAATAATGCTTCAAAGAACATGGGAGCATACATGTCTCCTCAGGATAATGATTTTGTTTTCTTTGGATATAGACCCAGAAGTGGGATTGCTCAATTATATTCTATTCACAATTCTATTCACAATTTTTTTTGAGGAAGCTCCCTACTGTTTTCTACAGTTTCTGTACCAATTTACATTCTCACCAGAAAGCAGAATATTTGAAAAACTTTATACCTTTTCCAGACTTGGAAAGAAAGGGTAAACTTAACTCCACTGAGAAAAATTTACTTAATTCTAAGACTTTTTAAAAATTGAGATTTATGTGAGTTTAAGCCCCACATTGAGTGTAGAGGCTACTTTAAAAAATGGGGTATCATTTAGGAGTGCTTTGCAGACTCATTCTGTGGAGCATGTGCCTCTTGATCTTGGGGTTTTGAGTTCAAGTCCCATGTTGGATGCAGAGATTGCTTAAAAATAAAATCTTAGAAAAAATTTAGATTTGGACTTGTTTTTTCTAATTTTTTCCCTAAACTTTTAATTTCAGTATAGTTTTAAATTTACAGAAAAGTTGCAAATATGCTACAGAGAGTTCCTGCAGATCCTGCACCCAGCTTCCTCTGTTGCTAACATCTTCTACTACTATGGTGCATTTATCAGAACTATTGAACAAATATCAATACATTACTTTTTAAAAAAATTAATTAATTTATGTATTTGAGAGAGAGAAACAAGCAGGGGGAAGCAGAGGAACAAACAGACTCTGTGCTGAGTGTGGAGCCCAATGTGGGCCTTGATCCCACAACCCTGAGATCATAACCTGAGCTGAAATCAAGAGCTAGATGCCACCCAGGTGCCCCTCAATACATTATTTTTATCTAAACCTTATACTTTATTTGTATTATATTCATTTTTTTCCCCTATTGTCCCTTTCCTGTTCCAGGATCTCATCCAGGATGCCACATTACCTTTAGTTATCTTGTCTCTTCACACTCCTCTGGTCTGTGACAGTTCTCAGACTTTCCTTGTTTATTAATAAGCTGAAAATTTTGAGGCATATTGGACAGATATTTTGTAGACTTGCCCTTTAATTTCTGCTTGTCTCATGGTTGGGTTGGGACTATGGGTTTTAGGGAGAAAGAATGTGGAGATAAAGTACTATTTTCATCACATGATATCAAGGCTTCATGCCATCAACATGGCTTCATACTGAGGAAGCTGACCTTGATTTCTTGGTTCTGGTTGTATTTGCCACCTCCCTCCACTGTGAGTTACCTTCCTTTCTTCGATACCACACTCTTCAGCAGAGTTCCTTCAACCAAGCCTCATTTTCTTAGTCTGAATTTCCACTGTACTTCTCTTCCTGGATTCTTCTAGGTTTTCCCCATTTCAGTCAGTCCTGGATGCACCATAAGTGATCTTAAGACCTCATATTACTTCTGTCATATGTGTATTTCCAACTTGCTAGTGGTTCTGTTCCATTAAATGTGAATTCTAAAGAGCTTATACACTCCAATGTATTGTTACTTTGCTAAACACTTTCTATTCTATCCCAGAATTACCTGCTCACTTGCCAGGCTTATTTTTGTCTTTAGTTGTCCTCAACTCTTGCAAGAATCTCTGTTTTAGCTTGGGTTTCCTTAGAAGCAGACCCTGAGACAAGGATTTCGGTGTAGGTGGTTTATCTGGAGGTGTTATCAAGGAGGGGAGTAAGGAATGAGACAAGACAGGAAGGCAGTGGTGCAGGTGTGTTAATGAGCAGGTGACCACGATGGACACCAATGTGGACTGGTAGGGAGATTGTGTAGAACATACCTCAGATTTTTCCTGAACTGAAGGAGTAAGGAGGATGGGGGTATTTATCTTCTAATTCTTATCTGTTACCAAGCAAGGATACTCCTGGGGGAATTAAGTCCATGGAACTTGTGGTCTACTGTAGTACTCTGATGGTCAGAAAAGCCCTCAACAGAAGTTTCCATGAGATTCCAGTCACAAACAGGATGCATGTTCAGGATTGGTGGGTGTGAGGACCACCAAAAGCATCTACTATAGGCTTCTTAACCTGCTTCTCTTAGTCAGAATCTAAGCTCTCTAGATAAAGAACAGATCATAGACATCAGTTACCAAATTAATATCTTATTATTAAAAGAGGTAAGTTCATATCTAGAAAAAAATCTTCCAGAGAGATGTCCTGAATGAAATAATGATGATGATGATGATAATGGAGTAGTTATAACAGTAGTAGAAATAAAAGAAATACTTTTTTAAAGAAAAACATTCTACGGGCACCTGGGTGGCTCAGTGGGTTAAAGCCTCTGCCTTCAGCTCAGGTCATGATCCCAGGGTTCTCCAATTGAGCCCCACATCAGGCTCTCTGCTCAGCAGGGAACCTGCTTCCCTTCCTCTCTCTTTGCCTGCTTCTTTGCCTACTTTTGATCTGTCTGTCAAATAAATAAATAAAATCTTAAAAAAGGAAAAACTATTTATTTATATGAGAGAGAGAGAGCATGAGTGAGTGTGCATGAGTGGGGTTGGGGGTTGGCAGGAGGAGCAGAGGGAGAAGGAGAGAGACAAGCAGACCTCCCACTGAGCACAGACCCTGAAGCGGGGCTCCATCCCAGAACCTGGAAATCTTGACCTGAGCCTAAGTCAGATGATTAACTGACTGAACCACCCAGGAGCTCCAAGGAAATGCTTTTATAGTCTATAAAGTTTTCATATACATTAGATAATTTAAAAGATAATTTGAGCTTTCTAGGAAACTCACAGGGTATTCAAAGCCTATATTTTCTCCATTTTCCAGATGAAGACCTCAGGGCACAAAAGAATTAGCTAATGAGTGGTAGAGTTAGAACTGGTCACCTGTTCTTCTGAGTCTAAGACCAGTGTTTCTGAGTAAACAGATTATTGAAATTTTCCTACCCATCATGGGATCAATGTTTGGAGCTCAATATTCTTTACTCTATTCCTGGTGATAGAGGCAAACCAAGAGCAGGACTGTCACCTATAAAATAAATCCAGTTGTTTTCTTTTTAGATGTTTTTGGGAAGTTCTGCAAAATGAGAAAATGGAAGATAGAACATTCCAAAAGAGCCAGATAGGTTCCCTCTTATTAATTTGGCTTCATATGTTTCTCAAATCAGCCCCAAAGCTAAAATAAGCAAGAATATTGTGTACTTTAACCTAGAAATTGGTGGAATCATAAATATAGCTGTGTAAATATTAAGATTTATAAAGTAACAAAAAAGAATCATGAACATTTTGGAGGCGATATCTCAAACTTCTAACACTAAATTTTTTAAATGAAGCATAGAATGTTAAAAAAAGGAAACACTATCAAACTCAATACCAAAAGAACAAATAATCCAATCAAGTAATGGGCAGAAGACATGAACAAACATTTCTGCAAAGAAGGCATCCAAATGTCTAACAGACACATGAAAAGTGCTCAATATCACTCAGCATCAGGGAAATACAAATCAAAATTGCAGTGAGAGACCACCTCACACCAATCAGAATGGCTAAAATTAACAAGTCAGGAAATGACAGGTGTTGGAGGGGATGCTGTGAAAGAGGAACCCTCCTACACTGTTAGTGGGAATGCAAGCTGGTGCAGCCACTCTTGAAAACAACATGGAGAGTCCTCAAAAAGTTGAAAATAGAGTTACCCTATGACCAAATAATCGCACTACTAGGTATTTACCCTAAAGATATAAATGTAGTGATCTGAAGGGGCACATGCACTCGAATGTTTATAGCAGCAATGTCCACAATAGCCAAACTATGGAAAGAGCCTAGATGTCCATCAACAGATGAATGGATAAAGAAGACGTTGTGTGTGTGTGTGTGTGTGTGTGTGTGTGTGTGTGTATGCATATATATGCATATATATATGTACAATGCAATATTATGCAGCCATAAAAATGAAATCTTGCCATTTTCAATGTTGTGGATGGAACTAGAGGCTATTATGTTAAGCAAAATAAAATCAATCAGAGAAAGACAATTATCATATGGTCTCACTGATATGAGGAATTTGAGAAACAAGACAAAGAATCATATGGCAAGGGAGGGAAAAATGAAACAAGATGAAACCAGAGAGGGAGACAAGGCATAAGAGACTCTTAATCTCAGGAAAGATACTGAGGGTTGCTGGAGGGGAGGGGGATGGGAGGGATGGAATGGCTGGGTGATGGACATTGGTGGTTAGTGCTATGAATTGTGTAAGACTGACGAATCACAGACCTGTATCCCTGAAACAAATAATACATTATATGTTAATTAAAAAAAAGGAAAAGGTTGTATTTTATCATGGTGTGGTGGCTGATAGTTTTTGTCTACCCAAAGATATTTACCAGAAAGGGCGTAATGGCCCTAGGAACCTAAGTAGAGGGACCCTACTGGACCATAAAGGGAAGGTGAGGGTGTCTGGGGGAGAAAGCTTCATGGCCTCTCTGAGCCTTAATTAAGGTTAGTTTGCTTGCTATTTTAAATCTCAGTTCTCTGCAGTGTTTCCCCAGAATTTAGTATTCTCTTTCTGTTAAGTTCCCATATGCTTTTCAAAAGTTCTTCCCCACCTCTGTAATTTCTACTAAGCATCCCAAGTATTCCAGTGATTATTTTAAACTGTATGCTTTTCATTACTGCGAATACATTTCTTCTTTTTTATTCAATCCATGTTAATCTAACATGGGAATTCCAACATGACCATGTCTTAACACTTACTGCCCGAGAAACTTCTATCAGAGTGCAAGGAGCTTAGCCAGCCAGGCAGTTGTGTCTTTCTGCATGTAGAAATACCTTCTAAAGGTCAAACTACTATTCAAACCTTAGCAAATGGGTCACCTGGAGAGCTGGTTAGAACACAGATGCCGAGATATCATCTGCAGAAAGTCTGACTTGGTAGGACTGGCATGGGACTCAGGAATCTGCATATTTAACAACCTCCCTGTGATAATGATGATGTTGGTCTGGGCCACACTTTGAGTAGTTCTGCTGTTGGGGTAGGGATTACCTTGTCACGTCCCATCTGACAGAAGAGGGTAACTTTTTAGCACTAAAAAAATTTTCAGGAGGTGCCTGGGTGGCTCAGTTGATTGAGCATCTAGCTGATTTCAGCTCAGGTCATGAACCCAGGGTCCTGGGATGAAGCCCCACATCAGTCTCCCTGCTCAGCAGTGAGCCTGCTTCTCCCTCTCCCTCTGCTGGTCTCCCTGCTTGTGCTCTCTCACTCTCTGTCTGTGAATAAATAAATAAAATCTTAAAATTTTTTTTCAGGAATAACTGACTATAAGGCAGGTTACATGCATGAAATAGTGGAAGAAGTAATAAGTGTCTAACAGCTATGTGTCCTTACACACAGTATCAGTGGTCACTGTGAATTGTCAATTACTTCTGAAGAAAAGGCACATTATTGGCATGTATCTTAGAATTCGGCCTGTACATTCTGTATTTAGTGAGTCTACATACTTAGTGCAAATACTCCCCAGGACTAATGTTCTGAAAACAAGGAGACTGGTCGCAGGGGTCAGATCACTAAACTTTGAATTACCAGCTCTGAATTCAAGATCTGGTGATAAACCTCCTCCTTTTTTTCCCTGCTGTGTGATTTCAAGCAAGTTACCTAACCCCTCTTAGCCTTAGTATCCTTCTCGGTCAAGTGGTTAACATGGATGGTCCCGGTCAACACCCCAGATTGCAGTGATTGCCTAAATAGAAGTGAGCTGATGTCTGTATGTGTAAGGGGTTAACCAAGAGCAGCTTGTTCCTGAAGTGGAGAAGGGGGTGCGCTGCCATCTGAACACAGGCTCAGCTCCATCCACCCCCTGCCTGGTGGATTGCCATATGGCGCCTCACCTTGTTCCCTTTCAAGATGAACTCATTCCCCGGAAAAAATTTCTCAGCCTTAAAGTCACAACTTCAAAAATGCAGTGAGGACCACATTTAAAAGGTCTGGATTTTTGGTTGATTTAATTTTTTAAACTGCACTTTTAAAACAAACCCAAATATAGAGATGAAAGCCAAGAATTAAAATATACATACAAAATAGAAAACATTAATATTTTCAAGTACGATGAACTGAATAATCTTCATAAGGAAACAATAAAACGTGAAGTGACTCAGACCAGATGATTGCTGTCACTCTCCACCATGCTGGGACACGTGGTCTGTGCAGAACACCAGGATCAAGCCAGCCCAGGGATGGCCTCCATCACACAGGCCGGTCCTTAATCCTTCTGCTGACAAGTGCCTCATCAGTTAATCAAACAAGTTTAACACTAATTGGTGCAGGGAGGAGATTGAAGGGAGTCTGTTAAGATGATTCAGGTTTAAATTCTATAATCAGGACACCCTATGTTACGTTGACTCCTGGTCTATGTTCCTTGATTTTTAGTCTGGTTGTCAACCTATTCAGGCATCCATGCCTGTGAGGTGGTGTGTCTTACCACAAAAGGCAGCTGAGGAGACATGACCTGACATGTCTGTACTGCATCAAGACATGGGGCTGGGAGACCAGAGGAATGGAGTGTTCTCTTGCTCACACTCTTCACTGTTCCTCACCAGCCCAGGGCACTCACTTCTCAATCCCTCCCTTGGCTCCCATTAACCTTGGGTAGTTGCACTAACGGAGGCAGAATCTCCATGCATCCACCTGGAAGAACATATCGAGAGGCGAGAAGGGTGTGACCTGACTTTGAAGAAGTGGAATTAAAGAATGGTGTTTCTGTGGTGGTATCGCCTGTCACATCCCAGGTCACACTGAAATGGAGTGCTCTAGTGTGAGGTAAGGAGGTTTGTGGATGGCGAGGCTTGTCTCTGAGAAGCAGACTTGTCATCTATGGGCTTGAAGGCAGGAGATGCCAAGGAAGATCTAGGGTCATTTCCCCCAAAATAATGGTTGGTGGGATGTTGTCTTTGAAAGGGTAATGCTTTATTATGGATTTCTCTAGGTAAGAACTCCTTAAAATATGAGTATTCAAAATATTCTTTTATAAAATAAACCTCTAAACATTTTGTTTACTATTTTCTTATTCTGATGGGCACATCACCTCCACCGGAAGCACTACAGTGTTTACCTCTTGATGGGTTCTTTGGTCTGCACTTTGTTAAGATGGAAGGAGATCACCTTCATCTGGGTTGTGCTACAAGCTGACCCTAAGACAAGAGTTTGAGTGGAAATTGTGCATTTGGGAGGAGTGGGACAGTGAGGCAGGGAGGGGGAGGTGGGCTATACAGTGTACATGATTGTACTGGCAGCTTTGTGACTGAAGCTTGTTCTTGGGTCGAGAGAGCCCCCAGGAGATGGTGTACAACACCTGCCATAGACGTATCACACAGAAGGGGTGATAAATCTGAGGAACCTGTAATTAATTTCCTAAGCATCATTGATGGTGGGGTGTTAATTCATGGAAACTTTGGGCCCTCCATGTCCGGCAGTGTTTTCCAAACAGTCCTTAGGCAGATAGGGTGAAGTGCAGGAAAACAGGAAGGGTGGGGAGAGGAGGGTTAGTGACAGCACGGATGCAGAGGTAAACCCTCTAAAGGCCTCCTTTCTCATGAAAATCCATATACAAGCTTCTGTTCAAGGGAGGAGGTGTTCACATAAGTGATCATTCCCATCCAAATCATAAATGAACATCCTCGTCCCTCAGTGGAAAAATGTCAAAAAGCCCTCTTGTGCTCCTCATTTTGTTGTTGTTGTTGGCAAGCACCTCCATCTCTCCTGCCAGCCCCCAGAGGCTGCTGGTGCAGGGCGCACAACTCCTCCCATCCCACCCTGCTTTGTCTTTTCAAGAGCTCCCATGGTGCCACACTCTGCAGACTTGCACCACATGTTGAGAGAGACTGGTAATTATCTAAAGGAAATGCGCTGTTCTGGATTGACAAATAGGAACTGGTGTTTTGGTCAGAGAGGTACACCATTTGCTTGGGGAAACACATGGGGATGACGGTTGAACATGTATAGACACTGTGTGCTACAGTCTTTGTGCATGGGGAGAAAGGACCATGGAAACCATCAGTGCAGCATTTTCCTTTTAAAGTTGAGAAGATGTTGGGGAGCCTAGGTGGCTCAGTGGGTTAAGGCTCTGCCTTCGGCTCAGGTCATGATCCCAGGGTCCAGGGATCGAGCCCCGCATTGGGCTCTCTGCTCCATGGGGAGCCTGCTTTCCCCCCTCTCTCTCTGCCTGTCTCTTTGCCTAGTTGTGATCTCTGTCTGTCAAAACAATAAATAAAATCGTAAAAAAATAAAAAAAGATGAGGAGATGAAATGGAAGCACTAAGGCCACTTGTTCACAGGCTCCTGACTGGTCGGTGCCAGAGCTGGGTTAAAAGCCCCTCTTCCCCAGTGCTCACGCCATTTTTAATAAGTCATATAAAACCTCATCCAGCCATGTTATGGGGAGGATGAACCTGCTTTTGAGCTGGAGGATGGTATAATTCCCCTGATAACAAGCCAGGGGGTGGTAGAGAGTGGGAATTCCCTGTGGCAGATCTTAGAGTTGCTGGTGACATACCACAGGGCATCCTCAGAAGGCAGGGTTGGATGCAACTCAGGAATTCACTCATTTATTCAGTTTTGGCTGCAAAATTGAGTTCTATGAACACTACGCAGCAATACATCTATGCAATACACACACAGCTAACCGGTACTCATAAGAGGGTAGGTATGCCCACTGATTGTGTTGAGAGAAAGCAATCAGACACGAATGAGAATGCGTATTATACAGCACTGCATGAAAAGTTCAAGAATAGGCAAAACTAATCTAGGATGATAGACATCACGATAGTGGTTATCTCTGGGTGGTGTTAGCGTTGATAGGTAAAAAGGACAGTGGGTGCCTAGCTGCCTAATGGGAAAGTCTAATATTTTGAACTGGGTGGGAGGCTGGGAGTGCACAGATTTTCATATGGACAAGGGTCGTTAAGCTGTATATCTAAAATTGCAGCACATTATGCTCTTTATATTATATTTCAGTTGAGAAAAAGAAGAAAAAAAATCAAAGCAAGCCACATAACATAACAGACTGTAACATTATGAAAGAAATAACTTTCTCTTTCATGCATATATGCTTTCTACAAATATCTATTGAGGCTTTTGGTGGCCTGTCCATATTCCCTCAATATTCCTCCTTCCTGTACAAGTAGACAGGGTCCTGCTGCAAGAGTGCTGCCCCATGCTCTGCCCCAGCAGAAGGGCAGGCTGGAATTGCCTGGAGCCATGTTCTACAGGAGCAGCTAATGACAGAAGGAGGTGGAGGAGAAGGACCCTCTTTCCTCTCCCCTTGGTGAGAAGAGTCTGAGGCATGAGGCGCATTCTGCATTGACTCCCAGGGGATTGAGTCCTAGTTTGCAGCAGTTACAACTCAATCTCTCACTTGACCTGTGTTGACTGTCTTCCTTTCCCTGTCTTTCTTCCAATTTCCTGTCTCCCTGCTTCGGGGATCACCCCCAAACAAACTCCTTGCACTCACATCCTTGTCCCAGGATCTGCTTTTGGGAGAATCCAAGCTAAGTGAAACTCCTTCTTTCCTTCTGGACTTACAAAAAGGACCATGAAAACCCAGTGTCCAGCTCTCATATAATAGGTAGCATGTCACAGTGGACAGACAGTTGGACAAACATTAAAATTAAGTGGGACAAGGGCTGAGCCCTTGCACAGCCTTGCACAGCCTGGCAAAGAGCAGAGCCTGAAGGGGACCCTACCTCATCCAGGAAATGATCCAGAAGCAGAATTGGGTATAATTGAACCTCCCTACATTTTCTTCCCCTTCCTGAACTCCCATCCTTCTCTACTTCCTCCCTTCCTTCTCTTATGCAGTCAGAAATGAAAGGAGACATTCATTTATGTAAGACATTTCCTTATAAATATTGATAAGTATATTGAATTTACTACCCATATTGGTTTATTGTGCTGCCTCATCTTATATCACAGAACCAAGACTTAGCTTTTAGAATTGGCTCTGGATGTATGGAAGCCATTTTTCATACACATATATATTTTCAATATTGTTTCTCATCTGCATGACATAGAGACTCTAGGAATACCCAGCACATATTTCTCAGACCATGGGGGGAGATGCCTTTTGGGGTAACTCAAAATTACCTACCAATCAGCAGCTGGTGAAAATGTGTACCAAGAGCGATCATCTGGAAATGGGCAGCTGGCTCATGTTGTTGAAGCTGTCATCTCCACTCCAGCAGCCTTTCTGGGTGAAGAATTCTTCAAAGCACATGCATTCAAGGCAAGGGCATTTCTCTTCTGTTTTCCATGCTCCTCACCAAAATGGACGGGTCATGGAACTCTCTAATTCAGGATTCTGTAGAGTATCAGAGAGAATGCATGCCGTGGTCTGAACATCCCTTTCCAGATAGATTGTGCTGTCAATTCAACAGGGATTTATGCATTTAAAATATGAGATGCTACAAAATTCTGAACTGGCATGTCCTGGGAGGATAGATCTTTAGAAATAGAAGAACCATTACTATGGGCTGGCCATTTAAAATATTCTGTACCTTACTCTGGGTGGTATCAGTCAGCTTTATAAAAATGCTACCATTCACTTTATATTAGAAGCTTAGAAAATCATGCAAAAAATAGGATAATGTGTACTTTTATTTCTATATTACTTTGGTCAAAACACATGTGCTTCCAAAGACCAAAGGACTCTATTGAAAAAAAAAAAGTGAATGTTCATGGTGAAATCTCTAGAGAAAGCTATATTCAATTAAGATTGGATTTTTTAAACAGAAGTGCTTCTTTTTTTTTTTTTGAAGATTTTATTTATTTATTTGACAGAGAGTGAGATAGTGAATGCAGGAACACAAGCAAGGGGAGTGGGAGAGGGAGAAGCAGGCTTCCCGCTGAGCAGGGAGCCCGATGTGGGACTCGATCTTAGGACCCTGGGATCATGACCTGAGCCAAAGGCAGACGCTTAATGACTGAGCCACCCAGGCCCCCCTAAAAGTGCCTCTTTTATTTAAGAGATGAAATGATGATGGAGGAGAGAAGGTAGCTTTAAAATGTTTATTTAAAAAAACATTTTTATTTTAATAATTTATCGTTTGATAAAAAATAAGACCTTGATTAGACTTCTATTGCTGTAGAACACATTACCATAAACTTAGAGGCTCAAAATGATACCAGTTTATTAGCTCAGAGTTCTTTAGGACAGCCATCCAGGACTGGAGTGGTTGTACTCTCTGTTTAGGGTCTTACAAGGCTGAAATCAAAGTGAAGTCCAGGCTGTGTCCCTTTCCGGAGGGTCTGGGAAGAATCTAGTTGCAGGCTCATTCAGACATTGGCTGACTTCAGTTCCTTGCAGCTGTAGAACTGAGATCTCTAGTTCCTTGCTGGCTGTCACTCTTTAGCTCTTAGTTGTCACGCCCTTGCCCCACTCCTTGCCATGGGGCCACCTCCATCTTCAAGCCATCAACAATCTCCCTCACACTGTAGGCATTTCTTTCTCTCTTTCTTTCTTTCTTTCTCTCTCTCTCTCTCTTTCTTTCTTCCTTCCTTCCTTCCTTCCTTCCTTCCTTCCTTCCTTCCTTCCTTTCTATCTTTCTTTCTTTCTTTCTTCAGACCGGAACTGAAGGCAGAGGAGAGGCTTTAACCCACTGAGCCACCCAGGCGCCCCATGTAGGCATTTCATGCTTCAAATCTGTTTATCCTTTAAGAGCCCAATCCCTTTAAAAAAAAAACAAAACTTTATTTTACATTTTCAGTGCTTCAAGATTCATTGTTTATGCATCACGCCCAGTGCTCCATGCAATATGTGCCCTCCTTAATACCTGCCACCAGGCTCACCCAACTCCCCACCCTTTCCCCTCCAAAACCCTCAGTTTGTTTGTCAGAGTCCACAGTCTCTTGTGGTTCTTCTCCCCCTCCGATTTCCCCCAACTCCCTTTCCTCTCCTTCTCCCAATGTCCTCCATGTTATTCCTTATGCTCCACAAGTAAGTGAAACCATATGATAATTGGCTTTCTCGGGGTGCCTGGGTGGCTCAGTGGGTTAAAGCCTCTGCCTTTGGCTCTGGTCATAATTCCAGGGTCCTGGGATTGGGCCCCACATTGGGCTCTCTGCTCAGCAGGGAGCCTGCTTCCCCCACTCTCTCTGCCTGCCTCTCTGCCTACTTGTGATCTCTATCAAATAAATAAATACAATCTTTTAACAAAAAAGATAATTGACTTTCTCTGCTTGACTTATTTCACTCAACATAGTCTCCTCCAGTCCCGTCCATGTTGATACAAAAAGTTAGGTATTCATCCTTTCTGATGGAGGCATAATATTCCATTGTATATATGGACCATATGTTCTTTATCCTTTCATCTGCTGAAGGACATCTTGGATCTTTCCAGTTTGTCTGGTTAATTCCCATGACAAATGAGACTCTGGCATGCTAACTAGTTATGCGACCCCAGAGCCCCATCCCTTTTAAAGGCTCACCTGACTATGTTAGACTCATTGAGAATAATCCCTCTATTTTAGGGTCAATTTGGAACCTTAAACTACATTTGCAAAATCCCTTCACAGCAGCACCTAGATTAGTATTCAATTGAGTAATTGAGAGAAACTTTGTACACCAGATAATTCAATCTTTAGGTCCACCTTAGAATTCAGCCTGTGAGAGGTCCATTGTTGATTCATGCCCTTCTGTGGAAATGAGCAACCATCTCACCATAAGATATGCCACCTTCTTCATGGATTGCTTACAGGGTCCTACAGGCAATGTAATTTTGTCACTAGCAAGATCCCCATCGAACCTCCGTCTTCTTCTTCACAAGAATGTTAACCTTGTCTTTTAAAGGAAGCAACAGGAAACCTCCAGTTGTCCTAGAACTCAACCACTAACTCATGCCTGTGCAGATGGACAACGGATTGATGGACAGTTACCTCTCCCTCACTATAATGTTAAAATCTCTGCCCAAGAAAGAGCACAAACCTCAGCAACATAATGTACAATGTATGTATAGGCATGTTTCCTTAAGATGTGTGCTTGACCTTATGCCCACCTCTATATATGATGACAAAACTCCTCTTTCTGAATACTCAGGCTAACCCTAAATAAAGGAACCCCTCACCCTCACGCAGGGAGTCACAGCCTTGGAAGTTATTCCTTGTGATCTATTTGCTACAAATAAAGTTTCCTTTGTGTGACAACTCCATCTGGTGTAGCCTCTGCCTGTTATTCACCAAGGAGCAAAATCACATTTGCTGGGTTACAAAGTAAGGAAAGGGGCTCTGGTATAAGACCATACAGAGAGACAGTGGGCTCAGGGGCTCAATTTAACCAGTCACATTCAACTTCAGTTGATGGTTGTCAGGTGAAAATATATGCTCAGTATTACCAGATAATCTCATTTAAAAAAAAAATTATTTATTTATTTGACAGAGAGAGTGAGAGAACACAGGCAGGGGGAACAGCAGAGGGAGAGGGAGAAGTGGGCTCCCTACAGAACAGGAAGCCTAGTGAAGGGCTCAATTTCAGGATCCTGGGATCATGACCTAAGGCAAAGGCAACCACTTAATGACTGAGCCACCCGGGCATCTCCAGATATTCTCCTTTTTAAGAGAAGTCACAATTCTCTTGGGCTTTAAAAGTTGCTACTGATTTTAAGTTTTTAAGGGCACCTGCGTGGCTCAGTGGGTTTAGCCTCTGCCTCTGGCTCCGATCATGATCTCAGGGTCCTTGGATTGAGCTCTGCATTGGGCTTTCTGCTCAGCGGGAAGCCTGCTTCCCCCACTCCCTCTGCCTGCTTGTGATCTCTCTCTCTCTCTCTGACAAGCAAATAAATAAAAATCTTTAAACTATTAAAAATACTTGATGAACCAAGTAGAACATATTTGTGGTCTTGCTGAGATCCATGGGCCACCAGTTTCCTTCTTCTCTCTGCAGTCCCAAGGCAGGCATTCATTCATTCATTCATTTATTCAAAAATAGTTACTGGGTGGCTCAGTTGGTTAAGCGTCTGCCTTTGGCTCAGATCATGATCCCGAGGTCTGGACATTGAGCCCTGCATAGGGAATTCCTGCTCAGCAGGGAGTCTGTTTCTCCCTCTACCTCTGCCACTCCCCCTGCTTATGTTCTCTCTCTGTCAAATAAATAAATAAAATCTTTAAAAAAATGATTAGAAATAGTTGCTAAGAACCTATTCTACATACCCTGGCTCTAGGCACTAGGAATACAGGCTGGTCATGGGAAGCTTTACTATGAAGAGGACATTTGACTATAGATCTAAAAAATGGTGTGTAAGGGTTGCGGGGTGGGGGGCGCCTGGGTAGCTAAGCCTATTAAGTGTGTGACTCTTGGTTTCGGCTCAGGTCATGATCTCGTAGTTGTGAGACTGAGTCATATGTCAGGCTGTGTTCTCAGCTGAGAGTCTACTTCAGATTTTCTCTCTCTCCCACTCCTTCTGCCCTTCCCCACCATGTGCATGTTCTCTATAATAAATAAATAAATCTTTAAAAAAAAAAAAGAATGGTGTGTGTGGGAGTAAATGGGTGTCTCTCTAGATGGCAAGCATTCTGGAAAAAGGGAGCAGCAAGTGCAAAGGCCCTGAGGTTGTCATGTGCCAAGAATGTTCAGATGGCATTGAGGCCTGTGTGGCAGGGGGAGAAGAGTAAGAGAGGATGTTGGAGAGCTCTATAGGGCTAGATCATGTGGGCCTTGTAATTTGTAATTTTATTTGTCAGTGTTCTCCAGAGAAATAGAACCTGCAGAATATATATAAAATAAATAATTGACTCATATGATTATGGAAGCTGAGGAGTCCCATGAACTGCGGTCTGCTAACTGGAAGCTCAGGGAAAACTGGAAGTGTAATTCTAGTCCAAGTTTGAAAACCTGAGAATGAGAGGAGCCAATGGTTTAAATCCTAGTCTGAGTGCAGGATAAGACTGACATCCCAGCTCATACAGTCAGGTAAACAGAGAGAAAATTCTCCCTTCCTCAGTATTTTTGTTCTATTCAGATCATCAGCAGATTGGATGGTGTCTACCCACACTGGAGAGGGCAACTTGCTTTAATCAGCCTACCAAGTCAAATGCTAATTTCTCTCAAAAACACCCTCACAAACACATTCAGGAATTATGTCTAGTCAGGTATCTGGGCACCCTGTGCTCCAGTCAAGCTGACACATGAAGTAACCATGACAGTAAAGATTTGGGATTATTATAGAGGGAAATGGGAAGCCATTAGGGTGTTTTAAGGTGAGGAGTGGCACAAATTGATCTACACTTTCAAATGATCCCTCTGACTTCTTTGTTGAGATGTTTGGGAAGATTCAGGATGAAAACAGGGAGATTGATAAGGAATGCATAGCAAGTAATCCAGGAAAGAGCTGATGGGACTTTAGTTCAGGTGACTGGGAAGTGGGGTAGTGAGAAGTTGTCAGGTGCTTGTTATTGAGAATTAAAACAACTCCAGAATTTCTTCCTTTTTTTTTTTTAAGATTTGTTTATATTATTTCAGATAGAGAGAGCATGAGCAGGAGGGGCAGAGAGAGTCTTAAGCAGACTCCATGCTGAGCATGGAGCCCGACATGGGGCTTGATCTCATGACCCTGAGATCACGACCAGAGCCAAAACCAAGAGTCAGTACCCTAGCAAATTGTGCCACCCAGGTGCCCCACAACTCTAGAATTTCTTGACAGAGAGCGTGTGGCCTGTGAGAGAAAGAGCATAGGCAAAGATGTCTCTGAGATTTAAGACAGAGAAACTAGAAGGATGAATAAATATCCATAAAAGGTCAGCATGCAAATACAGTAAACAGGTGGTAAAAAATGAATAGATAAACAGGTTGGCAAATTCAGTTCCCTATTTCATGTAATGGTCACTAGAAGTTACATGAAAATCTATAGTTGTTCCAGTCTCCAGAGGCTGCTATACCTTTAACTGAGACTGCTAGAGACCCTCTCCCCTTCTGCACCCTTTCTCCCCCTGCATCACACACACTTCCTAGCAGGTTAAGCCAAAGTGTTAAAAAAAAAAAAAAAAACCCAAAACTAAGCACTTAGAAATTGAGAATTTGAGAAGCTCCTGCCTTATCTTCTAAATCTCAGTGCAAACTCAAAAGTCTAGCTCTAACCTGTGCCCTATTTCCAGTGAGAGGACTCTGCTCAATGACACACAGTGCTTTCTTTCTGTGCCTGAGACCTCATGACCTGCCTGACCCTAGTCACCTTGGCTTTGCCCTCACTCTTGGACTTTTAGCCTGTTCTTGAGCTTTCTAATAACAGGACTCTTCAGGCTCTTTCATCTTTACAGTTTTGGTAAGTTGTATTTTTTGAGGAATTTCTCCATCTCAATTAGGTCGTCCAATTTGTTAGCATAAAGATGTTCATGACTTTTATTCTTTTAATGAAAGTAGGGTCTGTAGTGATATTCCATTTTTTTATTCCTGATTTTGGTAAGTCGTGTTCTCATTCTCTTTCCATGATCAGACTGGCTAACAGAAGAGGTACGTCAGTTTTGTTGTTCTTTTCAAGGAACCGACTTCTAACTTTGTTAATTTTCCTCTATTGTGTGTCTTTCCTTGATTTCGCTTCAGGAAGACTCTCCTCATGCTAATAATCTGCCTGTTCGTATTTCCCAGTTATCAACCTGGTAAAGTTGAGTCTGAAGTGGCTACCACATTACTGTGTGTGATGTCCCGCCAGTGTCATCTAGGTTTCTGGGCTAACTTCCTCTTGAAATGAAGTCTAGCCTATCTCCATTTCATTTTATATTTCATTTCATTTCACTTCATTTCATCTTATTTTCGTTCAGCAAACATTAACTGAATATCTAATATATAAGAGTGTAGCAGGTAATAAGCTGACCTTATATTATATGGGGATGTAGCATGTAAATAAGCCGACCTCATAAAACTTACATTCTAGAGGAAAGCATGCAATAAGCAAGACAAGAAATATAATATTTGGCAATTACATATTTCTCTATATTTATATTTCAGTTTTATAAATATTCCTCTTGATCCTATATTGGCTTATCATGAGCCAGTGCTCAGACTGCACCTTGCTTTTGTTACATGATGAGCTTCTTGAAGATAAGGAATAAGGGTTTAAGGCTCTTTCCAGGAAGGAGGATTCCCCTTGGGTCAGGAGGTCTCATCATAACCTTATTGTCTACAGCTACAACATTGTGTAGGCCTGGAATGGGGCGGGGCAGGGGTGGGAGCACTAGATGAGTTAGCCTGCCCCAGATATGAACTTACATAGGCTCTGCTGAGGTTTAGCTAGAACAGCATAAAGTAGGCTTTTAAAATAAAGGCAAGAGAGAAATAGATACATCTACTTGTAAATTCTATATTTCCTCATGTGTTGGATGCCATTTTGGGTGATACAGTTCAATTTTTAAAAGTTTTAAATTTTGGTAACTTTATTTTGATACGACCCTAATTTTCCCATAATCACTTGCTGTCATATACTCGTGCTTGGGGCGCCTGGGTGGTTCAGTTCTTAAGCATCTGCCTTCAGCTCAGGTCATGATCCCAGGGTCCTGGGATGGAGTCCCATATGGGACTCCCAGCTCAGTGGGAAACCTGCTTCTCCCTTTCCCACCCCCCCGTTTGTGTTCCCTCTCTCAATGCATCTCTGTCAACTAAATAAATAAAACCTTAAAAAATATTCTGGTGCTGGAACAGATGTCCTGCAACCCTACCTGGTCTGTCTCTCCAGTGAGGGCCCCACTTTGATGGTTGAGTCTGGCTTCAAAACTTGCCCCTCCTGAGCACCTCAGCCTCCTGTGGTTACCTGCTGTGACCAAAGTGGTAATTTCCCAAGATTTAAGAGCAGCCCCATTTCTGCTGCTTAAAACCTGAAGTGGCAAATTAAGTGAAGTTCCCTGAGCTGGAAAAGGTAGGTCTAAAATAAATAGGTTCCTGATATTACTGCTCCTGAGTTCATAATGGACAAGATGAAATGATAATTATAATGATCATGACTGGTGGTGAATCATTTCAGCAAATCAGCTCCAAGTATCTTGCTGAGAAACATGTAGCAATCATGGGATTTTATCAAAATGGTGTCATTCATAACTTTAGTGTCATTTTCTTGTCTCCTTCAAAAGACCTTTTCAAAAAATGCTGTTTTTTTCCTGTAAGAGGGTGGCTCTGGTGGAGCTTAAAATGTATTCAAGCTTGGCAGTCATTTACTCACGAGTCAAGTTTGTGATACACTTAAGCACTTATATTTATTTAAAATGAATAGGAGGACTAAAAACATTTTTTCCCTGCCTAATACTGCATATCTAGTTTAACCTGAAATGGAAATTACATCTGGTTGTTTCACCAAGGGAAACTCTTCAATTTTGGTTTCTACTTCAGGAGAAAGTTTCTACAAGAAGTGTCAGCTTACAAATCTGTTCTGTCAGAAAATGCCTCAGTTTGAAATTTTGATCATGGGCAAGAGTGATAACTTAATGATTAAAATGTGTTATTGGTATATTTGTAACATTTACAGCAAATAAAATAATAATGGGAGTCTTACAATAATGCATTCAGATCTCAACTCTGATGATAAACCAAATAATGAAAGCTATATATATGAGATAATCAGTATTAAGAATTATTATATACTGAGTAAGCATGATCAAGTAATTATTAGACATTAAGAATTAAGTACAGGGGTGCCTGAGTGGCTTAGTGGGTTAAGCCTCTGCCTTCGGCTCAGGTCATGATCTCAGGGTCCTGAGATCAAGCCCTGCATCAGACTCTCTGCTCAGCGGGAGCCTGCTTCACCCTCTTTCTCTGCCTGCCTCCCTGCCTCCTTGTGATCTCCCTGTCAAATAAATAAATAAAATCTTTTAAAAAAAGAATGAAGTACAATATTTTAAAACAGAACTTACAGACAGAAAGAGTACGTATTGTGTGATTTCATGTGCATGAAATTCAAAGACAGACAAAATCAATATATGTTGATAGAAGTCAAAATGGTGGTTACCTTTGGGGCAGGTGTTGACTAGGTACACAAGATGCCTTCTTGGGGCTGGAAACTCTCTGCATGTTGATCTGGGTGTCGTTATAGGTTGCAGACATGTGTACAACTTCATCAAGCTGTACACTTCAGATGTGTGCACTTTACTGCCTGTACATTAATTCTTTATGGGGACATCTGGGTGGTTCAGTGCTTTAAGCATCTTCCTTCAACTCAGGTCATGATCCCAGAGTCCCAGGATCGAATCCCATGTCATTGGGCTCCTGGCTCACGGGGTGAGTCTTTTTTTCCCTCTCCCTCTCCTCCTCCTCCTGATCCTTCTTTCTCTTGCACTCTCTCTCTCTCAAATAAATAAATAAATAAAATCTTTAAAAAATTCTCATAAAGTAAGAATAGATACAAATATATTGTCCCATGCCTCCTTGTGGTTCATATGTATCTTTTAGAGATCCATAGATTTCTTTATTATAACCAAGTTACAAGTATTTTCTGCAATCTTTTTGATTTTCCTGAAGACTGAATCCCTCTGGAATGTGATGGAAGATACTTTCATGTATCTTCTTATCTTGTCATCCTTTCAGAAAAATACACCAGTTGAAAGAAAATGAAGTCTATTTTGTCACTACTTGTCTGCATGGCTTTATTTATTTAGCCTGCATGTCCTTTTCTTTCCTTTTTTATTTTTTTTATTTTAGAGAGAGGGAGGGAGTGAGGGAGGAAGAGAGAGAGAGAGAAAGAGTGTCAGTTGGGAGAGAAGCAGAGGGAGAGGGAGCAAGAGTCCTAAGCAGACTAACCATTGAGTGCAGAACTGGACATTGGGGCTCAATCCAATTCCACAACCCCGAGATCATGACCTGAGCTGAAACCAGAAATTGGCCTCTTAGCCAGCTCAGCCACCCAGGCGCCCCAAGCCCACATGTCTTTTATTTCCAGCTAGACAAATAGCAGATACAAAGTATATTTAGTTTTATGCTGGATTCCTGTAAAGAAGTCAATTGTGCATTTTAATGATCATTAATTTTTTTTGGTGGAGGGGGTTCTTGCAAAGATTATCTGGAGTAACTATAAAAGTCAGATATATTTTTCAATAAGGTACTGTTAAGTTCAGTATTGTTAAAGAGGTTGGAAAATAATTTGAGACATAAATTCTTGATTTTGTCTCCCTTTTATTTTTCACCTTTCAAGCTAGAAGCTCTGTTTCTGGAACTTTAGGTTAAGTGCAAGGCAGGGCAGAGAGCAGAGGGCTTTTTGACTTTTGTTTTCAAAAGCCTCAACCAGCTAAATAGGGTGGGGTTGGTTGGAGAGTTTTCCCTCTCACTAAAATGGTGTTTTGAGTCAAAGGCTATGGAGAAGGAGGAGGTCTATGAGTCTCTAAGAAGGTGGTTCTGGTCTCTCCTTGGAGACTTGTAGGAGGGAAGGAGAGTGAACTGTCCACAGAGACAGGAGCCCAGCTACTAGATTCCATTGCTCTTAAGAGTGGGAGCTGGGAGTCCATGATCTTGGGAACCACAAACTCAGGGGTGAGAAGTGCATCAGCCATACTCTGTGTGGGAAGATAAACAAAGACACCTGGCTCATTTCCCTTCCCAGAGCCTTGGTATTGGCCTGGGCCTGGGGACTTATGGGGGGATCCCTAAGAATGTCAGATTAAGTGTATTGCCAGTTAGGTGGGATGGGGGATATAAGGTCAGAAATGAAGTAAAGGAAATAAAGGAAAGATATATCTAGCACTTCTGAGCTTGTATACAGAATTGTATAACTTGAACTGAAATTCAAACTTGCCATTGCTCCTTATTGGAGCAATTTGAGGTGGTTTTTCTAGAAACTTCATGTTTTTGGACACCAAGGGAGAGCTCTAATGTATGAAAGTATAATTTTTGAGAATGATAAACTGAAAAAATATCAGTTTGAATACCTTGGGGCCATGTGGGGGCCTTCCAACTCAGACTTGAGTGTGGGTGGTTGATGGTTTGAATGCTGAAGGTATTGGCAGTTAAGAGCGTCAACTGGGGTGCCTGGGTGGCTCAGTCATTAAGCATTTGCTTTTGGCTCAGGTCATATCCCAGAGTCCTGGGATCAAGCTCCGAATTAGACTCCCTGCTCAGTGGGAAGGCTGCTTCTTCCTCTTCTACTTCCCCTACTTGTGTTCCTGCTCTCCCTATCTCTTTCTCTCTCTGTCAAATAAATAAATAAATAAAATACTTAAAGAAAAACAGAAAGAGCTGTCAACTGGGAAAGGGTGCCTGGACAGAGTCTGGACTTGGATAAGCCATATGGCAGTTGGGTTGGTGGGGCAGGCAAATTGAAACCTTGGGATTCTTCAGTTCTAGGTGTCATAGATCAGAGGTCAGGAAATCATGAATAATCAGTATATATCTGCAGGTTGGTCTTACAAATCTTGACATGAAGCTATTAAAAAATACCTGAAGGGGAAGTTACATGGAAGAGGGGAAGCACCAAATACCACAAAACAAAAGAAAAAAAAAATCTAGATTTTTTTTTTTCCTACTTCTGGCTTGTGGTTGGAACTGGTGACCAGAGTTGGGGGAGGAGACATCCAGTTTGCAGGTCCATTCTGGGAAGGGTCTGCATCTCATTGAAAAATAAGAAACCAGAAGCTGGTCTTGCTTCTCATTGGAATTGAAGCAGGAGGGTTGGGATAATGGGATGGCTTTTACAAGGAATGGAAGGACTTCCATTTCAGCTTCATGCCAAGAGGGGAAGTTAGGAACTCAAGAGTCTTCTAGGTATTGCCCTCATGGCAAAAATAACAAGTTCAAGAGTGCTGTTGGAACTGGAGGTGTAAGGATGAGAAGCAATCTGATGGGGGTGTCAACTTGGAACTCGTGTGTCTGTGTGTGCATATTCATGTACACATATGCATGTTATGTATGTGGTCATGGCCATAACTGGTAAGCCAGTGTGGAAAGACTTGGCTTTATCCATAGCCAGGGCATTTGAGAATGAGTGGTCTGTGTTGGCCAGGGTGTAGAAGAAAATACAACTAGGAAAGTTTACTTTCAAGGAGCTGTTTTAAAGAGCTGCAGTTTTGGGGAATACGGAGATGATTCTAGAAGCTCGGTCAAGTCAAGCTGGTGCAGAAGATAATCTGGTTATCTCTAATTTTACCTTTTTGTGTGCTAGTGTTTCCATTCACTATAGTTAAGTTGCTTTTTATCCTTAAGAGCTCACCATATGTTGTTGGGACCATTGGCATGTAAGAGGTACATCAAAGAAAACTAAAAGAAAAGCCTACGTTTGTGGTTTTTGAAAGTGAAATTCTCCGTAAGTCTTGCTCAGTTCCAAAATTCTGAGATCCACATATTTTTAGAAAACAGTGACCATATCAATAATATGTTGCTTGCTGTACCTTGAAATATCAATAGGAAAGATATGCAAGGTAGTATAGAAGTCGGCTAAAAAATGTGCACAAATGGATTAAAGAGTGAGTAGAATCAAGTAAAAGAATGGTTTGAATAATAACATATTGATAACAGATAATACAAACTTTTTTGATTAGGCTTCAGAAGAATCTGAATAGAAATGCATTGTTTGGAATGTGTATGCTTTGGTCTCAATAAAAATATCCAGTTGCAGAAATATTTCATGTGGTTTGAACTAACAGGAAAAAATTAAAAATTCATTGGTATACGCTAATATATGTAATTGTATATTTTGGAGGTAAGTATAATGGCATAGGTTTGCTGTAATGGAACTGATTGGAAAATGATCTCTTGGAGAAAATTTATTGCTGGTCATAAGATTTCTTTGGTTTAGAAAAATGCTGGGTTTAGTAAAATCTGTAGCACCAAATGAAAGTCTGCTTTAATAAAAACATGGATCTGAGAATTGTGGTTTTTCGTAAGCAGGCATTTGATCCATTAAAATTGTATTGGTTTATTCTTCATGTTGGTTTTTCCTGAAATCCATCAGTTTGAAGCATGAAGTAAGCATTTGCCAGGTATTGCTCCAAGAATGAAAGAAAAACCCTCAGTCATTGTTAAAACAAGTCCTAGTAATCACTGTGACTTGTTCTTTTGTAAGGCTCTCATGACAGAAAACATGGCAGCATATGTTGCTTTTGTTGAAAATGGCAAAACAGTCATTTTATTGTCAGAGAATCCACTCGGCATCATAGGACTCAGTGATGGAAAAATATCTGTAGAATTAGATCATGCAGCCGGCTCGTGCTGCCCACACCCGTGCCTTTCTTACGGAGCGTCCCAGCGTTTTGTCTGGGCAAGGGTGGGCTGGGCCCCTGATGGGGACTCTGCCACTTTTCTTGGAACAGGATCCCATGGTCTAATTGACCTTATTGTTAGGAAATTGTTCATAAAATTAGGAAACTCAGAGTAAACAGAAGACTCAGGCTGCACTCCTCCTTGCCCAGGGTAGTGTACATATGGAACGAGTTACCAAGAAAAGTGATTGAGGCAAAGTACACAAATGAATTCAAGAGACTCCTAGGTTTATTTCTGGACACAAGGGAGGAGGCTAGCAGGAAGGTAGGAGTCAGATGCAGTTTGGGGAGGACAGGCATGCATATAATTTGACCTATTCTTCACATTTCTTTTTAAGTTTGTGGAAGATTCCCAGACAAGAGGCTATGTTCTCATCTCTCTGGGGCCCGATGGCTGTGGCAGTGTTGGATTCTGAGAGGCAAATCTGATCCTGACATTCTCTCCAGGGGGAAATAGCTTCCATTGTAGAGGCTGGGGTAGCATCCCACCTGATCCTGAGCAGAACAAATCTTTGGGAAGAATGAGAGGTGGGCTCTTTGACAGGGTTCCACACCTCAGAATGTCCCAGAGACCACTAACCATTTTAAACTCAGTATGTCCATCTAGTTTTTTTTTTTTTTATAATTTTATTTTTTATAAACATATATATATATATATATTTTTTCCCCCAGGGGTACAGGTCTGTGAATCTCCACGTTTACAAACTTCACAGCACTCACCATAGCACATACCCTACCCAATGTCCATAACCCCCCCCAACCCCCCTCTGCCCAGCAACCCTCAGTTTGTTTTGTGAGATTAAGAGTCACTTATGGTTTGTCTCCCTCCCAATCCCAACTTGTTTCATTTACTCTTCTCCTACCACATTAACCCCCCATGTTGCATCTCCTCTCCCTCATATCAGGGAGATCATATGATAGTTGTCTTTCTCCGATTGACTTATTTCGCTAAGCATGATACCCTCTAGTTCCATCCATGTTGTCGCAAATGGCAAGATTTCATTTCTTTTGATGGCTGCATAGTATTCCATTGTATATATATACCACATCTTCTTTATCCATTCGTCTGTTGATGGACATCTAGGTTCTTTCCATAGTTTGGCTATTGTAGACATTGCTGCTATAAACATTCGGGTGCACGTGCCCCTTCGGATCACTACGTTTGTATCTTTAGGGTAAATACCCAGCAGTGCAATTGCTGGGTCATAGGGTAGTTCTATTTTCAACATTTTGAGGAACCTCCATGCTGTTTTCCAGAGTGGTTGCACCAGCTTGCATTCCCACCAACAGTGTAGGAGGGTTCCCCTTTCTCCGCATCCTCGCCAGCATCTGTCATTTCCGGACTTGTTAATTTTAGCCATTCTGACTGGTGTGAGGTGGTATCTCATTGTGGTTTTGATTTGTATTTCCCTGATGCCGAGTGATATGGAGCACTTTTTCATGTGTCTGTTGGCCATCTGGATGTCTTCTTTGCAGAAATGTCTGTTCATGTCTTCTGCCCATTTCTTGATGGGATTATTTGTTCTTTGGGTGTTGAGTTTGCTAAGTTCTTTATAGATTCTGGACACTAGCCCTTTATCTGATATGTCGTTTGCAAATATCTTCTCCCATTCTGTCAGTTGTCTTTTGGTTTTGTGAACTGTTTCCTTTGCTGTGCAAAAGCTTTTGATCTTGATGAAATCCCAATAGTTCATTTTTGCCCTTGCTTCCCTTGCCTTTGGCGATGTTCCTAGGAAGATGTTGCTGTGGCTGAGGTCGAAGAGGTTGCTGCCTGTGTTCTCCTCAAGGATGTTGATGGATTCCTTTCTCACATTGAGGTCCTTCATCCATTTTGAGTCTATTTTCGTGTGTGGTGTAAGGAAATGATCCAATTTCATTTTTCTGCATGTGGCTGTCCAATTTTCCCAACACCATTTATTGAAGAGGCTGTCTTTTTTCCATTGGACATTCTTTCCTGCTTTGTCGAAGATTAGTTGACCATAGAGTTGAGGGTCTATTTCTGGGCTCTCTATTCTGTTCCGTTGATCTATGTGTCTGTTTTTGTGCCAGTACCATGCTGTCTTGATGATGACAGCTTTGTAATAGAGCTTGAAGTCCGGAATTGTGATGCCACCAACTCTGGCTTTCTTTTTCAATATTCCTTTGGCTATTCGCGGTCTTTTCTGGTTCCATATAAATTTTAGGATTATTTGTTCCATTTCTTTGAAAAAAATGGATGGTACTTTGATAGGAATTGCATTAAATGTGTAGATTGCTTTAGGTAGCATAGACATTTTCACAATATTTATTCTTCCAATCCAGGAGCATGGAACATTTTTCCATTTCTTTGTGTCTTCCTCAATTTCTTTCATGAGTACTTTATAGTTTTCTGTGTATAGATTCTTAGTCTCTTTGGTTAGGTTTATTCCTAGGTATCTTATAGTTTTGGGTGCAATTGTAAATGGGATGGACTCCTTAATTTCTCTTCTGTCTTATTGTTGGTGTAGAGAAATGCGACTGATTTCTGTGCATTGATTTTATATCCTGACACATTACTGAATTCCTGTACAAGTTCTAGCAGTTTTGGAGTGGAGTCTTTTGGGTTTTCCACATATAGTATCATATCATCTGTGAAGAGTGACAGTTTGACTTCTTCTTTGCCGATTTGGATGCCTTTAATTTCTTTTTGTTGTCTGATTGCTGAGGCTAGGACTTCTAGTACTATGTTGAATAGCAGTGGTGATAATGGACATCCCTGCCCTGTTCCTGACCTTAGCGGGAAAGCTTTCAGTTTTTCTCCATTGAGAATGATATTTGCGATGGGTTTTTCATAGATGGCTTTGATAATATTGAGGTATGTGCCCTCTATCCCTACACTTTGAAGAGTTTTGATCAGGAAGGGATGCTGTACTTTGTCAAATGCTTTTTCAGCATCTATGGAGAGTATCATATGGTTCCTGTTTTTTCTTTTATTAATGTGTTGTATCACATTGATTGATTTGCGGATGTTGAACCAACCTTGCAGCCCTGGAATAAATCCCACTTGGTCGTGGTGAATAATCCTTTTAATGTACTGTTGAATCCTATTGGCTAGTATTTTGGTGAGAATTTTTGCATCTGTGTTCATCAAGGATATTGGTCTGTAGTTCTCTTTTTTGATGGGATCCTTGTCTGGTTTGGGGATCAAGGTGAGGCTGGCCTCATAAAATGAGTTTGGAAGTTTTCCTTCCATTTCTATTTTTTGGAACAGTCTCAGGAGAATAGGAATTAGTTCTTCTTTAAATGTTTGGTAGAATTCCCCCGGGAAGCCGTCTGGCCCTGGGCTTTTGTTTGTTTGGAGATTTTTGATGACTGTTTCAATCTCCTTACTGGTTATGGGTCTGTTCAGGCTTTCTATTTCTTCCTGGTTCAGTTGTGGTAGTTTATATGTCTCTAGGAATGCATCCATTTCTTCCAGATTGTCAAATTTGTTGGCATAGAGTTGCTCATAATATGTTCTTATAATTGTCTGTATTTCTTTGGTGTTAGTTGTGATCTCTCCTCTTTCATTCATGATTTTATTTATTTGGGTCCTTTCTCTTTTCTTTTTGATAAGTCTGGCCAGGGGCTTATCAATCTTATTAATTCTTTCAAAGAACCAGCTCCTAGTTTCGTTGATTTGTTCTATTGTTTTTTTTGGTTTCTATTTCATTGATTTCTGCTCTGATCTTTATGATTTCTCTTCTCCTGCTGGGTTTAGGGTTTCTTTCTTGTTCTTTCTCCAGCTCCTTTAGGTGTAGGGTTAGGTTGTGTACCTGAGACCTTTCTTGTTTCTTGAGAAAGGCTTGTACCGCTATATATTTTCCTCTCAGGACTGCCTTTGTTGTGTCCCACAGATTTTGAACTGTTGTATTTTCATTATCATTTGTTTCCATGAATTTTTTCAATTCTTCTTTAATTTCCTGGTTGACCCATTCATTCTTTAGAAGGATGCTGTTTAGTCGCCATATATTTGGGTTCTTTCCAAATTTCCTCTTGTGATTGAGTTCTAGCTTCAGAGCATTGTGGTCTGAAAATATGCAGGGAATGATCCCAATTTTTTGATAACAGTTAAGACCTGATTTAGAACCAAGGATGTGATCTATTCTGGAGAATGTTCCATGTGCACTAGAGAAGAATGTGTATTCTGTTGCTTTGGGATGAAATGTTCTGAATATATCTGTGATGTCCATCTGGTCCAGTGTGTCATTTAAGGCCTTTATTTCCTTGTTGATCTTTTGCTTGGATGATCTGTCCATTTCAGTGAGGGGGGTGTTAAAGTCCCCTACTATTATTGTATGATTGTCGATGTGTTTCTTTGATTTTGTTATTAATTGGTTTATATAGTTGGCTGCTCCCACGTTAGGGGCATAGATATTTACAATTGTTAGATCTTCTTGTTGGACAGATCCTTTGAGTATGATATAGTGTCCATCTTCATCTCTTATTATAGTCTTTGGTTTAAAATCTAAGTGATCTGATATAAGGATTGCCACTCCTGCTTTCTTCTGATGTCCATTAGCATGGTAAATTCTTTTCCACCCCCTCACCTTAAATCTGAAAGTGTCTTCGGGTTTAAAATGAGTTTCTTGTAGGCAACATATAGATGGGTTTTGTTTTTTTATCCATTCTGATACCCTGTGTCTTTTGATTGGGGCATTTAGCCCATTAACATTCAGGGTAACTATTGAGAGATATGAATTTAGTGCCATTGTATTGCCTGTAAGGTGACTGCTATTGTATATTGTTTCTGTTCCTTTCTGATCTATTACTTTTAGGTTCTCTCTTTGCTTAGAGGACCCCTTTCAATATTTCCTGTAGAGCTGGCTTGGTGTTTGCAAATTCTTTCAGTTTTTGTTTGTCCTGGAAGCTTTTAATCTCTCCTTCTATTTTCAATGATAGCCTAGCTGGATATAGTATTCTTGGCTGCATGTTTTTCTCGTTTAGTACTCTGAATATATCATGCCAGCTCTTTCTGGCCTGCCAGGTCTCTGTGGATAAGTCTGCTGCCAATCTAATATTTTTACCATTGTATGTTACAGACTTCTTCTCCCGGGCTGCTTTCAGGATTTTCTCTTTGTCACTAAGACTTGTAAATTTGACTATTAGGTGACGGGGTGTGGACCTATTCTTATTGATTTTGAGTGAGGTTCTCTGAACCTCCTGGATTTTGATGCTTGTTCCCTTTGCCATATTGGGGAAATTCTCTCCAATAATTCTCTCCAATATACCTTCTGCTCCCCTCTCTCTTTCTTCTTCTTATGGAATCCCAATTATTCTAATGTTGTTTCGTCTGATGGTGTCACTTATCTCTCGAATTCTGCCCTCGTGGTCCAGTAGTTGTTTGTCCCTCTTTTGTTCAGCTTCCTTATTCTCTGTCATCTGGTCTTCTATATCGCTAATTCTTTCTTCTGCCTCATTTATCCTAGCAGTGAGAGCCTCCATTTTTGATTGCACCTCATTAATAGCTTTTTTTATTTCAACTTGATTAGATTTTAGTTCTTTTATTTCTCCAGAAAGGGCTTTTATATCTCCCGAGAGGGTTTCTCTAATATCTTCCATGCCTTTTTCGAGCCCAGCTAGAACCTTGAGAATCGTCATTCTGAACTCTAAATCTGACATATTACCAATGTCTGTATTGATTAGGTCCTTAGCCTTTGGTACTGCCTCTTGTTCTTTTTTTTGTGGTGAATTTTTCCGCCTTGTCATTTTGTCCAGATAAGAGTATAAGAAGGAGTAAGTAAAATACTAAAAGGGTGGCAACAACCCCAGGAAAATATGCTTTAGCCAAATCAGAAGAGATCCCAAATCGTGAGGGGGGGAGGGAAGGGGATAAAAAGAGGTTCAGAAAGAAAAAAAAAAAGAAAAAAGAAAAAAGAAACAAATAAAAAAAAGAAAACCAATAATGAAAAAAATATAAAAAGGAAAAAATATATATATATTAGATAAACTAGTTAAAAAACGTTAAAAAAGAAAAGGGTAAAAGTTTAAAAAAATTTAGCAGAAGAAGAGAAAAAAATTGAAAAAGAAAAAAAAATTAAATTAACTGCAAGGCTAAAGAATCATGGGGAGAAAGCCATGAGTTCCGTGCTTTGCTTTCTCCTCCTCTGGAATTCCGGTGCTCTCCTTGGTATTGAAACCTCACTCCTCGTAAGTGAACTTGGTCCTGGCTGGGTTTCTTGTTGATCTTCTGGGGGAGGGGCCTGTTGTAGTGATTTTCAAGTGTCTTTGCCCCAGGCGGAGTCGCACCGCCCTTACCAGGGGCCGGGCTGAGTAATCCGCTTGGGTTTGCTTTCGGGAGCTTTTGTTCCCTGAGCGCTTTCCGTAGAGTCCGGAGGACGGGAAGGAAGATGGCGGCCTCCCAGTCTCCGGCCCGGAGGAGCCGAGAGCTCGGGGTCCCACTCCTCAGTGCACCCTCAGGGAACAGCGTCCAATTACTCCCGTCTGCCTGGCCTCCGGCTGCGCTCCGAGCTCACCGAGCCTGCGACCGGTTCAAGGTAAGCCCGAGCTGTGAGCTCACTCCTCGGCTCCGTCTCTGTAGCCGGCTTCCCTGTTCTAATACCTGCGAGCTCTGCGACACTCAGACACCCCGATCCTTCTGTGACCCTGCGGGACCTGAGGCCACACTGGCCCCGCGTGGGCTTCACCCCAGTTAAGCCTCTGGAGCGATGTCCCTCAGCGGAACAGACTTTTAAAAGTCCCGATTTTGTGCTCCGTTGCTCCGCCGCTTGCCGGGAGCCGGCCCCTCCCCCCGGGGTCTGTCTTCCCGTCCCTTTGGATTCACTTCTCCGCCAGTCCTACCTTTCAGCAAGTGGTTGATTTTCTGTTTCTAGAATTGCTGTTCTTCTTCTCTTCGATCTCCCGTTGGATTTGTAGGTGTTTGCAATCTTTAGATAAGCTATCTAGTTGATCTCCCGCAACCTGAAGTAGTCTCAGCTGCTACTTCTCCGCCATCTTGACTCCTCCCCTTCTCCATCTAGTTTTTGTCCTAGAAATGGGCTCTGAGGATGGTTCACCAGTCTTGCAATAAGTTGGCTGCAGAGAAGACCCCATTTCCTCCTCGGCTTTCCAAGGTCAGAGTTATGAGTGTATGTATTTGCTGCGGCTGCAAGAACAAAGAATCATAGACTGGAGAGCTGAAATAATGGAAATTTATTTTCTCATTGTTCTGGAAGTTGAAAGTCCAAGATCAAGGTGTTAGCAGGATTGGTTTCTTCAGAGGACTCTCTCCTTGGCTTGTGGATGGCTATCTGCTTTCTGTGACTTCATGTGGCTGTCCCTCTGTGGGTCTGTGTCCTGATCTCCACTTCTTGCTCTAATACCAGTCATACTGCATTAGGGCCAACCTAGTGACCTCATTCTACCTTAACTACCTCTTTAAAAGTCCTATCCTTTTTTAGGTCACATTCTGAGGTACTGGGGGTTAAGGTTTCAATATAAATCTGTGGAGCACGCACTTATTGAAGCTACAGAAAGCAGATACAGACAAGACTGTCCAGGAGACTTAAAGGACAGGAGCATGAGTCTCATCTTTGTTTGGGGTCTGTGGGTTTTTATTGAGGATGATGGTCTGGTGCATCCAAGAATTGATTAGAACAAGGCCAAGGTCTAGGTGTCCATCCTAAGTGGCTTATTCCTTGAAGCCAATGATTTTGGCATCATTATGTCTAGTACCAATGGTTGAGATATTACCTATTGTGTTGGAAAACTCCAAAGATGCCATTAACATATTTGTTAATGTAAGAAGGACATGCATTAAGGTATGTTTAGGGCAAGGGTGCAGGACCTGAAAGAATAGAAGCAGGAAAAAAAAAAAAGGCAAAAGGAAAAAACCCAGTTTTTTCCTTTGTGGGATTCCTTTCATTTCCCTCTCTCAGTCTGAGGCCAGGAAGTGACACTTACATGCTGGCACTTGTCATCTGGGCTCTTGCCATACTTGAGGTTTTGTGTCATGGCCATTTGCCTCTACTTCTATGGCTGCTGCTTTCCACCAACCCCCAGAGTTTTTCTCATTAAGTTTGTAGGTTTGTCCAAGGCCTGATGTGAGTGGGGCTCAAAGACAAGGTCAAATGCAGTCAAGATGGATGATGTAAACAACTTAGACCAGAAAGTAGAGGCAGACCCCTTTATGCTGTCCCCTCTTTATGCAATTGACATTTTCTCCCTCCCCCAAATTGGTTTGGGCCCCCAGATGTTAAATTGCCCCTAGAATAATAAGGTGGTTGCATCCCCAAATGGAGCCTGTTAAAAGAAAAACCACAAGCAAAGATGGAGTCACATATGCTAGGCCCAACTTGCCAAACTAGGTCTTAATATCTAATCTAATTGTAGTTTCAGCATCCTCCCAAAATGTAGTCTTAATTGGTCATCAGGAGTTTTCCAATCAGCTCCAGTGATGTCATCTGTCACATGGGCCCCTCTGCATCCCTCTCCCATAAAGGAAGATGAGGTAATTTGCATGATAAGACCCCTGCCTTTCCCCTCATTTTGCCCAAAACAATCCTTTCTTTTCTTTCACTAATAACTTTCTTGCCCCACCCTTCTTCTTTTAAAAATCTTCCATTTTGTACAAATAGAACATCTCTCTATTTACTAGATGGGGTGCTGCCCAAATCATTAATAAAACCAATTAGATCTTCAGTTTACCTGTTTAGATTTTATTGTGTGTATGTATGTTTTTTTTTCTTTTTTCTTTCTTTCTTTCTTTCTTTTTTTTTTTTTTAAAACAAGCATAATGTTGGGTTGCTCAACTTGAGTGGCTTCCAGTTGGCTCCAGACCAAGCTACAGCTTGTTTCCACTAACACTTGGACACTCTGTTTACGGTGTCCTCACTCAACAGGCCATCATGGCCTTGGAGCTATTCAACCAAGACTGACCTGAATTTCCCAAAAGGGATGTCTTCCTTTCCAGAAGGTTTCATGTCAGGGTCCATGAAAAATTTGGCTCAGATGACAGGATCTTGGAAGCACGTGTTGGTGGAACAGATTCCAGCTTCTTGCAATTGCCTCTCAAAGTTATCTCCACACAAAGCCATGACCTGTATATGGTAGATACTCAAGTGACACTGATGCAGGCTGGCTGGGTCTGAGGACCCAGAGGTGGCTCCTACAGGACCAGCCAAGAGGGACCTTGGTGATCTGCAGAATAGAAATCAAACATGAAGGACACTGGGTGACTCATTTGGTTAAGTGTCTGCCTTCAGGTCAGGTTATGATCCCTGGTTCCTGGGATGGAACCCCACATCAGGCTCCCTACTCAGTGGAGAGTCTGCTTCTCCCTCTCCCTCTACCCTTCGCCCCTGGTTGTGCTCTCTCTCTCACAAACAAGTAAATGAAATCTTAAAAAAAAAAAAAGAGTCAAACATGAACCAAGAGGAAGTGAGAACAGAGTTTATTAAAGATTCAGAGAGTGTAAATATGGACAGAGCCTATGGGAGACTGAGAAAGGAAAAAAGGGTGAGTCTCACCTTTGCTTGGTGCCCTGGGTTTGTACTGAGGATTGTGGTCTGGTGTGTTGTGTCTTCTCAGTAATTTGGGAACAAAGATGAGTGTTTAGGTGTTCTCCGTAAGTCACTTCTGCCCCGGAGCCAGGGGTCTCGATGAATCAACACTCTTGGAAAAGGTTCATGATGTCCCATCTAGTCACCTCTGAGATGTTATCTGTTGTGTAGGAAGACTCCAAAGAAATAATTAAATTCTTAACCTTTACAAGGAGGACGTATATTATCTATTCTATAAAGCATGTGTAAGGCAGGGGTGCAGGTCCTAGCAAGAATAGAAGTAGGAAAAGTAGGGAAAAAAGCAATTTTTCATGGGATTCCTTTGGTTTCCCTGTCTTAATAATGTCAAGCTGAATTATCTGTGGCACCAGGGAAGAGGGGGATAAAAGTAGCTGGTTAATTAAAAAGCTGAGGTATTACTGCAAGCTGTGTTTTGAGGTGTCTGCCATCTAAAAATTAAGCTGGAATATTTAAACTAATCCAACTCTTTCCATTTCTTAACTAAGGGGTTCTCTTTGTACTGATCCATAAAATGGGGTAAGTTTCCACATGGTTTTTCATACAGATTTTTTGATGATTAAACGAGAGTCGTCTGTCTGGCAGGTTTGAATTGTGAGTGCCTGACAAGTAGCTCTTTTGACTGTTGGGTAAGTGCCTGACATTAAGTTTTTGATTATGTAGACATTCACTTCCACATATCCATCTGGAATAAACACAATGCCAGCTACACACCAAGATAATGAGCCAGGGCGCCTCACCCATGAAATTCCCTTTTCGGAAAGCTCTGAATGACTTGGATGCCTGACTGTGTGAGTGACCCTGTGAAAGTGACCTGTGTGAGTGACCACAGTGGTCGCTGTGAAGAGTGACCCCTTCTTGTACCCTAAGTCCCACACTTAAGCTGTAAATCCACCAGTTAAGAAGAGTAAACCCACAAAATCTTAAACACACCACCCTCAAACCCCAAAGGCAGAGCCCCAAGTCTGTGCTCACCACTCCCTGTCCCACCTCACTGTGCAGCTGTGGGTGTGCAGTGTACCCTCTAGAACCTGTAATAAATCTTAGTTTTTCCATATTCCCTGGTGGCACATCTTGCATTCATAGTAAGAACAAGGGCCAGTTCAGTCACAACATTGGCTCCTGTTGGGAAATGCTGAGGGGGCTTGGCACAATTAGAAGGGTTTTTGGAGGGTGATAGTCCTATGGATAGCCTGAGACTGGCACGAAACACGGAATTAAGTGCTGCATGTGCCATTCCATCATTACTCTTACTGTTACTATGGTTGTTAATTGTTAGGCTTTCAAAATTGAGATTGCTCTGTGAGTCAACTGAGCTGCCAGTCCAGAGGAACTCAGCACCAACCCTTTACAAAAACAGTTCCATAGCCTGAGAGAATTGTCATTGTCTAGAAAGGAAGAGGATCCAGAACTCAGTTGCAAGAAGAGAGTCTTTTCATCTGCTGGAATCAGGAAGTAGCTACAATTCACAAATTTCTGGTCACTTGAGATTTTTCTGCCTGTTTTATATAAACACACAGTTGAACATAAATTAATTGTGGATTTTCCTTGTATCTCCAGACCATTTTACAGCCCAGTCTTTTCCTGAAAGATTGCTTTGCTATTGATTTCCACTTTCCTTAGACATTTTTATAGAAACTTCTCTAACTCCTTCTCCTCCTCCTCCTTCTTCTTTTAATAAAGATTTTATTTATTTATTTTTGAAAGAGAGAGACAGAGCAAAAGAGGGAACACAAGTAGGAGGAGTGGGAGAGGGAGAAGCAGGCTTCCTGCTGAGCAGGGAACCCGATGTGGGGCTCCGTCTTAGGACTCTGGGATCGTGACCTGAGTGAAAAGCAGATTCTTAACGACTGAGCCAACAGGTGCCCCCAAACTTCTTTAGATTCTGAAAGGATCAGAATTGACCTCTCTGAAAACAGCGATCACACAGGAGTGAATTTTCTTGAGGAAGGTAAGTAGTTTCTTCATTCTGAAGGTGTCACCAGTGTATTTTTATGCATAGTACTGGCGAGTCAAATATTTGGCAGATTGGTTCAAAAGAAAATTTCACTGGGATGAAGGAGGACTAAATATAGCTAATGAGCTGGATTTGTCTGTTCTCTACCACATGTATCTTTATGAATTAGGATCAAATGTTTCCTCCTTCAGCATTACCATATTTTATTTTATCATCCTAGTACCCTGAAGTGACTGAAGTTCTAACAAAGTGAGGAAGGCAGAAAACAGCTAAGGGCAATGTCCTTGTTTGTGGTAGCTTGAAGAAGGTCAGTAGATATGGACATCAAATGTGTCCATCAAGCTCAGAAATAATTATTTAGGTCATACTACTTGTCAGGCCCTGAGATAAGTACTGGTTATAAAGCAGTCTTCTTATCACAGCTCTTTGATGTTGAGGAACAGAACTCTACATAAGCATACTCCTATATCAAGCACAGTTTACTGAAGGTTCACAGTGACAGCTCAGGGAAAAAGGGAACATCAGAGTCTGATGGAAACCGGTTCTAGGAACTAGGAAATCATCAGGGTTCCCAACCACTACTCTTCCTCTGGTTTTATGTCTCTGTCTAAAGCTTATCTCTCTGCCTCTCTTTTTTTGGACCCCAATGGCATCTCTCCTTGTTTTTCTCCACAGACACACCTTTTTTGCCTGTCTGTGAGGGATCATGGTTGAACTTGGCCATCAGTCTCTATTCTATAGTATTCTATATAATATATATTATGGTTCACCCCTGTTTCTTATACTCCCAGTGTCTTTTGGATTAAAATGTTATCAAATGGGAATGACTAATTACTAATTTCTAACTCGTTGATAATTAGTGCTTGAATTGCAAACTTTTTCTTATAAAATACCATGTTCCTGGGCATCTGGGTGGCTCAGTAGGTTAAGGCCTTTGACTTCGGCTCAGGTCATGATCCCAGGGTTCTGGGATCAAGCCCCGCATTAGGCTCTTTGCTTAGCAGGGAGCACACTTCCCACCCACCCCTGCCTGCCTCTCTGCCTACTTGTGATCTCTGTCTGTCAAATAAATAAATAAAATCTTAAGAAGAAAATACCATGTTCCTTTTGGTGAAAGAGGGAGCAAGGCACCTGATATAAAAACATCCTTTCTGTAGTGGCTGAGAGATGCAGTTCCTAGACAAGTTATAGGTGGGACAGTTCCCTCCAATATCATCTAAGAGGTGCTCTCATAGAGCTGGCAGCAGGATTCTTGCTATTCCTAGACCTCAAGTTACTCTGAAATGAATCTCATTACTGTAAGGGTATTAGAGGTCATCTTGGCCCAAATGACACAATTAGGAAAATGTCTTCTTGTCACCTGCCAAATCCTGTAGGAACTAACTTCTCAGGCATTCGCTTGTTTAATCCCCATAGCACCCTAGTGAGGAGACACTATTATTGTCCCCATTTTCTCATAAGGAAACTGAAGCATAGAGAGGCTAAAGAACCTGCCTGAGGACATGTAGTGAGTGCAGAGCTGTAATCTGAACCTGAGGGTCATGCATTGTATGCTGGTTTGTGAGGAGGTGGTCCAGCTAAATTAGAAATTCGGCATCCTGAGTCCTGGACTTACTCTTCCCACTCAGGAGGACTCAAGAGTTCTTGGGTTCTCCTGAGACACATGGTGAGTGGGTGGATATGCTTGGACAGACTGTGAGAACAGGGGTGGGGTCCATGTGATGGAGCTGATCCTGACATAGGAAGGGAGGAGGATGGTCAGGAGTAAATGACCTACTCATCGGTTGCAGGTTGTGGGGAATGCCAGGCCTCCTCCTCCTCCTCCTCCTTACTAACTTCCTTAGCTAGTAAGCTAGAAAGGAGACAAAAGTCAGAGATAGGGTCAGAGACATAGGCTAGGAAGTAACCCTCCATGATGGAGTCTTAGGGGCTATTATCTTGTTTGTTGAAAAGAGCTGACCAGGTGATGGGGCTAGTGTCTCTGATTCAGGTTTGCATTGGTCAAAACCAAGCCCCACAAAACTGGTCTTTATTCTTTGAGATGGTGGGGCTCACGCAGCTCAGGGCTTGTGGCTGGTTGTCCTTCAGGAGGTATCTGCCTCTTCTCTAAGAAACATCTTAGTTCCCTCCTGATTCCACAGAGGGTCCTGGCTTGTGATGGGGATGCTGTACAGACTGTGAGAGAAACAATTATAGAGAGCTTGTCCTAGAACCTTACTGATGTATCGGTGAATAAACCCAAAATGACTTTTTAAAAATTAATAATTTATATTAACATATAATGTATTATTTGCCCCAGGGGTACAGGTCTGTGAATGGTCAGGCTTACATATTTCATAGCACTCACCATATCACATACCCTCCCCAGTGTCCATAACCCAACCACCCTCTCCATAACTCCACTTACCCCCCCGCCCCCGGCAATCCTCAGTTTGTTTTGTGAGATTAAGAGTCTCATGGTTTGTCTCCCTCCTGATCCCATCTTGTTTCATTTTTTCCTTCCCTACCCCCCCCAACCCCTATCTCTCAAATTCCTCATATCAGGGGTTCATATAATAATTGTCTTTCTCTGACTGACTTATTTTGCTCAGTATAATACCCTCTAGTTCCATCCACATCATTGCAAATGGCAAGATTTCATTTCTTTTGATGGCTACATAGTATTCCATGGTATATATATACCACATCTTCTTTATCCATCTCTGTTGATGAACATCTAGGTTCTTTCCATAGTTTGGCTATTGTAGACATTGTTGCTATAAACATTAGAGTGCATGTGCCCCTTTGGATCACTACATTTGTATCTTTAGGGTAAATACCCAGTAGAGTGATTGCTGGGTCTTAGGGTAGCTCTATTTTCAACTTTTTAAGGAACCTCCATGCTGTTTTCCAGTGTGGCTGCACCCGCTTGCATTCCCACCAACAGTGTAAGAAGGTTCCCCTTTCTCTGCATATTCGCCAATATCTGTCATTTCCTGACTTGTTAATTTTAGCCATTCTGACTGGTGTGGGGTGGTATCTCATTGTGGTTTTGATTTGTATTTCCCTGATGCCAAGTGATGTTGAGCACTTTTTTGTGTGTCTGTTGGCCATCTGGATATCTTCTTTGCAGAAATGTCTGTTCATGTCCTCTGCCCATTTCTTGATTGGATTCTTTGTTCTTTGGGTATTTAGTTTGATAAGTTCTTTATAAATTTTGGATACTAGCCCTTTATCTGGTGTATCATTTGAGAATATCTTCTCCCATTCTGTCAGTTGTCTTTTGGTTTTGTTGACTGTTTCCTTTGCTGTGCAAAAGCTTTTGATCTTGATGAAATCCCAATAGTTCATTTTTGCCCTTGCTTCCCTTGACTTTGGCAATGTTTCTAGGAGGAAGTTGCTGCAACTAGGTCAAAGAGGTTGTTGCCTGTGTTCTCCTCAAGGATTTTGATGGATTCCTATCTCACATTGAGGTCTTTCATCCACTTTGAGTCTATTTTTGTGTGTGGTTTAAGAAAATGGTCCAGTTTTATTCTTCTGTGTGCAGCTGTCCAATTTTCCCAACACCATTTGTTGAAGAGACTGTCGTTTTTCCATTGGACATTCTTTCCTGCTTTGTTGAAGATTAGTTGACCATAGAGTTGAGGGTCCATTTCTGGGCTCGCTATTCTGTTCCAACGATCTATGTGTCTGTTTTTGTGCCAGGACCATACTGTCTTGATGATTACAGCTTTGTAATAGAGCTTGAAGTCTGGAATTGTGATGCCACCAACTTTGGCTTTTTTTTCAACATTCCTCTGGCTATTTGGGGTCTTTTCTGGTTCCATATAAATTTTAGGATTATTTGTTCCGTTTCTTTGAAAAACATTGATGGTATTTTGATAGGGATTGCTTTAAATGCGTACATTGCTTTAGGTAGCATAGATGTTTTCACAATATTTGTTCTTCCAATCCATAAGCATGGAAACTTTTTCCATTTCTTTGTGTCTTCCTCAATTTATTTCATGAGTACTTTATGGTTTTCTGAGTACAGAATCTTTGCCTCTTTGGTTAGGTTTATTCCTTGGTATCTTATGGTTTTGGATGCAATTGTAAATGGGATTGACTCCCTAATTTCTCTTTCTTCTGTCTTGCTGTTGGTGTATAGAAATGCAATACACAATACACGAATTCCTGTATGAGTTCTAGCAGTTTTGGAGTTGAGTTTTTTGGGTTTTCCACATAAAGTATCATATCATCTGCAAAGAGTGAGAGTTTGACTTCTTTGCCAATTCAGATGCCATTTATTTCTTTTTGTTGTCTGACTGCTGAGGCTAGTACTTCTAGTACTGTGTTGAATAGCAATGGTGATAGTGGACATCCCTGCCGTGTTCCTGACCTTAGTGGAAAAGTTCTCAGTTTTTCCTCATTGAGAATGATATTCACTGTGGGTTTTTCCTATATGGCTTTGATGATATTGAGGAATGTATCCTCTATTCCAACACTTTGAAGAGTTTTGATCAAGAAAGGATGCTGTACTTTGTCAAATGCTTTTTCAGCCTCTATTGAGAGTATCATATGGTTCTTGTTCTTTCTTTTATTAATGTATTGTATCATATTGATTGATTTGTGGATGTTGAATCAACCTTGCAGCCCAGGAATAATTCCCACTTTGTTGTGGTGAATAATCCTTTAATATACTGTTGGATCCTATTGACTAGTATTTTAGTGAGAATTTTCACATCTGTGTTCATCAAGGTTATTGGTCTGTAATTTTCTTTTTTGATGGGGTCTTTGTCTGGTTTTGGGATCAAGGTAATGCTGGCCTCATAAAATGAGTTTGGAAGTTTTCCTTCCATTTCCATTTTTTGGAACAGGTTCAGGAGAATAAGAATTAATTCTTCTTTAAATGTTTGGTAGAATTCCCCTGGGAAGCCATCTGGCCCTGGGCTCTTGTTTGTTTGGAGATTTTTGATGACTGCTTCAATCTCCTTACTGGTTATGGGTCTGTTCAGGTTTTCTATTTCTTCCTGGTTCAGTTTTGGTAGTATCTAGAAATGCATTTGTTTCTTCCAGATTGTTAAATTTGCTGGTGTACAGTTGCTCATAATATGTTCTTATAATTGTTTGTATTTCTTTGGTGTTGGTTGTGATCTCTCCTCTTTCATTCATGATTTCATTTGTTTGGGTCCTTTCTCTTTTCTTTTTGATAAGTCTGGCTAGGGATTTATCAATCTTATTAATTCTTTCAAAGAACCAGCTCCTAGTTTTGTTGATTTGTTCTACTGTTCTTATGGTTTCTATTTCATTGATTTATGCTCTGATCTTTATTATTTCTCTTCTCCTGCTGGGTTTAGGCTTTCTTTGCTGTTCTTTCTCCATTTCCTTTAGGTGTAGGGTTATGTTGTGTACTTGAGACCTTTCTTGTTTCTTGAGAAAGACTTGTATCGCTATGTACTTTCCTCTCAGGACGGCTTTTGCTGTGTTCCACAGATTTTGAACAGTTGTGTTTTCATTTTCATTTGTTTCCATGATTTTTTTCAGTTCTTCTCTAATTTCCTGGTTGACCCATTCATTCTTTAGGAGGATGCTCTTTAGCCTCCATGTATTTGAGTTCTTTCCAACCTTCCTCTTGTGATTGAGTTCTAGCTCGATGAGGTCTGAAATACGCAGGCAATGATCCCAGTCTTTTGGTACTGGTTGAGAACTGATTTGTGACCCAGGATGTGACCTGTTCTGGAGAGTGTTCCATGTGCACTAGAGAAAAATGTGTATTCTGTTGTATTCTGTTGCTTTGGTTTAAAATGTTCTGAGTATATCTGTGATGTCCATCTGGTTCAGTGTGTCATTTAAGGCCTTTATTTCCTTGTTGATCTTTTGCTTAGATATCTGTCCTTTTCAGTGAGGGGGGGTGTTAAAGTCCCCTACTATTATTGTATTATTGTCAATGTGTTTCTTTGATTTTGTTATTAATTGGTTTATATAGTTGGCTGCTCCCATGTTAGGGGCATAGATATGTAAAATTGTTAGATCTTCTTGTTGGACAGACCCTTTAAGTTTGGTATAGTGTCCTTCCTCATCTCTTATTATAGTCTTCAGCTTAAAACTTAATTTGTCTGATATAAGGATTGCCACCCTGCTTTCTTTTGATGTCCACTAGCATAGTAAATTGCTTTCCACCCTCTCACTTTAAATCTGGAGGTGTCTTTGGGTCTAAAATGAGTATCTTGTAGACAGCATATCGATGGGTCTTGTTTTTTTTAATCCATTCTGATACCCTGTGTCTTTTGATTTGGGCATTTAGCCCATTTACATTCAGGGTAACTATTAAATGATATGAATTTATTGCCATTGTATTGCTTGTAAGGTGACTGATACTCTCTTTTCTCTGTTCCTTTCTGGTCTACCAGTCTTAGGCTCTCTCTTTGCTTAGAGGACCCCTTTCAATATTTCCTGTAGGGCTTGTTTTGTGTTTGCAAATTCTTTTAATTTTTGTTTGTTCTAGAAGCTTTTTATCTCTCCTTCTATTTTCAATGATAGCCTAGCTGGATATAGTATTCTTGGCTGCATATTTTTCTTGTTTAATGCTCTGAATATATCATGCCACTTCTTTCTGGCCTGTGATGTCTCTGTGGATAAGTCTGCTGCCAATCTAATATTTCTACCATTGTATGTTACAGACTTCTTGTCCTGAGCTATTTTCAGGATTTTCTCTTTGTCACTATGACTTGTAAGTTTTACTACTAGATGACAGGGTGTGGACCTATTTTTATTGATTTTGAGGGGGGTTCTCTGTGCCTCCTGGATTTTGATGCTTGTTCCCTTTCCCATATTAAGGAAATTCTTTACAATAATTTGCTCCAATATACCTTCTGCCCTTCTCTCTTCTTCTTCTCGAATCCCAAATTTTCTAATATTGTTTCATCTTATGGTATCACTTATCTCTTGAATTCTCCCCTCATGGTCCATTAGTTGTTTGACTCTCTTTTGCTCAGCTTCTTTATTCTCCATCATTTGGTCTTCTAGATCAGTAATTCTCTCTTCTGCCTCACTTACCCTAGCAGTAAGAGCCTCCATTTTTTATTGCACCTCATTAACTTTTTTTTATTTCAGCTTGATTGGATTTTAGTTCTGGTATTTCTCCAGAAAGGGCTTTTATTTTTCCAGACAGAGTTTCTTTAATATCTTCCATGCCTTTTTTGAGCCCAACTAGTACCTTGAGAATTATCATTTTGAACTCTAGTTCTGACATATTACCAATGTCCATATTGATTAGGTCCCTAGCCATCGGTACTGTCTCTTGTTCTCTCTCTCTCTCTCTCTCTTTTTTTTTTTTTGTGGTGAGTTTTTCTGCCTTGTCATTTTGTCCAGATAAGAATATATGGATTAGAGAATAAAATACTAAAATAGTGGCAAAGACCCCAGAAAAATGTATGCCAACTAAGTCAGAAGAGACACAAAACCAGGGGGAGAAGATAGGGAGAAAAAAGAAATAAAAATGAAAAAATAAGAAAAATATATATATTAGACTGGTGAATAGAACAGAGCCACCCACTTAATTTTCATGTATTCTGGTCTCTTACAGGAAACTACCTCCCAAAATTTTAAAGAAAGAAAAACTTTATATATACACAAAAATAAGGGCAAACACGAGGAAGGAATGGAATATGACTGTAAAGATGAAAATTAAAAAAAAAAATTCTAAATAAGAAGGAGAGAATGTGCTCAGACTGGAGACTAGCACAAAGCTGTGTGCTAGATTTAGGGTATATTTTGATCTCTTAGAAGAAATTATGTCCCAAAATTTTAAAGGAAAAAAAAAACTATATGTGTACAAAAAATAAGGTTAAATACAATGAATGGATAAAATATGACTATAACAATGAAGGTTTAAAAAAGATTTTTTTTCTAGAAAGCTATTATTAAGATAAACTAGTTAAAAAATGTTAAAAGTGGAAAGAGGAAAAGTTAAAAAAATAGAATAAGAAAAATAAATTAAAAGAAGTTTAACTTTGCATGACTTAAGGCTCATGGGGAAAATGCCATGAATTCCATGCGTTGCTTTCCCCTAGCTCTGGAGTTCCACTGTTCTCCTTGATAGGTGAGCTTGGTCTTGGCTGGATGTTCTTGCTGATCTTCTGGGGGAGGAGCCTGTTGCAATGAGTATCAAATGTCTTTCTCCAAGGTGGATTTGCACCACCCTTGCCAGGGGCCAGGCTAAGTAATCTGCTCGGGTTTGCTCTTGGAAGCTTCTGTTCCCTGAATGCTTTCTGTAGAGCTTTGGAGGATGGGAGTGAAAATGGCAGCCTCCCAATATCTGGCCTGAAGGAACCGAGAGCTTGGGGCCTCACTCCTCAGTGCACTCTCAGAGAAAAGCAGTCAATCACTCCTATCTCCCTGGTCTCTAGCTGTGCTCTGTGCTCACCCAGCTTGTGACTGAGTATTTCTATCTCTGGTGCATGGCCCGGTTTGGAGTCTCCAAACCCAGCACATTCCTGCCATGCATTTCTGCACTGCTCCTCCTAGAGGAAGAAGGAAGGGTTCTCTCTGGATCTGCCACTTGTGGGGTGCTGCTCGAAGAGCAGTGGTCCGACTTTGCCTTGGATCATGGTTTAAGGCAACCCCAATCTGAAAGCTCATTCCTTAGCTCTGTCTCTGTAGTCGGCTTCCCTGCTCTGATTCTTGGGAGTTTTGCCACACTCAGATACCCCCGATCTTTCTCTGACCCTGCAGGACCTGAGATTGCACTGTCCCCATGAGGGCTTCACTCTCATGGCCTCTGGAGCAATGTCCCTCGGTGGAGCAGATTTCTAGAAGTTCTGATTTTGTGCTTTGCTGCTCCACCAGTGCCAGGAGCTGGCTCCTCCCCCTGTGGTCTATTTTCCCGTCATTTCGGATTCATTTCTCTGCATGTCCTATCTTCCAGAAAGTGGTCGCTTTTCTGTTTCTAGAATTGCTACTCTTCTCTTCCATTACCTGTTGAGTTTGTAGGTGTTTGGAATGGTTTGATACCTATCTAGCCGAACTCCTGGGATCTGATGTCATTTCAGTCTGCTACTCCTCTGCCATCTTGCCGCTCCACTTTTTTTTTTTTTTTAAAGAATAATATTAATGTCCGAATTGTCTAGATCTATATAATTTATTTTGGTAAGAACTTTCAGAACTTTTTAACAAGATACAGCTACAATTAAAAAAAGCAAAAACAAAGACATACACTTATCATTTGTTTTGTATGGCCTGTGGGTATTTCATTTGTCTCCATGTTAAGTTATATGATATCAAATACTCACCCCATATTACATATCTTTAGGTATTATATCATATGCCCAGTGGCTTACAAGCTCTATCACTGCACTGTCATTGAAATGAGTTTTAGTAGAATGGCTTTTATTTTTTTCATACTCAATCAACAATCCTAATGTTTAAGGCAGTTCTAAATGTCCATATTATAATTAATTTAAAAATGCTGGTGCTTAAGCTCATGTGACATTTTAATCTCTGATGGCATTCTGTATTAATACCTTTATCTATTCTGTTTTCCTAGATTAAGGTGCATCATTTGGATGTATCCTGATAATAGCCATAAAATTTTCTTGAAAATTAATGATTATGTCAGAACACAATGTTGTACTCTAATTTGGTCACTTTTGTTTAAGAGGAAATTAATCTTATTTAATTACTTCATTAACATGTTATCCAAGAGAGAAAATGGCTTCCTCATCTGTTTTCTAGAGCAGAGTTTTGCATTTATTACAATTCATTCTCTTGTTCATGGTGCCAATATGATCTTGCTCAACATTGCTTAGTGTGAGTGGTATTGAAAAGTATAACATGTTCACTAGTAATAATTAAAGTAATGAGGCCCTTCACAGCAAGGAAAAAAAGATTTTCCTAATAATTAGTAAAGATACACCACAATTTTAGAGCATGGAGGAATCTTTGACAATATTAATCTAAAATTCCCATTTTCAGATTAGGAAATTGAGACTGAGTGTCACTCAGTGACTTGCTCAAGTCCACAAAACTGAGAGAACTAGACACAGACTCATAATTTCTCTTGCACACATTTATTGATGTCATGGTGTCTCATTTTGGGGTCACTTTCTGACCTGCTGAGATTTAGGGTTTATCTTGGTTTTGTTGCCTGAAAGTAGAGCCTGACACAAGGAGCTGGGTGCAGAGAGTTATCTGGGCAATGACCCCAGGAAGCAGGAAGGATGGAGGGGAGAGACCAAGGCAGGGCAGGAGAAATAGTCAAATAAATGTGCATTATTGAGATTGCTGCTGTGGGGGACAGCAGATCCACCACATCATGGCCTCTGGCTTTCTCTCTGAATGACAGGAGGCACTTATCTGGAGCACTTATCTATTGGCTGAAGAGACCTTATCTTCTTCTACATTTAGAAAAGTGGATTCAGTGAGCAGAGAAGCCCCTGAGCCTAAGGTACATGCCTGTGTACGACTGTGGCTGGAACCAGTGGCAGGCAAAAGGATATAACCTGACACCAAAGGCTTCTGCTCCTGGGGATGATAATGCAGAGGGAGACTCTGGATGGTGTGGAGTCTAGATTGTGAGATTATTTAAATTTAATTCTGGATTCTATATTAATCTCTTCCCCCAAGCTCCCCTCTGCCCCTCGCCCACCCTCGTTTCAACCACACACACAAAAACACACACATGTACAGAATAAACAAGGTAATTTTGCTCTTGGGAGGTTATGAGCTTATGTGTAATTTAACACGTAATTGTTGGATACTATAAGTTAGTTTCATAGCTGAATTCATATAAAATCTTTAATGCCTGTTATGTGGCTGAGCACTGGCCTCACTGCTACAGTGGTTGGGCCTTGCATAAGCTTACCTCTTCTGGTCAAAGGAGAGCAGAGAGCAGTGATGGAAATTTTAGACTGATAGGATCCCTCTGATTCACCAAATTGTAAGGTGATAAATGCATCATTTGCTTATAGTTTGGAAACTTTTTCTTTTAAAGATTTTAATTATTTGAGAGAATATTAATTTATTATTTATTATTTACTTAATAATTTGAGAAAGAGAGTGCACATGAACATGAGTGGTGAGGCAGGGGCTGAAGGAGAAACAGACTACCTGCTGAGTCAGGAGCCCACCACTCTGCTCAATCCCAGAACCTTGAGATCATGACCTGAGCTGAAGGCAGCCACTTAACTGACTGAGCTACTCAGGTGCCCCAGTTTGGAAGCTTTTGCAGTAGAGCTGTTCTATGCAGGAATGGTTTAAGAGCTTTTAGTTGTTCTCTGTCACCATTATTGACATGTACCTTCTTTCTTCAAACATTAGTTGAGCATCTACTATGTTCCAGGGCCAGTGTTAGCATGTATGGGTCAGAGAGATGGCTGTCACATGGAGCTTCCCCTCAAGCAGCTTACACTGAAATAAGCAGTATAGTATCATATAACGCATGTGATGTAATATAAAAGCTTGATATCATTTACCTTCTCAGGAGAGGGTAAGGATTGCAGGTAAGCCCCCAGTGTGTGACTGTATTGTGCTCCCAAAGTTCACTTATAAAGGGCTTGCTTGTTTCCAAAGGGAAATGTGTTCTGAGTTCCAATGACATACTTGCTTCTTGGATCCCATTTAGTCTATTTAGATCTTACTATAGAAGACTACCTTCATTTCAAAGTTCTCAGCCACTCTATGCCTGACTCTTTTCTTCTGTTTACCAGAGTCAGGGCATCAGGTAATAGAGGCCATGGAGAGAATTGGCATTAAACAGAATCCTTGTTAAACAACAGAGGAGTATAGGGTGGGGTGCATGTGTCTATGAGCCAGAAACATGGTGGTAGTGGGGACTGGGTGACTTCACTGTCTCCCACTGTCTCTTTGGTTGGGGAAAGGAAGCCTCTATAGAGTTCTTCCAGGGAGGTGGGCTGAAAGCAGGGACAAAGATCCTTCCAGCAGATTTATCAAGGGCTGGTCTTGACTAAATCAGGGGTGTTGGCACAGGAGTTGTTTTCCATTATCGTACTTATCCTTCTGGTTTGCACTATCCAAGGAGAGAATAACTGGGAGTGAGGAAATACAGTTGACTTCCTGAATATACCAACCACTGGAGTAGCAAAAGCTGCCAAGAAGAAGCATACTTTTCCTAAGGAGTCTATTGAACTTCATAATGTGTGATGGGAGAATCTCTGTGATCCTCCAGGATAAAGCAGCCTTAGGACACTTGTTTTCCTTTGATGGAAGGGGAAAGTAAATTTTGCAACAAACACAGCACAGTTACAGTCTAAGTGGAAAAACAGACTAATCAAGAGATTCTTGTTCCAGTTACTTATCGCTGAGTTACAAATGATGCAAAACTTAGTGACTTATTTCCCTCAGAATTTGCAGTTTGGCCAGTGATCATTTCTTCTCCTTGTAGGATCATCTGAGATGGCTTGAAGGCTGGCGCTAGTACCATCTGCAAGGTCACTCATTTATGTGTCTGGTTGTTGATGTTGGCTGGTGGCTGGAATCTTAGGATTGTAGCCAGAACACGTACATGTGACCTCTTCAAGTGGTCTGGGCTCCCTCACAACATGGCGGCTGAGACCCAACGCAATTATATCAACTTGGCAAACACTTGGTCAGCATCTTGTCTATGCGAGGCTCTGGGTTGGATGCAATGCCACATGAACTCTCAGACAGAGCACCCCTATCTATACATATGTCAGAAATCCTGTCTTCTTTCCCTCTTGAATTTCTATATATACTTATGATTCACACAAATCCTGAAAATATCAACCCCACTTATAAAAAACATATTCTGAAAAGATTAGAAAAGTCATTGGTATGATACTGATATGAAAAATGATAACGATATGTATGGATTTCTCTTGAAGACTTGATTAAGCAAATCATGCAGAGTAATGCCAAAACTCCTCCATGTGACTGATCTCAGTGAATTTGAATATAACTAATCACAGGAGACACTCTGGTCACCCAAAGTGCTTCCTATATCCTTCTCTGGATCCATAAACTTAATTTACATCAAAGTAAAAAAAAAAAAAAGGCTAAGCGCTGCAACTACTACAGTTCCTTTAGCATGTAGGATATGACACACATGTGTGTGTGTCTGTGTATGTGTTTAGGGGATAAGCATTTTGAATAATGAGCATCTGTCCACTCAGTGGAAATGGACCCAGGCCAGTGCTGTGATTAAATATTCACTTCCTGAAACGTCTGCTCTTTAATTGTCTGTAAACGAATTTAATGTGTACTCCAAAAGTTGGCCAGCCTTTTCATTAAAGGGAAAAAAATGATAGCTGTCATCTTAGAATGATAGCTTTTTGAATTATTTGTTTTAAATCCTTTAAGTAAACAGATTAAACCCCTATCTGAAATGAAAGTAGCTGTTTACTCATGTAAATGCATTGATCCTTCCCCTCTCTCCCAGTTTAAGGGCAAATAGATTAAAGGACACAGAGAGTGGTAAAGAAACTTTAGTAAGGAGAGGGTGTGGAAATTCCCATTTTACCCCCTACTGCACTGCTCTCCCCACCTCTTCTAGGCTTTCTGTGAGCAGAGAAAAAAACGTGTTTCTTTCCTGATCAGAGAGGTTTTGCAAGCAGGAAGTGATTTACTTTTTCCATTTGAAAAGAAAAAAAAAAAAAGTGGTGACCTGTCTGTCTCTCAGCAAATCCTGGCCCTGCTGTGGATGGGTCTTGAGCACCTGGGCAGGTTGTGTGGAGTACACCTCACAGCTGGCCAGGATGTTTTGCTTTTCTTTCTTTTTTCTGGAGAGTTATTAAAAAATATTATTTTATAAAGTCAAAGACAATGCATCATTGGCTTGTCTACACCATGTTGGTATTTTAATGTAAAATAGGAGGCTGAGTGATATAATGAGCTGGCCTGGAGGGTTCTAGAAGGTGATTCTTTAGTCCTGCGTGGGAATCAAGAGGATAGTCTCAAACTTAATAAAGGCCATTTTCATAATTCTCAAAGCAACTGTGAAGACATCTCTCCCTTCCCCCACCACACACATTTCACAAATGCAAATGAGACTTTTAAAAAAGTCTGCCTAGCTCTCTCTCAGTTCTGGAATAACTACTTGGCTTCATTCCAGCAGGGAAACAGAATATCCCTTCCCCCAGACCAAAAGTTGTTTTGCAATCCCCAGGGAACTCCTTCTAGGAGGATCAGGGTTATTCCAGAGGCTGGGCTTGGCAACACTTCCAGTACATACTAAATTGTGAATCCCTTGTGTTCATAACCTCCTACCCAGCAGAGATCCAACCACTTTTATAGACATTCTTGACTCTGTCTCCAGATTAAGTCACTCGCTACTTTATAGGTGAGAAAAACTCCTGGGATCAGGTTACATATTTACCTTCTCCGCACACATATGACACTATTGAGGAAGCTTTGGATTTAGAATTTGAAAACCTAGAATTTAGTCTCATCTGGGCCCCTTGTTCATTTATTCAGTCAACAAATACTGAGAGCCAACTTTGTGTCAGGCACTGCCCTAGCTACTAAGCCTGCCATGGGAAGTTAGGAATGGCTCCTGACCTATGGGCTTTTGTCTAACACAGCACGTTCCATAATGGAGATTCAAGAGTCCATGGTAGAGGACCAGCTTTTAAATTAAAAAAAAAAAAAAAAAATCCATCATGGACCGATGCTTTTGTAAAGTATGATAAAATTAAATTACTAGAAAAATGAAACAAAAAGACAAAGACATGTAAGATACAAGCCCAAATTTTGTTATTATTAGATTCTACAAGCATGAAATTACTCTGTCAAAGTGGCTAAATGCTTCCTCTCAATGTTTGTACTCATCTTGGAGACAAAGGTAGCCTGAAGTTCAAGGATTACACTGAGAATCACAGTCTAGTAGACCCTGAGATCCTGAGATTACCTGGCCCAGGATGTGGACGTAAAGGAACTACAGCAGGCAGTGGATGTTACTGGGTTTCTACTCAGAAGCATCCCCTCCTTCCTCTTTCCTAGCTGACCCCCATCTCCTCAGCTCTGCACTCTCCCCTCCTTGCCTTGGCAGCTGGCCCACCTCCAGGTCTATGGCAAGCCTGATTGGCCTAAGGGTAATCCCATAGTCCTTACCTTCCAGTGGTCTAGGAGGAGTCATCTGATGGGATCCAGGCTGATGATCTGCGAGGCAAGCTTTGCTGCATCTGAGAAGTTCCCTTTGCTTTTTTGAGAGAGCTTCCAGAAACAATCCTACATCTCTCCCCGATTAGACATAGCCAGAAGGCACAAAGTCCAGATGGCTGAACCAGGAGGAGAACCAGGCTTAAGGTGGAGTGGATGCTGGATGGCCATGTGGAGAGAAGAAAAGAAGTAAATTCTTGATAACATTGTGAATTGGTCCCAAAGCCCTTCAGTGACTTTAGGAGACCACTGTTTCCTCATAGTTTCTATCAACTTTGGTTGTTTTTTCTCTTCTCTGCAGCCTGAATATTCTAACCACTGTACTGGATTGTTCTGAAGGCCAAACAGAATGGTATTTTTATTTTTTTTTAATATGCCTGAGGCTGGGGTCATGTTAAAAATCCTTAGTGAGTGTAGCTAGGGTGCAAAACATGGGTGGCTAGACAGGTGAATACAGGCTGATCACCTGTTTGCCTACAACAGAGTGTCATTTGAAGTAATTGCCAACAGTTTTTATTTTTCTTTCTTTTCTCCTCTATAGAATAGCAATAGCTCATGTGCATCTGGATCACTCCCTGTTCTGACTTGCTTCCACTTATAAGATGCTAGGATTCTCCAAGATGTTTTTAATGCCTCCTCCTCTTTGTTAGGACCTTGTATTTTCCTGGAGACCTTAAGGATCCTGGCAAGAATGGGTGTGATAAAATCTTTGTTTTAAGGGCAACACCATCTAAAAGTATGGCTTTTTACCAGCACCAGCAAGACCCAGGTCAAAACTAGAGATGGGTTAGGTTTATTTTTGACTTTCTTGCCATTTCTTACTCTTTCTTAGCACTCTGTCTCCCCAGAAAAGTATCACATACTAAAGTTTTGGGAACTTTAATTAACTTTAACCTTTTTTTAGAGGAGAGTGTTTTTGCATTTTTTTTAAAAAGAGTCCATAGGAAAGGACATGGTTGTGACCAGAGACTGGGGTTTAGAGTCTGGGTAGAGGCTTCAGACATGTCTGTCCACCCAGAATTTGACTCTGAGGCTTCTCCTGGGTGTGGGAGACACAGGAAAGTTGAAGCTGGGAAGAAAGAATGAGAGAAGAAGAGGTAGAGGAAAGAAAAAAAAAAGTGACCAAAAAGTGACAGAAATACAAAAGTGAGGGCTGGGAAGCAGACAGAGGGGAACAGATTGCCATGGCAATGGTCACAAATGGGACTAGGCATTCCAAAGGGGAAGGCTCACTCACCTGCCATCTGCTAGACCACACTGAGTGAGTGCCATGGTTTTTATTCAAAAGATGCATCGTAAATTTAATTTGTAAATTTCATTTATTTGGAAAGAGCTAACATCAGTGTCACATACTCTTTGTTTCCAGTGTGAGTTCTCCAGAGTGGGTCACATGTTCCCCTCTCTTGTCCCCAGTGCGGTCTTATACATTTGGATTTCCGATTAACCAGCAGATTTGGGGGAAAATGGCTGGCCCGGCCAGAGAGGTCCCGTAAGACCACATATGTGCAAATACCAAGGCTCACAAATCATTCCGGTGAGCTCAGCTGTAGCTCACGTGACTCCTCTACTGCCGCATGAGATGTCCTGGAGAATTTGTGATGGGGAAGAAGTGGGGTCAGGAGAGGAAAAAGCCAACAGATTTGACTATAGGGATGAGCTTGATCATGGCACTGCCTCCATTTGCTTTTTCCAACAGCTCTGAGGAGTGAGAATGCTGTTGGGAGATCATAACAGTGAATATTTTCCTACATGGACTAATAGCAGCTTAATAAATAATGAATAGGAGACTGGAATCCTCAGACCTAGTTGAAATATATTTGGGTACAAGATGGCTTACTTGCATACACACATAGTCCTTCTCTGGTTGTATTAAAGACTTAAAAAAGTTTTAACAGTGACTTTTTTTTAAAGTTTCAAAAGAGAAAATAAAAGGTTCACGAGTTTCTCAGACATCAAACAGCTCTCAAAAATGTCAACAACATCAATGTAAAACTAATAAAGATATGGCACTGATTTAGCACTTGTACTTAAAGGAAATATAAAAAAGGGGAAAGAGAAGCATATGGAAAAACATGTTCGGGGTTTGACCAGATTAACCTCACATATTAAAATCCGCCCCCCCCCCAAAACCCAACACACCAGAACAGTTCTGGTGGGAATGTTGGGGGAAGAATGACTTACTTTAGAGAAAAACGGTAATGCTCCCTTCCTTTTTCTTCCATAACACTGAAGTGGAAATTGGACTGTAGCTTCAGGCGTTGCCTTTGGCAGTAATAGTGGGGGGGGGGGGGTTCAGACCTTAATTTCTTTCCCAGACTACAGTGTGGGAGAAATCTGTCTTGGCATGGGGATACACTATCAGTGCATTCCCATCAATGACACATTTAGGAAAACTGGGCTCCTGCCAGTCCCTGAGCCTCAGTTTCTACACATATAACATGGCGCCAATGAACCTTTTCTCAGAGGTCTCTGGTGAGAATAAAGTGACCCAACGTGGAAAGTTCCTGCATGCAGTAGACACCTAGTCCAACACTGTCTGATAGAACTTCCTGTGATGATAGGAGTGTTCTGTGGTTCAATAGAACAGCCACCAGATTTGAAATATGACTAGCTCTACCAAAGATATACATTTTAAATCTTATTTACTTTTAAATAATTTAAAGAGCCACATGTGGCTAGTGTATTGGACAATGCAGGTCTGGACACTGTAGCTAAGGTTGATGATAATTATAATAATGATAGTTTTGTTTCCTCAAGTTAGAGTTAAAGTTTCATGCTGAGGGACTGTGGACATATTAGAAGCATTTGCCTCTTGGATTGGGTCAGATGCCAAACTTTTTCCATGGCAAATTTTGTCATAAACAGAGGAAGATGGGAAGAGGAAGAGTGCTCTGGTGTCTCTTCTTAGAAGGACACTAATCCTATCAGATCAGAGCTCCATTCTTATAACTTTATTTAACCTTACCTCCAAGAAGTGCTATCTCCAAATACAGTCACACAGGTTAGAGCTTCAATGTATGAATTTTGGGGAGGGGGGGGATGCAATTCAGTCTATAGCTCCATGCATGCTTTCAAGTACATATTTTTAGCTTTTATTTTCACCTTTTTCCTTTTCATGCTCTCTGTTTCTATCAGAAATAGCCTCTGACTCTTTATAAGTACCCTATTTTTCATAGTGATTAATTGTACAGTTTCTTGGATTACCAGTGCTTTTATTTCCATATGCACTTCATCTCCAGGCCACCACGATTAAGTAGTCTTTATGTTCCTAGGACCATGGTTGATCCATGCCCTATTGCCATCTGGCAGGAAAAGTACCTGTGTCTTCCTCAACCATATATAAATGTATCCTTCCCAAAAGTTATGCAAAGAATACCCACTACTACCTATATTTTACAGTTGAAGAAATTGAGTTGGTTTGTAATTGGTTCGACATAATAATTGACAGAACTGGGTTTGAACCCTGGCAGAGTTGTTCATGTGCCTCTAATCTTAAACTTTAGGCTATATATCTTCTCTAATTTCCTTGTTCATCTTTGGTAAGACTTGAAATCGAACACATTTGTTGAACAGCTGCTGTCACCCAGAGAATCTGTAATGCTTGGAATTAGAAATATCACAAATACCTAGTTTTGTGGGCTAGGGAACTGGTGGGCCTTCCTAAGAACCCTGTACATTCTTGAGGAATATATTTACTCAAGTCCTTCTACCCTGGCTTTTGTGTCCCAGCACCTAGATATGTGTCTTCAGATGTGCCACTCAGTACATTTTCCCTTACAGAAACATTAGTGAAAAATGGAAAATTTCTAGAAAGTACACATTATATAAACTGTTGTATGGGAAATAAGGGAGTGTTTTATATCATACACATCATGGCAAAATTACTTAATGATGTTATATTAAACATTTCTATTTTGTAATGTTCCTTCTTAGGCATTGTGTTGGTTAACTATGCCAGAAAAATTCTGCATAACAACTACTAAATCTCAGTGGCACACTTCAATTATTATCTAGCTGCCATGTCTGTGGGTTGGCTGAGGGTTGGCTGCTATGGAAGATTGGGCTTGGCCTACTAGTTGTTCTTGCTCCACATGCCCCTTATCTTGTTTCCAGTGTGACAGGACTTATCCTTTTGTTCTTCTCATGGTGATGGCAGAACCTCAAGAGGGCAAACCAGATCACACAAGTTCATTTCAACCATCTGCTGTACCATGTCTGCTCACAACCCAATGGCCAAAGGAAGTGACATGGCTGTATATTTCTTAGTATTCTGTTGCACCATTTGGATGCGGTTGTATCATAGGAGGTCATATCCTTCCTTTTCTGCCAAGTGAAGAATGTGAAGAGTCATTTTTTGATAATGAAGCTGTTTGTTCCAAGCTCATTTTCTGAGAATGTCCAGGCCGCACATTATCCTCTTCATTGATCAGCATGGCATTTCAGCCCTAAAGTGGGAGGTTTGAGCCATTCATGGTAATGAGTATACAGTTGAAATGTCCCACTGGAGTGAGTCACATGGAATTACTGAAAAATTATTATCAGGGCCATGACAAAAATGTTAAATATTGTATCCCTCATTTTACAAAGTTATATGGCCACCTTTCCCTTCAAGAGGTAGTCCATTTTAGTGTAGAAATCAGAATCTTATGCCAACAAGATTTACACTAGTTTTTTACCATGGTTTGTTCATATTAAAAAAATTACTTTTTTTTTTCAGTACAGAATGGCATCAGGAGGTATGTTTCTGCTATTGACTGACAAGCTCAGGTGGTTTTCTCTGCGCCTGTGTTTGAATATTGTTAACTTGGCAGGACACATCTGAATAGGTATCCAAGCTCTGTTCGCGTGTGCTAAATTGAAGGGTTCTTTGTTAGAACCAAAGATGCACGTGTTTTCTTTAAAGTATGTAATATTATTCTAGTTTAATCATAACCTTTCCCCCTATGGTTTTAGATATTAACTCATCTCGCCTTAACATACTGTGAAGTAGTTGCTTGATGATATTCACCTTTAATCTCGGCTAATGAATTTAAAAGCACCCATGGTGAAAATACTCAGTTCTTGGGGGCCTGGGTGGCTCAGTGGGTTAAAGCCTCTGCCTTCACCTCAGGTCATGATCTCAGGGTCCTGGGATTGAGCCCCATATCGGGCTTGCTGTTCAACAGGGAGCCTGCTTCCTCTCTCTCTCTCTGCCTGCCTCTCTGCCTACTTGTGATCTCTCTCTCTGTCAAATAAATAATAAAATCTTAAAAAAAAAAAGAAAAATACTCAGTTCTGAGCTTATTCTATCCACACTGAGGGGAGATGCTACCAGGGCCCTCCATGTTCCTATGTATTCTCATGGTGAGCACTACTGTGTGCAGACTCTTGGCTGCAGAATGATGCTCAGCCCATATGCACAAGTGCTGGGAGTTACGCTCTGGGAGCAGCTCTCAACATATGACTGGGGGGAACTAGTAGATGAATAATTTCCTTATGCTTCAGATTCTGTAGTCTTTCATTTGTCTTCAGTGGGATCAAGCTTCTGGTGCTCTCTTTGGTAACTTAAGCCTAATGTGCTCGTACTGGTCCTGTTCATCTGTATTTCACTACCTCTACTCACCTATAGTGCTTCCTGGTTTCACGTCTCAAAATAAACCACTTGCACCCAACTCTCTGTCTTAGAGTAAGTTTGTTTGTTAGTTTGGAAAACTCCAACTATGCAGCATCAATATATTTATTTATATTTGAAAAAAAAAAGATTCAAAGGAGGGATAGACTTGCAATTTAGGGTTTTCTTCTTTACCAACTTCTCATTTTTTAAAAAATTTTTATTTCTTTTCAGTGTAACAGTATTCATTGTTTTTGCACCACACCCAGTGCTCCATGCAATCCGTACCCTCTTTAATACCCACCACCTGGTTCCCACAACCTCCTGCCCCCCGCCCCTTCAAAACCCTCAGATTGTTTTTTAGAGTCCATAGTCTCTCATGGTTCACCTCCCCTTCCAATTTCCCTTAACTCCCTTCTTCTCTCCAGAACCAAGATGCCCTTCAATGGACGAATGAATAAGGAAGATGTGGTCTATATACACTATGGAGTATTATGCCTCCATCAGGAAGGATGAATACCTAATTTTTGTAGCAACATGGATGGGACTGGAAGAGATTATGCTGAGTGAAATAAGTCAAGCAGAAAGAGTCAATTATCATATGGTTTCACTTATTTGTGGACCAACTTCTCATTTTTTGCCACTCTTACTATATAGAGGTTTTTTTTCCCCCCTTTAATGTAAAGGACCCATTTTCATCATAAAAGCAATGTGTAGTCATTTTAAAAAATTAGAAAAACAAGTAAGAAGAAATATGTTTTCAGTAGTGCCACAACCAGAAAGTTTCTTTCTGTTCTTTGCATGTTATGATTTTTTTAAACAATAGCTCCCATCCTACAGGCCCTTCTTACACAGTGACCTTGAAATTCCACTCATTGCGATGTGGGGTTTCTGTCCTTTTCCCTTGAAACTGGGCAGAACTCTGTGTCTTCATTGGCCAACAGAGCTCAGTGGAAGTGGTGCTATATGCCTTAAGGGACGAGGTCATAAAAGTGTCATGGATTTGCATCTTGTTTTATTGGACATTGACTCAGGAAACCCAGTTGCCATACTATGAGGAAGCTCAAGTTAGTTCACAGACAGACATGACACATATTTAGGTGTTTTGGCTGTCAGATCCAGAGAGGTCCCAACAGATAACTAAGATTAACTGCCAGACATTGAGATGCTTCTATATTATTCTGGCTCTCAGCTGTCAGGTACCCTCAAACTGTGTGTCTTCTCACCTAAGGAGTCAGATGTTGTGGAGCCTAAAAAAGCCATTTATTGCTGCATCTTTCCCAAATTTACAACCCATATAATCCATAAGTATAATAAAATGTGGTTTTATGTCAGTACATACTGGGTGTTGCTCTGTAGCCACAGCGACTTGAATATTCTTCCTTGCCAACATTCTTTCTATTCTCTGGTCTTTGTACTCTTGTGTGATTAGCTGAGGTAATTACTATCAACCCTATCTAGCTGAGTCTTTTGAGCTAGATCATCTCATTGGTCTTTGGCTAGTCTATGCACAGATGCCTCTGGGTTATGTGACCACTCTGATACACTCAATAAACAACCTTACACAAGTTAGAAACTGAGCAAGATGTTGTGGGTAACATTTCCTGTAAAAAAGAACATTGACAGGTTCACATACTTTCATGCACAGGTATTTCAAAATAATGATTAAAACACAATTTAAAATATACCAAAGCAAGAAGAGAACTAAATTTCCCATAAGTGCAGGAGGTAGTTATCATACACATAACATGCTATGATCATTAAAAATACACTTTGTCAAACATAAAAACAAAACAAAACAAAAAACAAACCCCAAAGCATGTCACAGATTTCTTTTGTCTGTTACATCACTGATCACAGTGTTGGAAGTGCAAGCCCTTCTTGCTTGGTTGGGTATTTTCCATCTTCAGAAAATCTGAGGATGGTTTGAGTAATCTACCTAAAACTTGTGGATGGATATTGTCCTATGTAATTAGGTTATGAACTTACACACAATGTCATAACTTGTGCTAATTTAAAACTTTTTTTTTTTTTTTAGTATGGTAACAAGTCTACCTTGCATCATGAAAGAAAACAAAACTAAGTCATAGAAGTATTTCCCCCTTCACCTTGGTACTTTTCCTAATTTCCCAGTTGGAGAAGATTATATTATCTAAATTTCTTCAGAGAAATGTTATGTCATGGAAGTCCATTTTTCCTGTTCCTTCACTCATCTAGCAATTCCCAGACTTTTACATCTCAGCTCCCCCCACCCCCCAACTATTATGCCTTTGTTTTTGGGGCTCCCGTCCAGCTGGGTGAGCCCCATGCTCTCTCTCCAGCTGAGCCTCAGTAACTCCGGGTGCTGCCGTGCATTAGTCATAACAAGTGTCTGTGTCCAGACTTGGGAGGGCCCTGGGTTTTCCAACCGCAACCTGAAAAGATGCCGTGGAAACAAGGTGGTGGGAAAAGTGAGTTCATATGCCTTCAGCCTCTGAAGAGGTAGGTTGTAAACGAAACCAGGACTCAGAGCAAAATGAATCGGGTGTCTTCATCCAAACAAATACTGGACTTTTATCCACAACACGAAACTACCATACAATTTAAAAACATTGGCAGGCACTAGTGAGAAAGAGACCCAGGAGGTGGCCTCCAAGACAGAAATGAGGTGGCACAGGCAGAGCTGTGCAAGGACACTTCTCCCACATGATGCTTGGCACAAAGAATCACTCTTGGTTTTGTTTTCACGTGTCCCACATTTGCAAAAACAAAACTGAATAAGAGGGGACACTGTATCTCGTCCTGCCAGCTAAGATCTGCTCATTAATCACTGACTGGAACTATTTCTAAGCTTAAGTATCATAGCCAGTTCCACACTAGCTGACCTTCTCCCCTGCCTTAAAGAGTGACACATTAATTTTTATTATGAACTCTGTGTTTCAAAACCCTTTGGGGACTGGGAAATCCAGCAGGCAAATCTCAGGCCCTAGAAAGCAGTTAAACTGAATTACAAGAAAAATGGCTTAGAAAGTTCTTAAAATCACAACGTGGCAAGTATCTCCAATAGGAAAAGAGTAACTTTGTTCTCTCATCTGAGTTACCAGAGCTGGGGGAAATGAGCCTTTTTGTTGGGTACACCCAAATGCTACCATTTCTGTAGGCAAGCTGCATTCCCATATTGGAAAATTTGTTTCTTCTTGCCTCCAACTAATCTTTTTAATATGATTTGGAAGACCGAATCTCTTGGACTTTTGCCTCTTTATATCTGAAATTAGTCCTATTCCTGAGAGAAGGTTATCAATCATTTACACATTAGTGAGAATTTCAGTCACCATCTGTCTAATACATTTACCTAGATAAATATTCATTCAGCACCTGTCTTGTGCTAGACACAAGGAGGAAGAGGGTACAACCACCTGCTGCCCCTGACCTCTAAGTATAGATGGTTAAGAAGCAGAAACATACACAGAAATCATAATAAACCTGGTGTAAGGCAGGGTAGAGCCAAAATTCTATGGAGTCAAAAAGAAGATGTGTATTATAGGGAGGCTTGGAGGCTGGAATAGAAGGTGGTATTTAGTTTGAGCTTTTAACAAGGAGAAGACTTTCCACAAGAATGAGTGGGGCAGGTGAGGAAAGTTGGAGAACACTGAGGGGTGGGCATGGGGACCTGCAGGGCACACATGGGGTTGCAACATGGCTGACTGTGGCACTGTGGTGGACAATGGACAGGAAAGGATTTGAGGCCAAGTCAAGGAGGCCTCCATATGCTATGATAAGACATTAGGATGCAAGCAACTCGGGAACTGCTAGAGATTTGGGATGATTGACATAATGAGGTCTCTTCTTAAGAAAAATATAGTGTTGGTGGCCATGGGGCAGAGACTAAGACAGATCTTGAGCTAATGCCAGCAGTTGAAGTGTGAGCTAGGCTGAGGCAATGGAAAATAAAGCAAGAGAAGAAAACTGAGAGGAACTTTGCACTGAGCTTCTACTGAAACAAGCACTGTGAATGCATAGAACAAGGTGGGCAGAGGAGCTGAAGATGATGGGAAGTTTTCTTACCCAGATGATTCTATTTTTAAAAGAAAACAAACTAATTGATCTCTTCACTTTCTTTTCTCCTGATGTTCTTCATTCTTTACTCTTAAACTGGAGATAGTTTGGAGTTTTAGTTTTATCTGATAAATGCTTAATATAAAGTACCTGTTGGTGGCTACTAATTCTAAGCTGTCTGAATACAGTTATTTAAAAATTCAGTAACAGAATAACTCTATGATGCCCAGCATCCTATCTTTACACACTCAAACAAGCACTGGCCTACCACATTCAAGGCAAGCACAACATGCATCTCTATCTGAAGAAGATTTTGCAATTCTCCTAAGAAAATAAAAAAGGCTGCTGTCTCCCTTTGCATGTGAGTATCCTCGGTGTTGACTCTGGAACTTTTGGTGTTGGTGGCTGGGCTCTGGTCCTCCCACCGAGTCTGCCAGGAAAGGGGGTAGAGTGGACAGAGGCAACCGAGGCCAGAAACTAGCAACTACTCAGCTTAATTTTTTAACAGCCCCAGAACCTAAAAAAAAAAAAAAATAAATAAGTCAAAAGGTTTTAGTGATGAGAAGAAATTGGGACTCAGTCCCTCTTTGTTGAAAAACAAACAACATAAAGGCAGCCATTGGCAAGTGACATTGTCCAGTCATTACTTGATGATGGCTCTGTGTAATGCTTTATGTGGGCCACAGTGGAAGGAACTGGGATTTGGAAATGGACAGACTAGATTTGCATCTGAGCATTATCACTTGTGGCCTGTGTAACTTTCTGCAAATGGGGCTTCTTTGAACCTCAGTCTCTTCATCAGATCTATGGTCTGAATGTTTGTTTCCCCCAAATTCATAGATGGAAAACCCAGTGCACAAGATGATGGTACTAGGAGTTGGGACCTTTGGGAGATGATTAGGTTGTGATGGTGGAGCCCTCATAAATGGGATTAGTGCTCTTTTAAAAGGGACTTCACAAAGCTAGCTCAGTCCTTTCTACCATGTGAAGAAAGGAGAATTCTATGAATTGGAATGCCCATGCTGATACCCTAATCTCAGACCTCCAACTTCCAGAACTGTAAGGAAGAAATTTCTGTTGTTTATAAGCCACCCAATCTCTGGTATTTGTATTAAAACCAGCCTGAATGGACTAAGATAATCAGTCAACTGGGGATGCTAATGTTCATTTTTCAAGGCTCATTGTGAGGACCAACTGAACTAGCTAGCACACAGAGTGATAAGTCACTTGGCACTTAGTCAACCACCAGTCATGGAATGTGTGCTACACAGTCTCTCTGTTAGGTACTTAGAATATAGCTATGAGCATGATCTCCTCACAATCCCAGTTTTAACTGGGAGACAACCATTAAAAAGAGAAACAACACATGGATTTTTACAGCAGAATACAGTTACTGCTCTTAAACCAGGGCTGGGTCCCTGCTGGACTCTGTGCTTTAGAAGCCTTGCCTTGGGCCTCCTCCAAGGAAGTCCCTCCCCCATTGTGAGTTGTCTTCCTGGCTGAAACCACAAAAGTTACCTGTTCAGAGCCATGCTCCAATTCTGGACCTGCTCAGGGTACAGGGATCCTGCAATTCTCTGCCCCCAAATCCCAATCTTCCCTCCCAGGCTTACACGGCTCTTTCCTTCTGAGTGTGAACTGTATCATGGGGTACACCGTATAGACCTGGGGTCTGGTTGCTGGTGGTATTTGCAGTTTGTATGGATGGAGTTGGTAAAATGTGGCCTGGGATGTTTGTGTACATGAGTACAAGGCCCCTTGTGGTCCAGCACAAAATCAGAAATGAAAAGAAATGAGGGAGGGGGCTGCTGTGGGCCAAGGTCTGGCTCTTCCTGCCTGGCTCTTTTCATTTGGGAACTCTGAGGAGTCCAACAACTCTAAACCAAATCCTGCCTTCCAGATCATTATGAAGGCATACTGTGTAGACATAGACAGAAGAGAGAGGTCCTTTCAATAGCTTCTTTCCTTGGTTTACATTGTCCCTGGCATATATAGAGGTTTAGTAGGTGGGTCTGCATTTGCAGTCCTGCCCTAGGCTGCACACATTTAGGAATGAGCTTGGCACAGTGTCTCCTATGGGCACTTCTGCCTGATAGTGCATGCATCTTATTTCCTGAGTCAGACCCTGGGTTTCTTTATCCCTCTTCTCTTTGTACAAGGTATACCCCTTACCTGAATATGCTTTCCCTCTACTTTTTCTACAAAGCTCTCTGCAATTTGTCCCCCAGCTCAGAAGTCACTTCTCTGTGAATCCTTCCATAAGTCTCACTGGCAGTTTCCCAAGGCACCCCATAGACCCTGCGGTGGAGGACATGTGTTGGCATGCAGTGAGTATTTGTTTCCACGTAAGAATGGTCATCACCACACAGAGGACTTGGCAATGAAACACAGCAGCACATTGTTCCTCTGGAGAGTCTGAGATTTGGTAGAAGAGAAGCCCTCAAAATTGGAATGATGGCTCTGATTCCGGAGTTCTTAGTCAAGAAGAGGCAAATGTTGTGCTTCAGCTAATGTTCTAGCAGTGTTCCTGGTATGTGCCAGCACTAGGGATAGAGCTTATTCATTTGCCTGCAGCTAGCTAGAAAACCCAGTCTTTATTGTGAATGTCCATGTGTTCTACTAAAACCTAGGGCTCCTATGGAAGGAGGAAAGAATTAATTGGGGAAATGATTAGGAGTATCTAAGGGGTTACAATTTCAGTATTCAACTATAAAATAATGGACATAAAACTAATTTAAAATACAATGACATACTATATTGAATGATATATGCAAATGACACATATGAATTGCATATTATCCAACATATAATAAAAGGATAATTTTTAAACACTCAGAAAATATTAATGTGTTTATCTAATGCAAGTTCTTCTATTACTCCATGGTTACTTTCTCAGGCAGACACTGGATCTGCTTTCCTAAAATTGCCCTACACTTCCAGTTCCCTCTGCCTTTGCTCACATGTACAAATGTCTGCAAAGTTCCTTCCCACTTTCCACATCTGGTAAAATCCTCCTGGACACAACTCATAAATACCCATAAGCCCTCACATCCCTGGGAAACCCTCACAGAGATTTCCTGTGGCCCTAACATCCGAGTGCTTTATGGTTCTACCTGTTCCCTTGCCAGATTGTGAGACCTTTGAAAGCAGGGTCTGTTTTTGTCCCCATATACATAGGTAGATGACTTGGTGGTCCCGGGAATGAGGACTGGTAACTCTGGGTCTTGGAGGGCTGTGCAGTCACTGACTCCCATGCCTGATGTTTCCAAATCCAAATCCAGGTAGTTAGTGCTCTTCTAGGTTCTAGGGCTAGTTGCCACCTTTAAGGGGTCATCTCTGTTTTGTTTGAAGCTTCCAGTCTGGTTGGATCCTTCTTGGGTCCAGCATCACGCTATCCTGAGGGTTTCCTCACTGCAGTTACACATATATCCACAGGTGCTGCCCATTCCATGGGAGTGATATGTGGGCAATGAAAGTTGGATTTCATGACTTCCAGATCAAGAGAGGTGCCAGCTATCCTGGAGTGAGACCTGTTGTGGAGCCAGCTGGAGCTCTCCAGTTAAGTCCAACACAACAATCTTCCTTGAATGGAGTCAAGTCTTTTTGCGGGGAGGGGTCTCTCCTCCCTATCCTTGTGTGTGTGTCTCTGTCCGAGTCTTACTCTGGGTTTAATGACATGGGATTACATGGCTCTGTAGATGTCCTGAAATGGAAGAAGAAATTTAGGTCTGTGTGACCACTCACAGGTCTCTCTCAGGAATGGGTTGCTGTCACATTTCAATGTGATTCAGTGACACATTGTGACAGGGAGAAAAGGAAAGGTAATTTAGTAGAAAATGACATCTAAAAAAATGTAGATAAATCAAGGCAAGCCAATAAACACAGACACAAATTTTGGGTGATGAATCAATGCCTTGTACCTATCTCCTCAGGCCACCTTGAAGGGCCCAGGCACAGTGGAATCCCTCATCTCTTTTACCCTGGGGTGTCTGCTGGGTGAATGAGGGAGCACTCTCAGCCCCTAAACTGGGCAGGCCAGAAATGTTTAGAAGTTCAAGCACCCAGGGGCATTCCTCAGCCACTGGGCACTGTTGGCACACACCCACTTTGTCTGCATAGGGCCAGTTCTGAGGCGTGTTCTCCATGTCTGGTAGAGGTTCCTCAGTGGGGCCGAACCTCATATGCCCATGTCAGTCACCTGCTCACTTTCACACCTTGACTGCTTCTTTCCTTTCTCACTTCTCTTCCTATGCCCCCACCATGCCTCCTGGGATCACTGCCTAAATGAACACTGGCATCAGACACCTTGTCCTGGGGTCTGCTCTGGGGAGGAACCCAACAAAGACAAAGGACTTATATTCAAGACACCAATAAAAACACCAGCCTTGACTTTTTGAAAGTAAATCGAAACAATATAATAGAAATAGGCTAAAAGCTTATGCCTTACTTAGCTTCACCTGGCTTAGTCCAGACTGCTGGGTTTTGGGTTAATTTCCTGCAAAGTGCTTATTGCTCTTTAAATTCTTGGTTTTCCGGATGTGCAATATTAACACTCATCTAATAAGATGAACTACTTGTTATTTATTAAGAGATCTAGAGAAACCCGGCCCATATGTTTGATGGCAACTTGACAAAGCTCAGTTAAGAGCTCACACCTATGAATACTGTGTGGGTTGCCAGAAAGCAGGCATTCAGTTTTCTAGCCAAATATAGTACACTGAAGCACTAAGATGTACGAAGTGAATCTTGACCTGCTGGTATGCAAACTTTTCAAAGTTCCTAAATTTGAAGACAGGTTGGGCATTTTTCTTGCAGATTTTCTGGACCCGAAGTTATTTTTCATGAAACAGTTCTGTAAAATTTATGATGTGAGGCTACAATATGCCTTTTTCCTTGAGATTCATCCTGCTTACAGGCATCTCTGTACCAAGCTGGCAAAAGGCAGTCATAGGGGCTTCTGGGGACGGTCCTGTCATCTGCTGTGGCCTTTTGGTGAATCATGGAGAGGATGAGTTCGCTACCCCCTCAGTCTGGCTGGAGAGAAGCACCCTTTTATAAGTGGACTTCCCCCACAAACCTGATAGATTAAAAATAAATCTTTGAATGAATAAATCATTTGAAATTTACTCCTTAAAAATTAGTCATCTTCTAATTCCAGATTATATAACCTAGCCCCTTACCCTATGGATGCAGAAGCTGCAGAAAAATGAAAGGATTTGTCCAAGGTAACCAACCAAAACTACCTGGGTATTTCAGAGCCCCTTTCTCCCTGTGTGTGTGTGTGCTGGGAACTTAACTTTCTGAATCTCCATGTCTTCATTTGCAAAAAAATTGATAATTGCATACTTGCAGGTTTGTCATGCAAAAGTAAACTGTTATTTAGAAAGTGCTTTGTTAAGTTATAATTGACATAAAATAAATTGCATCTATTCAAAGGGCAAAATTTGATAAGCTTTGACACATGTCTACACCCATGAAACTGACCACCATCAAGATAGCAAACTCATCCATCATCCTAGAAAGGCTCCTTGTGTCCTGCAAATCTTCTCTGCCCTCCCAGCAGGCAATCATCACTGGTCTGAGTCTGTATTCTCTAGGGTTTTATATAAATGGAATCCTACAGATTACTTTCTTTTTTGTATGGCTTATTTTACTCAGCCATATTATTTGGAGGTTCATCCATAACATTGAATGTATTCTCCTCCTCCCCCTCCTTTCTTTCCCCCTCCTCCCCGTTCTTCCTCCTCCTCCCCCTTTCTTCCTTCTCTCCCCCTTCTCCCTCCTACTCCCCTCCCCCTCCTCCCCAGCCTCCTCCTTCTTCTTCCTCTTTCTTTTCTTCTTCTTTCTCCTGAGTAGGATTTCAAGGCATGGATATACCATGATTTGCTGATCCATTCATCTGTTGGTGGGCATTTGGGTTGTTTAAGTTTTGGGCTACTATGAATAAAGCTGTATAAACATTAATGTGCAAGACTTTGTGTGGTCATGTGCTTGCATTTCTCTCTGGTAAAAATCTAGGAATGAAATGACTGCATCTTCTGGTAAGTGTACTTTGATTTTGTAAGAACCTGACAAGCTTTTCCAAGTGGTTATACCTTTTTACATTCTTACCAGCAGTATGAGATTTCTAGTTCTTCCCTATCCTCACCAATACTTGGTATGGTCAGTCTTTTTAATTTTATGAATTCTAACTGGTATACACTGACATCTTGTTGTAGTTTTAATTTGCATTTTCTTAGTGATGAATGATTTTAAGCATTTTGTGTTTATTCACATCCAAATATATATATATAGGTGGTCATATACATATATATATATTTGTATATATACATGCATGTGTATATACACACACATACATATATATCTGTGTGTGTTTGTGTGTGGGTATATATATATATAAACTTCGAGAGTTCTTTACATATTCTGGATAAAAGTTCTTTACGAAATATATGAGTAACAAATATTTTCTCCCAGTCTATGTCTTTTCCCTCTTCTTAACAGTGTATTTTGAAGAGTAGAAAATTTTAAAGAAGTCCAATTTTTAAATATTTTCTTTTATGAATCATATTTGTGATATCATATATAGTAAATTTTTGCTTAGTGCAATGTCAAAAATTTTTCTTTTATGTTTTCTTCTAGAAGTTTTGCAGTTATCAATTTTATATTATGTCCATGATCCATTTGCACTAACTTTTTAGTAGGATGTAAGTATGAAAAGAAGTTAAATTTCTTTTCCATCTGGATATCCATATTTTTGTAGCACATTTATCGAAAAGACTGTCCTCCCCCTACTGAATTACCTTTTATCTTTGTTGAAACTCAATTGTCCATGTATGTGTGGTTCTCTTTCTTTCAGTTCTGTTCCTAAGATCTAAATGTCTACCTTTCCAACAATATCATGCTGTCTTGATTATTGTAGTTTAATACTGAGTCTTGAAATTATGAAATACAAGCCCTACAACTGTAAATTATTAATGTGTGTCAATGATCTGTGAAGGGTTTAGCACATACCGGACCCTTAGTGAATGTTATGCCTATTACCTTTTTTAATTGGGCATGTCTCCTGCAACTCTGGAAGAATTTCCTCCAACTCCTTTAAAGATCTCTGAAGTCAACAACTATTAAACAAGACACATTGTGGTCTACCATCCTTGTCCTTTCACAAAGAATTAATACAGAAGAAATAGTCTCTGCCCTCAAGAACGTTATAGCTTAAATGAGATGCAGAAAAATAATTTTTTTTAAAGATTTTTTTTTTAATTTGACAGAGAGAGATCACAAGTAGAGAGAGAGAGAGAGAGAGAGAGAGAGGAGGAAGCAGGCTCCCTGCCCAGCAGAGAGCCCAATGTGGGACTTGATCCCAGGACCCTGAGATCATGACCTGAGCTGAAGGCAGAGGCTTAACCCACTGAGCCACGCAGGCAGCCTGTTAGGGTCCGTGATCAAAGGAACGAGACTGATATAAAGCAAAAATCAAACAAAGCTTTATTTCACTCCAAGCATCAAAAATCAAACTGACTGGTCAGGGCTATCTCTTACGAAAAGACAACGACGATGATTCCGACAAGGTCACTCCCAAGAAGGCCGCTCCGGATGAGGCTGCACCACAGATGAGGCCACTCCCCGGTTGGAGCTGCTCCCAAGAAGAGGCCACTCCCAAGAAGGCCGCTGCTGGTGAGGTCGCTCCCCGGACAGGGCCGCTCCCAAGGCAAGGCCACTCTGGAGGAAGCCGCTCCCAGGACGAGGCTGCTCCCAATGACGAAGAGGCGATGACGACAGTGACGATGGCAAGGAGGACAACACCGATGACACAGACTCTGCTCCCCATGACGCCACTCTGACAAGGCTGCTCTGGCGAGGCTGCTCTGGAGGAAGCCTCTTTCCTGACGATGCTGCTCCCGTAGGGCCGCTCACTGAGGAGGCCTCTTCCCAGATGAAGCCGCTCCCTGGAATGACACAGCTCAGGCGAGGCAGTGGCTCAGGGTTCCCGGCGAGTTTGCTGCCATCTAGGCCGTTTCCCACAGTGCCACTGCCAAGGGTCGCAGTGTGTGGGCGGGGCTGCTGGTGTCTCGGGGTTGTAGGCGTCTTGGGGCCACAGGCATCTTGGGGCTGCAGGCGCCAGGGCGCTGGCGGCGTGGGACCGCTGGCATCTGGACCGCTGGTGTCTGGATCGCTGGCGTCTGGACTGCTGGCGGCTCGGGGCTGCTGGTGGCGGGACCGCTGGCGGCTCGAAGCCATTGGGACCGCTGGTGGCTCAGGGCTGCTGGTGGCGGAACTGCTGGCATCCGGACCGCTGACGGCTGGGGGCCGCCGGTGGTTCTGGGCCACAAGCAGTGGGACTGCCAGTGGCGCTTATAGCTCTTACAAGAGCTATTACAGCTCTTCTTTTGCTCTGGCTGAGTCTTCTGCTGCTGCTGCTCCCACCGACTCTTCTCCTTCTGCTTCTTCTTCTTCCTTCTTCTTCCTCTGACAGCTCTCCTTCTTCTCCCTTAGACAGTCTTGCACACCAACCTTTATGGGGGTGGTTGAGCCCCGCCCCTACACAGGCGGCCAATTGAATCCCAATTCACCCCAGTGGATATACGCGCACCCCACTGATTGGACATCTCCACCCGGCCTGCCCCGCCCCTACATCCGGGGTCCACAAGCCAGTTCCTCTGGGAGGGGCAGGCCCTTACACAGCCCTTACAGAAAAATAATTTTTTAAAGTGAATGTTCCCTTTCTTGTGTTGTGTCTCTAGTTCATATTAAATAAGATACAGAACATGTTCAAAGATAGAATTTCATACACTGCTCCTAAATATGCCTGGTTATCTATTTCAAGTTAAAAATACAAAATACAGAGCAAAAAAGAGTGGGTATATGAATGTTGTGGGAGTCACGAAGTTCATTTTAGGAAGAATAACTTAATTGAGAGGAGTTGAATAGATTTACTCAGCCCTGGGCACCATTCAAACCCATTCATTCAAAATTATGTGTATCTGTACATATGTATGTATATATATACACATATATATGGCTATACAATGGGTTAATCTACTTATCACTGTCAATACTATTATTACTATTTTTTAAAAAAAATTTTATCTTTTTAAATTTTCTTTTCAGTGTTCCAGAATGCATTGTTTATGCACCACACCCAATGCTCCATGCAACACGTGCCCTCCATAATACCCACCACCAGGCTCACCCAACCTCCCACCCCCTTCCCTCCAAAACCCTCAGTTTGTTTCTCAGAGTTCACAGTCTCTCATGGTTCATCTCCCCTTCCAATTTCCCACAACTCCCTTCTCCTCTCCATCTCCCCATGTCCTCCGTGTTATTCCTTATGCTCCACAAATAAGTGAAACCATATGATAATTGACTCTCTCTGCTTGACTTAATTCACTCAGCATAATCTATTTTTAACATAGCTAAAGAACCAACCTTGGTAATGCCTTCACTGTTGGGCCATCAAGGAATCATTGGAATTTGGATAGACTGGCACAGAGGATCCAGGCATTCCAGCTGACATCAGGATTCTGGCATTTCTATCATCTTGGCTCTGCTTTCTCCTGTGTTGTCTCCATTCCCCAGCTTCAGTGGGAAAGATGGCCCTAGAAGCTCCAACTTAATGTGATCTTCAGCAAGAGATAGAGCTTTGTCAAATAGCATCCTTGAGCAAGGCTTTTGCCTGATCTATTTTGGGGGGTAGGTGTCACACATCCATCTGTGGACTAATCACTGTGTTTTGGGAGATGTGGATTGGATAGGCCAAGAAAGATACCCACCTGCTTGCCTGGAGGAAAAGTAATCACTCCCCTGAAAACACATGGGATGAAGGAGGGACAGAAATTTAATGGAGGTTCAGTGCACTAGCTCTTGAGGGCACAGAGATGATGATGATGATGATGATGATGATGATTTTAAAAATGTTTCTGCATATTTATTTTTGAATTATAAGTAAGAATACTATTGCCTTGATTCTTCACACACATTTTCCCCTCCTCCACTGTATTGCTATCTTTTGTCAGGTGACTCTGTCCCCTCACATCTTTGGGAAGAATATATGTCTTTTTGTCTTGATGTTGGGCATGGGTCTGTGATTTGCTTTGGCCACTGATACCAGTGACAATGCTCCAGTTCTGACCTTAGGCCTTAACGGACATTACATGTTTCTGTTGTTGCTTTTGAACCTCTGCCATCTTGTGGGGGGAAAAAAAAGTGCTCTGCTGGCCTCCTGGTCCTGGTGGGAGTGGAAGGGAGGAAAACGAGAGATCTTGAAGTGAAGCTGGTTCACTGTTGAAGCCTGAAGAGAGCAGCCCCCAAACCTCCAGAATCAGGAGCAAAATAAATTCTCGTGGTTGTATGTTACTAAGAGTTTGAGATTGTTTATTATGCCACAAAAGCGAACTCATGCAAGGACCAATAGAGATGAATAAGGTATCTAAGCATCTGTGAATGAAATGTAACTTCCACAAGAGCTGAATTTATATTGTCCATTGCTTTATTTCTGCTGCCTGGAGGACTGCCTGATGTATTGTAGATCCTCAATAAATACACCCCAGATGCATTGCTTCACTACAAAGTCCCTGTGCAAGGTACTGAGGGAGAAAAGGATGTGTGTGGGGCCTACCTTGAAGGAACTTGCCTTATGTTTGAAGAGACCAAATGGGTGTGTTAAGCCTGGAGGACAGGGGTGCCTGGGTGGCTTCAGTGTGTTGAGTCCTCTGCCTTCGGCTCAGGTCATGATCTATCTCAGAGTGCTGGGACGGAGCCTCACTCGGGCTCTCTGCTCAGCAGGGATTCTGTTTCCCCCTCTCTCTCTGCTTGCCTCTCTGCCTACTTGTGATCTCTGTTGAATAAATAAATAAAATCTAAAAAAAAAAAAAAAATGCCTGGAGGACTGGGTGAGAAAAGTACCACAAAAGTAGCTCTGAAAGTAGAAACGAACTCAGTGGTGCTGGGCCCACTGAGACCTGAACTGGGGAAGTTCCTATCTGAGAGGTGGTCTGGCTCTGCCTGTATCTCTGGCCTTGCATCTTTCAGTACATGCTGGCCTGATTGATGTCTGCTGGCCATCACCTGCATTTGCTTACTCGAAAATTTCTAGAGCCTGCTTTGCTCTTCTGCACAGGCCAGAAGGATTAGAAAATTAATGCTCCTCTGGGAGCAGTCCTCTGGCAATAACTGAGGAGACCTGGTGCATAAATACCCCAGCTCTGCTCCCTCTCATCTCGAGTGGGATGGCCCTGAGCTGTGTTCTACAGTGGCTCTCAGAATTCCCCAGTAAAATTAAGCTCCTCTTACCCTCAGGTTAACTTGCTTGGTAAGGCACCATGATGTGACTGCTTTCTTCCCTATCTCTCTGTCTCCCTCACGGGCCAGTATATCCTGGAACTTGCAAATGAACAACTTGCATGTAAATCCGTGTCTCATTGTCTGTCTCTGAGGGAATCCAAACAAAGATATGTGAGAACTACGCTTTTGGTTTAATTTTTTTTTGACGTACACCCCTATCTGTAAACCAATTTTGAGTGTGCACTCCAGCATATTTTATTTACCAACGATATAAGTTCTACTGCATTAAGAGTCTGTGAACATTAAATATACAGAAAAATGAGAGTTAAAAAAAGATGAGAAAAGTAAATACATTTTTAAGAAATTTTGCCAACTGTGATGGCTTAGCATCGACATGTGAGTCAAGGGAAACTTTCTGTTGAGTGATAGCAGATTTCTCCATAAATACCAAGGGCCTGTGACTCCTTACGAGTTATCGATGTTATTGGGAAGAAGAGAATGCTAGCTCTGCTTTACTCTTTGCTGTGCCTTTGTTACTAATGTTAACTTTCATCCATTTCCATGGATGCTTTTCAGGAACTTTTTTTTTTAGCCACCTAGCTATTTTTCAAAAGTTAGTGTAGTTAAAACCAGATAATATAATCCATAAATCCACCAAATTGGGTACATGTGAACTGCAGAAAACCAAGCCATGAGTGAGCGCACCACCCCTGCCTCTGCCCTCTGCATCCTGCCACGTGGACCATGAAGGGTGCAGCTCTATTTGCATATCAAAAAGGATTAGAGCCAGGTTTCTTATTCAAAGGGAAAACAAACACAAATAGAAGTTCTTGTGGTTTCTTCCTCTTCTAGTATTGATTGCCTCCCTTGACACCTGGGGTGCTGTTGTCCCCTCCTGAAGATGGCAGGGGTTGGCAGAGAGCAAGTGGGGCCTTTTGAGGTGTAGATGAGTGGAGAGCCACAGATGGAGACAGGAAGCCAAGGCATTTTGGGGAAACCATGTGGGAAACAAGGGTCACTCCCTTCTCATCTTATGAATCCAAGGAATATTGGGTTGTTGCAAAGATCACAGTGAGATGTATCCTTTGCTAATCAGGCTTTCGTGTGATCTTATCTGGCACATCAGTGCAGACTTTATACCTCCTCCCATTACCACAGCTGTTGGAGGAAAGAGTACCCCCTTTGATTTTCATCCTCTTAGTGCTAAAAATAAAACCAAAGTGGTCGTGAGTGGGATTTCAGGCTGGAGAACCAGGAATTTGTTGGTTCTTAATGTGTGGATTCTATTTTCTGCAGGAATAATTTCATTCTGAAATTCCATGGCATATTGCTATTCTCATCACAAAATAAACTTCAGGTTGTTTAATACTTTATTTATAGCAGTGATAACTGTTAGTTTATAACCTCAGAGGGTGATTTCCTTCCAAAATTGAGTAAGAGCATTAAGAGTTTACTTAGACACCATCACAGAAATAATGGAAACATGACTTTTATTAAACTTTAGGTGGAAAAAAAATTAAGCTTTTTCTCTTCTCTTTTCTTCTTTTCTTTTCTCTCTCTCTCTTTTTTTTTTTTCAGTCTCAGACCAGATGAGGTCAAACTCACCATCTGAAGTTAGTTTGTGTGTTCTTTTTTCTTTCTTTTTCATTTTTTTTAAAGATCTCATTTAAAAAATGTGTGGGTCATTAGACCCCCAGTCAATAAAATCGGCTTTATTGATTTTAAAGAATGGCATATTAAGAAGCAGGAGCTGTGTGATGTTGTACATATCTCCTGGCCTTCTGTGGGTTGTTTTTGCAGATAAAAGCTCCGTGGATAGACAAGACAATCTTGAGGTGACTTCCTCAGAAGTGGTCTGCCTCACTGGTGCGCCAACAGTGTTTTCTAAAATTGTCAGTTATAAGGACTTATTACAGAAAAGATGGAATGACAGTTACTGGAATTCCTTCCCCCATAAATCATACTTTTCCATGGATGTTTCTGTGTTCATTAGGGGAGTACAAGGCAGTGGTTGAAGCATGTTCACAGAGGTTTTTTATAGGCTTCTTGATGAACTGGAGCCGAAGGGTTAGCACACTGGCAAGAAAGCCAAAGCCTTCTTTCTAGATATTGAGCTTCCACTTTGCTGCCTTAGAAACTTACAGCAAAATCAAAGAGTTAATAATAATTTATAGACTCTGCCCTGCTTTCCCATGTCAGCTCTAGCTAGCAATCTCAGGAAGGGCATGGGGGCAAGCCACAATATTTCAAGGTTGGCCGTGGAGTTATGGTCTAATTTACCAGCCGTTTAAGATCTGAACTCAGTATTTTGTATTCCTTTTGTGCCTTATGAAGTGGCTCTTCAGCCTTCTAAGTCATCGGGGAGACTTTTAGATACACAACAGTCAGGGTAGAATTTCCAAGTCCATGTTTAAAACAATGAAGTGCTCGGAGTGCTGAAACGAATTCATTCTTATAATAAACAGTGTGTGAAATGGATGGATGGAGACATTCTTTCTCCAACAAAGATAAGGAGATGGCTAGAAGATTGAGAAAGGATGGATGTGTCGATTTGGAAATTGGCGCTAAAATGGATGATATTTTTACCTTTTTGGAAAGCCGGTGTAGTTGGACAGCAGCTGGTCTCTCAGAGCCCAGGCCGCCCATTCTGCCATGCTGATGTGCCCTTGGCCCTGTGCCGCTTGCTCCTACCTGGCATCCTTGGTTTTTCTAAACTCATGGGTAAGTAAAAGGGGAATGACGTCAAGAGCTATGACTTTTGGATACTGATCTAAAAGCATAAACCAAAATCCAACACCCCAGTAGTACAAGTTACCATCTGAGGAAGAATCTGTTTTTATAGCAATATGACAAAGGGTTGTGCTGTCTTTATTAGACCTATTCCAGAGCTAAGCACAGAAGAAAGCACAGAGTGGGAAAGTCTGTCATCAGGGCTTCTGTCACTTGTCCCTACCCCCTTCACTCTTCAAAAGAGATGCTCAGGGTTCTATAATGATCAAGCCTGGCTGCTGTAAGGGATAGTCACTAACATGACTTTGTGCTCAGGGTTAGCCCTGGATAAGAGTGGCCCCACTTAATTTTCACAGTAACTCTAGCAGTGAGTGACTGATATTATCCCATTTTAGAGGTGAGAAAATGGAGGCTTTGAGAAGTTTACATCTGTCTGAGGCCACACAGCTTAGTGAAAAGCTGAGTCAGGATTTGAGCTCTGAACTGCATTTACTTCATAGCTGGAGCTCACTGTTGCAATGGCACAGAGCACTCAGATGAGTTTGTGTCCTAGAGAGTTCTCTGTCCCTCACATCCATAATTTTCATGTTCTGTGTACTGTGCAGTGGTCAATAGTTTGGGCCCTATGGTCAGAGCCCATGATTTTAAGCTGCAACCTTATTGTCTTTGGAAGAACTTAGGTAAGTAATTTGTCCACCATGGGCTTTTGTTACTGTATATGAAAATTGGGGTAATCATAGTACCTTCTCAAAAGGTTTTTTATTAATAATGTGAGTTAAATGTCAAAAGCTGAGAGCAGAGCTGGGCACCCAGTAAGAGTTTAATGAATGTGAACTATTTCTGTTTTAATAACCCTATTGTTAACCTTAATGTGCTCCGGATGGGAGCGTAGATGGTGGTAACAGCTGGGACTCCTCTCTACTTGGGTCGGTTTCATAAGAGGCCAAGTCCAACCACACAGCCTTGGTGTGTGTCACTTCTGCCTGTCTTTCATTAGCCAAACTAGTCACTTGGCCAATCCCACCTCTGATGGACAGGCCACCACATCATAGGACATAAGGAGGAGTGAAGGACTGTAAATGGTAGTCCCACCTACCACAAAAAATACAATTTTCTTCAAGCCTCACCACAGCATCCTACAAAAGGGATGCATTTGGGGATAATTTCCCCAGTGAGAAATAGGCTTAGGAACATGCTTTGGTTCCCAAGATGGTGGACACTGGGGCCAGTCCTTGAATTCATTTTTCTTACTTTATCCAGGTATTATGAGGAATTGCACATTAGAGAGAAGCCGGTTCAGACTGGAATCTCTATAGCTTTATGATTATGACTCATGTCATGTGTTCTGGCCCTGTATCAGGCACACAAGCTATTTCATTTACTCCTCTCACGGACATATACACAGTTGTTCTTACTGTTATCTTGCCTATTTTATAGATGTGAAGACTGAGGCCTCTTGCTCCCATGCAGCAATGAGCCTTTGTGAAAGCCACATCCCACGGTAGTCCTGGTTTTTCTAGGTATGACGGGAAGGAAACATGTTTCTCCCGCTTTTCCTTCACGTGGGGATTTCCTTGCATTTGAAATCCCGTGATGATAGAGATGGTTTATTTAGAAGAGCTCTGGCTTCCTTGGAAGAAAGTTCCTGCCTAAATTTGGAGTGTTCTGGTGAGGTGGTGTCCTGGAGACGTATGTGTGAATAATAAAAATGTCAGCACCTGCCGCCAAGAACCACGGCATGAAAAGAAAGGAAAATACCATACATCAAAGACAGTTAGAGGCTTATTTAGATTTTAAGTCCTCTGGGCTAGGACCACACCTAGTACATTGTCACATCCAATAAATGTTGAAAAGTAATTGTCCAGCACATGATACACAGTTGTGGTGACATCCCAGACCGCCTCTACCATAGCAGACACATGTGGTCCAGTCACAATGGAAATCCACTCTTTGCTTATGTGCTCTGTTTCCTGAGCTCTTCCTTATTAGCATAAGGCTTTGTGGATGAACCAGGGTGGGGAGTTGCTTTCTAGAGAAGAGAAAAGGCTCTGTGAGGAACAGCTAATGTGGGCTAAGAGATTCCATTAGTTAAAATCGAACTGGAAAGAGCTTGACACATGTTTTCAGGCCTGGAATTAGTTCAGGCAGAATTTCATCATACCCAGCTCTTAGGTATTCTAGTCTTCATGGTAGACCCTGCTGATTCCCTGTTCACATATTGAAGGGATTTTTACTGAAAACACCCATGGCTCATTGTTTGAGGGCTTTCTCGAGCCACAGGAGCATACTTTATTTGCATGGTGCTGGGTGCAGGCTGACATTTTGGGGATGAGGAAAGCCCCCAGGATGAACTCACAACCAGTCTCAGATAGGAATTGGTGGATCAAAGATGCAGCTCCTTCTTCCCTTAGTGGGACAGCACAGAAGCATGTTGTATAACCTTTCCCAGAGGATTCCAAAGGGACTGAGCACCAGTTGCCCACAGAAGTTGTCTGCTTATTTACCGTCCCCACCTACTGGCTTTCATCCCTGTCCTGTCTCCCTTCCCTAATCCCCCATTCCAACTAGTACTGCTTGGGATTATCTTCCAAAGAAAGCCTTTTGTCTTGAGGTCTGCTTCTTGGGGAGTGTAATTTAAGACAGCCTTTAAAAATCTAGCATAAACCTTTTCCCCAAGTTCTGTGGAATAGGGTTACAAACCATGTGAAGTCATATAACACTCTTTTGATTACCAGTGCCACAGACTAGGGGTAAAGAAGACTAACTCCTCAAAGCAAAGTGAAGGACGGGATCCTGGCAGGTCAAGGGGGTGAGCAGGTGAGAAGGTGGGAAAGGGTCAAGCAGGAGGCACAGAAACCCTCAAAGGTTTAGGGGAATGGGCTGTTGACACATGGAAATAGGTACTGCGACACTTAGATTTATTTTCAGGCAAACTGTTCACCACAAACACAAAGTTTCCCTAAACAATTCCTGAGAAAATCGTCCAGAAGTTTTGAGAATCTGGTGACCATATTTTCTGAATCAAAAATTGGGAACTCGTCTGGCAAAGAATGTTTTGTTTATGATTCATGAGTATCTCTGCCCAGAAAAAGATAATAGAGGGAATATTGAGAATTGATTCTGCTCCAGAAATTCTGAGATTTGTGGTCACCACACTCAGGGGTCGTGTGATTTAGTGTGTCTCAGCAGACTGTACATGTTATCATTGGGCGGGGGATAAGATCAAAAGTGGAAATTAGAATATTCAAAATTACTGAGATTTTATAACAAAGCTTACTCATGACATCAAGACCATAGTTTTATTTTTTGAAATTTTACCATAGATGAAATAATTAAATGCTTATAGACATATAAATGTTTATAACACACAAAAAGCCTAGCTATTTTATTTCTAGGGTGATAGGATCAGATTTTTCTGGGTAACTGACAAGGAGTAGGCTATGAAATGTTTATTCATTAATTTAACTCATATGTATTTATGACTTATAAATAGGCATTATGCAAGCACTAGAGATTTCCTGATAAATAAAATACAAATTCTTCATCCTCATTAGATTTGCAGTGAGGGAGATAGACATCACAGACAAATAAGTGAAGATATAATTACAAATTGCAAAGGAACTGAAAAGCATGCAATAAGAATCCCTGAGATTTTAAAAAACAATTTATTTATTTGAGAGTGAGAGCAAACAGGAGAAGGGAAAGAGGGAGAGGGAGAGAGAATCTCAAGCAGACTCCCTGCTGAGTGTGGACCCCCCCCCCCCCGATGTGCGGCTCAAATCCACGACATTGAGATCATGACCTGAGTCAAAATCAGGAGTTGGTTGCTTTAGCCCACAGGTTGATTAACCAACTGAACGTCCCAGGTGCCTCTCTGAGATTTTTTTTTTAACAGAGATCTAGAGGTACCCAGGATATGTCCAAGATAAAACAATAAATTAATGGTAAGACTGGTGCTTCAACAAATATTTCTTGACCCTCACAATAAGAGGGCACAGATAAAGTACCTAGCACAATGCCTGGCACATATAAGTTTATTAGAATTGTTAACTCTTTCTCTTCCATTCCTAATTAACAATTTGTAAGTATGTAATGTACTTAGAATAGTGTCTGGCATAAGATAAGTACTTAAAATCTTAGTAACTTCTGTGATTATTATTGTTACACTCTTCAGCTCTCATTACAAAACAGAATGTGTATCAGCCATGGAGGGACACCATTGAGTTTTTCGTTGAAGGATTCTGTTCTAGGAAGCATAGTTGATTGACAGTCCTGGCTGCCACACCTTCAGATCCACTCTCACACTGCTGCTGTCCCCACACTGGTCCCAGCCAATGAATGAGCACCGCAGGGCTGCTAGAACCAGCCCATTGCTGCCAGCATGGGACCTCTGCTCGGGGATTCCCGGTTATCCCAGCTAAGACTTTCTCAGAATTAAGTCTGAAGTTTTCCTCCCTACCTTCCCAAGACCCATCCCTCTAACTGCCTCCCATCTAATTTCATAAGAAATTCCTCAACACATCTCCCTCATGTCCAATTTCATATTTTTTCTTAGAGGACCCAAAGTGCACAGAATGGGAAAATACATGAGCCCACAAAACACAATTGTCTAACACAGTTCTATCTTGAATTCCACTAAAAGCAGCGTAGTTTCTCAAAATCTCAAAAGCACCTTATTATGCAGGATCTTGTCTCTTTTGTGGAACCAGTAACACAGAAATGGAGCACCACAAAAGATGACCTCTAAGTAGAAGAATCCTCTGATAGGGATCTTAGGTCACTTCTTAGATGACTGCCTGCTCTCTAAAGGCCAATCAGAAATTTTTACTCTACAGCCACTGTATTGCATCCACTCTCTCCTCCTTTTATGCCTTGATGAAATGCCAACCTGGTCATTTCTGTGCATTATCAAGAGGGTTGAAGATGAAGTAGGAGGCAAGCAGTTGGTTCTTCTAGCACAGGAATGAGTGAGAGAGTCATTCATATCATGGAGACATTATAGATTTTAACAGGACTCACTGCGTGTTTATTTTCTGGGCCCTGATAATTATTGTATTCACATTTCCAATATAAACTTGCTCCTATCTGGTGGGTGGTCAGACAGCAGCCATTTAAATTCCTTTTTTGGGTCATAAATGCACCATCATTTTGTAAGTGGTGGCTCTCTATTTACATAGAGAGCTCTCAAAAGAATACTGGTGTTCTACTTGCTCCTCATGCTTGCCAACATTAAGCTGGTCTGTCTTTTTCATTTTAGTCATTGAAACCATTCTAGTTGATATCTATTGCTCTCATGTTATGGTTTTATTTTATTTTATTTTTTAAAAATATTTTATTTATTTATTGGACAGAGAGACCACAAGTAGGCAGAGAGTCAGGCAGAGACAGAGGGGAAGGGAAGCAGGCACCCTGCTGAGCAGATAGCCAGATGCGGAGCTTGATTCCCGGACTGTGAGATCATGACCTGAGCTGAAGGCAGAGACTTAACCCACTGAGCCACCCACGCACCCTGATGTTATGGTTTTAATTTGCACTTACCTGATAGACCCTGAGAACAGGTTTGGGGGGTGAAGCTACTCATATACCCTTGACCAAAGAACCATCCTCCTCTACCAGGGAAGGCTGTTCTCTTCTACTGAGCATGCAGCTACGGGAAGGATACACATGGAGTGATGAGGGAGGAAGGAACACTTGCCTAACCAGCCGGATATGCTGAATCAACCCTGGTGGTCAGTTACATGATAGATGTAGCAGCCAAATTGCGCTTGTATCCGGCATTTACCCGATGAAAAACGATACTGAAAATTTTTCCATGTGCTTATTGGCCATTTGGGAGTTTGTTTTTGTGAAGTGTCAGTTCAAGTTTTTTGACCATTTTCCCTTTTTTTTTCTTTTCTTTTTCTTATTGATGCGTAGGTATTCTTTATATAGTCCTGAAAGTCCTCTGTCAGGTATATGTACTGTAATTGCCTCTCCCAGTTTGTGGCTTGCCTTTTCAACCTCATAGTGATGCATTCCAGTGAAGAGAAGTTCTTAATTTTGATGTAGTCCAGTTTATACAAGTTTCCTTCATGCTTACTGCTCTTTGTATCCTGTTAAGAAATCTTTGCCTTTCTCAAACTCATAACTCTGCACTAATAAATTGTGTACTCTTCTTTTCCATCGCAAATATTTCATATATTTTTCTGTTTCTTTCTCTCTTTCTCTCTCTCTCTTCCTCTCTCTATATATAGCTTATATGATATAATTTATATAGTTATACATAACTATATAGTTTATATAATAGTTTAATAAACATTTTACGTAGGCTGAGATAGGTTCAAGTTTTGGCTCCTCATGATAGGAATATGAAGTAGGAACTATCCCCATTTTACAGCTTTAAAAAACTGAGGCAATGAGAGATTAAGTAACATGTCCATGAGCCAACTAGTGGGTAGGAGATGGGGGTGAATTCTGTCTGGCGGCAGAGTCCATGTTTCTGGCCCCCACCTTAGCTTGGGCCTCCCAAATTCTCCTCGTGCTTTTGTTTCTCCTCAGCAAAATGAGATCAATTGAATCCATTTCTCAAGTTATAAGGATTAGAGGAATCATTAAAATTGTCTGGAATTGTTCTGGGGCATAGTATGCACACATAAATATCATTCCTTTCTATTAGTATTAATTCTTTCTAGATAAAATAAAAATTGCTAAAGGCCAAAGGCTGATATCACTTATATTTTCACTGATATTTTTTTTTCTTTTAATGTAGATTAACAGTAATTGAGTTCTGAAATGGTTGAACTAACCTTTAACACTGAGAAACCCCAGATCCCCCAGTCATTGAAACTTTGGTGCATTTTCTCATTACAGTGAGGTCAGTGAAGGGTTCTGGATCTAGAGCATGGATCTGTGTATAAAGATCAGTGAGTTCTCCTAGCAAGCGGTGGAGCAACAGAGCACAAAATCATGACTTTTAAAAGTCTGCTCCACTGAGGGACATTGCTCCAGAGGCTAAACTGGGGGGAAACCCAAATGGAGTCAGCGTAACCCCAGGTCCTGAGGGGTCAAAGAAGGACCGGGGGTGTCTGAGTGTCGCAGAGCTCGCAGGCATTAGAGCAGGGAAGCTGGCTATAGCGACAAAGCCAAGGAGTGAGCTCTCAACTCGGGGTTACCTTGAACTGGGCACAGAGTGGGTGAGCTTGGAGCGCAGCTGGAGGCCAGGGAGATGGAGTGACTGAGCACTTTTCTCCAAGCGCACGGCTGGGGGCCAGGGAGATGGAAATGACAGAGTGCTTTTCTCCAAGTGCGATCGATTGAGTGCTTTTCTCCAAGTGCGACCAGAGGCCAGGGAGACAGGAGCAATTGGGTGCTTTTCTCTGAAGGCACACTGAGGAGCAGTACCCTGAGCTATCAGCTCCTCTGGGTCTGAGATTGGGAGGCCGCCATTATCATTCCCATCCTCCGGAACGCTATGGAAAGTGTTCAGGGAACAAAAGCTCCTGAAAGCAAACCCAAGGGTATTACTTAGCCTGGTCCCTGATAAGAGGGGGCAATTCCGCCTCCAGCAAAGACACTTGAGAATCACTACAACAGGCCTCTCGCCCAGAAGACCAACAAGAAACCCAGCCAAGACCAACTTCACTCACTCAAGAGAACAGTAGAATTCCAGAGGAGGAGAAAGCAAATCTTATCTGGACAAAATGACAAGGCAGAAAAACTCACCACAAAAAAAAGAACAAGAGGCAGTACCAAAGGCTGGGGACCTAATCACTATGGACATTGGTAATATGACAGATCTAGAGTTCAGAATGACGATTCTCAAGGTTCTAGCCGGGCTCGGAAAAGGCATAGAAGATACTAGAGAAACCCTCTCCAGAGAGATAAAAGCCCTTTCTGGAGAAATAAAAGAACTAAAATCTAACCAAGTTGAATCAAAAAAGCTATTAATGAGGTGCAATAAAAAATGGAAGCTCTTATTGCTAGGATAAATGAGGCAGAAGAAAGAATTAGTGACATAAAAGACCAAATGACAGAGAATAAAGAAGATGAGCAAAAGAGAGACAAACAGCTACTGGACCATGAGGAGAGAATTTGAGAGATAAGTGACACCATAAGACGACACAACATTAGAATAATTGGGATTCCAGAAGAAGAAGAAAGAGAGAGGGGAGCAGAAGGTATATTGGAGAGAATTATTGTAGAGAATTTCCCTAATATGGCAAAGGGAACAAACATCAAAATCCAGGAGATGCAAAGAATGCCCCTCAAAATCAATAAAAATAGGTCAACACCCTGTCACCTGATAGTAAAATTTACAAGTCTTAGCGACAAAGAGAAAATCCTGAAAGCAGCCCGGGAAAAGAAGTCTGTAACATAGAAGGGTAAAAACATTAGATTGGCAGCAGACTTATCCACAGAGACCTGGCTAGGCCAGAAAGAACTGGCATGATATATCGAGAGCACTAAACGAGAAAAACATGCAGCCAAGAATACTATATCTAGTTAGGCTATCATTGAAAATAAAAGGAGAGATAAAAAGCTTCCAGGACAAACAAAAACTGAAAGAATTTGCAAACACTAAACCAGCTCTACAGGAAATATTGAAAGGGGTCCTCTAAGCAAAGAGAGACCCTAAATGTAGTAGATCAGAAAGAAACAGAGACAATATACGGTAACAGTCACCTTTCAGGCAATACAATGGCACTAAATTCATTATCTCTCAATAGTTATCCTGAATGTTAATGGGCTAAATGTCCCAATCAAAAGATACAGGGTATCAGAATGGATAAAAAACCAAAACCCATCAATATGCTGCCTACAAGAAACTCATTTTAGACCCAAAGACACCTTCAGATTTAAAGTGAGAGGGTGGAAAACAATGTACCATGTTAATGGACATCAGAAGAAAGCTGGGGTATCAATCCTTATATCAGATCAATTAGATTTTAAGCCAAAGACTATAATAAGAGATGAGGAAGGACACTATATCATACTCAAAGGGTCTGTCCAACAAGAAGACCTAACAATTTTACATATCTATGCCCCTAACGCGGGAGCAGCCAACTATATAAACCAATTAATAACAAAATCAAAGAAACACATCAACAATAATACAATAATAGTAGGGGACTTTAACACTCCCCTCACTGAAATGGACAGGTCATCTAAGCAAAAGATCAACAAGGAAATAAAGGCCTTAAATGACACACTGGACCAGATGGACATCAGAGATATATTCAGAACATTTCATCCCAAAGCAACAGAATACACATTCTTCTCTAGTGCACATGGAACATTCTCCAGAATAGATCGCATCCTGGGTCCTAAATCAGGGTCAACTGGTATCAAAAGATTGGGATCATTCCCTGCATATTTTCAGACCACAATGCTCTGAAGCTAGAACTCAATCACAAGAGGAAATTTGCAAAGAACCCAAATACATGGAGACTAAACAGCATCCTTCTAAAGAATGAATGGGTCAACCAGGAAATTAAAGAAGAATTGAAAAAATTCATGGAAACAAATGATAAAGAAAAGACAACAGTTCAAAATCTGTGGGACACAACAAAGGCAGTCCTGAGAGGAAAATATATAGTGATACTAGCCTTTCTCAAGAAATAAGAAAGGTCTCAAATACACAACCTAACCCTACACTTAAAGGAGCTGGAGAAAGAGCAACAAAGAAAGCCTAACCCAGCAGGAGAAGAGAAATCATAAAGATCAGAGCAGAAATCAATGACATAGAAACCAAAAAAAAAAAAAACAAAAACAAAAACAAAAAAAAACAAAACAAAAAACAAAAAACAACAATAGAACTAATCAATGAAACTAGGAGCTGGTTCTTTGAAAGAATTAATAAGATTGACAAACTCCTGGCCAGACTTACCAAAAAGAAAAGAGAAAGGACCCAAATAAATAAAATCATGAATGAAAGAGGAGCGATCACAACGAACACCAAAGAAATACAAACAGTTACAAGAAAATACTATGAGCAACTCTATGCCAACAAATTCGACAATCTGGAAGAAATGGATAAATTTCTGGAGACATATAAACTACCACAGCTGAACCAGGAAGAAATAGAAAAGCTGAACAAACCCATAACCAGTAAGGAGATTGAAATAATCATCAAAAATCTCCAAACAAACAAAGTCCAGGGCCAGATGGTTTCCCAGGGGAATTCTACCAAACATTTAAAGAAGAATTAATTTCTATTCTTCTGAAACTGTTCCAAAAAATAGAAATGGAAGGAAAACTTCCAAACTCATTTTATGAGGCCAGCATCACCTTGATCCCAAAACCAGACAAGGATCCCATCAAAAAAGAGAATTATAGACCAATATCCTTGATGAACACAGATGCGAAAATTCTCACCAAAATACTAGCCAATAGGATCCAACAGTACATTAAAAGGATTATTCACCACAACCAAGTGGGATTTATTCCAGGGCTGCAAGTTTGGTTCAACATCCGCAAATCAATCAATGTGATACAACACATTAATAAAAGAAAGAACAAGAACCATATGATACTCTCAATAGATGCTGAAAAAGCATTTGACAAAGTGCAGCATCCCTTCCTGATTAAAACTCTTCAAAGTGTAGGGATAGAGGGCACATACCTCAATATTATCAAAGCCATCTATGAAAAATCCACCACAAATATCATTCTCAATGGAGAAAAACTGAAATCTTTTCTGCTAAGGTTAGGAACACAGCAGGGATGTCCGTTATCACCACTGCCATTCAACATAGTACTAGAAGTCCTAGCCTCAGCAATCAGACAACAAAAAGGAATTAAAGGCATCCAAATCGGCAAAGAAGAAGTCAAACTCTCACTCTTTGCAGATGACATGATACTATATGTGGAAAACCCAAAAGACCACTCCAAAACTGCTAGAACTTGTACAGGAATTCAGTAAAGTGTCAGGATATAAAGTCAATGCACAGAAATCAGTTGCATTGCTTTACACCAACAAGACAGAAGAAAGAGAAATTAAGGAGTCAATCCTATCTACAATTGCACCCAAAACCGTAAGATACCTAGGAATAAACCTAACCAATAGGCAAAGAATCTATACTCAGAAAACCATAAAGTACTCATGAAATAAATTGAGGAAGACACAAAGAAATGGACAAATGTTCCATGCTCATGGATTGGAAGAACAAATACTGAGAAAATGTCTATGCTACCTAAAGCAATCTACACATTTAATGCAATTCCTATCAAAATCCCATCCATTTTTTTTCAAGGAAATAGAATAAATAATCCTAAAATTTATATGGAATCAGAAAAGACCTTGGATAGTCAAAGGGATATTGAAAAAGAAAGCCAAAGTTGGTGGCATCACAATTTCAGACTTCAAGCTCTATTACAAAGCTGTCATCATCAAGACAGTATGGTACTGGCACAAAAACAGACACAAAGATCAATGGAACAGAATGGAGAGCCCGGAAATAGACCCTCAACCCTATGGTCAACTAATCTTCGAGAAAGCAGGAAGGAATGTCCAATGGAAAAAAGACAGCCTCTTCAACAATTGGTGCTGGGAAAATTGGACAGCCACATGCAGAAAAATGAAATTGGACTATTTCCTTACACTGCACATGAAAATAGACTCAAAATGGATGAAGGACCTCAAAGTGAGAAAGGAATCCATCAAAATCCTTGAGGAGAACACAGGCAGCAACCTCTTCGACCTCAACCGCAGCAACTTCTTCCTAGGAACATCGCCAAAGGCAAGGGAAGCAAGGGCAAAAATGAACTATTGGGATTTCATCAAGATCAAAAGTTTTTGCACAGCAATGGAAACAGTTAGCAAAACCAGAAGACAACTGACAGAATGGGAGAAGATATTTGCAAACGACATATCAGATAAAGGGCTAGTATCCAAAATCTATAAAGAGTTTAGCAAACTCAACACCCAAAGAACAAATAATCCAATGAAGAAATGGGCAGAGGACATGAACAGACATTTCGGCAAAGAAGACATCCAGATGGCCAACAGACTCATGAAAAAAGGCTCCACATCACTCAGCATCAGGGAAATACAAATCAAAACCACAATGAGATACCACCTCACACCAGTCAGAATGGCTAAAATTAAAAAGTCAAGAAATGACAGATGCTGGCGAGGATGCAGAGAGAGGGGAACCCTACATTGTTGATGGGAATGCAAGTTGGTGCAACCACTCTGGAAAACAGTGTGGAGGTTCCTCAAAAACCTGAAAATAGAGTTACCTTATGACCCAGCGATTGCACTACTGGATATATATCCTAAAGATAAAAACGTGGTGCTCCGAAGGGGCACGTGCACCCGAATGTTTATAGCAGCAATGTTCACAATAGCCAAACTATGGAAAGAACCTAGATGTCAATCAACAGATGAATGGATAAAGACTATGAGGTATATATACAATGCAATACTATGCAGCCATCAAAAGAAATGAAATCTTGCCATTTGCGATGATGTGGATGGAACTACAAAGTATTATGCTTAGAGAAATAAGTCAATTAGAGAAAGACAACTATCATATGATCTCCCTGATATGAGGAAGTGGAGATGCAATGTGGGGGGTTGGGGGGTAGGAAAAGAAAAAAATGAAAGAAGATGGGATCGGGAGGGAGACAAACCATAAAAGACTCAATCTCAAAAAACAGACTGATGGTTGCTGGGGGGAGGGGTGTTGGAGAAGAATAAATGAAGGAGAAATAAGTCAATTGGAAAAAACAACTATCACATGATCTCCCTGATATGAGGAAGTGGAGATGCAACATGGGGGGTAGGAGAAGTATAAATGAAACAAGATGGGATTGGGAGGGAGACAAACCATAAGAGACTCTTAATCTCACAAAACAAACTGAGGGTTGATGGGGGGAGGGGGGACAGGAGAGGTGGTGGGGATATGGACATTGGTGAGGGTATGTGCTATGATGAGTGCTGTGAAATGTGTAAACCTGGCAATTCACAGACCTGTACCCCTGGGGATAAAAATACATTATAGGTTTATTAAAAAATTTAAAAATTAAGTAAAAAAAAAGATTAGTGAGCTGTCAGATGGTAGCTGGAGCAGAGATGAAGACTGGGGTCAGACATGTCAAATCTTATAGTGGGATTCTTGTCACACTCAGCCCTCAATCTTACCCCTGCTTAGTGACCCAACTACCTCACAAACCTGAAGGCTTTGAAGGGCACCAAGGTCTGACATAGTTCAAATCAAATGTTCAGGGTAAAACTCTAGATGGCTTTTAGTTACAACTGGAACCCATCTGGAAAGCTGTTTTTCTTTCCTTCTGAAACATAATTTTAGAGAAAAACTGCTAATTTTGAGTTTAGTGCATCAAAGACAATTTCCATTATTTTCTCTTATTACTCTTTTTTATTGATTCAACAACAATAAAACTCAGGGTAGTTGCAGAATACTAGAATTCTTTGTGATAACAGCACTGATTCTTCCAAGGAGAAAAGTAATGGTGGTGGTGGGAGTGGGGTGGTGGTGGGAGAGGGGGTGGGGAGGGGAAGTAGAGGGAGAGAGAAGCAGAGAATTCCAGAAGTTTGAAGTCAGACACCAAGGAGCTGAATTGCTAGTTCTACCACTTTTGAGAGCTGATTGCTGTTGGTAAGATATTTACATTTTCTAAGTTCTGATCTCTCCACCTGTGAAATGGGTATAACGGTGCTCCATCACTTGGTCCTGGTGAAGGAAGATTTATTTAGGTGAGACACACAGAAAATCCACTAGATTTTGCATTGGGCACTCCATAAATGGTGCTTCCCTAGCTTTCCTCATTTCCCACTTCTTTTTCTTTGTTTATGATCATAGCTCCTGATGAACACATCCACTGGCTGGGGCCAGCAGGCACAGATTTTAATATGGATAAGTGTGTCCTACAAATGCATATCTGCAGTCTTTGATTTATTAGGAGAATTTGAAATGAGAGACTGCTCTATAAGTTTTGGGTGGGGTGGTCCTTGATAAGTCACTCATTTGTCTGGAGGGAGACATCTAATTTGTAAGATCAGGTTGTTCTTTCCTGTTTTCCAACCCGATAAGCTGCTGCAAGACTAAAATGCAGTGAAACACGTAAGTTCTTTTCACATTGGAAGTCAATGGGAGGCATTAGAACTATATTTCTTCTCCCTCATGCACATTCATGAGGTGTTCTTATGGACTGAATACTTCTTTGTAGGAGATACTGATAACTTTTTCTCACAACAGTATTTTGAAAAAAAATCTATTTTGCTGCACATTTGGCAAATCATCATACACTTACTATAATTGATACATCTTCCAAAAAGGCAATTGCACTCAGCAGAGAGTATGTGGTATGTGCATGCAAAAAGCAGCACAGGGAAAAGAACAATTGAAAAAAAAAAAGACCAAAAATTGGGTCACATTTCTTTAAAGGATTCCTGAAAATAGAGTGGAGAAAAGCAGTTAATTCGGTAGCCATTTTGTCCATTCAATGATGCAGATTTACAACATGGAACATGTGCACAACCAAAAAAAACTCCAACAAACCCAACACATCAGAAATTAAAACAACTACATCAATGACAACAGCAACAAAATTAAGTCTTAGACTTGACTGCTCTCTAGGGTGATAACATACAGTGGTTTCTAGACCTACCTAGAAGAGTGGGCAGTTTGGTCAAATGTATTGAATTTTAGCCAAATATATGACTTAATTAACTAACTATTCAGAAAATTGCTGTTTTGTGCTTACCCTTCCACTGAGATGCCTATAACACTAGCCATGTGTAGCAGACACATTGATGTGCTACCCAGAATCCCCTTTAAGGACTTGCTTCCAGCTGCGGGGGTGTGCATATCAGAGCTGCCAGCGCCTATAGGGTCTGCCTCAGCTACAGAGGGCAGCCTTGCTGGAACTCATGTCCTTCTCAGTGTGAAAAAAGAGACGAAAAGTCTGGCAATTTCTACCTCATGCATGACAACTGGAGGTCAAGCTTTATTATGCCTATATCACAGTTAGACTTTTTCCTCTGCCCCATCCTGCTTTCTCTCCCTTACTTTCACAGGTGTTGACCTCTGATAACAATTTACATTAAAAACTGTCTTACTACCTGCTTTCAGGAGTCCAAACTGCCTCACATGCTATCTTTCTAGATTGAAGTGTAATTCCAGCTATTACTGAACCTTGATGCCCCACGTAGTGATTCTGACTTTGGTGGTAACAATGAAAGCAATAGGTAGACCCATGGGTTTCCTTAGGAGAATGCTCATCCTCATCCCTGATTGGCATCACTTCCAGAAATGGTCACACATATGCCATAGCAGGGATGGGTGATCCTGATAGACAAGACCAGAAGATGAAGCCAACATCTGTTCAACTGTCAGAGCCTCACGCATGTATGGGTTTCATTGAAACAAACACTGTTAAATGAAGCTTGCATCCTCTAATCTGTGATTATTTTTAGCTCTCCAACATTCTACTGTACCCACCTCCTCATGTTGAGAATGACTGTTCAGTTGTACATGGGTCAGGCATTTCTCACCAAGCAACATTTCATAGATTGCACAGATTTAGCTGAAGATAGAATGGAAAAGTAAACCTTGTACCATGTCTTTCCTGTGGCACTGTGACTTAGCTTGGTTCTGCTTCTGGGAATATAGAAGAGTATAGTGTTCTTGAACTTAGCGTATTTAAAGTGTTGCCTTATTTTTGTTTGTTTGTTACAAATAAAAGTGAATAAATAAGATTTAAGACATAAACAAATGGTAAGAGAAGGCAGACAAAATTGGTTGTCCATCCACTAGCCATGTTCTCCTCTCTTGCTTTTTGCTAATGTAACCCCAATGTGAAACTCCAGTGTAAACCCCAATGTGATTTATCTAAACCTACACTGTTCAACACACTGTCACATGGGGTCATTTAAATTTAAAGTATGAAAGGTAAACAGAATTAAAAGTTCGGTTTTTGGGCATCTTATTGGCTTAATGGGTTAAGCAACTGACTCTTGATCTCAGCTCAGGTCTTGATCTCAAAATCGTGAATTCAAGTCCCAAGTTGGACTCTGTGCTAGGTGTGGAAGTTACTTTAAAAAAAATTAGTTTTTAGTCACAATAGTCCATTTCAAGTGCTTAATTGACTACATATGTGGCTAGTGGCTACCATATCGGAGCATGCAGATATGGACTAGTTTCATCATCATAAAAAGTTCTATAGCACAAGGCTGGTCTCAAACAATCATGGTACCTTATTCTACTTTTGAGTAGAATTTTTCGTTGGGTGACCATAGGGCATCTAATTCTGGCTAATGGCACATAAGAGGATGTCTTCTGAGAGAGTCTACGAAACATTGCTTTTCTTAAAGGGACAGAAGTGTGGGAAGAGAAAGACTTTTGTTTCTTCTCTTTCCTTCTTGCTTGGGAAGCTGTCGTGTGAGGCGAGGACATGATATGCAGGTGTAGGATCACTGCTGACAAGTAGAGGGTGTCAGAGTGGAGGGAATCCAGTCTGGACCCTTGAAGGCATTGTCAACTGGGGGAAACAGACAATAAATAACTGCAGAAGCAACTCTATCAAATTGCAGTGGATAAGTGCCAGGAAGAAAATAGTTGTTCTAGGAAGTCACTAAGAGGGATCTACTTCGATAAATCTCATCTCTTGGATCATTCCACTATGGAGCAATCTCCCTCTTGGAGACAGAAAACAAAGGCTAAGCAAGTTTATTTTTATTTTTTTTTATTTTTATGCAGCAATTCTTATTTATTATTGGCTGAAGGTTGCTCCCAGGGGTGTTAATTCTCTGCCCATACAAACTCTTCAGTGAGGGGCTGAACTGTTTCTGCAGCCAGAGGAAGCCCTTAGTGGATAATTGCAAGGGATCTCAGTAAGGTGGGTTGACATGCATGGGGACCCAGTGCTGTGGGAGTGTGGGCGGAGCACTGATGGCCGGCAAGTGCCATAAACAGCTAATGTATGTAAAGTAGAACCTACCCCTTAGTAGACACTCAGGAAATAGTAACAATCATTGCTTTGCATTTGGTACCTGTCATTCATGTTTTCACACACACACACACACACACACACACACACACAACTTGTTTTACAATATATATCTAAGCTCCTTTCAGCTACTCCGTTTTAAAATTCCTTCCAATGTCCAGCATTGTTCTTTTCCATAGAGATGCTCAATGGAGTGACTGTCATTTGTTAATTCTTTGTTGTTGTGTAGTTATTTTTTTTAAAGACAACTTTATTGAGACAATTTTCCCTTTTTAATACTTGACCATCATCCAACCAGTTAACCCTCTTGTCTTGTCAGCACTCTGTTTAGAAAAGATAACTGGGAAGAAATAAGCTTGCAAAAAAATGTGACATGAGCTTCTCATTTCAGCAAGCATGATGAAGCTATCTTACAGTTTGCTGGCAAACTTGAGTGCTAATGAGACCTTTTAAAGGGACATTTTCATGGGGTTTAAAAAACCCTGGAAAGAAAGATAAGTTGTGTCCATCACACTTAGGATCCCCTTTTAGCAATGGTCTCAAAATAACTGAGTTGAGTTTCCACCCCAAGTCATATAGCACATTCATCTGTCTTGTTCTGCCTTGAACTTCCTCTTTAAGAACTGATGGAAGATCAGTGTAAATGCTTTCCGAAATTTCCGAGTTTTGGCCACATTTATTTTTTTTTAAATTCTTTTTACATAAAATCAGGAGAGCTTATTCCACTTTTAGGCCTTGGCTGGCTGCCCAAATATATCCTTCAAAATTAGACCCATTTCTTAAATATGTCTGGAGTCGCGTCAAAAAGGCATCTGAAGCCAAGGCTAGTGTGTTTTTGAAGCTTTACACAGAAAAGATCTCTAAGGATTTCAGCTATGTTGAGGCAATATTTCTGTGGAGAAAACTTGTATCCAGGCTGACATTTTCCACCCTGGACTTTCTACCTGCTGTGATGTGGAATGGCCAAGATATGAAACCTCTAATGTTGGGGTTATAACACAACTTTACAAGCCTCCAAGGGCTTGTTCCTCACAGCCATTGTTCATGGATGCCAGATGATCTAAGAAGATCATGGAAACCTGGCACCTCACTGCTTTTTTGGCTAACACCACCAAAGAAAATTAATTGTTATTGTTTTTGGAAACTCTCATCCAATGCACAAAATAGTAATATTAGCAATTATATTCTTTTTTTTTCTTTTTGGGGGGATGTGGGAAGTAGAATGATGATGAACACCATGATTTTATTGTAGCTGTCCTAAATAGCCAGCTTGAGGGCAATGAAAGTATGTTACATTTCTATAGCTGAAAATCCTATAAAGTTGTAAAGTAAAAAGGCTCCACTAATTTCCCTCAGTTGATGAGATGCAATGAACTTGAACCTCCTATCTGATTCAGCAGGGGCTTGAATTTCTGGTAACTCCTTGCCTCATGGTCAGTTTTCCTAGAAGCCTGTTGAGAGCACAGCATTGAGTCAACCTAAGTCCTAAATCCTGCCAAGCCACTCTTCTTGCAGCTGTGACATACCCCAGTGTCATATTTCTACCTTTGATCTTAGCCCCAAGCTATGGTGCACTCTCCCTTCACTGTGACCTGTCATAGACTTGAATCTCTTTCTTGCCTAAAAATTGTAGCAGTAACTCCATATCCTCCAAGAAGTCCCTTTGGATCATCCCACCATTCCTCACATGGGCAGTCTAATTCCTGCCCTGAATTTGCCTCTTAATACTCTTTGACTCTTTATTTTTTCTACATGTCTCTTTCATTCAGAGTATAAGCACAGTTCCAGATTTTGTCTCCCAATATGTTGGTCAAATGGCCAATGCAGTGTTCATTACCCAAAGGATACAAAAGAAGTCTCTTCAGACAGCCTTAGCAGAAAGAGTAGGACCCCTTTTTTTCCTCAGGCTCTCGTAATTGGATGCTAATGCTTCATAAATTAGAGTTAACCATCCATATAAACTATGTGCTAGGACATCTGGATAGCATAGTGCCTTGTGTTGGTGGACATATGATAACTTTGGTCATGATTGCCCACCATGTTTCCCCTTCTTAACAACACTCTGACTGAATTCCTTCTGGGGAATTAAGTCTTCTTCCATAGTATGTCTTCTTGGAATGTGGGAAATTCCAGGCCCCTTTCTCCTGCTCCATGGGAGCAAGTAGGATCCCTGTAGTCCCTTTGTCCAGCTCTTCTCCTTGCTCATTGTCCTCCTCAGAACAAATCAAGGAACTGACCAGGAACCTGACTTGAGCCAGACTCTTACTTCTAGCATGCTGACTCTAACAGAGACATGCCCAGGAAAAACAATGCTGGAATTTATTCATTCCAAAGTTATACAGATGAGGGGATCAATTAATTCCTGCTGTTCCAATGCCTAGAGTTTCCCTAAGTCCTATTTTGGGTTCTGTTTTGTTTCCATTTAATTCTGTAGTCTTTCACCCAGGAGGCGAGCTACATGATATCCCTCCAATAAATTCCTGCTCTTCTCTCAGACATCAATTAGAGGTGATAGCTTTGGTTATTGCAACCAAATATATAACCAAACCCTTATATATACTGTGCTTTATCACTGATTTGCTAAGTAACAGTTAGAAATTTCAAAATTGGCCAAAGTTGTAGCTTTGCCCCTTCCAAAGAAATTTCGCATAGCAGTGTGTCAGAGTAGAAATATAAATGCGATAAAGGCTAATTTTGTTTGAATTCCTTCTGAGATTCCACACGGCATTTGAGGACCCGAATACTTTGGGAAAACCATTGGGTTTTTAAATCAAATTCAAGAGTCATGTTTTGGTATGCCTTCCTTTCACAGTGCAGGCCTAGAAGTGAGGAAACATCTGATGATCACGTTCTCATTTGATTTCCTGGCTGAATGGGTGTGAGAGAAACACAATGCTTAAACTGCAAGGATCCAGACACGATTGGAATTGCTCTCTCAGGGAGAGGGTCAGTTGGAGGGACATGTGGGAGTATGGGGGATGGACTGTGAGGGATGGGGAAGAAGCTATGGTGTGTCAGTCTTACAGAATAAACAAACCAAAGAAATCCTCCAAGAGATCATTTCTTACTGGATGGGAGCCCTCCATGGTGTCAAGTCTACTTCAGCTTCAGAATCAAGTAAGGTATCTTTGTGAGGCTGTTTGGGGGGGCAGAGACCCTCTTTCTCTTCTGGTCCTTTTGGCAGAATGCCCAAAAATATACTGAGGAAACTGCAAAGCCACACAGACCTCTGTAACTAAAAATGTACCTGCTCATACGGTTTCTGAAAATCCCACATTGGAATGAGAACCAAGACTGCTGTAACCACGAAGGCTCTGCCAGGGAAAACACTAGAATCTTCATGGCAAACAGGATCTGACTGACTCGACTGGTGGAGGCCATGCTGCAGTCAGCAGGGTGGCAACAGACAAATGATCTGATGCTGAGACAAATAACAAACCTGCCTTGTTACATTGTCTGCCACAAATCAACCAGGGAAGGCACTGTACTCCACGGATTCAGTTGGTAATTTATAAGGGAGTTGGACAAAGAAAGAGAAGTTGAACTTGATGGTCTGGCCAATTCAGTTAAAGATTTAAAATAGGTGAAAAAATATAAAATATAAAAAATATAAAACAGCCACAGTGAAATTTATAGCCCTTTCAAAATCCATTTTCTACTGTTAATCTCGTATGTGAAAATTGGAGACAAGTCTTCATCGAAGAAGTGGCTGGGTTCCTTCTCCAATTAGTGTTTTAAAAATTTTCTTCCTCAGTATTTTGAACAGTGGGAGGATCACATATCTTGAACAGTGCAAATAACTGATCAAAACTGGAGATAAACCAGAAAATTGATAGTAGACAAATACAGACTGTAGAGGTGCCTTGATAACACTTTGATCTAATGCTTGGAGAGCCTAAGCCACCACTGTAGCACAGAGTGGCTCGTCTTTGTCAACACTCCTGAGTTTCTTATGGGAAAGGAGGGAAGAGAAGTGTTTGGAAGCATGGATTTTCCAGGCACTGGCTTATTCAGGGGTTGGGGATGGAAAAAGTGAGACCCAGGAGTGGAGGGTTCTATCAATTCATCCAAAGACCCACTGAACAGAAAGAGCATCAGAAAGATGTTCCATTATATTTCTCAGCTTGAGTTTGGCTTTCTTTGATTGGTTCCTTGAAAACAGGTTTCCTTATCCAGAGATGGGTGTCCAAGAAACAGAGCACACCATTGGGGAAATAAATGTCTCATGTAAGAAAATAGCTCCCTTATTTATGCCTTATAAGACCCTTCTTGTCTCAAGCTTGGGTGCAGAGCTGGACACTGGCTTAGTTCTCAGGACATCTCCTCCAGACTTGCTTCCAGAGATCTCTCTTCCCTAGTGGAGTGCTTACCCCTCCACCACATCTTACTTTTCACATCTATTTCCTTCTCATGCCTCCTAGTTCTGCTTATAGGAGTTGGTCTTGACTAGAGATGAGCTGTTATTTGGCTCCAAGGCAAAACACCAGAGGTCTCACCTCATATTTGCCAAGGAATGCAACAGGACCTGGAAAGTCAATGTCAGAGACATCTTCCAAAGCTTGGGAGCTGGGGAGGTCACAAGTCTCAGAACTGGTGAATGGAGAAGGTCACTAGATGAAGAACAAGGTGGAAGAGCTATAGGGCAGGGTCAGGACCAATGCTGTATTGGTTAGCTGCCTCTCAAAAAATTCCAGACAACAGCAACAACAAAATCCTGATTTATAGCATTTGCCAATTTCTATGGTGTAAATGCTCCTACTATGGCACATGACTCATTTCAGGCTACCAGTGGTTTACTACCAGTTCTCAAAACTCCTGAGTACTTAGCACTTGGCTCTCCTGAGCTGGGAGGAGCCATCTTCATTGGCTCAGTATCAACTTTGCTCAAGGCATCATATCAAGAATCTTGGAATTGGAAGGATGCCAAGTTTAAGGTGAATGAAACATAACACAATTCAAACTTATTCTTAAGCACCGTGAAAAAGAGAACAGTGTCCCCTTTGTGGGGTGATGAGAAAACTCTGTAAAATAGGGACCAATGAGAACTCTAGTGATGAACAGAAGAGTCGGGGAAGTGCAAGGAGGCAGAATATTAGGATGAGGGATAAAGCTGTGTAAAAATAACTAACATTTTAAAGCATTTAAGATGTACTCTGCTTAATCCTGAATACTATACTGTTATTGGTTAATTTGATCCCAAAAACAACCACACGAAGTTGTTGCTCTTATTATTCCCATTTTAAAAGTGAAGGTTTCTGGGCGCCTGGGTGGCTCAGTAAGTTAAGCCTCTGTCTTTGGCTCAGGTCATGATCTCAGGGTCCTGGGATCGAGCCCCACATTGGGCTCTCTGCTCAGCAGGGAGCCTGCTTCCCCCTCTCTCTCTCTGCCTGCCTCTGCCTACTCGTGATCTCTCTCTCTCTGTCAAATAAATAAATAAAATATGTAAAAAAAATAAAAGTGAAGTTTTCTTTTTTTTTTTTAAAGATTTATTTATTTATTAGAGAAAGAGACTACACATATGCATGTGTTGGGGGAGGGGCAGAGGGGAACAGAAAGAATCTCAAACACAGAGTCTGATGTGGGACTCTATCTCATGACCCTGAAATCATATCCTGAGCTGAAAGTGAGAGTCAGACACCTAACCAGGTGAGGCATCCTGGGAGTGAAGGTTTATGTTCATTGTGAAGAATGGGGGAAATACTATCGGATACATTGAAGGTGTGTCACCCCCACTGTGTACCCAATCCTCTGGTCTGGAGAAGATACACCAAGGTTTTAGAATTTGAATTTCTTTCCCTCTAGGAGTGCTTTCTGACTGCCCTAGGCTGGTGTTTGAATTCACCAAATTGTCCCTGAGTGAAATTAGAATCCTGAAGGAAAAATGGAAGAGCCAGAGAAATTGCCCCTATGAGATCTGACCTTTAGTTCATCTATATGGTTTTGTCCAAGGAGGAGGACTGAGAAATTTTTGCTCCTATTTTATTAATTTGCATCAGTAAGAGTCCTGCCTCAGGGCATCTTAATATGAGCTTCAGATTAAGGACACAGATTGACTAGTGGGTTTTAAGTCCCTGCAATTTGTACCTGGTCACCAATTTTGCAAGTGAGTTCTCGGCACAGCCGATGCCTTTTAGAGAGGCTTGCAAAGTGACAATCTTGAGGAAATTAGATGTAGGACAGTAGCCCTAACAAAAACAGAAATGAATAGCAATGAGAAAACAAAAACAAAACCCTAAAACTCCAAATTCCAACAACACAACACACTGAAACAGCACCAAAGCATGATACCGATGTAGATACTAAACAATTTTTTTCATGGGCACACAAGTACGAATGTTTGTATACAGCGCATTTTTCTCCTGCTTACTTCCAATTGCATTTGTTTGAGAAGATTTTTGGAGGAAAAAGATGCCAAGTGTAAGTGAATTGCACAGGATGAGTCTTTGAGGTATGTCTAAGGAGGGATAAGGGCAGCATCCGTCAGGAGGAGTGAGCATTCAGCAGGCAAAAGAGACCTCCAAACACTTTCTCATATATGATCAAAAGTTCCATATGGACATAAAATCCTATGTGCCAAGGGGCATCAAGATGGAGCTGCTGGTTTTCGTTAATGTCTTTGCAACATGTGTGCATCACTGAACAAACATGGATGACCAATTTACCAAAAGGCAATGGAGGCATGGGTCTGTGTGCTTCAGTAGAGATGAGCACTTTTAATACTTTTTTTTGCGTTTGTTCATATTCAACTGTGGCTTTTTGATTCTTCTTGTCTCACAGTAACTTTTTATTCTTTGTGTTGTAGCTAAACCCAATTTCAAAAACATTTATGTGATACTAATATTCTGACCAATGAAAATGAGCTTAAAAAAATGGTGTGAGCAGAGGGTGGAGGACATGCCATTGGTTTCTAATCCTGAATTCAAACTCACCTGCTTTAAAGTATCTTTGGCCTGACCACTTTCAAATAACTTTCTCTGCCTGCTTTGGCCTATATATCGTTTCCAAAATAGCATGAAAAAGTTTTCTCATTGTATTTCAAAACGAAAAATGTTCCGTCTACATCTGGAAATACTAAAAAATGTGCTTTCTTACAGTATTTTTTTTTTTTTACTAGGTATGGACAAGGTTCTGACCCTTATTATTGGAACTCAAATCCAGATGGAGTTTGGTAAGGTTCTAATCATTTGAGGGGTATTCTTTTTTGAAGATTTGTACATCTTTAGGGGAATTTCTACTTTAAAGAAGTTATCATTTGTGGGAGGTCCATTATGAAGATTTTAAATAGTTTGGGGGAACTTCTCTGTCTTTGAAGATGTCTATAATTCAGTGAAAACATTTGCCAACTGAAATGGTCACATTTCCCTACTACAAAAACCTCTCCTTCGAAAATGAATCAAATCCCTCTTTTAATGTATTGCCTGTATGGAGGCTTAAGGGTTTTTTCTTTCTTTCTTTTCTTTGCTAACATTGGACACACTGAAAAGAACATTCTTGTGTTTGAGTGAGAGTAAGATTTAAAGTGGTACTGGGAGACAACCAAAATAGCAAAATAATAAACACATATGTTAATATCATTGAGTGGAAGATTAAAATAGTAGTGATCAAAGACAAGGGTGGTTCAATGTGTGACATTTCTTTCTTGTAACTTATTGTGTCTTTATGGAAGCCTTATTGTCTGGGGGAAAAAAAAGGTTCAAAGGCAGTTTTAAAAATGCTTAGTTAAAGGCTAAAGTCAGTATGGTTTAAAAGGTAACTGATCTGTAGATGAGCTAATAACCACCAACAGCATCATTTTTTTCCCCCAGTCTGTGGCTGACAGAGCCCCCTCCCTCCTGCCCACAGCCTGGATGAAGGCAGGAATCAGACCAGCTTCAGCTCCAGAGATTTTTAATCTCTAAACTGTTGACTCCATGGAACTGGACTCTTAGGGTCTGGATTGATATTGTTCAAGGGCACTTGGCTCTGGAGCCCTGGTGTCCTGGTACCTTGGCTTACTTTTAACATTTTGATACCAATATTATCACTCTTGCTGCATGTATTATGGTACTCCTAGTCCATTTGGGATTCAGAAATATTTATTTAGCAGCTACTATGTGCCAAACACAGTTCTAGGTGCTTGGCTATGAAGTGTCTGTCCTGGACAATCTTACCTTCAAATGGGGGACTTGAGATCACAAGCAGTTTAGCAAATGCCTCAGGTGCCCCCAGGACCCTCCCTTTGTCTCCCCCCTCCCCGCCCCAGCTGCAGCTGGAAAGGGCAGTCCAAGCAAGCATAGCTTCCTCTGCTGGGGAGTGTCCTTTTACAAGGGCTCATGCTTGCAGGATGCCTTCCCAATTTCTCCTTTAGGAACTGCTCTATCTGTAGGTGACTTTTCAGAAGAGAAAGGATGTGGGTGCCTGAGTGGCTCAGTTGCTTAAGAGTCCAATTCTTGATTACAGCTCAGGTCGTGATCACAGGGTTAGGGGATCGAGCCCTGCATTGGGCTCTGTGCTCAGCATGGAGTTGACTTATCCTTCCCCCTCTGCTCCTCTCCCTGACTTGCACACACACTCTCTCAAATAAATAAATAAAATCTCCGAAGATGAAAAAGAAGAAGAGGAAGAGGAGGAGGAGGAAGAGGAGAAGAAAGGATGTTAGTGACTGCAGTGGCTTGAACAACCAGGGACGGGGCGAGGGAGCCTGGAAGTGAGTATCACAGCCTTTCTTGCTTCAGGGACATCCCTCCAACTCCTGTGGTCTTCAGCGGTACTTGGTCAGGCCCATGTAACTGTGTTCCCTTTTTCCATGTTTCATTCTCTTTCCTTCCTCATTTTTGACTCCCAGAATTACTTTCTAGATAAATGACCTGTGCCCAAATGTTTGCCCAAGGCTCTGCTTTCAGGGAAACCCTAACTAAGACAAACAACAACACAATTAAACATCACTAATATATAAGAAGGAATATATGCTATGTGAAAGAATTGAGGGCAGGGAGCCTGGGGTACAGGCCTGGAGCAGAAGATAGCTGGTTGAGATTTCATTTATTTATTTATTTTTAAAAAAAGATTTGTTTGTTTGTCTGTTTATTTATTTATTTGTTTGAGAAAGAGAGAGCAATAAAGAGAGAGGGAGAGAGAGAACACAAATGTGGGGAGGGGTAGAGGGAGAAGCAAGCTCCCTGCTGAGCAGAGAGCCGGATGCAGGACTTGATCCCAGGACCCTGGGATCATGACCTGAGCCGAAGGCAGATGCTTAACCAACTGAGCTACCCAGGTGCCCTGGTTGAGATTTTAAATAGAGTGCTCAGGAGACACCCACTAATAAAGTAACATTTGAACAACAAAAAAAAAAAAGTGAAAGATGGTGAGTGATTTGGCCCAAAAGATATATGGGGAAGAGAGTTCCCAGGAGTGGGGGAGGCAGTGCAAAGGCCTTGAGGCTAGAGCCTGCGTGGCATATTGTTTCAAGGGTGAGACTTAGGGATAGGGGATGGGATTAGAGGTAAAAGGGCAGGAAGGACTTTAACGTGATAGCTAGCCGAAGGCTGCAGACCAAGGAGCTCCCCACATAGAGACTGGGCTTGTGCTCCTTTCCTTTTTGACTTGCCCATTATGGCAAGGGAATCGGAAAGTAATTATACCTCTCTATTTGATTTCTGACTTCATTCATTCCTCTGTAAAATGAAAATGACAATTCTTATTGTTATTAAATTTGTAGATGTCAAAATCAAGATTCCTGGGGAAAGCCTGAGTTTTAGAACTTTTATTTTCTTGAGAAGTAATTATTTCCACGCCCCTTGTCTCCATATCTAAGGAAAGTCACCAGATGGAAGAATGAGATTCCTTTTGTTCCTGAAGCTATTTTGATTTCAAGCTTCAAACGAACATTTTGGAGCGTGATAATCTGTTACCGGCATGCTGGAGAGTAGTCCCAAATGGGAGAGACATGAATATGCAAGTACATTTTATTTTGGAGGTTTTGGATTAGCTCCCCCCTTTGCTACTTTACTGTCCAATAAAATATGAAAGCATGAGTTTGTGTTAACATTTTCTTCCACATATTTTTTATTGTTCTTACTTAAAATCTGAACTTTATACAAATTAGTGTTGATGCATGACTAACTGGTTTCTTGATATTTAGCTTTGATATTTGTTCTTTTCTGATGAATTTCTTTTCTCAACTTTAAAATATAACACTATACTTTTTGTTAATAGTCATTTGAGGAGCTGAGCCTCCCTCCCTCCCTCACTTTTTTTCTTTTTTCCCCCCACTCCCTTCCTTCCTAGACATCTGTCCACCTGTCCTTAGTCATCTGTGCAAAGCATACCCAGAATTGTACACAGAATTGTAACTGGAAAACTCCTGTGATGCCAATTGCATTTGTATTTTAGGATGTCACTCCTTTACTTTTGTATAAAGATTAAATTGTGATAGAAAATTGCATTTAAATGTGTGTTTCAATACAATTTCGGGTGATAATGTGATTATTAAATTATGCATTTAAATATGCAGACTTTAGGGCCTCTTGGTGGCTTAGTTGGTTAAGTGATTAATTCTTGATTTTGCCTCAGGTCATGATCTCAGGGTCACGACATTGAATCCCAGGTCAGGTTCTGTACCCAGCAAGGAATCTGCTCGTCCCTCTCCCTCTGTTCCTCTTCCTGGCATACGCTCACTCCCTCTCTTACTCTCTCTCAAATAAATAAATAAATAAATAAATAAATAAATAAATAAATAAAATCTTAAATATGCAGACTTTATATAATTATAGAAAAAAGCTTTATCTAACTGGTATGAATAAGATAATGAGGCTTTTGGGGAAAATGTTTTTATAAGTTACTTTACTAATTAGTAATTTATAAAGAGACAAATGATTTAAAAAATATGATTTACTTTTGAGTTATTTTTCCTCTGTTCTTAAAGCACAAAATGATGATGAGAAACTTAGATAATGGATTTTGGTAATCAGTACTTTCCTAAGAAAAAACCTCTGTCCCTTCTACATTTCAAATGCATTTATATACAGCCATGGATAGTATTTAAAAGTGATTCTGAAATTGCCATATTTATAATTTAGCCCCTTTACTTGTATTCTCTCTCTCTCTTTCTCTTTTTATCTTAGATAGACTTGCAAAAGATTACCTACTCTACTGGTGTTAATGTTTTTTGGTTTTCTTGCATCTTAACTTTATGATTCATTTTTTAGAATTTTATATTCACTGGTTCTGTCCTTGCAGTTTCATTGCATTTACATTCATTGCATTTGTGTTATTGTCTTTGCTTCTTCATTTGGCATATGCAATTATCAGTCTTTCTTGTTTTCTGATCAATGCATTTAACACCATCCATTTCCATTGTTTGCTTCTTCGGGAAGCCTTCATTGGTGTTCATAAATACCATGCTCATTACTTTCATTTAAGATTTTAAAAATTTAAAAATTTAAAAAATTAAATTAAAAAATTAAAATATTAAAAAATTTCTACATAGTTTCTCATTTACATTTTGTGTTGATATACAACTCATGTAACATGAAATTTCACATAAAATAAAATTCACAATGTTATTTTATTTTATTTTTAAAGATTTTATTTATTTATTTGACAGACAGAGATCACAAGTAGGCAGAGAGGCAGGCAGAGAGAGATAGGAGGAAGCAGACTCTCCGCTGAGCAGAGAGCCCGATGCGGGGCTCGATCCCAGGACTCTGGGATCATGACCTGAGCCGAAGGCAGAGGCTTTAACCCAGTGAGCCACCCAGGTGCCCCAAAATTCACAATTTTAAGGTGTATGGTTTTAAGTGTATCTTTAAAGTTCAAAACATGCTTTTAGTATATCACAAGGTTGCGCAACCACCTCCACTATCCAATTCTAGAATATTGCCATTACCTCCAAAAGAAATCTTATACTCATTAGCGTTCACTGCCAATTCCCCCTTACCTCTGGCTCCCTGCAACCATTAATCTACTTTCTGTATCTGTGATTTTCCCATTCTGGTTGTTTCATATAAATGGAATCATACAATATGTGACCTTTTGTGTCTGGCATCTTCTGCTTAGCAATATTTTTAAAGTTCGTCATGCCATAGCATTTATTAGTACTCTTCATTCCTAATAACACCCAGAATTGCTGAATAGTATTCCTCTGTGTGGACATACCATGTTTTGTTTACCCATTCATTAGTTAATAGACATATGCGTTGTTCCTACTTTCTGGCTGCTGTGAATTATGCTGCTATGAACATTTGTGTGTTTTTTTTTTTAAGATTTTATTTATTTATTTGACAGAGATCACAAGTAGGCAGAGAGAGAGGGAGAAGCAGACTCCCTGCCAAGCAGAGAGCCTGAAGCAGGGCTCAATCCCAGAACTCTGAGATCATGACCTGAGCTCAAGGCAGAGGCCCAACCCTCTGAGCCACCCAGATGCCCCTAGCAAAGAATTTTAAACAGGATTTGGGCCCAGGGTAGTAAATTAGTGAAAGTAACAAGGTTTGTTAATATAGACTTCTTAACTATAGATGCTCTATCCCTGGTGAGATGGGTGTCTCCACCTCCTGGTACATGTTTTGAATGAAAGTATGTTTTCATTTCTCTTGAGTATATATTTAGGAGTGGGTCATATGGCAACGCTATGTTTAATCATTTGAGGAACTGCCAGACACTTTTTCAAAAGGACTGAGCCATTTCATATTCCCACCTGCAATGTACAAGGTTCTAGTTTCTCCATAGCCCCCCATGCTTGTTATTAGCTGTGTGTTTGTTTTTTTTTTATATATATTACAACTATCCTGGAGCACCAGGGTGACTCGGTCCGTTAAGAATCTGCCTTTGGCTCAGGTCTTTATCCCAGGGTCCTGGGATGGAGCCACACGTGGGGTTCCCTGCTTAGTGGGGAGCTTGTTTCTCTCTCTCTTTCTGCCCCTCCCCCATGCTTGTGTGTGTTCTTTCTCTGTCAAATACATAAATAAGATCTTAAAAATATATTACGGCTATCCTAATGGGTGTGAAGTGATATCTCATTTGCTTTTGATTTTCATTTCTATAAGTACTTATATGTAACATCTTTTCATACACTATTGGTCATTTGTCTATCTTCTTTGGAGAACTGTTGAAATTCTTTGCTCACTTTTTATTGGATTATTTTTCTTTTTTATTGCTGAGCTATAAGAATTCTGAATACTCTGGATATTAGACCCTTGTCAGAGATATGATTTGCAAATATTTTCTCCCAATCTGTGGTTGTATTTTCACATTTGTGATAATGTCTCAACACAAGAATTTTTAAAAAACATTTTATTTATTTATTTATTTATTGCACATGAGAGGGGACAAGGGCAGAAGGAGGGAGAGAGAGAATCCCATGAAGATTCCATGGTGAGCATGGAGCTCAATGCAGAATTTGATCCTATGACCCTGAGATCATGACCCAAGTCAACATTAACAATCAGGCATTCAACTGACTGAGCGCCCAAGCACCCCTCAACACACAAGAATTTTAAATTTTGGTGAGGTATGATTTATCAATGTTTTGTTTGGTTGCTTGTGTTTTGGTGTTATATATAGGAAACCACGGCCTAATTCAAGTCACGAGGATTTATACCTACATTTTCTTCTAAGAATGTTATTTTTAGCTCTTACATATAGATCTGTGATCAGTTTTGAACTGATTTTTCTGTATGGTGTGAAGGGCTCAAATTCATTCTTTTACATGTGGATATCCAGCACTATCCATTGAAAAGATAATTCTAATTGTCTTGGCATCCAGTGAAAATTAATGGCCAAAGGTGTATGAGTTTATTTCAGAGATCTTAATTCTGCTCCACTCATCAATATGTCTATGCTTATGCAAGTACCACACTTTGGATTATGGTAGCTTAGGTTTTGAAATTAGGAAGTGTGAATCCTCCAACTTTGTTCATCTTCTTAAAGATGATTTTTACTATTCTTACACATGAGATTTAGAATTATCCTATCTATTTCTGCAAAAGGAGGAAGTGGAAATTTCATAGGTATTACATTAAATCTATAAATCAATATTAAGTCTTCCAATCCATGAATATGGATGTTTTTCCATTTATTTAATCCTTTTTAAATGATGTTTTATAGTTTTCAGAATTTTTGATAAATATATTCTTAAATATTTTATTATTTTTGATGTTATTGTAAATGATATTGTTTTATTTATTACATTTTTGGATTGCTAATTTCTAGCCTATAAATATATAATAGATTTTATATGTTGATTTTGTATCTTGCACTTTCTTTTCTTGGTCAGTCTAGCTGAAGTTTGTCAATTTTGTTCATTTCTTCACAGAATCAGCTCTGTTTTTATTGTTTTTTTCTGTTATTTCTCTAACTTTATTTTATTTACTTATGTTCTAATATTTATTTTTTCCTTCTTTCTGTTCACTTTAAGTTTAGTTTGCTCTTCTTTTTACAGTTCTTTATGGAGTTAACCTGGGTTATTAATTTGAATTTTTAAAATGTGTTTATATCTAGGGGCGCCTGGGTAGCTCAGTGGGTTAAAGCCTCTGCCTTCAGCTCAGGTCATGATCCCAGGGTCCAGGAATTGAGCCTCGCCTCGGGTTCTCTGCTCAGCAGGGAGCCTGCTTCCCTTCCTCTCTCTCTGTCTGCCTCTCTGCCTACTTGTGATCTCTGTCTGTCAAATAAATAAATAAATAAATAAATAAATAAATAAATAAATAAAAAAAATGTGTTTATATCTATACATTTCTCTCAGCACTGTTTTCACTGCATCCTATAAATTTTGGTATATTATGTTTTTGGCTTTGTTCCTATCAAACTACATTCTAATTTCTTTTTGACCCATTATTCACTTAAGAATAATTCTAATTTCCATATATTTGTGAATTTTCCAAATTTCTATCTCTTGCTGGTTTATAATTTCATTCCATTGCAGTTGAGGAATACACTTTGTATGATTTTAGTCATTTTAAACTTATTGAGAATTCTTTTGTGGTATATCCTGGAAAACATTCCATGAGCACTTGAGAAGAATGTATATTCTTGTGTTTGGGTATAGTGTTCTACAGATGTCTGTTAGGTCTAGTTGGTTTATAGGATTATTCAAACCTATTATTTCTCACTTACCTTGTCTAGTTTTTCTATCCATTATTGTTTGTGCAATATTGGGATCACCAAATATTCTTACTGAATTGTCTGTTTCTCTCTTTGATTCTGTCAGTTTTTGCTTCATTTGTTTTGGGGCTCTACTGTTAGGTATGTCATAATTGTTATATCTTCTTGAAATATTAACCCTTTTATCATAAAATTTCATTTTTTGTCTCTAGTAATCTTTTCTTATTTTAAATTCCATTTTGTCTGATATTGGTATAGTCACTTTTGCTTCTTTTGGTTACTGTTCGCATGGAATATCTTTTTTTTTTATTCTTTTACTTTCAATGTATTTGTGCCTTTGAATCTAAAGTGAATCTCTTATAGACAGTGTGTAGTTTGATCATTAAAAAAAATCCATTCTCCAAGTTTCTTTTGTTAGAGAGTTTAGTCCATCTGCACTTAATGTAATTATGGATAAGGAAGGATTTATGTTTTCCATTTTGTTATTTGTTTTCTATATATATATATATATTTTTTTTTGTTCTACTCCTTTTCTTCCACTCCTGCATTTTCTTATACTCTAGATATTTTCTAGTGTACCATTGTAATTCTTTCACTATTTTAAAAGTTATTTTCTTTATCCATTCATCTGTTGAAGGGCATCTTGGCTCTTTCCACAGTTTGGCTATTGTGGACATTGCTGTTATGAACATTGGGGTACATATGGCCCTTCTTTTTGCTGCATTTGTATCTTTGGGGTAAATATCCAGTAGTGCAATTTCAGGGTCATAGGATAGCTCTATTTTTAGTTTTTTTGAGGAATCTCCACACTGTTTTCCAAATTGGCTGCGCCAACTTGGATTCCCACCAACAGTGTAAGTTCCCCTTTCTCCACATCCTCTCCAACACTTGTTGTTTCCTGTCCTGTTAATTTTGGTGATTCTAACTGGCATAATGTGGTATCTCAATGAGGTTTTGATTTGAATTTCCCTGATGGCTAATGATGATGAACATTTTTTTTCTGTGTCTGTTATCCATTTGCATGTCTTCTTTGGAGAAGTGTCTGTTCATGTATTCTGCCCATTTTTTGACATGATTATCTGTTTCTTTGGGTGTTGAGTTTGATGACTCTTAGAACACTGAAAAAATAAAATAAAATTAAGAAGTTAAGAAAAAGGAGTTCAGAAAAACATTAAGATTTAAATATATAAAGGAAAATAAAATTTTCTTATAAAATAAAAAAAAAATTCCATTGTGGTTGCCCTGGTGATTACAATGAATGTGTCAATTTATAAAAATTTATTTCATATTGATACCAACTTAATTTCATATTGTGCAAAAACTTTGTTCCTATATATATCCATTCCCCCCTCCTTTATAGTGTTAGTATCAAAATCCGTCTTTATACATTGGCGCCCATCTTCAGATTTGTTATTATTTCTTTATGCAATTTTATTTTAAATCAGATATAAAATGAACTACAAACAAAAATACATTTACATTTTTAAAAATATTTACCTCCATAATTAAATTACTGCTGTTCTTTATTTTTTCATGAAGATTTGAATTACTGTCTAGTAATCTTTCTTTTCAATTTGAAGGACTTCCAGGTCAGGGCTACTAGAGATAAAGTCCCTCACACTTTTTAAAAAAATCTCAGAATTCTTTGATTTCTCTTTCATTTTTAAGGACAGCTTTGCCATATATATAATTCTTTGTTGATGGTATTTTTCTTTCAGTATTTAGAATGTGTTGTCTAATTGCCTTTGGTCTCCATAATTTCTGATGACAAATTGGCTGTTAATCTTACTGAAGACCCCTTGTGCATGAAGAGAGTCCTCTTTTACTGCTTTCAAGATTGTTTCTTTGTGGTCAATTTCCTACAGTATAACTTGATTTGTCTAGGTTGGATCTTTTTATTCTCCTTGAAATTCATTAAGTTTTTCAGATGTATAGATTAATGTTTTCATCAAACTTGGGAAGATTTTGCCACTATTTCTTTAGATAATCTTTCTTATTTTTATTAACTTATTCATTTATTTCCACTTTTTAAAGAAAGATTTTTTTATTTTTAAGTAACCCCTACACCCCATGTGCGGTTTGAACTTAGAACTCCAAGGTCAAGGTCACATGCTCACTGACTGAGTCAGTCAGATGTCCTTCTTCAGATAATCTTTCTAAACTCTCTCTCTTCCCTTTTCTTCTGAGTTTTCTGTTATATGTATGTTATTATGTTGATGATGTCCCATAGTTCTCTGAGGATCTGTTAATTTTTCTTCATTCTTTTTTCCTTCTCTTACTCAGGCTGGATAACTTCAATTGGCTTACTCCCAAGTTTGATTTTTTTTTTTTTAAAGATTTTATTTATTTGGCAGAGAGAGAGAGACAGCAAGAGCAGGAACACAAGCAGAGGGAGTGGGAGAAGGAGAAGCAGGCTTCCCAATGAGCAGGGTGCCCAATGTGGGTCTCAATCCCAGGAACCTGGGATCGTGACCTGAGCTGAAGGCAGATGCTTAATGACTGAGCCACCCAAGTGCCCCCCGAAGTTGATTTTTAAAAAGTTTTTATATTGTGGATTTTTCACTTGATGGCACAGTGTTCAGTGGATGTGAAACTTTAAACTCCTGTTTTGGGGAATTCATTGAAATTTTATTATGCCCTAAGAGAGGTCAAATTTGTGACAATTTCTTGTGTGTTTGAAAATAATGCATGTTCTTTCTTTGCCACACTCAAGGTTCTGTGTACATCTTAATATAATCTTTATATAGGTTTTAGCTTTACATAATTCTGGGAGCTTTTAAATTGTTGATGTGTGAAAGAAGTATTTAAAGTTTTTCTTCTATGAAATTGTGAAATTGTCAATTTTTAAATGTATGCCAACTTTGTTTTTCATAAATTTTACTGATTAAGTATATCATGACTAATGATTATATCATCTTGTAAATTTTATCTTTTATCAGTGTGTAACATTCTATGTTATTCTTTTCATAGAGTCCTATTTCACACTGAAACAGCAGAGTTGAGTAGCTGTCATCCAGACTGTATGGCTTCCAAAGCCCAAAATAGTTACTATTTAAGTCTTTACAGAGAACATTTGCTGACTCTTGCTTTAGGAAGCTTCTAATTAGTAGATTTCTACCTAAAATCTAGTAAAGGTCACATATATAGTAATGATTACTTTTTCCAGGAAGATAGAAGATGCTTTTACTGCTTAGCAGTTGTAGATTTGATATAGGTATATCTTGGAGATATTGCAGGTTTGGTTCCTGGCCATTGAAATAAAGTGAAAATCACACTAAAGTGAGTCAGATGAATTTTTTGGTTTCTTAGTGCATATAAAAGTTATGTTTACACTATACTATAGTTTATTAAGTGTGCAATAGCATTATGTCCAAAAACTGTACATCCTTTAATTTAAAAAAATGTTTTATTTTTAAAAAATGCTCTCATCCAGGCATCCAGCAAGTCATAATCACTGATCACAGATCACCATAGCAAATATAATAGTAATATTGAGAAAGTTTGAATTATTGTGAGAATAACCTTTGTTTTAACTTCAAAATATGTTAAAGGTTTTTCTGTAGGTATTGTGTACCAGGACTAATAGGTGTAATTTATTTGCCTCATTTAAAAAAAAATATTTCAAATATCATTGCTCAATTTTTAAAAAAAACTCTATCATTCTTAGTTTGATAAGTAAATAAACTTTGCAAACTCAGACTATAATTTTCCCCTTCCTTTTTCTACTCAGGTTGATATAATTGAAAACGGAAGTCTGACTTTCCTGGCCTATAAGGTATAACGACTGGACAGCCTAAAACAGGAGTAAGATACTGGCCTCTGGTTCTATGAAGAGATAATGGTGGTTTTGTGGAAAATAATAGTGCATTCTTAGTTGACTGAAGTTGGATAGGCACTAATTGCATAACTAAGAAGCTGACTTTGTTTTCTTTTTCTATAGTATAAAGAGTGTGAAAAGGCCCTTTTAATGTTTTCATAGAGTGGCTTCTCTTGGAAAACATCCTTGAACATACCATGGAGCAGTGTCAACTGTGATATAAAATGTCCTAGAAATCTTGCAATTTATGAGTTTAACTGCACACCTGAGGATTACAAGGTTTTTTCCGTCCACTTGTAATAGCCCAATGACTGATTTAGCAGAGAAGAAGCAAGATGGATAATCCTGATCACCTTCTAATATTTTCCTGTCTTGCTGACTTCAGAGATTTAGAGGTGCAGCATTTGCAGGGTTTGTACGTCTTTTAGGTGATATTTTAGAGTCAAACTCAAGAGATGAAGAGGAAGAATGGTTCTTACATAGGTACACATACTTCATTATTTGCAAATAGGATTATTTTTCAGATATCCAGCTCTTTATTGCTCAGCTGTTTTTCATTTTGAAGATCTGCTTAAAAAGGCACAAGGGTTTCTTGACATTGTGTTTTCTCTCTGTTGACACCATTGACTTGAGAACAGAGGAATATGGAACAGCAAGATGTAGTCCCAAGGTCTGGATCTACTGAATTTCCCTTTCCAACCTTCTTCATTTGTTTTGTTTGTTTGTTTGTTTGCTTGTTTTTAAATCTAAAAATCAGAAAAATAATAAGGGTGTTTTTCTCAGAGGGTTATTGTGAAGATTTTCTTGTAATGATGCAAAAGTAGCAGACATATAATTACCACTTGATTATGTTCATTATCTTAAAGTACATGTAACTAGTTATCTCCAGTGTGTTGAATCACCTGAATAAAAGGGACTTTTAAGATTCATGTAATGCTTATATATTGCAATAAAGAATAATATTTTGTTTATAAAGCTCACATTACCAACTGTATGATTCTAATGGTAAAGGGTTTTTTTTTCCCCCTGATTTTAAGAAATATGGCTCTTTTCCACCGTTTTCTTATTTTTCTTAAATGTATGCACATCTTTCTGACTGTCTCTATGTCTCTCTATCTTCTACTCTCTCTGTATGACCTTTTTTCTCCAGTACATACAATTCAGAAGAAATGGAGGCTGTAGGGATATTTACATGCTTAAAGACTATCTTTGTCCCATTACAATTACTCAGTAGCAGTCCCACCATAGACAAAAAGGCTGTTGAAAGAGGAATTACTCTTTTTTCTGATTCTAAGATACATCTCCAGAGCATTTCTTAGATGATGGACTTAAAATAAAAATTATGAGGGCACCTGGGTGGCTTAGTGGGTTAAGCCTCTGCCTTCAGCTCAGGTCATGATCCCAGGGTCCTGGGATCGAGTCCCGCATTGGGCTCTCTGCTCAGCGGGGAGCCTGCTTCACCCCTCTCTCTGCCTGCCTCTCTGCCTACTTGTGATCTCTGTCTGTCAAATAAATAAATGAAATCTTTAAAAAAAATAAAAATAAAAATTATGAATGTTGAGATGTAAGTTTGAGTTTTTCTTCAGCACTGCTATTCTCTCCTGATAAACTCTTATTTCACTGAATTCCAGGGAACACTGTTTGGGTTGCCTGATTTGGAACCCAGTGATCAAAAGGAAGAATTGACTAATGGAGTTTTTAAAATATCCATTATACCAATATGCCTCAATGCTCCCCCACCAGAGGTGCAGTTATGGACACTGATGCCGTACCACAGTTTTCTCACTCTATTCTTTTTTTTTTTTTATTTCAAGATTTTTTTTTATTTGTTTATTTGATAGACAGAGATCACAAGTAGGCAGAGAGGCAGGCAGAGAGAGAGAGGAGGAAGCAGGCTCCCTGCTGAGCAGAGAGCCTGATGTAGGGCTCAACCCTAGGACTCTGAGATCATGACCTGAGCCAAAGGCAGAGATCCTAACCCACTGAGCCACCCGGGCGCCCCTCTCACCTCTATTCTTATAATAAACACCTTCCCAACATACTTAAGATGGTAGTCAAATTAAATACCTTGAATTTATGTTGTTGGTCTAGCAAGAAAGCTGTATCTATGTTATCTGGATGTATCTTTGGGTTGCTAATTTTCATGATGGTATTCAAAATCTTTTTGAATGCAGGAAAGATGCAGGTAACACAATGGAGCAATTCAGAAAGAAAAAAATGAAAATGACCAAGCAAAACAGTAACAGAAGATCTCTCTTATTGATTCGGTAAAGATCAGACTATGTGTGTAGCAGCCAGTGTCAACAAAGTACAAGAAAATGACACTTCTCACACTCGGCTAGGGAGTACTTCTCATGTAACTTCTTGGAAAACAATTTGACAAGTATCCAAATCTTAGAAAAAGTTCTGGATGCCAGACATTCTTTTTTGGAATTGACTGTGTGGAAATAATCTGCAGGAAGATGTTGCTGTAGAATGTTTATCATAGTTCTGTTTTTAAAAGAGGAAAAAACCCTCAAACAAGTGATGTATCTAATAATAGGGGATTACAGACATGCAACAGGATATTGTAAAGTCATTAAAATTGTGCTATAGAATAGTGGAAATTGTTTATGAAATGTGAAGGAAAATGTAGTATGGGTTTCAAAACAGCCTTATACTTTCCAATTGCATATTTTGGTTAAAAGTATACATTTATAATATATTCTGGAGATATTTAATGGGAATTTGTGATATTAGTGACTTTTTTATGATTTATCTATATATTTTTTCAGTTTTCTATGATAAACATGTATTTTTTGCAAAAAGGGAAATAATAGTGCTTTTTTATTTTAAACAAAAGGGACCAGTAAGAATATTTTATTATTTCATTCAGAGATTCAAAGTTCTCTGGGGCTAGATCCAGGCTGTGAAATATCACATAAACACAATAGATAAATCTAATTGTCATGGCAGCTGATTTGTTTTCCAATTAAGTGAATTATTTTTCTAAAGCAATCTGATGAATTTCTGAGTAAAGATCAAGTCTTTAAAAAATTCATGTTTTCCTTTTGTTGAATAAAACCAATAATACTGATGTGATTATAAAGGATAAATAAAAACCGCAAGGTAATAAAATTGGTCAAGTTTGTTGGGAAAGCATTTATGAATTAAGCTATTTTCAAAGGACTATGACCAACATTGTTCCCAACCCCAAATCTTTCTCGTCCTTCTGGATGTTCTGTTATGAATGAAAAAAACAGAAAGTCTTAAATAAGAAATCCTAGTCACCATCTCATTTGTTGCTCTTTGTTGACTCATGTCATTCCTGTGTTTTAGCCAAAAGTTGCTTCTTGTGATTATAGAGACCCAAACAATTTCTTCAGAAGGTGTTACCTTAAAGTTTACTTTTTAAATAAGAAGTTTGGGTTAGTTGCCTGAGACCAGGATGACATTTCTATACCCCGGGCGTAGGGATTTGGTAAATGAGAGAAGCAGGACAATTAGCCTGGGTTTACTAATATTTATGAATACATTTAAGCTTGGAAAACTTCCGTTACAATCCTTTTCTAAGGAATTGAAGAACTCGACCTCATGCTTCATTGGTTAGTTTTCTGGTTGCCTGCCCACTTAAGTTCTTGTGCCATTGCAAGATGAATAGAAATGGATGTTCTGAGAAAGTCACCATTTGTTGGAAGAATTACAGCAAAAGGGAAAAGGACTCCTTCACTTGCATTTCACTTCCTTTCAAAAAGACTAGAAGGGCGCCTGGGTGGCTCAGTGGGTTGAGCCACTGCCTTCGGCTGGGGTCATGATCTCGGGGTCCTGGAATCGAGACCCTCATCGGGCTCTCTGCTCAGCGGGAAGCCTCTTCCCTCTCTCTCTCTCTCTCTCTACCTGCCTCTCTGCCTACTTGTGACCTCTCTCTGTCAAATAAATAAATAAAATCTTAAGAAAAAAAAAAAGACTAGAAGTGTCTGAGGACCCAGGTAGAGAAAGCTATCAATTCTCTATTCCAGAGACTACGTGTGACCTAAATCTGCTGCTTTTTTCTCCTGCCACTCTTAACTTAGCACACATTACAACCTTCTACATCAAAGTGATGGACTCTTAAGTTAGTACAAATTACAATCATTCGAGCAAAGATGAGTCATAAGCAATTCACTGTGGTTGGGAACTTGGTGAGGAGGATACCTTCTTTGGTCTTCCCTTCTTTGGAAAGAAGATCTTAATATTTGTTTTAAAGACATTGGAGCTTCACTTCACTAAAATTTTCTACTTTCTACAGCTGAAACACACAATAATACAGTTCTAGTCTTGCAAAAACTACATGAAGTGGTTAAAGTTTATTTACTTTTTGTTAACTCAGCACTAGTTGCCACCTTTTTGTATAAATAATTATTTATTTATAATTGTCTCCTTCGTTCAAGCCAACTGTATAGTGTGTGTATGTGTGTGTGTGTGTGTGTGTGTGTGATATGAGAGTGAGGAAGAGAATGAGAGAGAGAAAGAGAGAATCTGTGTTTGCCTGTCTGTTTATATTCACATGCTGCCTGAAGACCATATGTAACTTCCCTGGACAGAAAGCATTTTAACTCGAGGTAATAAATATCTAACTTCCAAGCCTAAACTGGAAATGCTGTGTCTGACTTATCAATCATTTTTGGTCTGTGCGTCAACAAAATACAAAGTACATACCTTCCAACCACAGTGGAAACCATTTCAAAATAACATTTTTGGAGCAGTGAATCTGTGTGAAACTTCTCCAAGCTATTTGTAGAAATAGCCATGAAAATCCTCAACATTACATATATTAGAGGCTCCCTCCTTTCTTCACAAGGATCGCCTTTAGAATTATGTTATAGAAAATTGGGACAATTTATTATTTGAGAGAAAGTGAAATAGCTAAGAGAGATGCCAGGGATCAGTCCATATCATGTGGTCTTTTGAGGTTGGAAGAAACTGGGAAAAGCTTTTATATTAATTCAATTCCATGAGACAAGCTCTAGAACACAGCCCCCACACTGTCCAGGAAACTTTTCATTTTGAGGAGGCACCAATGGACAGGTAACTTCTGGATTCCCCTTTGTTTGTGATTCACTAAGATTAACAGCCCTTCCAGGGGTTTTTGTCTGGTGGCTCAGAATTTAAACATGTGCTAATACCTGGTGCTTTCTCCTCATTCTCAGAGACTACTGTGTGACTCATTCCAAAAGTCCAGGTGTGGAAGGGAAAGGCATAGGGAGGAAAAAGCTTGGAATTTATATTTGTTTAATGCCACATGTTCCCAAACGATTTCTGGGCTGTTTCAAAGTGGTCTGCACAGATATTAATCTCTATGACCATATGTCTGAAACATTTCATCACTGGGGAACAGCTGAAAGTAGTTGGTGGGGCTTCTTGTGATCCATGTAAGGTGTTGTAAGTATGGTCAGAAGAGGAACACGTGTCTGAGGCTTATGGGACCATGAGGAGAAATGGTTGCTTCTCCTCTTACTTACTTTTGAGCTTGGTTGCATGACTCTAATTGTTAAGCTCCAGGTAATTTTATTTCCAGAAAGTAAGGGTAGGGGTAGATGGTGAAGACAGATGCAATTTTCATGGGACCATCTTGTATCATCTGTTTTCCAGGGGTCCCCTTATTACCTAGAGCATCGTGCATTAGCAAATTTTTTTTTCAGATTGTGTTTTTCCAAACATAATATCACAGGAAAGATCATCCAAAACAAAAGAAAAATATTGTACTGTGCCTATGAGAGAGATCACAGTTGTTGAATTTCAGAAATATCTCAGTAACTGTACAGGAGAAAACTCATTTCATGTAATTAAGTAGTCAGCTGCTTAATCCAAATATTTGATTTTTGGGGGTGGTCATAAAAATAATACATACATACCTTTAGCATTTTCTTTCTTTTTTTAATTTAAATTTTAGTTAACATACAGTGCAATATTGGTTTCTGGAGTAGAATTCAGTCACTCATCATTTACATACAATACCCAATGCTCATCATAACAAAAGCCCTCTTTAATACCCATCACCCATCTATCCCCTCTCCCACCCACATTCCTCCAACAACCCTCAGTTTTTTCTCTATCGTTAAGAGTCTCTTATGGTTTCTTTCCCTCTCTGCTTTTTTTCTTTTCCCACTTCCCATACGTTCATCTGTTTTCTTTCAGAAATTCCACAAATGAGTGAAATCATATGGTATTTGTCTTTCTCTGATGGACTTATTTCACTTAGCATAATACACTCCAGCTCCATCCACTTCATTGTAAATGGCAAGATTTCATTCCCTTGATGGCTGAATAATATTCCATTGTAGACATATACCACATCTTATTTATCCAATCATCAGTTGATGGACATTTGAACTTTCTCCATAATTTGGCTATTGTTTGACAGTATTGCCATAACATCAGGGTGCATGTACCTCTTTGAATCTGTATTTTTCTATCCTTTGGATAAATACCTAGTAATTCAAATTACCTTTTAGTATTTTCATTTAACCTGAAGCATACAACCATGTACTCATTTACCAGGTTTTTTTTTTTTTTTAACATAGCACCAAAACTGTACTTTGAGTCTGTGGTAGTTGGTTGGAGTTTTGTTTTGCATTTCTTGCAAAAATCACATGTGTAAATATATCTTTTGCAATTTATGGTTTGGATTTCTCTAAAAAAGAGCAAAGAATTGAAAGAGATATGGGTGCAAGACCATTTCATATTTTACATAGTGTATAATCTATCCCAACATTAACTGTTTCAGGCATGTCTAACTGAAGGTATTTTAACAACTCACAGTTCATCTTTTCAAAACATTTGAGTCTATATAGATATAATGTTCTCTTTATGTACTCAGATTTCATTGGTATGTACAGTACTTACTTAAATCTAATAATGACTACAACTGGCATAAACCATTTGGAAATGAACATGACTAATACTTATAAGGCATAGGAACTTACTGGTAGGTATACAGGGTAACAAGTGTTAGAGCAAAGCCTGATAGATTGAATATTCTTTATCTATGGGCATCAGTCAGTATATTTAAAGAAAATGGAAGGCATTAGTTAACTTGGTGAGTCCCTCAAGCAATAGCAAGTAAGATGGTGTACAATGGGCTAAATGATTCTAGAGTAAGAAATTAAGAAATACTTCCCCAAACCTCATGGTTTGTAATAATATATTTTAGGTCTTTCTCATACTATGTGTCCATCATGGATCTGTTGGGGCTTTTCCCCCAGGGCACAGACTGATGGAACAGCCACCATCTGGAGCATGGCTGGTACTTGTGGCAGAGCCCATTGAGAATCAAGTACTTGCTCTTAAAGTTTCCACTTGGGAGTGACACACTATAACTTCCAGTCACATTACATTGGCCAAAATTAGTTAGTGACCATATCTAACTTTATCAGGACAAAGAAACATAATCCTACCTTGTGCTTGGAAGGGCAAAAGATGGAAATACTTGGATAATGGCTCTAATGACTACCATGGACATCTTTTAATCTAGATAATAATAGCTTTTTCTTTCAAAGTACTTCCAATCCCTATTCTAACTGCTTTATAATATAACTTCAGTGAATCCTCTAAATTACCATATGAGGTTGGTGTTATTATGCATATTTTAGAGACAAGTAAATGAAATATATTTGCCAAAGATGCACAGCAATTACTAGGATTCACCCTCAGGTGGCTTAATGCTTATGTCTCCATTCTGGACTCCGATGGCAACTGCTTCTCAAAAAGGAGTGGATTGACAAGTACACTCAAGTGGACCGGTGTTTGAGGTGCTGATGAAGTCAGCAAGAATACTGGGTCTATTTGTGTCATAAATGATCCCAGGATTTTCTCTGTAAAATGGGACTAGCATTCTTTTTGCTGAACTATTTATTCCACAGAGGGTTTGAAGAGCCATGTTCTTCCATCCTCAACGAACCTATAAGCCTAGACTGCACTGTCCAGTATAGAAGTGATGAACCACATGCTACTACTGAGCACTTGAAATGTGGCTCATAGGAATTGAGTTGTGTTGTAGCTATACCATACACACAGGATTTCAAAGATTTAACACAAATCTTTGAAATACAATATACGGGGGTGCCTGAGTGGCTCAGTGGGTTAAGGCCTCTGCCTTCAGCTCGGGTCATGATCCCAGGGTCTTGGGATCGAGCCCCACATCGCGCTCTCTGCTCTGTGGGGAGCCTGTTTCCTCCTCTCTCTCTACCTGCCTCTCTGCCTACTTGTGATCTCTGAGTGTCAAAGAAATAAATAAAATCTTTAAAAAAAATTAAAAAAAAAAGAAATACAATATATGTATTTCACTAATTTTTTCATATTACTTATATAAATAATGATAGTTTGTATATATAGAATTAAATGCAGTATATTATTAATATTAATTTTACCTGTTTTAAGACACTTTTTGAATGTGTATATAAATTTTTAATTACATACATAGCTCACACATTATATTTCTATATGCATGGACAGTGATGCCCTAGAATCTCCAGTAGGATGAAAGATGGATTAGATTGTCATAAATTATTACTTTATATTTTCTGCATAAAGTTTGGAAAATTAAAACATCTTAGTGAACAAGTTTGAACTTTAATGAAAGTTCTCAAGAGAAGATTGGAATTAAATAACATTATCTCTAAAAGCCCAGAAATTCTACTGAAGGATACATGTTACAGGTTTCCTGAGCACTCTGGCTCCTACAAAGTAATGTTTTTGTTTGTTTTTTTTACATGTCTTAGATGAATTCAGGAACTCTAAGTGCATTTTCACTTGTTAATTAATTCAACAAATATTTACTGAGGGTCTGTGTGCTCTGATGTGCTAGAGGCAGGGGCTGCAATGCCCTGCCTTAGTGACTCATGCACCAAGTAGAAAATACCTGATTCCTCCATAAAGGAAATATTGATCCTATGTTCTAACACATGCAATACAAAGTGCGGCTCTCTAATTTTAAAAATATTTCACACTGAGGTTCTGAAGATCCTTTAGCATGTGTATGGACAGAAATCTATTTTCTGCCTAGTGGGTCCCAGTAGGTGACAACCAGTCAGGCTGGTAACTTCTTAGTGCCCTTCAATGAGTCCTGAGTCTCTCCTTAACATCCATTGAGTGTAGCTTTATCTTCTCTTATTTCTTCACAAGAATAAGAACTAATTGGCAAACCAAATCAAGTACAAAGATCATTTTTTTAAAAATCCTAATCTCTTGCTTTGTCAATCCTCCCCACCCAAGGTATACTTCTTTTATATGGAGACTCAAAACAATGCCAATGATGTTGTCTTCCTGATGCCTGGCAGCTGATGAAGGATGAGGTAGTGTGGAGCCACAGCACTGTCCCCTGACCTGCTGAGTGGTTTTGGGGCACCCACAAGGCCTCACTAGGCTTCAGGTGTCTTTGTCAGCCAGACTCTACTACCCCATCTCCTGGTGTATGAGCTGGTTGCATCAGAATACCCTGGGAACCTTCAGGGCTGTACCTCCAGAGAGTGTGATGCATTAGGCTTAAGTCAGGTCTGGGGAATATGCCTTTTGTGAGTATCTCCAGGAGCCTCTGAATGTCCCCTGTATCCTCTTCCAGGTTTGGAAACCTTTGAACTGAAGTATAGTAGTTTTCAAATGCATTTGTCTAAGACCCACGTTAAGAAATCCATTTTACATTAAGATCTAGTACACATATGCATAGCTGAAACAAAAGTGTCACAAACAATATTTACCTTTTACAATGGGTAATACTCTCTGATATGTTCAATTTTATTATTCATTCTATCTTCCTTAAAAATGGTTTGTTGTGACTCATTCATCAACCTCACAACTTATAAATAGTTTGCTACTTGCCAATTGAAAAAGACTGGAAAATATGACCCTTTTGAGCTCTTAGGGATTAAAGCAAACTCAGAAATCAAAGACTGTAAAGACTCCCAACTCAGAGATGATTAAGTTAAACCCAACCAACTCTTTCATGGTAAAAGGGTCAATAGGACTGTCCCAATTCTTTCCATCATGAGAATATTATCTCTTAGATCACATGCATATGATGTCCACATCAACTCATTTGCAGCAGGAAAAGGGGAAAGTTGTGAAGAATTCAGTTGGAATGCTATGTGTATGAATCTGTGGAGGCAGAACAATGCTCTACACACAACAGCTTTGTCCTCCCCTGAACCCTCTACCTTCTATTCAATTCCTTGACACCCTTCCTCTTTACCCCCAGGCCTTTGCCTCAAACTGGTCATCTTTTCTTTTTGATAAAGAAATCTGGACAGATCTTTCAGATTCATCAGTGCTGGACTCCCCAGATGGTCAGAGAGCTTGCTGTAGCAACTGAGTACCCCAGGTCCCACTCTGCCCTCTCCCTCCTTCCCAGGAGCAAATGCAAGGCTCCTATGGGCCCCCAGCATGCGAGTGAAGGATGCCATCCTTTATCATGGTGACCCCTTGCCTTATAAGGATGTCTGGGGTTTCTTTGAGATGTCTGTATACATGGTGGGAACAAGATTGCTTTTCAGAAGGGACTTGCCCCTGCAAAGCCAAATGGCAACTCCGACCCTTGTCTTTGGGTTTTGTGTTTTGAACTGAATGTTGAATTAACCAGCTGCTTCTTCAACCCTGCTTCACTGTCCATCTTTTGGATAAATCTGTTAGTTCTTCAGACCACACAAGTGAAAGGGTACTTGCAAATAACTCTTCTGCCCTCTGACTTCACTTTAATAGCCCTCCTAGGAAATAAGGTCGCAAGTTCACTGATGGCAGGAAGGGCCCACTGGTGGCCTGAGCGATCCCACACGTTCACTGTACCATTCCTAATTCATAAAGAAACCACAGTGCCTTTAGAGCCCAACGACTTTTCCATGTGTTTGGTATTTTTAGTTCTAACACTGTCTTCAGCGCTTCTCCAACATGTGTTTGAGAAAGACTCAGTGGTCCCATATTAAGATAATTATTTTCACTGCTGTTTTGAAACACCACAGTGGTGCACCAAGAAACTTCCTACTCGGTAATCTGCACAGTTGGTTAAACAAAAATTGATCCCTAGTCAATCAAATGAATCTAATAAGTTGTAGATAAATACTGATTTCATCACCTATAGTATGAGCATTCAAAGGGAAATAAGGGACCTCAATGGAGGTGTTGATTCCTTCCATAATAAATGGATTGGCGTACGCTTATGCTAAGCAATCGATGATCTCACGAAGCATGCCGCTGCAATAAACTGAAACAATACGAGAATGCAGGAGGGAAAATGCTACCCTTAGCGAGCAGGACAACCCAGAATATGTCTTCACAGACTCAACCATAAATTAGCCTCCATAAATCTCATTGCATGTTGCTTTACTGACATATATGCCCTGCCAAAATATTACAGTCTTGAAAGAGCTGTGTAAGTAGATTAAATGGTTTCTGTCCTTGGGAATGTGGAAACCTTTATTTGTTTTGTTAAGAGATGTTTGAATATCCTTGGGTTATGCGTCAAACAGATGTCCAGGGTAAATGCTTCTGACCCATTTAAACATTTCTTAGCTTGAATGAAGGTCCAGTTTCTGCAGCTTGCATATAGTTCTACTCTCTGGGCAGCACCTGACAAAACTGAGGCTGGTAATGCCAGGTTTGATGGCTCTGTGGTGTGACTTTTAATGGCAGGGCTGAGGAAACTAAGATAAATTAAAACCTAATTGGGTACGTTAACAGTTTTAGCAGTCTGCACATATGGATCCCAGGAGGACACTTTAAAAGATGTTACAGTTTAGCTCCTGTTGCAAGGCTTGGCTGCAGAATGTGACCTGCACAGTTGTCTTTCCAATCCATTTCTCCAGGTCGAATCTTCCTTTTGAGTGTTACGTTCACGGTGTATAAACATCACATTTACCCTTCCACCCTCAGCTAGTTCAGTCCATGATGAGGGGGTGTATGATGTAAATGTCCCAATATGAAAACCACAGATTGTTCAACAGAGAGGATTCCTCAGGGTGACTGTTCCAAGCTAGTGGTGCTTTTTAGGCAGGAACTGCAAGCAGTTTTGGTTACATTGAAGGTCCTCCTTTGCTTCTCCTGTCCAAGTGGCCATAACTTGTAGACTCTGCTTGTTTTGTAACTTGAGATCACCTGTCAGGGAAAAGAAAAAAAGCCCTGTGTGCCTTACAGTGAAAACAAAATTAATTCTACTAAATCTTCAATGAACTCCAGCCCTTGATTTTTCTCTTTTTGCCATGTTGCATTGGTGGCTGACCTGGAGCAAGCTGGGAAAAGTGAATGCTTTGTACACAAGTCTTCTCCAGTATTTTCAAAACAAATTCCTTACCCTCTGAGTAAGAGCTCAGTAGCAACAGGATGATAATGTATCTATACAGGGCTCGAGAAAGAACTTGAAGATGTCCTTTGTTTTTTAATGTGAGAACCCGGAATATTACTTATCTGTGGATTTGTGATGTTTCCCAAATCTAGATTTTCTGTGGTTGGTAGAGTTAACCTGAAAAACATTTTTTTCTGATAAAAAACCAAAGCTGGTTAAAGACAGGGTTTTATTGCTTTTTCTGTCTACTAGTTAAGTTTCCTTCTCTTGATTTACCCAAAAAATGTGAGGATTATAGAAATGAAATGATGTCCTAATCAGTCTGTATCCACCTAAGCCTCTGTATAAGGCACTGTAATACCAACGTGCGCTTTTAGAGACTTTAAAAGACCTTTTATAAAGCACCAATTAAAGGCAAGTTCCTGAAGTTGAGTTGGATGCCTATTAGTGTGAATCATGTTACTGTGACCACTTTCCATTACCAAGTTCTTTGGCAAAATTGGAGTCCTCTAGGTGGGTAGCTGCATGTGCAGTTGTCCAACACTGCTAGAGCTTTGAACTGTAGAATCTATGAATCATATATAAGTGAATGAATTTGGCTCTAGAGATGAGAAAACATTATGTTAAGCTAATTAAAGTGGTGAATTTTCTTTCAAATCTTGAATATGTTGCATGGATTTATTGCATATCATTGCAGCAAATATTAACTTAAACAATGCTAAAAATTCCGCCTTCTTTCTCATCACCTGAATGCATCCTTAGCCAGTATGTATTTAAAGATATAAAAGGAAACAGGACATGCAAGCAGAAGAATGTGTGTTAATTCACACATTATTATCTACTTTTGTCTCAAGTAGATGAACATATGGTGGGGAAGCTACCACTGAATGTTGGGGTAAGGTACATATAGATGCCAGTCATTTATTTGCATTTCTCCATAGGCTTTCTGATACATGAATTTCTCAATCAACACCCTCTGAGAAATCACATAAGGCACGTTAATGGGAGGAGATTTCTGTCTTAATTAATGTACAGCTCAGCTCTTCCAAGCTTGGGTGAATATCCTTATTGAGAAAGCTGAAATCAGTAGCCTCATCTGTCTTAGTTTTTCTTTATAAAAGGAAGGGAAACTGTTTCCCCTTTAAAAACGGACCCACTGTGAACTCCTAGTCTTTCCATTAATACTCTGAAGAAATACTGAGCCTGGTTGGTATGCTTAAGCAGGACTCCTGCATATAGGGGATAGCAAGAGGGAAATAAATGTACAGAGTAACTTGAAACCAGACAAACCTCTCTAAAAGGATATGACTTGTCAGACCTGCTCCCTTTTTATGGGACTCTGGGAAAAGAGAAGGGCCTTACAGATCCCTTCTTTTCAAATCTTTTGCTTGCCTTTCCCCCACTTTTGTCAGTACCTTCCCCTTAAGAAGAGAGAAGCCCCAGAGGATACCTATCCCGGTAGCTTGTCAGACTGTTTCCGCTTAGCTATGGCTATGTTTGTGTCACCAGCTTATGAATGTTCATTTGATTGATGAAGAGGTTATTTTAATAGCTCCACTTGTAAAATACAGAATGACATGGCCCTCAGGTTTGAATTTGAGTAAGGCCTAAACTAGTTTGGAAGAAAGCTCTAGATTTGAAGTGGAGAGCACTAAAACCCAAGGATGTGGAGTCAAAATAATGTTAGAGATTTAAAGGAGACTGTATGCATTTTCCCTCATGTATGCATGTATGCATGTGTGGATATGTGTATATGCATATCTGTATATGTGTGATATGCACATGTATATGAGTATGTGTGTATACATGTGTGTGATGGGTGTGTAAATGCATGTGTGTGATGTGTCTGTGTGCCTATGTATTTATATGTGTGTATATGTATATTATGGTGTGTATATGAGTGTATGTGCATGTGTGTGCAATGTGTATGTGTTGTATGCATGTGTGTATGCATGTGTGTGTGGTGGGGAGGGAGTAGGGTAAGGAAGATCAAAATCTCATGTAGACTTTTCCTGAGACATAGCCCCCAAATTCTCACTTACCTGTCCCTTTATACCTCACTTGGTTGGGAATAAGTGCTAAGATCAGGCAGTTTCTAATAGTGCTGTGTTATTTTGTTAAGATCTGTGTGTTGGGGAATAAGAACGGCTGAGAACCCCTGCATACAGTCATCTTGACAGAAGGCTGGAGCCCAGAGAAATTAAATGACTCTTCTAAAATCTCACAGGAAACCCAGGGCCAAGCCCAGCTCCTCAAGTCCTGTTTTGGACTTCTTCTCTCTCTGTCATATGGCTAGGGTCAGAATATGCCACCTTTCCCCCTTTGGATTTCAGTCCAGAGGCACACCCATAGTCAGATATGAATCCCTACATTAAAGCATTCTTTTTTTATATTTCTGGATACCAAAGGAAACATACATCAAAATGAATGTTTTTTTCTAAGTACATTTTCTCCCTATGGTTTCAGTGAGCTCTGTTTGGGTGACAGTTTCTAATAAAATTCTCTTCCAGCTGCTCAGATGAGAAAGTCTAGAAATGTTGACCTTTGGGTCACTGGGCGATTGTGCTGTTTACTCTGGCTTTGGATAGCACTTGGGTGTAGATCCTCTCTTCACTTAGTGCTTGCCCGTGTTGGGGTGGGGTTATTTGGAGTCAGTGACTCGGGATTCTGTAGGGACTACTTTAGTATAACAACTTTTCTGGGGCTAGGAAGACCACTTATAATATTTTCCAGAGAGGACAAGAAAACAAAAGTTTCATGGGAAATTTTAAGAGTGAAAGTTCTGTACATTTGGGCCTTAGGAAATTATGTGCAAATAACACCCATTAATTTCTATTTTCTTTTTGTAATTGGGAACAAATGTAACAGTTCATTGGTTGGACATTTGGTGACCTCTTATATCAACAGCTTCCTTCCTTCCTTCCTTCCTTCCTTCCTTCCTTCCTTCCTTCCTTCCTCCCTTCCTCCCTTCCTTCTTTCTGTTGGAATTAAGAGAACATGTCCACCTGCTCTTGGTGTTGGCTTGGTCCATGATGGATCAATGAATGATTTGTTTCCCTCTCCTTTGCATCACAGCATTGGGTCTCCTACTTTCCTTCCTACCTCCTGTCTTGCCTTCTCCAATCTAATCTTTCCTTGTAGCTGGAACCATCTTTCTGAAATAAGAATATGATCAACTTTTTCTCCTGCTTTTACCCATTATGGTCTCCCTAATGATTTGGACATTAGGCCTAAACTCTTTGCCATGTCTCATAAAGGGCCTGAGGAATCCAGCCATTGTCCTCGCCTCCAGCTTCATTTAGCATTACTCTCTCCCTACCCTCTGTGAACCAACCTTTCTAAATGACTTTCTATTCCTTGGACTTGCTGCTTTCCCATTGGAACTTGGCCTGTAACACTCTTTTCCTGCCAACACTGAACATGGCAGATTGCTTTGCTGGTCCCATTCTTCATCTGTCTTCTCATCCACATGCTTGTAACAGCCTTATCATGATCAAAGTGGTCATGAATTTAGTCTTCATTGGATGACTTGCTTTGGCCAGTTGTATGTGGGTGGTAGTGATGATATCTGAACCTAGGCCTCCAGGGGCCTTGCAGGTTTCCAGCTTCACTCTTATGCCTCTGTAACACCATGAACAGAATTTCTCTTGGGTGGCTGCTGCACCTTCAGCCTGGGATCCAGAATGAGCCCATGTGGAATACGCTTGAGCCCCTCTACAAGGAGCCAAGGCCAGTTATATCCACAGGTTAAAGTAGTGTTGTCCAGCAGAATCTAGCTTACTTCAGCTGACCAGTTAACTGCCACCCCACCCCCCTGCCCAGTAATTTGAAGACACGAGCAATAACTGTTATCTTAAGCCACTGAGTTTTGAGGTAGCACATTATACAGTTAAAGCTGGTGGGCACATTCATGAATACCAACTTGGGCTTTAGAACATAGCTAGAACTTTTCACTTCTTCTAGGAAACCTTCCTCACTTCTTCTAGGAACCCCTATATCTATAGGGGTATAGATATATCTGTTTCCCTCCCTTAGTGGTTGCCACTCCCAAATGCTTCAATAAAGAATTTGTCCTGCTCTGTTGTGCTCTCCTTCCAGACCCCATGAAGGCACAGACCTCACCTGTCTCATCCCGCCACTCATCTCTAGACATAGTTCCTTCCTTCACTCAGCAAAACTCTTGAGCACTTACCAAGTTCCAGGCACTGTACCAGGAACTGATACACAAAACCCTTATGCTATTGGAGCTTACATTCTTTTAGGAGAGATGGGGAAAAATACACAATTGTGCATGAGTGCACGCACACACACAAACATTATACATATGGATATATACACATATTGCAGTAAAAAAGCGAGGAGAGACAGAGAGAGAAAGGAGTGTCCAGAGACATGCTTTTTTGGACAGAGCAGGAGGAGAGCCTGACTGCATGAGGACAATACAGGTATGTTGCTCAATTTACTGGCTGGGAATATGTGTAATTTCTTTTCTCAATGCATCAGTTTTCTCAGTGTAATAGAAAAGCAGAGGGAGCAGTGTCCTGCTTGATGGGTAATTTGCTGAATGAGTGAATAAATGTGTTTCAAGTTTAGTATGAAGTATATTCCTGTAGGTAGAAGGAGAACAAATAAGGAAATAATGAGTGAGAGATGAGTGCATTGATTTTCGAGAGATAAACAACAATAGCAAAAAACCATGCACTTGCAGCTAATCAGAAAATATATAGAAAAGCTCTTTGAAGGGTGGAAGAAGCAGAAAGTGAGAAATGAGTGGGATAAATTAAAATAGTTGTGCGTTTGTTTTATGAATATCACCTGGGCCAGTTTATTCTAATCTAGAATGTCTTGGTTGCAAGAAAAAAAACTTTTGGATCCATTCAGGATTACAGGGCATGGCTGAAAAGTGGCCTGGAAAACTCACGGAAGTCAGATTAGAGGAAGGGGGAACAGAGCCATCAGAGACCAAGAACAATCCCATCTTTTCCTTTCTCTTTTCTCTCTGATAGGTGCTTACCTGTCTCTCAGCTCACCTCTTTTCCTTGTGTGTGATCAGTTTCCTTTGCCCACATGTGAATCCCAGTAGAAGAACCACAACCTTAAGTCTACAAGAGTTGAGGTCTACTACTGACTGACCCTTCTGCCAGGGTCCCTTTCTTCTTGAAGGAGAGAGATACATGTTGGCTCAACTCAGTTCATTGATTGTTCTTTTTAAGATTGGATGACCATACTGGTCATTGTAATCAGCTTTTAAGATGTGAGCAGGTGGGGTCCTGTGATTTCTAAAATGCTTCTTTCAGGAGCTGTGGGCAGGGAGACTCTATCTTAGATCAATGGCCACATCTGGTGGAGGTCACAGCCTCCTGACATTGTCACTTTTGTAGGCTCTCACAGGTGTCATGAAGTCGTAGAGAATATTAATTTTTATAATAAAATTAAATCATGTCTATTTCATTTCTATTAAAGTATTCTTACAGAAGTTGTTTCTAAAAATATTTCCATATTGTGTCCACATGTTAATTCTGTGCATAAGCCAAAATGAGTGGAAAACTAAAAAGTTTATCTCCTATGCTGACCTGAAATAAACACAGACCAGGTGTCATGGTCTGTTCAGGTGCCAGGTAGAGGTAAAGGCTACCTCTACTGCCATTAGTTTTAGGAAAAAGTGTTTCTAGGTTCCCAGGTAAATGTATAACAGAAATAAAATGGGATTCTAATTCTAAAGACTCACATTTAAGTTTTGGTACACCAATCACAAGTATCACTACCCTGGCAAGAACCATATCTCCTCAGAGCCTTGGTTTCCACATTGGTAAAAGATAACAAATGACACCAAAGAGAATTTCTCTGAAAATTAAATGGATGAATGCACAATGAGTACAAATGTTTTGGTACAACTGGAAGTACAATGTGTGTGTGTTTGTGTATTATTTTACTGCAAATGAGGACACTCTGCTAACCAGCTTGTTTTTGCTATAAATCAGCAGGATTTATACTGTATTGTCTAGAAAGAGCTTTCAAGAGATAGACATATTTCAAGAGCAAGATATTTTGGTTTTCTCTTAAGATTTTATACATGTGAATAGCCAGAATCCACAGAGAAGAAATAGTGAGTATTCTAGGAAAATATTGAGCAATCAATTGAAGGTCTTGAGTATTTTACCATATTTGAGAAATGCTTTCCATGGCTTGAAAATGATGCTTATGATTGAATGCATATACTTTTGGACTCTAATTTTTCCTTGTTTCATAGCAATTTTGTTTTTCTGTATGTACTGGAGAGTGTGCAATTTCTGGGAAAAGAGAAACTCACCACATCTCCATTTGGAGTTCAGCTATATTCACACATATTGTTGATTGGTAGGAGGCCCCAAATAAGACAGATATTATAAAGGGATGTCAAGAACTCTGGAAGAAGTATCACCAATAGGAAGGACCTTGGCCAGTTCAGCCAGACTTAGCTATAAGATGTGGTATTAAAGTGGTATATCTGTTTCAAGAACTTGGTCATGGCTAATGTGTGGATCTGACCCAAGCTAGTGACTCAGGTGGTATGTGTGAGTTCTGGGGATAGAAGGACTGTATATGTGAACTGAAAAATCTAGTTCATTCAACTCTGCAACACTATGGGGCCCAAGTGATTTTTCTGTGGAACCCCAGAGTATAACTCATTCTCGCTCCTTCTGTGTAAGACTCTCCTGAACTGTCATCATGCCTGGAGGCCCAAGTGGTTGGTGGCCACACACATCTTTAGGCAGCTACATTGAAAAAGGGAGAATTTTAGGGACAATAAGGACTGACCTGTCAATATACTTGAGGCACAGGGACTGGCAATCCCATTGAGCATGTGGAGCCTTAAAGCTCATAGATGTTTATTATTGTCAATGTGATCTCAGGTGTATCCTATTGGCTGGTGAAGCTTACGGATATTTGGACTGTATTAGGAAAATTTTAGGTTGCATAGTGTCAAAAACAAGATCTGAAGAGTTGAAGATCCTCTGTCTGGATGAAGAGCATCATCTTATTCCTAAGCTTGCCAGTGTGTCATCATGTATAGACATCCAGAGGCACACTGATGAAGCTACTCCCAGTCTCAGCATCATAGGCGATCTGTAGGCAAGGCTTTGAAAATCACAAGGTAAGGACTTGCAGGGAAAGTTTCTTGCCACAGTAGAGAGGGGCCAAGTGTCACCCAGGGGTGAAGGTGTCACCCAGGGGAAGGGAAAGGTGTCACCCAGGCCTGGAGCATATACCTTCTTTGGCCTTAGCATTTGGTTTTGGGTCTGGACAAATGGAATTCTTGCTCAAATAATTTTCTCTTTCTTCCAGTGTTACTTGGTTGTGTGGATCTGGGTGTGGGGTTTCCTGCAGTCACTTGGTCCCTGCAGAGGAGAGGCTGTCTAGGAATGATGCTGGCAGGGAGACTAGCAGATTCAGAGAACATGAATAGGAACAAGAAGGTGGGCCGTTAGAGCATCTTGGGGGTCCTGTCAGATAGAAGCTCTTCCTTGGGACTTGTTAGGACTTTACAAAAGATAATAAATCCCTTTTTATTCCCACTGAAACCTGTTTGAGTTTGGTTTCTGTCACTTGCACCCAAAAGAGTCCTAACTAATACAAACTTGATCTGACTGCAGGTCCTTTTAATGGCCCGAGTCTATCCACGAGATGCATTTCATAATGTGGTTGGGATAAGGGCTTACTTATTGAGCTGAATAGTTGGTGTACTGTAAAGTGCCCCTAAATGGGGTCAACAGAGCAAGTGGTACACGGATCTCACCTCTTGTCATGAGAAGTGAGGGAGGAGAGCTTGGTGGATCCCCCATCATGGAGGTAGCATCTGAACTTGGGATCCAGGGCATACTGGTTCAGGCTACTAACTTGGAGACCATTCTGCTCACTGTCCTCTGAATATGGCTGTCTTGATGGGTTAGGTGCAAGAGGCAAGAGTGGGCTCTACCTTGTCACTGGAGACCACACTTCCCAGAGTGATGAAGAGGAAACAGTACATTCTCCATGCCTCTCACTCCCACATCTGCATCCCAGGAGTCTCAGTGGGAAGCTGGGTCAGTGCTGAGGCCAGACTCTTTGTTTCCAGGGATGACTTGAGTCTATTCCATAGCTGATTCCTAGAACATGGTCTTTCACCATGCATTAAACTCCTACTGTGTACCAGCAACAAGTTATTGGAGCTAACTTCAGCTTAGCTACAATCTAGGAGTCAAATATGGCAGTAAATGTAACTAGAATGAACTAGAATGATGTAATATTAAGGATCAGACAGAGGAACAATGATTCAAATAAGTGCTGACTTATCGGAAACAATGGAGGCCAGAAGACAATGAAACATCTTTAAAGTGCCGAAAGGAAGAAAAAACTATCAAAGTAGAAATTTATATCCAGTGAAAACATTCTTCAAGAATGAAGGTAAAATAAAGACATTTTAAGATAAAAGAATCAACCACCAGCTGACCTATACTAAAAGACAGTCTTCAGGCTGACGGGAAATAATACCAGATGGAGGCTCACATCTGCAGGAAGAACAGAATAGCTCTATAAATAACAAATATGTGCGTTAATATAAAAGTCTGTTTTTCTTAATTTATTCAAAATGCATATTGTTGTTTAAAGCAGGGGTTGGGGAAGTATAGCCTGTGGGCCAAGTTCAGCTCACTGCTTATTTTTGTAAATAAAGTTTTATTGGAATATGGCCATGCCCATTCCTTTATCTATTGTCGAAGGGGGCTTCTCTGATATAACAGCTTTGCTATGTAGTTGTGGCATAAATTGTATCATCCCAGAGCCTAAAATATTTATGATCTGGCCCTTCATAGGAAAAGTTTGCCAACCCCTGGCTTAAAGCAAAACTTGTAACATTGAGGGCTTAGAACATATGTAGATCTCACACATATGACCACCATATGGAACTATATGGTCGTGAGGCTCCCGCAGTCTATGCAAAGTGGTGCGATGTTAACTCTAATCAACAATGAGAAGTTAAAGACATATATTTTAATCTTTGGAGTAACAATGAAATATTAATACCAAGAGGTGTAGCTAAAAACCAAATAGATAAGTTAAGGTACAAATAAAACATTAATATTAAAGAAAATAATTTCAAAGCCCATTTTGTTTCACCACTGGTCACATGCCTTCTTTTGTCCTCTTCAGTGTCATCCTGCTTTTGCTTGAGCCACCTGTGAATGCTCCCCACTCCTGAGATAATTAGATACAAAAGAAGGTACATGTGTGGTTATTAATACAAAATGCTTTAATAGAAAATTGACAGATTGGGAGAACTGATCCCTTAAAATCCAAGTGACTCTGTTTTTCCTTCCTTGACACTCAGCAAATCTGATAAAGACATCGAGTACCTGCTGGGGTAATTTACTGTCTTCATGTTTGTTTTGGGTTCAGATCTCAGATGACCCATAAAAAGCTGTGGCTCTCTGGGGAGAATGGAATAATAAAGTGCAGACTTTCCTGAAGGCTTTTTCTTATTTTTCAAGCATGCTTTAGTTATTTGTTATCATTCAATGCATGAGACATTTTTTAAAAATGTGCTCTAATTTTCATCAAGTTGGAAGATTTCTTTTTATCTTATTTATGAATATATGCCAGGGCAAGTACTGTTTATAATTTTGGTTTCTATTTTTTTCATTAATCAAATAATATTTTAAATATTGTATAAACTCACAAGTAAATGATTGAAATAAACTTAGACTCCTCTTTAATAACTTTCTTACTAGATTCTTATAAAATAAGCCAGTAGAACATGCTGCAAAAGACTGTTCTGTAGCAGAAACTTGCAAAATTAATATGAGCTGTGAGAGGGTATCATGAACTTTGTCTTAAGTGTTTTCTCTGCTCCAATCAAAGGATGTTCAAGGGACAACCTTGACTGGGTGGTTTCACTAGACCTATTTCTCTTGTTTCTACAGATCAAGATTCAAGTTTTCCTCCATAAAAGTAATGAGTTTTTAATAAAAGCTAGTATAATGAAATACCTAATTAATGTTTTCAAGTCAGCCAGCTATCAAAATTCCTCCTAAAGGCATACTGCATTCAGGTTAGGAAGCCACTTTCAGCTCTCACCAAAGTGTTGTTGGGGAGATAGATCCTTGGCCCTTTTAGTGACCATTCAGCACGGTAGCATTAACAGAAACACAACTTGTGCCTTATTGCCCAGCTAGAGTTTATTTTATGTTTCTCTGAATCAATTCTAGACAATCTTATCCACAACATTACAAGTCTTATAACAAAATTTCCAACTTCCTGCCTCATTAGAAACTATGTAATTTCCCAAAACATTATGTTGTGTTGTATAATTTTCTACTTTGTTTCTTGATAGAGATCCCATAGGACAGAGATGTGAAATGATTGATTTAATTGGGTTAAGTGAGGATAGAATTCAAGAGTGAGCTATTAATAAAAGCACTTTACTGAATGACTGGCATTGGAGTTAGAATTCCATTGAGCTTGGCTTTTCATTGTAATTCACCCATTTGGTAGCTGAGAGTCCGAGCTTCAGACAAAGCTGAAATAGACACCTGGGGGAATTATCTCTTTCTAGGGATTTGCTCACAAACCTTCGCCCACGATATTACTGAGCTCCCTTCCGTGCCTTGTGTGGTTGCAAACAGGCTCCGTGGAAGGAATCCCACTCCTGCAACACAAGGAAAGCCTGCGTGCCTCTGGGAAATGCTGTACATGGGATATTTGTGATGCTGTCATGTGGCATTCAGACCAGAGATTTGAAGTTCAATTGTGCTTCTCTAAAACCAAAGCAGACATGCTGCCTGGTTGGTATTAACCAGCGTGTAAGCAGCTGTAGTTTTCTTTCTTAAAATAACTTCCAAAGGCTTCCCCGAACTTCCAATAACTGTGCATGTTAACATTAACTAAAGTCCTTCAGACTCTGGCTTACTAAGTCTTAGTAGTCTTAGTAGTAGAATATGAATACTGGAAAATAAACTAGGGACTTTATGGGGATTATTCAGTTTAATCATTACCTCCCTGTAATGGAGATAGTAATGTTATCCCCATTTTGAACTGAAGCATCAGATAATTAAGGAATAGGTCCAAGATCACAGAGTTTGCAACAGCAATGGATTTAAACCCAGGAAGACTGATTCCAGAGTCTACCTTCTATGGTGTATAGTCTGCTGAAATTTTGAAGCTGTCTGTAAGTGTATGTCCAAATATTGCAATACTCATTTGCAGTGGATGGTTGGTTATAATGTAGCTATCCGTGAACATCAGGTGGGGCAGGAGGAAAAGGGAACTGCTGTATGTCATCAGCTTCTTCATGCACACTGTCACCAGTATAGTCTCAATTGTAGCATGCTGAATGATAATTTAAACTACAGTGGTGCATCCTCCTAGAGTCCCTGTGATCCACAATTACATCTTCTTTCCAAAATCAGAAAATTTTCCGGACATACAGAAATTCTAACAATAGTTACAGGGTGCCTCTGAGAAATCAGGCATTACACTCACAACCAGAGGAAATTAAAAGATGAATAAGAAAAATCCCTGTTCTTGAGATATTTAGGCTCTAGCCGGGAAAAAAGTTGACTCAAGTAATCACTGAAATCCAAGTAAAGTGCAAGTGGGGTAAAAAAAAAAACAACAAAAAAAAAACCAAGATTGGAACTTTCTCTGGCCATGTGACTACATGAAGGAGATGAAATTTGCACAAGGCTTTGAACAATGGAACAAGTGGGACATTGAGAGGCAAACAATGGATAGATAGTGTTGGTGAAATAAGAAAAAGTTTGGATTAGGAGTAAAAACTGACAGGAGGCTCCATTCCAGGACCCTGGGATCAGGACCTGAGCCCAAGGCATAGGCCCAACTGACTGAGCCTCCCAGATGCCCCAATACTGAATATTTTAATTTACTATTAAGTTGTTGGAAATGTTTTAAAAGAAAAGACCAGCATGAACAAAGGCATACAATAAGCACTTCGTAAATATCTCTCTAATAAATTCACAAGAATGTCTCTTTATTGGATACCTGCTATTTGCTGAGCACTTTGCACATTTTTTTTTTTTTTAATGTGGGGCTTGAACTCATGACCCTGAGATGGAGACCTGAGCTGATCTCAAGAGCTGGATGCTCAACTGACTGAGCCAACCATGTGCCCTTGGCACATTGCACATATTACCTTATTTAATTCTGACAGTAACCATGCAGAATTTGGGAAGGCTACTTGATCTTTTGTTTTTCTCATCTATAAGAAGTGGTTAATATCCCAAATTAAGATGGCTATAAGAATAAAATGAGGTAGTGTGCAAAGTATAATAGGGTCTTGTTCACAGCAGGCATTTGGGAAATGCATGCTAGTTGTTATCTACCTACCTACCTATCTATCATTACCTCTCTATCTATCATCCATCCTTAATGAACATTTCTCCCAGCCCTTGGTTCATACTGACTGCAGGGAAAACTTTGCTTTAGTTGAAATGCTGACTCTACCATATTTTCATGTGGCCTTGATCACATTATTAACTTCCATATCTCAGCTTCTTCATCTGTGAGTGGGCATCAAAATAGGGCCATTATCACTGTGACTGTGGGGAGAAATAAACACTTCATGACTGTCAAATACTTAAAATGGGGCTGAGCACATGTTGAGCATTCCATAAATGGTTATCTATGTTAGTCACTATCACTTTAGTCTAAAATACCCAGGACCTTCATTACTATATAGACTCTATGGTCAGCTCTACCTCCATACTATCACTCTTCTTCCACAATTGCCCCTCTAAATTCCTTTCTTTACCAGAAGTCAAACAATCTTCTGAGAAATGGAGGTCATAGGATGTCTTTCTCCTGATCAAAACTCAATAATATCTTCCCAAAGTCTTTACTTGTGTCACAAGGTTCTTCATGGCCTACTTCAGACTTCCCACTTGACCTTGCCAGCTACTCCCAGGTCACCAGTCACCCTGCACTTCTTCCATTCCTCATTGTCAAGATCATGTCGCTATCTCAGGGCCTTAGCACTTTTAGTTCTTCCTGCTTGGAATGCTCTTCTCCAGATTTTGGCATGACAGACTCTTGTTGTTCTGGTCTTTAGACATCACTTCCTCAGGGACTCATTTCCTAATCATCTAATCTAAAACAGACTTTCAGCAACTTTTTATTAATAATATTTTATTATTTTAGTCACATTTTATTACTAATATTTTATTTAATCTTATTTTATTTTTTTTTAATTTATTTATTTATTTGACAGAGAATACAAGCAGGGAGAGCTGCAGAGTTAAAGAGAGAAGCAGACTCTTCGCTGAGCAGGGAGCCCAATGTAGGACTTGATCCCAGGACCCTGGGATCATGACCTGAGCCAAAGGCAGATGCTTAACCAACCAAGCCACCCACTCACCCCTATCACAATATTTTAATAGACTACTTTATTTTCCTCCCATCAGTTACCACCCTTTTGATATTTTATTTCTTTTTTTTTATTTTATTTTTTCAGTGTTCCAAGATTCCTTGTGTATGTACCACACCCAGTGCTCTATTTGCCTATTTCTCTTCCATCCCGGGAGAATGAAAGTTTAGCGAGAGCTGGGACTGTGTCTGACTTCTTTGCTATTCTGAGAATCAGGTTTGACAATAAATCTCAATAAATATTTGCAATGAATCTGCAAACCAAGAATTATGGTAGGTCCTACTTTATAGGTGAGGATTAACTGAGATGACATACACAACTTCGCACTGTGGTTAGCACATGTGAGGTCTCTGTGGATGCCAGCTGGGTTGGGCTACTACACTGCAGCATAGAACTCCGTTCTTAATCCCCAAGTGGCTCAATGACCAGATGGGTCACAAAGAAATGCATCCATATCATATGTTCTTGGATGGAAAAATATACCAGGGCTTCCTGACACATGAACAAGGGGGCAATGAAAGTTTCCAAGAATGGCTGGAAACCTGAATAGAGGAGGGGACACCCCAGGCATCAAAGGGTGAAGGTATTTCCAGGCAGAAGGGAGTGCATATGCCCAGACACATAGCGATGGGAAAATATTCTGAGGTAAGAAGTTCAGTCTGGCTGGAAGCTAGGATGCTTGTGGGGATGAGGCAGGAGGGACTCATCTCTGGAGGGCTGATGGGGGTGGCTTTCCGGGAACTTTCACCTTTTATCCAGGGCTGGTCATACACAGCAGCACCACCAGAAGCAGTGTAAAAACAAATACTGTGCAAGGGCTCTGGGGTTTTTTCTTTGATAAATCTACAATGGAATATTTACTATCTGTTTATAAGCTATTCACATTTTCAGCAGCTCTGCATGGATGGTGGCACCTTGCCATTGGGTCTATTTCATGGATGAGTCTGATGAGGCTTGATCTCTTCACTCCAAATCTGGTGCATTTGCCGTCACATTACACTGCTTTGCTGGACAACTTTCTTAGCATGGGCAGGTGGACTAGAAACCAAAGATTAAAAGCAGGCTTTATCTGTGAGTACAGATGTATTGTCTTTCGTCTGAGATCTAGAAGTTTTACTGGCTGAGCAAAAATGATAGAGAGTCAAATCTCAGGATAGATGGGGTCAACAAATCACTGGCCTGTTGTTATCCCCCTTCATCCTACCTGAACTGGGAAAATCTCCAACTCAGAGTATAACCCCCAAAGTGGCCAGGCTCCAGGGAGATTTCTTGGAGTGTTATTCAACTGACTCCTCAACTTGAAGGGCCCTCTGCCTCTCCCTCCTCCTGCCTCCAAGTGGGATAGCATCAGGAGCGGAGTGCAGCACTAATTTCTAAGATTGTGTTGGTGAGTACCAGACCTCCTCCTCCTTGTCATCAGCATCCATCACCATCACTATCCTTTATCAAGCTTTCTCTGTGCCAAAATTGAGCTAAAGAGCTTTTCATTTATTGGCTCATTTGATATTCATGACAATCTCAGGTAGCTCTCCTATTCTTGTTTCAAAGATGAAGAAACTGGAGCCTCAGGAACAATAAAGAATTTGCTTAGAGTCATTCATCTTGTGGGTAGGCATGGCTGAGATTTTAGAGCCACAGCTGCATGATTTCCAAGTCTTCACATACAGGTCAAGTCAGCACGGCAGGGTTTTCTCTCCTTCCATCATTCATGGTCCCTGAAGTTGCCTTGGACAGCCGTTTTAATAAGGTCAGCAGCAGCAAATGTAAATGATGAAGTGACAGGTGAAGATAACGGCACCATGCCCATCTTTAGCCTTCAGCTTTCCACAGGCTTTTCAGCAGGATTTCTATGAATGGGAAATGTGACGCTGAACACCTGAATGAGGGGCCAAGCCTACCAACTCCCTGATAGCTGGCATTTTGGGCTTTTTGTCCATGCACTCTTTATCTCTATGTGTCAGGGAACACAATTCTATTGGATAAGCAACAGAAAACAAAAAAAAGTTTTGGAACAAGTTATAATGTGTGCTTAGAAATGCATAGAAGCACATAATGTGAGAAATATCCTGACTGCACTGCATTATTGATCACTGTTTGTACAATCTGTACATACCTTTCCTGCCCCACCCCCAAGACAGCTGATGACAACACATGTAAAACCATGGAGGGAAACAGCACTTTCTTTTTGATAAATGACTTAATTGTCAGCGGGATAATAGCAGACTGCAAACTTGCCATGGATTTTTTTTTTACATTTTTGTTAGTATGCTTGTTTTTCCTTTGGATAAAAGTTATTTATTTATTTATTTATTTATTTATTTATTTATTTTTCGATAACGGTAAGGTGAAATTGTAATTGCCAGAGAATGATTAGGTATAATATAAAATAACAGAGTCTTCCCCACAGTGATCCTACCACCATTCTTTGACACTATTCTAAGTTTGGAAAGTGTCCTGTATTTTCCTTCTGTGTACCAAGAACACTCGGAAAATGGTCACAGGGAGAAGGTTCATTTCTGACAGAACTGGAAAAGCTCCTTCAAAGGGCTTGCATGTAGGTCATTTTGAGATATACATTTGGTTCTCTTGGATGATCTACTTTACTTCTATGGACTGTTCCTTCAGCTGCCAAGTGGAGTAGTTGACAGAGAGGATTTTAAAGCTTTCCTTGAACAGTGCAGTTCTTTGTTTAAAGTTGAAGGTTGGTACCTATAAGCATTGCAGGGGGTGCAGTACAACCTGGGAGAACATTTCTGTCAGAGTGATGTGCCATAAAGTCATGATTTCTTGCTAACTCAACACTCCAATGACAGCTTTACTGTCACTTCAACAAGAATATCAATTGGTTTCATTAAATGCTTTATAGCTCTTACACTATCCTCAGAAGAAGCAAGACCATGCCTATCTTTATATTCCAGAGCCTATTAAAATGTCTTGCACATAATAAGTGTTCAACACACATTCATTGAATGAAACCTTGGCATTATCTGGCACCAAGTAGATACTTCATAAAAATCCAAGTGTTTTAAATAAAATGGATTAAGTGGAGGAAGTGGATGGATGGCCAGAAATGACCTCCATCCTGGATGATGGGCTCAGAACAGAAATAATATTTAGAGACACTGTATTCCTTGATGCAGTGGAATCTTCTTTGCCTAATTTGCAATTTGGATTTCTTGTTTTTGTTTTTGTTTTTGTTTTTCATGTTGAGATTGATGCACCCTGGTCTCCTCCCTGTTGTTCTCTGGTATTAGTACAACAGCTTTCTGCAGCTGCAGTCCTACAAGTCTCTCCTTCTGATGCTTTCTTAATTGTTTTCTCCTTAGGTTGGTGCATCTGGGAGCCACCCATTTGCATGTATGAACTCATATCATCTTCAGACATGGTAGTTGGGTTTCTAAAGCCACAACTGCAGCACTGTGAGTGTGTGAATCTGGATGGAGTTTCTCTTCACCCTTGATTATGTTGCTTCATTCTTGGGATGGAGAAGAGCCAGGAGATAGTATATTTGTTTGAAAGGCTGGTGGTATGGCTGACCACTGTGAGGCTTGGGCCAGAGGTGTTGTCCAACCAGTATCATTTCCAGGATCTTGGTATTTGAAAGATTTGAGTGGCAACTAGAAACATCAGAGTGGTATTAAAAGGTCAGACCAACTCTCAGAGGCTACATTTCTAGCTTTCTTGTGCCCTTTGAGAGAGGAATGCAAGAAGCTAAACTAATGATAAATAATAAAACAGGTGGGAAAAAAGCCAACAAGCCAGGCTCTTAGATCCTTCTAGTTAACTTCTAGTTTGTTGCAAGACAAAAAGAAAAGACTTCTAGTACCAGAAACGGACATAAATTTGGCAAATGAAATCAAAGCTAACCTAAAGCAGTTGAGCTTTATGGGTTTATGAGGGATTAGTAGGGTATTGATATTTACGTGTCCTTTCCCCAGGGGGGAGGTAGCACATTGTCTACCACCACACCAATGTGATGAAGTGAATCAACATGCTTTTCTGATATTTATAAGTGTGTCATTTCATATTCACCACAATTAAAGCAGACATAAATATGTGCTGAAAGTTATACTAAAAGAGAACAATTACCAAGTACATGCCACTTAATCGGACATAGTGCCATGGTTTCAATATAAACAATTCTACCATTTTATTACATGAAGACAAAAATCCACAGTTTTGTCCTTTCTGTTGTAAGTCATGAAACTCCTTTTATGCTTTTCCTTTAAAATATACATTTTGGGAAATGCATTTCTTGGAAATGAAAGTAACTTATTCATAAAAACTTTCCAAACATGTCAGCATATCAATATGCAAAGGATAAAAAATGTGCACCTCTTTGTGACCAGTTATTATAGCCATCAAATGTAATCAAGCTGACTGTGGTTGCCTCCACATTTTTTAGTGTGTGTGTCAATGTAACTACAAGGGTAAGTGGTCTCTTGACAAAAAATTAGTATGCATTATTTCTAGAACATGCAATATTTATAATTAATCTACATGTTTGGCTCATATCCAGATGCTGACATGAAGTTCTATTGTTGTATTTACTGTGAATTCAAAATTGTGACTGACGTTTCTAAAGTTCCAAAGCTCGGGCCTCATAGGCTTTTCATAAGAGGGGGCACTGTCCATATTTCTCTCCTCTACCTACAGAGCGAGCTGACTTTTAAAGGTCAGCATGTTTCCCACACCTCATGTAGTCAGTCTGGGTCAGTTGGCCTGACTAACCTGGCCATTCTGTCATTGAGGTCAAGGTCATAGGTTTACTCCTCCATGAAACTCATGTAATGATAGAGTAAAAGTCTTTGGCACCAGCAACATCTCTGCCACTGCCTGGGGGAGTGTGTCCTTGTTCACAACAATTGGGAGAGACTGAGTGGGTGGGCAGTTAGAAACCCGGCTTTTGGAGGACCAATGCAATTGGCCCTTTCTATTGCTGAGGGCTGGGAATGTTTCTTGCGGTTTTAACATATACAACACATTTGTTTTCTGTAAGGGTGGTCAGAAGCATTTCTTTGTTACTTATTTGAGTGAATAGAAAGATGAGACATTAGAGTGCAAACACAACTGTCACTTTGGCAAGCTGTGCTGTCGGAACAAAATGAACAAACCTTTGAGAATCTCTAAAAGTAAGAGTTTTATTGGAGCCCAAGTGAGGATAGCTGCCTGGGAAACACACTTTTCACAGGAAAGACAGTGCTCTGAAGAATGAGTAGTTTTCAAGGGTGATATATTTTTTACATCTTGTAAAAGCTTGAAAGATTACAGATTACCATATAGGCAGGAATCACAAGTTTAATGTTAAGGAATGCAGAGATTAAGAGTATTGATCTCTATCTTAAGGACAGGATTGTTTTCCTTTAGGCTACTATTCACAAAGCAGGTGTACAGTGCATGCATGGTGAGCCATAAATCAGGATTTAAAAAAACAATTATTTATTTATTTGACACAGAGAGAGAGATCATAAGTAGGCAGAAAGACAGGCGGTGGGGGTGGGGAGCAGGCTCCTTGCTGAGCAGAGAGCCCAATGTGGGGCTCGATTCCAGGACCCTGAGATCATGACATTAGTTGAGGTAGAGGTTTAACCCACTGAGCCACCCAGGTGCCCCTCTAAATCAGGATTTTGGTTTAAACAAAGTTTCTAAATAGTCATGCTGACTTCAAAAGAGATCTAAAATAGCTTCTCTTATATCTCAGGTGTTTAGAGAATATTTTCTCACATCACTAGCCATTGCTGTGCTGTGGCCATCATCTGGGATTTCTCCACATGGGAACAATGCAGGGGATGACTTCCTGTCTAGCTCAGAGCTCAGACTCCACCTTATTACCCAGAAGTCCTTACACGAATGTCTTCTGTAGCCATGTGGAATGGGAAGTGGTGACAGAATGCATAAATCATTAACAATGGCAATGAAAAATCATGCAATTGTTCTCTGACAATAAAAGGGGCCAAATTCCTAATCCTAGTTAGAAAACAATGGAAGAATTCACTGCTTACCTGAAAGACAAGATGAACTTCACAATTCTCCACGTGAGTTCTTCGTGTACCTTGGTATGTGAGTATGCAGAAGAAATGTGTTCCTGTGAAGAGTTCTACCCGGAAGTTTGTTTCAAAATGGAAAAAGTGGCTTCAAAATGGAATGTGGGGCACCTGGCTAGCTTGGTTGGAAGAGTGTGTGACTCTTGATCTCAGGGTCATGAGTTCAAGCCTCACGTTGAGGGGTAGAGATTAAACAAACAAAAGAACAAACTTTAAGGAAATGGAATAAAATTGTTTTCAAAGGCAGGCATTATCACAGTCATACCACAGTTATAGCATAGCTGTATCTAACATGGTTTGTTGTGTTTATGCCATTGTGTGCTTACATCCGATTTAATGTTCAATCATTCACCAGTGATTGTTGAGAAGCTACGAATCCAGCGTTTCTTAACATGGTGAGGGACTAGTTTTTGAAAATTTCTGATCTGTCATGTGTTTAAAAACAAAATTCAACTTAGTACTTTTAAAGATCTAGTTGGTCTTATTAAGCAATTCATGAATCAGGCAGCATCCCATCTAGCAAGTAGAAGGATGCTCCAAGGAGTTGTACAAAATGGAATGTTTTTATATGCAGGAAGGTAGAGCAAGCAAGTTATTAGCAAAAGAAAAGAAAGGATCGTTTCAAGCCAGGACATCTTTTTGGGTGGAAGGGATGGCAGGATTTCTCTTACAAATGACCTCACTGGTGGTGATCAGGAAATTTCAGACTGACTTTTGAAAGGTCACATTCCTGGGATAGGTTGAAACTGTAAATAAATCTCGGTTTGCTCCTGTGGGAAGCAAATGACTCCATTTTGGGCTTTTATTTTTTCCCTTTTTAAACATGTGTATCAATGTGTGGTCTTATTGCACATGACTAGGGTCCCACTTGTAGCACATCATAATCTCCCTAAGATCACAATATCCACACTGTTTGTTTTCATTTCAATAGAGTATGTTGATAATGCACTGGGATATTACAACAAGGTCAAATTGCATAAACAATGAATCTTGGAATGCTGAAAAAATAAAATTAACTTAAAAAATATTAAGTGCATTTGCTCTCAGTTGCTTACCTGGCTGTAAACCAGTAGCAGGCACTTAGCATCCTGGAAGTGGTCAGGCACCATCCATACTCTGAGCAGTACTTGACAACTTGCCACTTGCTTGATGTCCTTGCTTTGGGGGAAAGTATTGGGGGAATCCTAAAATGTTACTGGTCAGGTGTTGCTACGTTCAAAGTGATGTTTTGCAAAGGTTTATTCATTTGGTATTCAGTACTGAGTAGCGATTGAGTTTAAGGCAGCAAGCAGTTCTCTGACCCCTGAGAAACCAGGTAAGCATTTATAAAGAGCTAAGAGAACAGTCTGTCATGGAGGTGGTGAGAGGAGAACAGGGGTCTGCTCTCTTCTGTGTGCCACTTATTCAGGGTGTTTTGTATGTAGACAGGGCAGTGCCAGGACATCAGGGCTTATAAACTCGGCGGCTTCCAGAGATTTCTCATGAATCACAGATGGGTGTGGGGAGTCAGGGTATGATGGAGACTGTGTTGAACTGGGGGACAATGGCATTTAGAGAATATAACACTTAATTCCAGATAGATCTTCTGATTTTCAAACAAAATAAAAACAAAACAAAACAGAAATTCTAATTCTTTACTTGAAAGCTCTTAATTGTTCAATTACTACTAGTTATCTACTAATTTAAATCATTAAAAAAATCCAATGCTAAACCAAACACACACACACACACACACACACACACACACGGATAGGCGCTTGTGTGTGACCTCTGAGAACTCTCTTGAAGTTTCCAATGAAGAAACATATTCTACCAACTTCCATGGAATATTGAATTGTCAACTTATCTGAAGGTAATTCCAAACAGAATTTGATATTAACACAAACAGGGAAATGTACAGGTATTCCTAAAATACATGAGACCACAAATGAGTGTGGAGGTTATAGCTGGGGGTAGCTTCAGTCTCGGCCCCCCAAAATGTGATAATTATTCTCCTTTCTCTGCAGGGGTTCCTTGGAGGAACACTCTGAGAAACAGAATATTATGTTAGTTTTGTGAGAACATCCTCAAAGTGCTGAGTCACACAGTGAAATGTGTGTGTGTGTGTGTGTTTAATTGAAAGAGCCACATGGCCTTTAAATACATCATCTATTTCATGTTAGATTCAAAGTGACATACACAATTTTGAGGACTCCTCCTTGGGAAATAAATAGGTGTTTAGTTAATTCTGTTATTTCAGATATACTTTGATATAACTTTGCTACCAATATCCATTCACACAAGGTGCACTGTTTTGAGGGACAATGATACCTGGCTTTCTGAGGAAATATACTAGGCTGAAAATTAGTAAAGAAACTCTCAACAGAAGTGCTTACATTTTTCTCTAGGACCTTAATTAAGGCTGACATTACCCATGTCTGTGTAGTTGCACTTGGCTAATTGAGAGATGATAAGCTTATGACAGGCATGCTCTGGATTTAATGGATGTGGATGCTGTAAACACACCCTTTCATATATTTTCTAATGTACTTCTTGTAGGCATGTCACCCATCCATCCTAGCCTTCTGAGTATAGGGCAAAGATTCTGTTAAGACGGAAATAGAAGTGGAAGTACATAGTGGAGGGGCCAGGCACAATCTGAGGAATGTGAACTAAGTGTCCCTGAGTCGTGAATGCCCATGGTGGTAGCTGATGGGTAACATCAGCCTAGAGCAAGTGGGGTGTGGAGTTTGGCCCCTCACACCAGTGGGAGCTTGTACCAGGCACTAACACTCAAAGGCTATAGATGAAGCAGAGTCCGAAAGGGTGGACTCCTGATCTTTCTTAGTCTGGGATCCTTCAGGAGCAAATGCTGGGACAAGGATTTGAGTGTAAGTTGTTCATCTGAGCTGTGAAAGAAATATGGCAGGGGAATAAGGAAGTGACCCAGAAATAAAAAGGAAATCCACCCATCAAAAGAGCACCATGAAGCCAGTTATGACTGAGCTGGAGCTCAACTCTTTTGGAAAACTCTGGGAGCAATTCTATAGAAACTGCCCTCAGGTTTACTCTACTCAAAGGGAAAGGGAGCTGGGGATCTACCCACCCAATGGCTGGAAAACCTTAGGCAATGAAAAGAATGCAGATTCTAACAGACGGCTGGAAGTCTGAGACATGCTTTGGAGAGCAAGGCAAGGGGACAGGAAGACCACCGGTGGCATCAGTTTCCAGAACTTCCAAGTACAGATCCAGATTCTGGCACACATGAGCTGTGTGTGATAAGGGCCAGTACGATAACTCTAGGTGCCTAAATTTCCTCAAACCATGGGTTCCTGCAAGGCATATGGAAACGTAAACCACAGCATTAATTCTACCCTTATAGAAATTCAGATAGCTCCTCTGTATTTTCTGGCTATTAAATTTCTGGATATGTGCCTTGAAGCTAAACCTTCTTCCATTACCACCACCTTCTCCTCCTTATTTTTTCTTTTAATTTAATTTATTTTTCATTTTTAAATTTCATCCTTCTGATTTGCTGGTGCTCTGGGTACATTCCTTGTCTGCGTCCTGTACAGTTGATTGTGGTTTAAAGAGTAAAGTGGAAGTAGGTATAAAGTGACACCACAGGTCCCATGTGGAGATCAACAAAGTCATTTCCCCCATCTGAGCTGTGACACAGTGTGACATGATAAGGGGAGGGCCTTACTAGTAATGACTAGTAATGGCCAGAATCACCACTGAGCAAGGGTGTGCTCTGTGCCAGGGTCTTCCATTATCCCTCAGTTGTCATAGTGACTGCCTATCTTTCTGCTGAAAAGCCACACCCATGTCCTTGATCACACGGCCCTGTAGCAAAGGCAGAGCCTTAAGAGCTTGCCTGTGCCCAGCACTGCTCTAAGCATTTTGTGTGAAACCCACTTTTGTCCTAACACAGCTTTGGAGATGAAGGAATTCAGGCATCTAGAGTTTTGGGACCTGCCTTGGCATAGTTCACATGTGCTGTAGTCTGGACCTGTACTCATACCTTCTATTTTCAGAGGCTACCTCCCAACCACTATGCTGCCATGCTGCAAGCTGCTCACAGCCCAGCTGACAAGGAGAGAAATTGCAAATATGATTTTACTGGCTACAAGTCACAAAGGTCTCCTGGCAACAGAGACCTGCTGAAGTCACTGCAATCCCCCATTTAATATCAGCGAGAACACCACATTTGCAGACATATCCTCAGCAGGCAATTTGCCCAGAAAATAGGGAGCAGATTTCTGGATCTGGAAGTGAATGGGAATGGGAAAGAATTGCTTTCATTTGGAAGGTGAGAGGCTTGGGAACTGACCCAGAGCTGTGTGAAACAGAACACCTTCTAACACCTTGGCTTTTGTTAAATTAGCATTCCAGGATGGAAGGCCAAGAGGGGCAGACTGAGGCCCTGATCATGATTTTTTTTCCTTCACCTGAAGAATGGTGCAGCCATAGGTGTCTGGGTCCTTCACCACTGGGTGGGGGTATCTTGGGCGGCATTTAAATGAAAAAGAAATTGCACAAACTTAAACGGGAATGGGTTCTGAGCTTGGGATAATGAAACAGCCTCGCTGACTCTGCGTTGTACTGTGAAGATATGTAAACATCTTTGGCATCAAAATTCTAGAAGAGGAAACACAATGGATACAGTGTTATCCTATGTCCCAAAGTTCCTGCAGGAGATGAGGGCTTTCTCTTCTGGGGAGCAAGTTTCAGCCATCATCAAGTTTGTCCACTAACTCCTAAAGTCCGCCCTTCATAAACTTGCCCAGATTTTGGCTCCCAAACCTCAGGGTTTCAGACCTTGGTTCTTTTTCTGTTCCCCCACTTGCCTCTGTTCTTCATCTCTAGCTTCATGTCCAAGTGATGTTCTGGCCAATAAACTTGGAAGGGTCCTTTTCATTTCTTGCCCCATGCAGGCAAAATGTTTGCCTTGGATCACACACTAGTTAAAGAGTTAATTTAAAATTCTCCCTTGGGGTGCCTGGGTGGCTCAGTGGGTTAAAGCCTCTGCCTTCGGCTCAGGTGATGATCCCAGGGTCCTGGGATCGAGCCCCACATCGGGCTTTCTGCTCGGCAGGGAGGCTGCTTCCTCCACTCTCTCTGCCTGCCTCTCTGCCTACTTGTGATCTCTCTCTCTCTGTCAAATAAATAAATAAAATGTTTAAAAAAAATTCTCCCAAAATTAGTTTCTCTCAGCTTTTGTGTGAGGGAAGAACATCTATGTGTGCTGGTGACCATTTCAAAGCTAACCCAGCCTCACAGTTAGTGTGCCCAGAAAACAACAATGCCTTCTTGACATCAGAACACACATGTTCACCACCCATCCCAAGCATGCAGGATTCTGATGCATTTCCCTTTTATTGAACAACACAGTGTTCCCTAAAAATTGCGGCTTCCATACCCCAAGTCAGAAGCTGAATAAAGGGAAATGCAGCTCAACATCAGGCTCCAGAGCCTTTGAACTTCACGGACGCATAGCTCCTGGGATAAAACCTTATCTGTTTGTATGGACACTCATAATATGGTGTTGTTTTGGATGGGAGTATTTTCAGACTCAGATAATTTACCAACGCAAGTCAACACTATACAGAGGTCACATAAGAGCAATTTGTTCTAAATTCATTATCATTAACAGGCTAGGCAGCTGCAGGAAATTATACAACTGCAAAGCATTTCAAAAAATGTTCCGATGTTGATATCTGGACTGTTTGATCCAGAAACAAAGGGAAATCATGATCTTGCTGGCTACAGCCTTACTAACAAAGATTTTTGCTTTTCTTAATAATCATTCTTAGTCCAAGTTATTTTTATTCCAGTGACACTGGTGCTCGCCAGTGATTTGGGGTTGATAATAAGAACCATGTTCATGGGTTGGAAGTACATGGTCAGGATTAGTAAGGATTGCATAACTTCATCCCTTCATGTTTGGAATGACCTCTGAAAATAAGAGTGAGCCAAAATCCAGGATGGAGTAATAAAGGAAAAAAGAAATCTTCTCATCTATAGAATGGGGTGAATAAGCAGTAAAATATGAATGCGTGAAATGAATTGGTACTGTGTAATTCCAAAAAACAAACATTACATGATCTTTGATGTAAAACAATTACCAAGAACTCTGTGGTAAACTCAGCATATTTGGCAATTAGCTCAAATGACCTTTCTGAAGGAATGTGAGTTTTGAGGGGTTCAGAACTCTGTCCAACTTTAATGGTTTTGAAGTTTTGAACCAACCTTAAACCTTGCACTGTGCCAGTTTTGGATCTGTGTGTTTCAAAGATTTTTGAGCAAAGACAGTGGGTTTCTGGGAAAGGCAGTAAGGGGAGATCAGATAAGCATGGCTGGACCCTTGGGACCTTGAACTTCTGGAGGACACACCTCTCTGTCCTCTCTACTTCCTCACCCTGCTCTCCAAATGTGTGCTGGATGCACAATTCCACCGTGCCAGATTTGCTCTGATTTGGGACTCTTGCTCATGTTACCTCCACTTGTTGACTGTAAGGGCCCAGAGTCCTGCAGGGCTGGGTTAATTGCCCACATCTAGGAGTGCTACTCATACCATGCTTAGGAGATCTGAAAGCCACTCCTCGGAACTCCTGAAATTCCTTTATTCATTATCCCTCCATGTTAAAGACTCTTGAAAGAAAGTGAGTGGGGGGAAATCAGAGGGGGAGACAGACCATGAGAGACTGTGGACTCTGAGAAACAAACTGAGGGCTTTGGAGGGGAGGGAGGTGAGCCTGGTGGTGGGTATTAAGGAGGGCACGTATTGCATGTAGCATTGGGTGTTGTGCATAAACAATGAATTTTGGAACACTGAAAAAAAAATTAAATTTATATAAAAAAAGAAAGAATAGAGATATCTCAAATAGACATGGGGAAAGGGAAGGTTATCTGGGTAGGTAAATGCATGAAACAGACCTGTGTCACCATTGAGGAGCAAACTGCATCTGGAAACTTGGAGGATCTGGGGGCTGGGAAAATTGGGCAAAAGTGAGCTCATTTTGACAGTGGAGGGAGAAGAAAAGGACGTAGAGCATGGAAGAAACTGGAAAAGCTGTGGTGGGAGGGATGTCACCCTTTGGAAACTTGGGGGATGCTAAGGATAGTGGCAGGGCAGCCACGACTGGGAATTTAGTGACTCGTTGGGAGCCAGCCAGGCAGGATGTTTCTAACAGTAATGTGGCTTAACTGAAGAATTTCATCTTTAATGATATTTTGAAATGGGCTTAGCAGTTAGACTTTTATCTAGCTGCCCATGTGTTCATGGACTCTTCTAGAAAGTTGTTTTGTTAATTCTTAAATTTCCAATGTGAAGAATTAAAGTCCCTGTTTATAAGAGTTGCATTGCATTTACTTGGATGTTTGCTAAGTCTGTTCCTAACACATAAGGGGCCAAGGGGGAGGTGGTACAAATGGAGGCCCACAGCCTATGGGTACAATGTTTGAAAGTTACAAATCCAACTTGGCAGCTCTGAAATAAAATTTCTATTCTTCCACACTGACAAATGCACCTTCATAATGATAAATTAGAAAAATATATGTCTACTATGGTTTTCATGTGACAGAACGTCAACAAAATATCAAAGATGGATTGAAACTCCACCATTCTCTTACACCATTCACAATGATAAACTTGAAATGTATGAAAGACCTCAACGTGAGGCAGGAATCTATCAAAATCCTAGAGGAGAACATTGGCAGTAACCTCTTCGACATTGGACATAGCAACTTTTTTCAAGACATGTCTCCAAAGGCAGAGGAAACAAAAGTGAAATTGAACTTTTGGGACTTCATCAAGATAAAATATTTCTGCACAGCAAAGGAAAAAGTCAACAAAATAAAGAGGCAACCCACAGAATGGGAGAAGACATTTACAAATGACACTACAGACAAAGGGCTGATATCCAAGATCTATAAAGAACTCTTCAAACTCAACACCCAAAAAACAGATAATCATGTCAAAAAAAATGGGCAGAAGAAATGAACAGACACTTCTCCAAAGAAGACATACAAATGGCTAACAGACACATGAAAAAATGTTCATTATCATTAGCCATCAGGGAAATTCAAATCAAAACCTCACTGAGATAGCACCTTACATCAGTTTAATGGTCAAAATTATCAGGACAGGAAACAAGTGTTGGAGAGGATGTGGAGAAAGGAGAACACTCTTACACTGTTGGTGGGAATACAAATTGGTGCAGCTGCTTTGGAAAATAGTATGGAAATTCCTTAAAAAACTAAAAATAGAACTTCCCTATGACCCTGCAATTGCACTACTGGGTATTTAGCCCAAAGATACAGATGTAGTGAAAAGAAGGTTCATCCGTACCCCAATGTTCATAGCAGCAATGGCCACAATCACCAAACTGTGGAAAGAGCCAAGATGCCTTTTGACAGATGAATATATGATCCATATATGGTCCATATATGCAATGGAGTATTATGCCTCCATCAGAAAGGATGAATACCTAACTTTTGTATCAACATGGACAGGACTGGAGAAGATTATGCTGAGTGAAATAAGTCAAGCAGAGAAAGTCAATTATATGGTTTCACTTGTGGAGCATAAGAAATAACATGGAGGACATTAGGAGAAGGAAAGGAAAGGTGAATTGGGGTAAATTGGAGGGGGAGAGGAAGCATGAGAGACTATGGACTCTGAGAAACAAACTGGGGGTTTTGGAAGGGAGGGAGTTGGGGCATGAGTGAGCTTGGTGGTGTGTATTAAGGAGGGAATGTGTTGCATAGAGCACTAGGTGTGGTGCATAAACAATGAATCTTGGAACACTAAAAAAAAATCAAAGATGGTTAAATTTAATTATTATTATGAATCTGTCAATGATATTTAGATGTGTAGTAAAACAAAGACACACACAATTCATAAATTTTACATTATTCATTTTTAAGAGTTTCTTCCCTTTATTTCAGCAAAATAATTCATTCTATTTTTTAGTTAAGATTTTTATATAATTTGTGTCTTATAGGAAACAATGTTGAACTGACAGCTTTCTCCAGTCATTGTGGTTCTTCACTAGGTTCCTAAAAATTATTTCAGTATTGAAAGACTTTCCTCTGCTAAGGCCAAGCAAATGAATTTTCAATACAATTCTTCAAAAGATATTTGGATGGGGAATAAAGAGTGAAGTTGATGTATCAGATTCAAATATTGTAATGTTATCATCCATGAGATGATATTGTCATTGTTAAAATATGTTAATGTTACCTTTTGGATTGCTATCACATATAGTAAAATGTTCACTTCTTTCAGCACAATATCTAAATCCATGGAGGAAAAGTATGTGATTCTCAGATTCTTCTGTTAAATTTTTCAGTGCAAGGAATATTCTAAAGAAAAACGAAGAAAAAAGTTGGCTATTATTCAGCTTATCAAAATCTATCTTTAAGCACATAGTAGAGTGTCCATCAAACACTGTGGAAGTTTATTTCAAAATCTTTTGCTTGAATCTTTTTCATAGTTGCAAATATTTTGTTTCCTTATTCTAATTTTTCTGCTTTTTTTTCCCTAGAAACTTCATAGTTCACATGCACTTTGATTTTATCTAAAATTTTAAAAAATCCTTTTAAAGTAAAATAACCAAACTTGGATCTATTTTTGTAAGATATTTCTAACATTAATAGTAACCACAGTTCATACCAAATAACTCTGGATAGTGGAAATTCAAAATTAAAATCATTTTCTTCCAAAGACCGTGCTTCATTCTTTATTTGGGCATCTTCTATTTTTCACTTAGCTTTTCTGATGCATTTTGTGTCTTGTCTAAATTAAATCTGATTTCTTTATCTGCATTCAGTCAGCATACCCCTTGTGTGATCAAGAGAAGTCATGAAGTCAAAATTGATAGTGTTTCATCAAGATGTTCTATTTTGGGGTAAGTCTAGAAAATGTCATATATAATTTTTAATCGTTCCAAAGAATGTCATTGCTATTGGCCCAGCTGAGACCATGTCTCATAGTAACAAATTCAAAACATGTGCCACGCATGACACAGGGAACTCTTCTGGTTTTCAGCCAAATTTGTGGCCTTACATCTCTTACTTTACCAACCAAGTCAGCACCATTCCATTATCATAGATTTTCCCTCTACAATCTTTCAAATTGTTTGAATAAAGCTGACATTTAAAAGCTATGAATACGTAGCCAAATCTTTTGAATATATCTTTTTATAAAATATAACAAGTCACAATTCCAGCATCCAATAAGATGATCACCTAATAGCATTTTCATATCTATAACTTCAAGTGCTATAGATTTTTTAACACTCATAAAATATTCCTCAATGCCACATAGAACTATTGTGATAACTGTCTAATTCACGGGTACCTCTGGAGCCAGCAGTTGGAAAGCAAGAGGCAAGGAAACAGATGCTTGTATCATTGTATTCCTTCTGTCAGAGGAACAATTCCACAGATTAATTGACTGATTTTCTCTCCACACTCAAGCAGTGATGTTTCTGACTTTGGCAGCCACAGAATCCAAAAACCTACGTGGCACTTGGGTGCAACCACCTTTTGTTTCAAGTGCTTATAGGAAAAGATATGAGGTCATCTGGTTGTTCAATCTAACTCCAATATGATTGCCAGAATTGTTTTGCATGAGCCAACAGGCTGGACTGATGACCCATGACTTTCCCTGTTGATTTGCAAATTGAGTCCAAGATGGTAACCATCTCAGAAGAAGGCCTTATGTTCTCTCATAATTCATATGTTGGAACCAGGTGTTAATTGCTTTTCTTCCTTCCTTCCTCTCTTCCTCCTCTTCCTCTTCCTTCTTCTTTTTTACAGAAGGGGTGGCATAGAGAGAGGGAGAGAGAGAGAATCTTACTCAGACTTCATGCCCATTATGGGGCTTGATGTGGGGCTTTATCTCACAACACTGAGATCATGACCTGAACCAAAATTAAGAATCAGACCCTTAAATAAATAAAAATCTAAAAAAAAAAAAAAAAAAAAAAAAAAGAAAGAATCAGACCCTTAAATGACTAAGCCACCCTCTTTCTTCATGCTGTATTTGTAGGAACAGTGTCTGATACATACCAGGTACTAAATAAATATTTGTTGAGTAGACAAGATTAATTTCACTTCTAGATTTTCTTTTTGTAGAAGTATTCTGTAGCTGATGTTAGAATGTACTAAGCATCTGGCAATGCAGTAAATGTTTTCATAAAATCAGCAATAATGAAAGACAAATATATTTCATTTATAGAGTGATGATATATAGACAAATCATGGATTTGTAGGTCCAAATTTGCTCCTCCATTGGATTGTAAATAACATAGGTTAAAAATGCCTACCATAAGCAGTGGCTGTTGATTATATCATCCACATACATGCATTCAGATTTAAATTCTCTCATCTTCTTTTATATTGCCATGCCTATTTTCACATATTTTAGCTGCTATTCATGGCTGCAGTGAGGATGGACGACAAGAGACCCTCAAGAAACTAAGAGAAACACAGTGAGACACAGGAAGAGAAGACAAGAGAAAGACCAGAAACTCATGACAGATGCTGAAGCAAAACTGTTGACTCAGCTAAGATGAAGATGTCCCCTAGTATCTCAATATGATGCTACAAAACATTTGGGGAAAAAGGGCTAAGAGAAAAATGCATTTGGATGATGGTGATTTTGTTGCTGCCCTTGAAAGCTGTGCATGCCAAACAATCTCGCTTAAGATCTTGCTAAAGGAAGAACAAAAACTTGTGTTCTGTTTCAAAAGGTATTTGAACAGCAGCAGCAGCATAGCAAAAACAGAAACAACAACATTATTTAGATGGGCATGTGTAGATCTTTGCTAAGGGTGTTGCTTTTTACTACTGCAATGCCCCATTGATTTGCCAACTAGTATTTGATTGACATCTGCATAAATCCGACTGTTTTCAAGATACTACTAAAAAAAATGGCAACGAGAACTGCAAAGAGTAGATGAGAAAAACATTGCTTACTGCAAAGTCACTAAATTATTTGTAAAACTTGCAAAAATTTTCCTCTTCTACATTTTTCTAATGTTAAAGAGACTATGTGACTGTTTCTCAGTGGGCTTGTTGCTTTGATACTTCTGGTGGGTGATTAGGCTGGTATGGAAGATGGTCAAAAGTCAATGCAACAGTGTTGACCCCTGAGACTACTGGTGAGTGAACAATACTATATGACTGGGTCAGTTGAATATTTCAGCCAACAACAACAACAACAAAATTTCAGATTAACCCTGAAACCATGATACTAGTCAAGTTTCTCAGTGAAATTTTTAAATTTTATTTTTAAGATTTTATTTATTTATTTGACACAGAGAGAGGTGCAGCAAGAGACAGAACACAAGCAAGGGGAGTGGGAGAGGGAGAAGCAGACTCCCTGCTGAGCAGGGAGCCCTAACTCAGGGCTTGATCCTGGGACCCTGGGATCATGACCTGAGCCGAAGGCAGATGCTTAACGACTGAGCCACCCAGGCACCCCTCTCAGTGAAATTTTCAAATGGAATTATTTAGGAAAAGTGTACAAATCATGAGTTTACAAATCAATGGATTTTCACAAATTGAATAATATTGAATAGTGAGCACCCAAATTAAGAAACAGAGCATTACCAGTCCCCAGAAACACTTGGTCTTTATCACCTTCTATGTAGAGTTCTCCAAAGAGCAACCACTATCCTGACTGCAACACTATGGATTTCTTTTGCTACTTATGTATCACGTGGTTTGTGATATGGCTTGTTTTATTCAACAGTGTGTGAGTTTTATCCATTTCACTCTATGTAGTTGGAGTTCATTCTTGCTCATAGCCACCAAGAATTCAATCCTATTACTGTACCTCAGTGTATTTATTCACTTACAGTTGATCCATTTGGGATATTTTCTATCTTGGGGCTCTCTCAAATAATGTTAAAATCAACTGTCTCATACATATCTTGTTGAAATATGCACATATTTTGCTTCATAAATACCTAAGAGTAGAAATGCTGAGTGATAAGGATACGTATGTTTTGGTTTTAATATCAGCAAACAGTTTTTTGATTGTTTCAGATCAATGTTTACTCCCATGGTTTGGCAAACCGACAAGTCATGAACAATGCAAAAGCAAATTTTATCTCATTTAAGTTCTGGTGAAATGATCACATTTTACAAAGAAGTGAAAGTCAATGGAGGTAATTACTTCAAAGAAGGAGGCATGACCCCGTATTGTGTTGGCATCACGTGAAGCCCATTTTATATTTTGAGATGTAATTGATTGATTTTATATTCACTCTAACTCCAGCATATGACATATAGTGGGTAAAAATACTAGTATGCTTAATTGGAAAAGTAGACCTATTTGTTATGTCCCTGTTTATTTTCAACTAAACTAGCAAATACACAGGAAGATAAGGACCTGATTATTCACATTCTAAAGGTTATCAGTCATGATGTGAATGTCAAAACTGAGTGTATGTAGGGCTGGTCCATCTTGGGGATTATACTATTTTATATAAATAACTCTGAGAAATAGCTGCAGATAAGAGAAATAAACATTTTAACTATTTTTATAATCAAGCATAAGTGAAGGACACTACAATCTTGGTTGCCAATGTTAATATTTACAATATGACCTGTTTTATAAACTCAACCCTGCCTTATCCATGTGCTCACATCTATTTCTAAGCATCCAACTAGGGCACCAAGAAGTTAGTGGCTAAGGGAATTCCAACTGTTAGATCCTGGAACTTAGCTAGTGAATTGGTTAGCAGCTTTGGAAGGATAGAGAAAAAAGAGAAGGATGAACAATTTGCATTGGGCAGGCATCTTTGTCATCAGTCCCTATATCCATGTGCATAGACCAGTTTGCACTGGTGGCAAATGTCTCTTTTACAGATACAGTTGGAAATTATCTGCTCCATGTCTACAGAGTATCTGTCATTTCCTTGCACATAGATGGTATAATGACAACAATCACTAAATTTATTGGGTTCTTACCAGGTACCTGACTTGGCGTTAGTGATTACATGTGCATATTGGTGCCAAACAAGATCACTTTGAGATAGGTATCAATATTACCCCCATTTCACAAATGAGCAAGTAATGGACAAGAAAGTTCAGCACATGTGTCCAAGATCCTGCAGCCATTTGTAGGAGACCAGAATTGAAGTCATTGTAACTCCAGAATTTAACTTCCGATGACCAGCTTCTGGAAGGCATGGAGAAGTGGGACAAAGGAGTTCAGCTGGGCAATTATTTAGGAAAACAAAGAAAATGAGAAAAGCTAAAAAGAAAATTACAATTGATTATACTATGAAAATTAAAAATTAAACATTTGAAATTCTTTTTTTTTTAAGACTTTATTTATTTATTTGACAGACAGAGATCACAAGCAGGCAGAGAAGCAGGCAGAGAGAGATAGGAAGAAGCATACTCTCTGCTGAGCAGAAAGCCTGATACGGGGCTCGATCCCAGGACCTGGGATCATGACCCGAGCCGAAGGCAGAGGCTTTATCCCACTGAGCCACCCAGGAGCCCCTAAACATTTGAAATTCTTAAAGAATGGCAAAGCTTTGTAGGATTCCTAAAAATAAACAGCTTTGGCACAAGAATTTGAGAAAAGTATATTCTTAGGACTTTTTTTTTTTTTTTTGAGATTGTCATGTCATGATAAAGAACAAGCCAAGCCAAAGGTAGGCAGCCATTGGCAGCAAAGACAGTAAAGTCCAGCCTCGTACTTTCAGCATCAGTTATAGAAATCACTTGTTTGCACCATTACACTATTGTATAATGACCTTCTTTTTTCTCCTCTTCATCTTAATCAATATGTTGAAATTACCCAGTTTTTCTTAGCAAACTCCATATAGCTAGATATATTTTAACCTCTTCACTTCCAAGCTGCTAAGAGCCACAGCATCATATTTTATTCAAGAAAGAGAAGTTAAGGTCCTTGTGCCTGCATCATCTAGATGGTTCTATAAGACCTTTAGTATTCAGAGTGTGGTCTGTGGACCAGTAACGTCTGCATCCTTAGGAGTTCATTAGAAGTGCAGAACACTAGGTCCCATTTAGGACCTACTCAGTCAGGATCTGCCTGTTAGCAAGATGTCCAGGAGATTGGGAAACAATATATTAGCTAAAGAAAACTGGAGGGTAGGGACTCAATTTTTAAAGTTTTCCACACAAATCATAATTGCATTAATAGTTGATTAACCTGAAACAACATGAGGAAGTAATCTTCAAGAAGCAGATACTACCTATATTTTCAGAAGTTTTCACCAAAATAGATAATGGCCATTGATGTGTAATCCTTATACAAGATAATTACTGGCCTATCATTGTTAATTTCCATTTAGTTACTGGGGAAAAGATCTTCTTTGACAGGTCCATAAACTGGCATGGATTCTCCATTTGAAAGTATAGGAAAGTAGTCTCTGCTAATCCTGAAATTGGAAAAGTTGTTATCTAGGTCCCACTGGTGTAATAATGGGTAACTGGTGATGGCATAGACTCCTCCAGGATAACCCCCTGCCCAAGCTTCTGAGTGATGGATGGGGTCCAAGTGGGTTGAGCTGCATCTGGTTTGGATTACCTGAGTATAACTCAGATCTCTGGAAACAAATGAACTAATTTAAAAGAAACATTGTGATACTGCAGATGAACTTTATGTACTTGTTAATTTAAGTGCCTGTATCACTAAATACAACATATAACTTTGATTTTATTTTCTCACGTGTCTTTCTCCTTTAAGCAATGATTCTCCAGGCTAAGGAAATATCAGATTACCCCGGAGGGCTTTTTAACACACAGATTTCTGGGTTTCATTCCCAGAATTCTGTTCCATAGATCTGGTCTTCCACAGGTGAAGCCCAAGAATGTGCATTTTGAACACACTCCCAGACAGAGCCAATGCTGCTGATTCAGGACAAACTTTTCGAGGCTCACCGCCCTAAAGTATTAGCAACCCAGTAGCCAGTGCTGGTAGGAGGCAAATTCTATGCTTATCTCTCTCTCTTTCTAAGTTGCCATTGATTTTTCTCTTGCACTCTTCCATACCAGACTTGCTGGCTGTCTTCTTTAGTTCTAAGGCACTGGAAGTCCACAGAAGGGGGTGGGGGCCAGGCAGTATAGCTCTCATCAGACTCTCTCTGCTGTTATTTACCTTCTGTTTCTAATTTATGACACTTTCTTGTCACATGTGATCCTGCACAGCCAGACTGAGGTGTGGTCCCGGAGAGGCCATGGGCCTGTGTCAGCCATAAGCCACATCCATCTTAAGGGATACACAGACAAGACCTGGGGCTCTGAGATGGGAAAAAAGTAAAGAGACCTTGTTTTTTCCTGTTCCACCCTTATAGCCTGGTCTCATGAGTATTTATTTTGTATGTCTTCTACCTTCTAGGACATGGGGAAACAAATGGTGTTCCTACCACTGAAACAGTTCGGTTTCTGAAACCAAACTGGTACCCAGTCTAGGACTCTATGCTAAGCCATGACATGCTACAGAATGAAGGGTCATACTCTCCACAGGTCAACACCCAAACCACCATCACACTATAACCACCTCTAGAACATCCCAATTATATAGTTGAGATAGAGTTGGACTGATAGAACTTACAGGATAATTTAGGAACTAGCCTAGGTTGAGGTATAGCAAAATCAAAGTCACCATCTTTTGAATGATCAATTCAACATGGGTCCAGAAAAAAAAAAAAAAGACAATTAATTTGGAAACATTTGAAAAGACAGGAGTGATGTTTCTTCAACAGTATAAGAGAACTAAGATTAGTAGGAGTAGAAGAGTCACATGGCTTCTAGCTGCTTTCCCCAGGTTCATAGTGGCCAGAGGGCTGGCTCTGTTGGGAAAATCTTGCATATAAGTGGTAAATTCCTAAAAGCGATCTGTAGCAAACACTGCCAGGGTCTTACTCAAAACCTGTCAACAGTGTTAAAGATGATTAAAAAAGATAATTTGGGTGATATGAACAAACTTTATTTAAGATTTCAGTCTCTGGGGCATCTGGGTGGCTCAGTAGGTTAAAGCCTCTGCCTTCAGCTCAGGTCATGATCCCAGGGTCCTGGGATTGAGCCCCGAATTGGGTTCTCTGCTCAGCAAGGAGCCTGTTTCCCCCTCTGTCTCTGCCTGCCTCTCTGCCTACTCATGATCTCTGTCAAATAAATAAATAAAATCTTTAAAAAAAAAAAAAAAAGACTTCAGTCTCTGTTTTCCCAGGATCCAGAGAACTACAGAATGGGGTGGCAGCCAGGATTCTGGAATGAAGAATCAGGAACATGGAAGAGAAAAATAATGAATAAGGGACAAGTAAGTAAGTCTAGAGCCCAGTGTTGGGCTTGACATCTGGGGATTGGCTGCCTGGATACACTGTACTTCTGGTCAAGTTGAGCATTTACAAGAATATGAAAGTTACCTAAGTTTGGTTTGCTAATGTGGCACCCAGTGCATGAGTGGATCCAGCTGGTACCTAGGAATTTATTTTAACATCAGTAACATCAGTTCTCTCAGTCAAAATCTGAAACCACCAGCACCCCCCCAAACCCCACCCCTTGTTTTGGCCAGAGTGTTCTCTCTGTCTGGCAAAGCCAGGTGTGCTGAGCTGGGAGAAAGCTAAGAAATAGCACACCCCCTCTCCCCATGTCCCCCAAGCAGCTTCAGCCAGTGACTGATGGGAATTGGGGTATATACACCTCAGCTTCTTCACCTTGGGGACAGAATCAATCTATTACATTGTCCAGTGTTTCCCCAGGGGTTAAGTTCTAGTTGCTCATTGGCTGTCCCACCTTCTGTTTTACTTCTTTACAATGCCATTAGTGTCCAGCCCTCCTTTCTTTCTGCTCTCTGTTCTTAGTCAGACCAAGCCTGGAATCAGAAGAGAAGCCTCAAAGATTCTTTGGGTGTGGTGGTTGCAGGGTACATGATTATTAATATTTTCTGTCTTCTTCTTCTTCTTCTTTTTTTTTTAAAGATTTTATTTATTTATTTGACATGGAGAGAGAGATCACAAGTAGGCAGAGAGACAGGTGGTAGGGGGGAGGAGGCTCCTTGCCGAGCAGAGAGCCTGATGTGGGGCTCGATCCCAGGACCCTGAGATCATGACCTGAGCCGAAGGCAGAGGCTTAAACCACTGAGCCACCCAGGTGCCCCAACATTTTCTGTCTTGAGAGCAGAGACAACAAGGTAGAGAAGTCCATGAACCTATGACCAGATTACTTTTCTGGAACTCAGAGTTGTTTCAACAGCAAGTTCTCCTCTGAAGCTGATGCTTAAGGAACTTATTGGGCCCAGGAGTGTCTGTTCTTGATGTTCTGTACCACAGCAGCCTGAACAAGATTGAAACCTGCTTAATGACAAAGGAAGATGCTAATTATAATGCTTCATGACAGTGACTTTCTAGGAGCATTGTCTACACTTTCTGTTAGGTAGAAAAAAATAATTAGCATTTGCTTAATAAGCATTATACAAGAATTTTAAAGGTATTGAAGAAGACTGATTAAAAATTTCACAATTTCCAGTTGGTTTGTCAATAAAGCCCTTCTTAAATTTTTAGTATTTCCAATGTCCTCCTCAAGAGAATATAAACTACTTGTTACCCAAATTAAAACTCCCAGACCATTTTCAGAAGTTTCCTAAGGTCATTGATCGGTTGCCTCAGCATTCTGTACCACCCAATGTTGTATAAAATCAAAGGGCTATTGGCTAGGCTTGGACATCATTTTAAAATTGCAGTTTTTCACCATGACAGTATTTATTACAGCAGATTAGATCCCACAGATAATATTAGTAATATCATTCACCATCAGAAGGCCATGGAGAGCTGGAAATAAAATGTTTTCTCAGGTAAATCCCATGGTAAGGATAGGCAAAAGTGGCATTAGTCCAGCCATCTCAAACCATGCATCAAACTTTTGAGGTCAGGCAAAATTGAAAACACATTTGGAGAAGTTAATTCCCCCTTAATTTTGAAACCCATGTGTATTTCAAGGGAAATTTAAACTGTGTGTTTCTAATTCATTTACACTCAACTCATCAAAATGTTATTTTGAAAGAATTATTTCATTTTCATATCCAGGAAATATTATGAATCCCTTTAACAAGATTCTTGAATGTTTGAAAAAAAATGTCATTCAGTTAAGTAGTCGTGTTTGGCCAGCTGTACTTAGGACCTGTAAACGAAGGTAGGGGAGAGCAGTGAATTTCTAAAATTTGGCCTCTCCTGTTTCAGTGGGCTGCATGTCTTGCTGCGTTAAGCACTGGTGATCAAAGGTACCATGTAACTAGTGATTACACCCCCTTCTCCACCATTTTAATAATGGTTTCCTCAGTGACCTGTTACATTTGACACAGATTGTGTTGAACTGACCCTCAGCTTAATTTTCCTTAGGAGATGGGTATATATAACTCCCTCAAGTGTCTAAATGAAGGTATTGGTATGGCTAGAAATTAACAGGACAGCTGATAGAAGCTATGATTTGTGTTGTTCTATAAGAAGAGCCTGGGGATGCTAAATCTCTCTAGGCGAGGGAAACTCCGGGAAAGAAGAGAAGAAGGAAGTGGGTAATTTCACATAATTAATTTAATTTGCAAAGAAACATAGTGGATGGGATTAGTTTTAATTTTACATACAATTTCTGGGATGTGAAACAAAGCACTTTTATTAGATCAAAGCCTGGAAATGCAGCAGATAAAATACTAGTTTGAAATATGGAAGAAAAAAGGATTAACTTTCAATGTTTGTGTTTCTAAAATATGACAATTATTATAAGTCTCCAAGTCAAAATGTGTTCACAACTCCTGATGAGGTCAGTATGTGGTGAGAGAAATTCCTTCAGTTTCTGAAAGTAAAGCATAAAGCTTTGCCTTGTTTGAGGTTTTTAAAAAATTTTAAATTATTTTTATTTTTTGTAACCAGCAGGGGAAACTGAATTTGCTGAGCTTCCTTTTTTGGGGGCAGCTTCCATGGGAACTGCTGAACAATAGCAGCCAACTCAATTATCATGAGCAATTACCTATTGCAGAGCCACCCACGAGACCACCTTCTGCTAGTCATGCATTTCAAATAGTGGTGGGACAGCCCTTTGGACAGAGTGCCTTTGAAGGGTTTCCCAGATTTAATTAGCAGGAGAGACACTAGTAGGCATACTTTCTTTGCACTTCATTTGCAACAGGACAAGGTATTACTGGATCTTACAGAGCTCTTTAATAAGAAATTATGGCTTTACTAGTTATTTTATGGTAGATAGCAGTAGCTGACAGCCAGGTTCCTGTCACAGGCTGCAAGATGGCACTTGAGATCTCTAAAATGACCATGTTCTATGAGCTCTTCTTCATTCATCATAGTAAATGCTAACTAACTTCATTTCATTCCCCCTTCTCCCCCCCATTCAGGGACGGTAGCTCTGAAGTGCCCCTCTTCTATATTGTTATTTTTTTTTAAAGCTTTTATTTATTTATTTGACAGAGAGAGAAGGAGAGAGTAAGCACAAACAGAGGGAGTGTCTGGGAGAAGCAAGATTCCCAGTGTGCAAGGAGTCCAATGTGGGGCTCCATCCCAGGACACTGGGATCATGACCTGAGCCAAAGGCAGCCACTTAACCAACTGAGCCACCCCAGGGCCCCAAGAGTGGTTCTTCTTTAGAGGTTAGTGAAAGCACTTGTTTTGATTTTATTGGCTCCCTATGTTAGCTACCAGAGAAACTTGCCAAGTCCATGTGGAAGGGTCTATTAATGCTAAACATCTAGTAAAAATCTGGGTTGAGGAAAGCATGCAAGACAGAGAAATACAGGACATCTTTTGGAAACTTATGGAAGACCATTGTGGGCCTTTTCTGTTTATTTCTAATGCTTTTCTGAGTAGAATGGCAGGAGAATTTTCCAAATAGCACATGACAATAAGATTAATGACCCCTGGTTCGTTCTTGGAGATGATAGTTGATTATTGGTATACTGGGACAATTGAAATGAAATGAAGGCCATTCAGTGAGTCTCTCTGGCAACTTCAGTGGAAATAAATATGAGGAAAAACTGACCTTAAAATGTTAAAGTGAATTTACCCACAGAAACATCTTTCCTCAGTCTCATTTTTTCTACAGTGTAGAAGGTCATGATGGGAGAAGATATTTGCAAATGACATAACAGATAAAGGGCTGGTATCCAAGATCTATAAAGATCTTGGAAACTTAACACCAAAAAACCAAATAATCCAGTCAAGATATGGACAGAAGACATGAACAGATACTTCTCCAAAGAAGACATACAAATGGCCAACAGACACATGAAAAAAATATGACATCAGGGAAATACAAATCAAAACTATGATGAGATACCACCTTACACCAGTTAGAATGGCTAAAATTAACAAGACAGGGAACAACAAATGCTAGCAAGGATGTGAATTGGGAACTCTCTTACACTGTTGGTGGGAATACAAGCTGGTACAGCCACTCTGGAAAACAGTATGGAGGTTCCTCAAGATGTTAAGAATAGAACTACCCTGTGACCCAGAAATTACACTAATAGATATTTACTCCAAAGATACAGATGTAGTGAAAAGAAGGAGCACATGCACCCCAATGTTCATAGCAGCAATGTCCACAACAGCCAAACTGTGGAAGGAGCTGAGATGCCCTTAAACAGATGAATGGATAAAGAAGATGTGGTACATATATACAATGGAATATTATTCAGCCATCAGAAATGATAAATACCCACCATTTGCATTGACATGGATGGAACTGGAGGGGATTATGTTAAGTGAAGTAAGTCAAACAGAGAAAGACAAATATCATATGGTTTCACTCATATGTAGAACATAAGCAATAGCACGGAGGACTACAGGGGATGAGAAGGAAATCCAAAGGGGGAGAAATCAGAGAGGGAGATGAACCATGAGAAACTATAGATCCTGAGAAACATTCTGGGGTTTCAGAGGGGAGGGATATGGAGAGAGGGGGAAATGGGGTGATATGTATTGAGGAGGGCACGTGCTGTGATGAGCGCTGGGTGTTGTACTTAACTAATGAATCACTGAACACTGTATCAGATTAGATATGTACTATATAGTGGATAACTGAACATAATAAAAGGAAAAAAAAAGAAAAGAAAGAAAGAAACCACAGGAAACAAAAGGAACCAAGACTACTGAGGACTCAGGTCTTCAGAAATGAAGGTTTGTTCACTCCTGAGGTAGAGAACTCTGACCTGCTGTGTGGGGGAGATGAGAAGACCCAGAACTGGAAGTAGAAGAAGGAAGTCAGAGTTATCAGTTCTTGCCTGTGACCAAAAATAGAAAAAGGACCGTAGTAGCTTTGCATTTTTTCTCTTTCTTTTCATGTAGATTTGCCATCTGTATTAATTATCTGTTTTCTTCCTCTCTTCTTATCTTTGTAATTTTATACAAATTGTTAGTGGTGATGTTTAAAATATAGTAGGCAACAGAATAGTCAAAAGGATTGTGGCTGAACTTAAGGAATAAATAATAAAATAACAGGGTTGGAATAAAAAAATTATTTATTCACTTTGGGGGGAAGGGGCAGAGAGAGAGGGAGAGAGAATCCCAAGCAGATTCCCTGCTGAGTGTGGAGCCCAATGAAGGGCTTGATCCTACCACTCTGAGATCACAGCCTGAGCCAAAATCAAGAGTCTATTGCTCAACTGAGCCACCTAAGTGTCCCATGATGATGGGAGTTTTAGTCTCAACTGCCTCTCTTTATATGTGAACCCAGTTTTCTTACATAGACAATAATTGTAATTTCAAATGATCATACCAATATCTTTCTTATGATGAAACAGATAGGCTTACCATGATAGTTTCTGTAAAAACCAGCACAAGGCCTAGAGCCAGTAGACACTCAAGAAACATTAGCTTTGTCTCACCTATATGAATATACAGATTTTTCAGCTAGATGGTATGGCTAGGATTATGTTTCATATTATTATGTGATGGTTTTGAAAGGTAATTCTGTGTTAATGATTTGGTACTCAATTCAGTCTCCAAAATACCTTAATTCCAAATTCAAATTTAATCATAAACATATGGCCTGCTTCTTATTTAACATTATAAAGGAATGAGTATATAATCATAGTTTATATTTTTGGAACGTGCTCTGGTGGCCATTACAATCAGAATAATTTCTGAACCTATTTTTGTGCATCTGCTTCTGGAGAATTGATTGGAAGTAATAAAATGCCCTTGTAGATCTTTGTTTTATTTAGATTTGATTACATTATTAAAATTGAGAATGTGATTTTTATTCTCTTCATAAAGCTACACAATTGTGCTTTCCTGGTGGTTATGAAAGAAACAAAATGTGGATCTGATCATAAGTCAGGTCTTGCTGCTTATGTGGCTTCTGCAGGCGTAAAGTTCCCACTCAAACTCATGAGTGCTCTGGGTAATAGGGTGCTAACCGCTGAAGCAGTGGTTCCAGTTTGTCACAAGGCCCAGTCTGAGAATCTGTAACTGAATGTATGTGACAATATGAAGTCACTGGACAAGTGATCCTTGATGAAGGGAAGGGAGCTAACCCATTGGGAGTCTTTGTCCTGCTCTCAGGATACTTCTCTGGGAGATCACTTACCTTTTCTCTATTTCCCATGGGTCCTCCTTTCTCTGCTAGTCTGCTTTCCCTTCTTAAAAAGACTCAACCACTTGCATCTTCTGTTCTCTCTGAAGCTTGCCGGAAACTCTCATTTTCTGCCTGCTGCTGTTGCCCACATGGATACTTCTAATCATGGCCTCTTTCCCAATACCAGAATCACATTTCCTGTCCCATCTCCTCTCAGACATTAGTGTATTTTGACATGTATGAGTATGACACCGGGTACCACTTATGACCATAGCCTCCTATTAGCAAATGAATGAATGAATAAACATCAGATGGAGAATGATTGAATGCCACATTATCACTGACACATGATGCTGAGTTCACCATCAAAACTTCTCTATTGTTCTCTGCCCTGTTTTACAGCTCTCAAAGATGTGTCTTTCCCTCATAATGACTAATAGAGTAGGACGTTGGTATGTGTATAAGTGTGTGTGCATGTGTGTTGGGAGAGGTTAATGGACCAGGCTTGTGAATCTCCCCTATGTTTCCCTGACGAAGTTTGTCAAATAGATGAATTCCCTTGAGACTGGCCTGGTTAGCTCTCTGCACATATCCTGAGTCACTGGGGCTGGTGGAGTGCTTCCATGTTCAATCTGAAGTTAGTGCTGGTTGGGTATTTTTTGCTGGCCTAGGACAGGGGTCAGGGTGAAGAATGACAATACCTATAGGTAGGGGATCTTCCTTGTAGACGTTCCTGTGTGGGTTTTACCTTCTACAATGATGAACCCCAGATTGGTGACCTAGACACTCAACCAAAGTCAACATGAAGGATGCTTTATTTTATTTATATTTTTTTAATTTGCATATTTTTAATTTTTTAAAAAAATTTTCAGCATAGCAGTATTCCTTGTTTTTGCACCACACCCAGTGCTCCATGCAATCTGTGCCCTCTCTAATACCCACCACTTGGTTCCCCCAGCCTCCCACCCCCACCACTTCAAACCCCTCAGATTGTTTTTCAGAGTCCATAGTCTCTCATGGTTCACCTCCCCTTCTAACTTCCCCCAACTCCTTTCTCCTCTCTAACTCCCCTTGTCCTCCATGCTATTTGTTATGCTCCACAAATAAGTGAAACCATATGATAATTGACTCTCTCTGCTTGACTTATTTCCCTCAGCATAATCTCTTCCAGTCCCATCCATGTTGCTACAAAAGTTGGGTATTCATCCTTTCTGATGGAGGCATAATACTCCACAGTGTATATGGACCACATCTTCCTTATCCATTTGTCCGTTGAAGGGCATCTTGGTTCTTTCCACAGTTTGGCGACCGTGGCCATTGCTGCTATAAACATTGGGGTATAGATGGTCCTTCTTTTCACTCCATCTGTATCTTTGGGCTAAATACCCAGTAGTGCAATTGCAGGGTTATAGGGAAGCTCTATTTTTAATTTCTTGAGGAATCTCCACACTGTTCTCCAAAGTGGCTGCACCAACTTGCATTCTCACCAACAGTGTAAGAGGGTTCCCCTTTCTCCACATCCCCTCCAACACATGTTGTTTCCTGTCTTGCTAATTTTGACCATTCTAACTGGTGTAAGGTGATATCTCAATGTGGTTTTAATTTGAATCTCCCTGATGGCTAGTGATGATGAACATTTTTTTCATGTGTCTGATAGCCATTTGTATGTCTTCATTGGAGAAGTGTCTGTTCATATCTTCTGCCCATTTTTTGATATCATTATCTGTTTTGTGTGTGTTGAGTTTGAGGAGTTCTTTATAGATCCTGGATATCAACCTTTTGTCCGTACTGTCATTTGAAGGATGCTTTATTTTAACCCTACTCTTCTGTCTGTCATTTTTGGGTTGGCATTCTCCTTCACGATTTTAAAAATACACCTCAGATGTCTTCTCTGCAGTGCAAAGCCAGGCACAAAATAGCTCTTAGTAAGCACCACATTAATAAATAATAAATTAATGAATAATTGGTAGATTGAATAAATAAATGTTTGATGATTTTGTCAGGTTAGATACATTTCCATTATGGATCACTGTCCATAACTCAACAATGAAAGAGATATTTGACTTTCTGCTTATCTTACATGGACAATTAAAGGTAACTTCAGAGAAATATCGCTGAAACCCACATAGGTTTTGAACACCCTTGGAATCTACATGGCAAAGACTACTACCTACTGACTAACACTGGCAATTAGTCACATGGCTTTGAGCAATTGAAATGTGGTCAGTGTGACTTAGGAACTAAATTTGTAATTTTATATAATTTTAATTATTTTAAAATTTAACTTTAAGAGTGGATGCTTGGAAAACTTTTCAGTAGTTTTAAAACAACTTGTGTATGCAAATTTACCTTTTCAACTGTAAATTTTATGAAATCTCAATATGGACCAAATATTTTCAATGAAACTTTATCATCCTAATTGAAATATATTATAAGTGTAAAAATTTTTAATAAATTTCTGAGACTTGGTATGAAAATAAGAATGAAAGAACATAAAATACCATCAATAATTTGGGGGTTGATTGCATGTTGGAATGGTAATATTTGGGGTATATTGGATTAAATACAAATTATTATAAATCAATTTTACCTGTTTCTTTTTTTTTTTTTTTTGGAAATTGGCTACTGGAAAAGCTGACACTGCCTTTGTAACCATATTCTATTTCTGAGACAGCGTTGTTATAGGGCTTGCATGAAGCTGCCTTGCTGTGAGGCCCTGATAGAATTTCAGGATTGCCTTGTCCTCACCACAGAGCATGTTTAGTCAGATGTTTGCTCTGGATTAAAGCAGGAAGTTGCATGTTTTTTGTGTGATGGAGTGTTAGAATCAACAACAGGTGTAAAGGGAGACATTCATGCTCTCAAGGTCATTACCATAGATTAATTTTTACAAAGTACTGGTGCAATGGTTACTTTTATGTGTCAAGTTGACTTACTTAATGAATGCTCAGATAGCTGATAAAACATTATTTCTGGGTGTATCTATAAGGGTTTTTTCCAGAAGAGAGTAGCATTTAATTTAATAGACTGGTAAAGAGAGTCACCCTTATCAATTAAGGCAGCATCATCCATTCAATTGAGACTCCAGTGGAACAAAAAGGCAAAGGAAGGGTGAATTCTCTCTCTTTTTGAGCCAGGATGCCCATCTTTTTTTGTCCTCAGATATGGGAGCTCCCAGTTCTTAGGCTTTCAGATTCTGGGACTTAGGCCATTGGACCTTCGGTTCTCAGATCTTAGACCTCAGACGAAATTACATCACTGGTTTTCCTGGTTTTCCAGTTTGCAGATGGCAGACTGGGGGACTTCTCAGCTTCCATAATCAAGTGAGCCACTTCCTATCATAAATGTCCTCTTCTGTCTGTCTTTCTATGTGCTATTGGTTCTGTTTCTTTGATGAATATACTGTGCCAGGTGTTCTAAGTTCAATATAGCTGTGTGTCCTCTCAGCAATCAATCCTACAAGATAGGTTCTATGATTGTCATTATACAGAAAAGGAAACCAAGAGTCAGAACAGTTAAGTGACTTGCCTAGGACTCAAAGGTATGATTTGAAATCAAGTTTGTCAAACCCAAACTCTTCTTTTCCCACTTCTTCCATTGGAGGAAAGGTCCCTTTGAAGGAGGGAGACAGACCAAGTGGCCTCACGTCACATGATGGTTCAACCATCCTGCTACCATGTTCAGATGTTTAGCTCTTTCATTTCACTCTTACCCTTGGCCCGAGACCCAAGATTTGGGGTGAGACTGACTTGGGTTCAAATCCCAGCTCTGCCCTTTTCTAGAAAATTGTTTAACCTTTCTATTTTCATTTGTCTTTTCCTGAAAAAAGGCCAAGAAAAACCACAGTTCTGAGGAACACATGAGTGAGTTCATACAAACTGTCTGTCACAGTCTTTGCTTACAACCCCTCACCGGGAAGCATTTGCTCACAGTTTCCTGTAATGAGGTCAAAAGAGACTTCCCAGAATATAAGTGTATTTCTATATTATTTCTAATGTTAAATTTCCATAGACTTTGAAGTTAATGACTAAGAAGTCTACAGTGTATGAGGTCAGCCGCCTCCTTTTTCCTGTACTCTTGGTGTTAACAGCACTGTGTTATGCTCTATCCAAGAGAAAATGTTGTTTTACCATCATGGGCTTCATACTTATACCAGCTGCATGGGAGAAAGCTCTCCTTCACATCCCACAGACCCTGTTTCGTTGTTAGACTTAGAAGTCACTCCCACTCCCACATTTCATCAAGAAGAATGTGAGGCACTTAGGGCCAATGGCTCCACATGCAGATGAACAGATAACCCAGGACCAGACCCAGGATCAGGAAGTCTCTTGGCTCCTGGTCCACTGATCAGTGCTCTTTCCTCTACACCCTTAAGCCTGCCTGCTGTACAGTTGTGTGTGCACCTGTGTGTGTGTATGTGTGTGTGTGTGTGTGTGAGAGAGAGAGAGAGAGAGAGAGAAAAGAGAGAGAGAGAGAATGTGTGTGAAAGAGTGTGTGACAGTTTGTAACAAAGTATGGTCATGACTGTGTGTGAGAATCTGTGAGCATGTGTGTGTACAATGCTTGGGATTGTGTGTGCATGAGAGTCTGCATGAAAGTTAGAGTGTATGTGAGACTTTTGTGAGCTGAACACTTTGGTGTTCTCCCAAATTCATATGTCAAAGCCCTAACCCCAAGTAGGATGGTATTAGGATGTAGGTCTTTTGGGGAGTAAATAGGTTAGTTGAGATCATGGGGGTGAAGTCCCCATGATGGAATTAGTGCCTTTAAAAGAAAAGGAAGAGACAGTAGAGTGCTCTCTCTTTCTGTTGTTGAGGGTGTTAAAAAGGTCACTATCTACAATCAAGGAAGAGAGCTCTCACTAAGAACTCAGTCTGCCAGCACCTTATCTTGGACGTCCCAGCCTCCAAAACTCAGAATAAAAGTCTATCATTTAAGCCATTGGGTCTACGGTTTCATCATATTTTGTGTTGAATCCCTGTGTGACTAAGACAGGGACTGTGTGTGAGTGTGTGAGAGATAGTGTGTGAGAAAGTGTGTGTGTTTATGTGCATATTTGAACCTTTTGAAAATAAGTTGGAGAAAGCATGCACTTTTGCCTTACTAATACTTTGGTGTATATTCACAAAGAGAAAAGATATTCTTTTTTATAACCATAACAAAGTACCAATTTAGTAAATTTAGTATCAATACAATATTATTGTTCAATCCACAGACCATATTTACATTTTATCCTGCCATCCATAAAGTAATATACTTTATAGCTATGTTTTGTCTCTTTAATTTTTAATGTTGGACATCTCTTTGGTTTTGTGTGTGTGTGAGACTTGGTGTTGGCATTTTTGAGGAGTATAGGCCAGTTCATTTAATTGAATATTTATCCATTTGGCTTTGAACATTTGAGTATCTAAATAAATAGTGAGAGGCTCTGATTCCAGGTAAGATAGGGTGAGACAGCTCCATCTCTCCCATGGAATGTGACCGTAAAACCTGGACAAATGCACAGGGAAGCTTTTGAGAACTCTGAGAAGTAAATCATGGAAGGGCACCAGAATGTAAAGTACCACGAACAGGAGGTGAATTTACCATCATTTCAAAATTTCTGTTCCTTCATCTGCTTGGCTCTGGCTGTAGGCACAGTGGCAGAAGGGCACATCAGAGCAGGGCAACTTAAGTCTCAGCTTAGTCATCAGAAAGCCAAAATGCGAAGCTCTAGGGAAATGGAAAATGCTAAAGATGGTAGGCAGGGAGGAGCTCTGGAAAGTGACCCATGAAGTTGATATGGATCTCCTGTAATCAACACGAAGACACCAAGAGTTGACCAGGGAACCAGAGCATCTCCCGGTGCTGGACCACCACCTTGTGGCATGTCTATGTTTTGAAGCATTGCCAAAGTTCTTAGCCGAGTTTTATTTTTTATTTTTTTTAATTATAGACTTTATTTATTTATTTTTGGTAGAGTAGTTTTAGGCTAAAGAAAATTGAACAGATAGTCCAGAGAGTTCCCATAGGTCCCCTGTCCTCCCCTTCACAATTTCTCATGGTATTAACATCCTGCATTGGGGTGGCATCTGTTACAATTGAGGAGCCAATATTAATACATTATTATTAACTGAATCTACAGTTTATTTTAGGCTTCATTCTTGGTGTGATATATTCTGTGGGTTTTGGCACAGAATAGTTTCACTGGCCTGAAAATTCCCTCGGTTGCTCTTATTCATCCTCCCTCCACCCCCCAATTCTTGGCAACTGATCTTTTCACTGTTTTCATAGTTTCGTTTTCCCCAGAATATTATGTAATTGGAATCATACAGTATGTAGTGTTTTCAGATTGGCTTCTTTCACTTAGCAATATTCATTTAAAGTTCTTCCAGTCTTTTCTTGTCTTTAGGGTCCATTTCTTTTTATCGCTGAATAATATTCCATTGTACATACATACCAGTTTATTCATTCACCTTTTCTGAAGTGGCTGTACCATTCTGCATTCTCAGCAACAGTAAATAAAGACTTTTTTTTAAAACTCTGTATCCTTGCCAGTATTTGATATTATCAGTTTCTTTTTAAAAAAAATGTTAGTCATTCTAATCTGCCTATAATGGTATCTCCTTGCTGATTTAAGTTGCAATTTTTAAGTAACAGAGGATGCTGAACACCTTTTCATATGTTGATTTGCTGCATGTGTGTCTTTTCTAGTGAGATGTTTTTTTCAGATCTTTTGCCCATCTTTGAATTGATTGTTTTCATATTGTTCAGTTTTAAGAGTTCTTTGTATATTTTGGATATAAGTCTTTTATTAGATTTATTAGAAATGTGTTCTACAAATATTTACTCTCAGTCTGTGACATGCCTTTTGCACAGCTGGAAGCTTTTAATTTAATAAAGTCCAATTTACTAATTTCTTTCTTTCATTGCACTTTTGATATTATACCTAAAAACTCTGCCAAACTCGGGTCTCCTAGATTTTATTCTATTTTATTTTCTAGAAATTCTATCATTCTGTATTTTACATTTAAGTCTATGATCCATTTTGAGTTAATTTTGCTATAGTTTTAAGCTCTGTTTCTAGATTCTTCTTAGTTTCCTTCCCCTTCCCATTCTTCTCCTTCTTCCTCTTCTCCATTCTCTTCTCCTTCCTCTTCTTCTTCCCCTTCCCCTCCTCCTTCTTCTCCTCCCCCCTCCGCCCCTTCCTCCTCCTCCTCCCCTTCCTCATCCTCCTTTTCCTCCCCACCCTCCTCCTTCTCCTCCCATTCATTCCTCCTCCTCCTCCTCTTCCTTGCTCCTCCTCCTCCCCCTCTTCTTCTTCTTCTTCTTCTTCTTCTTCTTCTTCACGTCTAATTGTTCCAGCACTATGTGTTGAAGAACTATCCTTTCTTTGTTGAATTCTCCTACAAAAACTTTGGAAACTGAATTAACATTAGTATCATAACACACAAGAGACAAATTGGAATATATAACCTGGTCAAACACTGCTAAAATGAAATGTTAACATTTTCTATGGGATTAAAGCAAGATCCAGAATTTTATAACAAAATAAATAAAATGTGTAAGATATATTTCAAAATTCCATAGCATATGAAGAACTGGGGAAATTTCTGGTGCATGGGTAAAAACAATCAACAGATGAAATTACACAGATGTTGGAATTGTCTAACAAAGATTTTAAAGCAGTTAACATAAAATTGCTCCAAAAAGCAATTGTGAATGCTCTTCAAATGAACAGAGAAATAGAAAGTCTTAGCAAACAAATAGAAGTTATAAAGAAGACAGTAACTTAATAGACAGATTTAATAACAGTAAAGAGACAGAAAAGAGTCCATAAAATTAAAGACAGATCAAAGAAATTATTAAAGCTGAACAACAGAGAGAAAATTTAAGATAAAAAAGAAGAAAAGCCTCATGGGCTTTGGGACAAGGACAAAAGGTCCAATACGCATGTCATCAGAGCCTAGAAAGAGAGGAGAAATAATGTGGTACAGAAAAAATATTTGAAGAAATAATGGCTGAAAACTTCTTATGGTTGGTGAAAACAAAAACATGTAACTTCAAGAACTGAATAAAGCCAAGCCATGATGAGCCCAAAGAATTGGGCTCAAGGCCCAGATCCATCATAATCGAACACCTAAATACTAAAGTGAAGGAAAAATTTTAAAATAGCTAGTGAAAAATGATGTGTCAAATATTGTGACACCTGAGGAACCATAAAGGCCAGAAGGAAGTGACACAACATTTTTCAGATTCTAAGAGAAAAATACTGTGAAATCAGCCTTTTTTATCCAGTGAAAATATCCTTCGGAAATGAAAGATAACTAACGATATACTCAGATAAGGGAAAACTAAGATAAATCATTGCTATCTTGTCTGCATTAAAAGAATTGCCATAAAAAAATTCATACAGAGGAGAAATGACAAGAAATAGAACTCAGAACTTCAGGAATAAAAGAGAGTGATGGTAATGGTAGATACCCAGGTAAACATAGCACACGATTCTTCTCCCTTGAGTTCTTTAAAATATGTTTAATAGTCTAAAGCAAAAATATAAATATTATCTGGGTAGGTCTTCAATGAATATGCATGTAATGTATAAGACAGCTATAATGTGAAGGATGGAAGCTAAAGGACACTATATGGTGATAGCCTTTCTACATTACACATGAAATGTTGAACTTTGGGTTCTAGGTTGGTTGTGAAAGATTAAGCATGCATCCCCAGAGGAACCAATAACTTTTATGCAAAAAGATACAGTAAAAAAACACAGTAAAATTAAAATGGCATATGAAGAAATGTTTAAGTAACCCAAATATAGGCAGGAAAGGGGAAACCCAAGAAGGAAAAATAGAGGATAAACAGAAAATAACTAAAATAGATCAACAATTACATGAAACCCAGAATGTTGAAACACACCAATAAAATGACTACTGTTAGAATAGATAAAACACATGACCTGAGTATCTGCTGTCTCCAAGAATATCTCTTCAAATTTAGATAATGTTAAAAAATGAAAGTAGATATGCCATCAAATGCTAAACAAGAGAAAATTAAAATGGTTATGTCCATATCTATGTCCATATCTCTGAGGAGAGCAAAGAACATTACCAAGGATAAAGAGAGATATAACATAATACTAAAAAGAGTAATTTGACAAGCAGGGTGTAAACATGTTAATTGTGTTTGCATCTGAAAACAAAATCTGTAAAATGCGTGAAGCAAAAATTGATAGAATTTAAAAGACAAACAGGCTAATCCACAATAACATTCAGCTATTTCAATAGCCCTTTATTCATAGTTGATAGAAAAAGTGGGCACAAATCAGCAAGGGTATGGTCCACTTTTACAACATTATAAACCCATTTGATCTGATTCCTACTTGTAGAACACACCATTCAGCAAAAACAGAATACACATTCTTCTCAAATGGACTTGGAAGGGAACATTTACCAAGCCTGATCATATTCTGAACTAACAAACAAACCCCAATAAAGTCAAAAGGATTGAAGTCTTACAAAGTTATGTTCTGTGACCACAATGGAATTAAATTAGAAATCAGTAACATAAAGATAAGGGGAAAATATCTCCAACTTTGGAAATTAAGCAGCACACTTTTAAATAAATCCATGAGTCAAGAGAAAGCTTCAGGGGCACCTGGGTGGCTCAGTAGGTTGAGCCTCTGCCTTCAGCTCAGGTCATGATCTCAGGGTGCTAGGATGGAGCCCCGCATCAGGCCCTCTGCTCAGTAGGGAGCCTGCTCCCCCACCCCCGCCTGCCTCTCTGCCTACTTGTGATCCCTCTCTCTGTGTCAAATAAATAAAATCTTTTTTTTTTTAAAGAGAAAGTTTCAGAAAAACATAAAAAAATTTTAAACTGAACAAAAACGAAAATAGAACATACTAAAATTTGTACGGCACAGTTAAATTGGTGCCTACAGCGAAATTGGTAACAGTGTTTAAATTAGTAGAGAGAAAAACCTTACATCCATAAGCAGAGAATAGAAATAACTTAAGGCTAGAATTCAATGAAATGGGAAAGAGAACGCAGTAGAGAAAATCAGTGAAAACAAAAACTGATTCTTTAAAAATATTAACGCATTGATAAACTTATAGAGAGATGGACAAAGAGAAAGAGACAGATTAGCAATGTTGGGAATTGAAGAGGGGGTGTCATTACAGATCACCCAGATAGGAAATAAGAAAAGGAAAATGAATGCATTGTATGGATAACTCTAGGCACATAAATTAGAAATCTTAGAACAGGACAAGATTCAGTTCTGAACATGGAGATGCCATGCCTTTTTCTTTTACATCCATATCCCAGATTCCCTCTAGGTAGCCAATCTTCCTCAATGTTCCTGCCATATGCTTTCAGTGGATCACATCTACTTCATTTAACTCAAGTTGGGACAAAGTTGAAAGCAAAGCTGAGCATTGCTTTCACCTGGCTGTTGTGGCTCCTTTGAGGAGATAGAGAAGGGGGTATCTGAAGCAGTGAGAAGGTTGACCTGATAGAAGCCCTTCACTGAGCGTGCAGCCCAGGGTCCAGGAATGAGCCAACACAGTGTAAGGGTGAGGTGAAACATGGAGAATCACTATGTCATGTCCTGACATAAATTTGAAGCATTTGAACCTACTCCCAATTCCTCAATTACATGAGTCAATACAGAACTTCCTGTTTCCCTTCACTTTCTTACTCCTCCACCTCCTCCTTCTTCTCCTTCTTCCCTTTCTTCCTTTTCCCTGAAACCCAATTGAATTGGATTTTCAGTGAATAACAACCAGAGTGATATGGTGGCCTTTAGGTTTTGTTGAATGTAAAAATCTCTCAGTGCTGCTGGTATGGGAATCCATTATTGTCTACCTTGAGTGGTTAGAGTCTACTAATAATGTGTCTACCATGGTGACTGACTTATATTTTCATAGATAAAAGTTTACACAAACTTTTTAAAGAGTACTGTCCATTTCTCATTTTGTTTAAAAATGGAATAAAGATACAGCAATAGCTACCAGTAGAGACATTGCCGTTGAATGTCTCCTTCCCTGCTCTTATGTCCCCTGTTAAACAGTGTGTAAAATATCGTTCTAGAATTTATTGTCCAAACTAGGTCATTTTAGAGAATAAAAGAGGACACCCATAATAAATTTATTCTGGTGAAAATGGCTTACTCGGAGACAACTCCAGGCAAAATTGGAACACATGCTCAATCTGTTTCTATATGGTAAGAGTTGAAAGGAGAACAAAGTATAATGAAATTAGAGCACAGAGGTTCCAGTGCCATTTCTAACACCAATAAGCTGTGGGATCCTCCGCAAGGGACTTAACCTCTCTGACCTGAACCTCAGATTTCTCCGTTAGTGAACTGGAAAGGACAGCAAGTGCTACCTCACTAGACAGTAGGATCACGGTTATGAAAGTCTTTGCCCACCACAAGGCTCAATGTAATGTGGTTTTTATTATATAAACTGATATAATTAGGTTGATTCTAGCAATGTGCTTGTACTTAATTGTACACAATGGATGAGTTCTCAGAGGAAAAGCTCAGAATGAATAGGAGCTTTATAAACAGCCTCTTATTCAGAAAGCTCACTGTTAAATAACATTCTCTGAGAAATTCTTCTGTAAAGTTCAAAACTTTTTGTGGAATGAACAATCACTCACACTTACATCTTCTATGTGGGGATGTGCTTCTGAGCAAAGCATATTCCCAATGCTTTCAGTGCCTGTCTCCCCAGCTAGATATGGGGAATGAGGCATTTCACAAATGCTAGGTTACCTGGCCATAATGCAGCCTGCAGGGAAGACTCCAGTGCAAACCATTTGGGGGCCCAATATGACCATGAAGAAAAAAGCCACAACAACATACATTCTTGAAAAGTAGGGCCCCGTCAGTTTAATTTATTTCACATTGCAGCCCCGCAGCACCAGACTGCAGGGAGCTAATGTATACGAGACACAGCTGCAGATGAGAGGCAACCTGCACATGCTGGTTGCATGACCAGTGGTCAAATAGCCTCACTCAATTGTTCATTGTCAAGTTTCCAGTACCTTCTATGTATCTGTAGCCCTGGTTAGGCCAGATCTGCCCAGCCTCCTTGAGGGACAATCAGAAAATGCTTCCTATTCATATTAGCCTAGTGCCAAGCTGGTTGCTCCTTCCCCATGTGTGTGCCGCCATCTGGGACAACTTAGCTATTGTCTGTTGGAGCCTTTGAAGCTTGATTATAAGAGAAGGGAAAACATCAGCTACAATAGAGCTGTCTGCCCTGTTTGGGGACACCAGTTCAATCTTTTCTCTCTCTCTCTTTTAAAAAAATTCACATATTTTTGATCATCTCCACATAGGGCCAAATACTGGTAGTGGAACGTCGTCCTGAATCCCTTCTCTTGAGTGGAATGAGTCCCACATGTGGCTGTTTTCCAGCCTCCATAAAACCAGTTTTGTGAACATGATCATGTTGATAAAAGATTTATTCCAATCCTCTCGTTCTATTTTTACTCAGCAAGTGCCAAAAGGATCTAAAATTTCAAAGCATAAATGTTGATAACATAGTTTTTCTATTTCTTTAGCTCCATGTCCCCATTCTACCTCCAAAACTTTAGCCTTAAGAAACAGTCATGGCTATGGACTCTGAAAAACAACCTGAGGGTCTTGAAGGGGCGGGGGGTGGGAGGTTGGGGGAATAAGGTGGTGGGTATTAGGGAGGGCACGTATTGCATGGAGCACTGGGTGTGGTGCAAAAACAATGAATACTGTTAAGCTGAAAAGAAATAAAAAATAAATAAATAAAACCTCAAATGGGAAAAAAAAAGAAAACAGTCATGGATTAAAGTAAATTATTGTTTTCAATGGTAAAACTTTCATGTTCAATAATAGGAGATGAGTAAAAAATATACTACATATTAGCATGTTCTTGCAGAAATATTGTATTCAAATGGGACCAAATTTACACTATACTGTGAAGTGAGGGTAGGCATGGCTAAGTTACAAAACCATAGCTACTTTGGTAAAATAATAATAAATGTATGTATGATTCCAGTGATATACCCCAAATAGTTAACAGCCATCATTTTCATGGGATGGAATTGGAGAACACTTTTCTTTCTTTCCAACTCCTTCTCTGTCTTCTTCTCTCTATTTAATTGGATTTTTGAGTTATTTTACAATAAATTTGTGTTACACCTGTAATAAAAAAACCCTTATAAGGTAAGTTTAAAGACATTAACGAAAGCCTCATATTGCACAAATTTAATTTACACCCAGAAATTGAGCGTCAGAGTATGGCACAATCAAGGCAACCATGGCAATGGAAGGCTCTCATGACACATACATCACAGAAGTGTGAATAACCCACACACACTTAGTGCCTTTGAGGGGCAAGAATTTTGTTCCTACCTTCAAATATCTTTTATTGTCGGGTATTCTCAAGTTATGAAATCAGGATAGCTTTGTAGCAGAGATATTAGTTATCAAATGTCCCTCCTCTTTCCCTTTCTCTTGGTAATATTTTCTCTGCATTTAAGCAGAGTGTGTCCTCTCATCTGTTGGTCTAGATGTCCAGTCGCTCTTGAGGTGGGGCATGGCCCTCTGAGGGAATTCTGGTCAGGTATTTGAATGGTGGTGGTGAGAGTGACCTCTGAGTCATTGTCTTCTCTTTCCTCTGTCCCTTGGTTCTGCATATGGTATTGGGATCTAAAGCAATCTCTTACAACTTGAGATATACTCCATGCAATAAGAACTAATGCAGTTAGGAGCTTGATGCTGTAGAACCACCATATTAGCCCTGAATTGCCTATGTATGAACACTGAAGCAAAAGAGAAACATCTTTCATCTTGTTGAAGTAGTCATCATTTGTGGGTGTTTTTTTGTTTGTTTGTTTTGTTGTTGTTATAGCTACTGAAACAATGTCCTAATTAATAATAGCATAGTATAGTAGCACAATTTTACAATACATAATAATATTATATAGTGACTAGACGCCCTTCTGCTGCCTTTTCTTTCCTTCTCCCTCCCTCTATCCTCTTGCAGGCACAGCACACCTCACTTCTCAGTCTGAGCAGGTGTGGGGCACTGCTGGGCTCTTGGCATACCTGTAGCTCTCAGTTTTCCTGAAACACAGATTTAAGTTCCTAACCTAGAAGATACTTGAAAAAAAGCCTCTAAAAAGTCACTGTACAGAGATATTTTCTATATTTTTAGCAATTTAACTTGAAAAAAAAATGGGCAATTGAAATGTAGCTTTGGGGTTAGAGCTGAGTACCTGGAGGTCTGCCTGGACGTCAGGAGGCTTAGTCAACGTGTAAATAAGAACAGCACAAATAAAAAAAAACTATGAACACCATGCAAACACATAGGAAAAGTCAGAGACAAGGAGATAGGACATCGAAGATATAAAATAGTCGTGGGGAACAAGCAACCCAAGAGAGGAGAAAAAGAAAGGCATCTATTACAGGGAGTATTATTGACAAAGGCACAAAGATACAAAAGAGTGTTAGACAGTTGGAGACCATGACAGTGCGGGCAATTGGTCTGGATGAGCCAAGAGATCATGTGAGAAGTAGAAGGAAAAGGCCCTGGAAAGATGAAGACAGGCATTGGGCTATCAGAGACAGAGGACTTTTTTTCTTTGACACAAAATGAAGCTCTGTCAAACAGATTAGAGTTGTGGTATAATGTTAGACTATAAAATTCTAGGTATGTCTAAGATCCCCAAGACCATATGCAGGATAAACTTTGCTTACAAGGTGTCAACATAGGCAGGTCATACACCTCCCCAGGCAGGAAACAAAAATCATAATAAACTGGTTTTCCATGACTTCTCCTGCGCAAGATTGTGGCTGGTGTTCCAACTCTTATCTAAGTTCTCCCACCCAAATGATGGAATTCAAGTAATTGGTCCAGTATTATCTATTACCATCTTCTCTGCACTTGTGTTCTGCTAGATTGCCCCACCATTCCAAAGATGGGGATCCCAGAGTTGCTGTTCAGTCTCCACAACCATGCACTATTGGCCTAACACCAATCCACCAAAGTGGCTCCCTTCTCCCCCCATAACAGAGTTTGTCCTTTTCTCCTACCTTCTCAGTCCATGAGAGAAACCTCTTTCTTTTTTTTTTTTTTTAAAGATTTTGTTTATTTATTTGGCAGAGAGAGAGAGAGAAAAAGAGAGAGAGAGTGAGTGAGCATGAGCAGGGGGGAGAGGCAGAGGGAGAAGGAGAAGCAGACTCCCCACTGAGCAGGGAGCCCAACGTAGGGCTGGATCCCAGGACCCCAGAATCATGACCTGAGCCAAAGGCAGATACTTAATGAAGTAAGCCACCCAAAAGAAGCTTCTTTCTGACCATTAAATTTCTCTGCTTAAATCATAGGCCAAGTCATACTTTATGGGCCCTTTTGGTTTTGCCAGACAAGGGAGCATTGTTTGTCCTTTCTTGATCTCCCTCCACCTGGTGGGTTTTTTATTGCTGTTTCAACTCTCAGCCCCTTTTCCCCTAGTTTGAGAGACCTATATGACTTATGTTTTGTTAGGTTCCACAGTGTGGGTAGTTTATTATCCCTGCTTACTCAAAACCACATTTTGATGTAATTTTTACTTTGTTGTCTCCAGTGGTTATGTTTTGAACAGGTAGCCTTGTTGATGCACAGATCACCGGGTTTCTCCCCCAGTGTTTCTGGAGGTCTGGGATGGAGCCCAAGAATGTGCATTTCTAACAAGTTCCTGGGTGGACAGCAGGATCACATTTGGAGAACTGTTCTAGAGTACTCTTGCTCTAACAAAGCCTTTATGCCTTTGTTGTGCTATAGAGACTTCGGTGGTACATCCTGATATCTTGTGTTTCCTCTTTTGCTGTGTTGATTTTTGAACAGCATGCGGAGGGGAAATACTGTCACCAAAGTATGAATAGGAGAGAGGACAACAGTGGATGTCTGAGGTATAGTTGACATGGGGGATTCAGGAAGGCCTGAAGGACAGGAATGTACTTCTCAGACCATCCCCATGAGCCCAGGCAGCTGAGTCATTAAATAAAAATCCTTAGGAAACATTGACATTGGATCCCCATTCAATGTTTGTTCTACAAACTTGGAATGCTTTCTCCATCCAGAAACCTCAAAATTACTTTGCCATTAACACCTGTGGTGAGTGGCAGGGCTTGCGTCATTAAGATTACCAGAGGAAAACGGCTGCCTCATCTTGAACTGAGGAAGTATTAAGAATTAATGAGGTAACAGTACTCACAGTTTGATAAACTGCAAAGCGACTTTCCCATGCCTCTATTCCCTCTGCTGCCTCTGTTCTTTGGTCCCTTGACGTAAGACATTTTAGAAGACCAAATGGCAACTGTAGGACTATGGATGTTACTAGAAAAATGAAAAAGAGAAAAGATTTTGCAATTTTGGCGAAGAGTCTTGAAAACACTGACTTATTTGAAGTATTTTATTCGAGGGATCAGACCACACAGCACTTGCACTTGCTGGATATGCCAAGTGAGTCAGATTGGATGGAAAGGTTAATTTGTTGGAATGGACGTATGTCAGTGACACCATGAAAGAAGCTGTTGGTGCTTCTTGACAGCAGGGCTGAGGGGTAGGCTATAGGCAACCTGAGGGCTGGACTCAGCTGTCTACTCCTCCTGGGTCTGAATTGTTCTCAGGAAAAGAGCTGTGTTTGTAACATTGAGAGCCTGCCTCTAGAATGCTATGACCTGCCCCTGGGAAGCTTTGTTGGTTTGGAAATAGTCACAATATTTGTACATGCCCCATTAGAGAGCATGTGGCCATTCTCTTGTTCATAATGGATCACATGCGAAACCCCTCAAAGGTCTTTGTTCTGCTCTGTTGTTGGGGCTGGGTAGTTTTGATGAACCATGAAGTTCATGCTCAGCAATGTTTCCTTGTATTGTATTTTCTCCAAGACTTTGGAGGATATATTTATCCATCATGATGCAGTGTACCTCAAAGCTCTTTCTAGGTGCTCCCCAGGGTTATCTTTACAAAGTTCTTTGAAAGAAGTTGGTAAGTGTTACAATAGGTTACAATAGTGTTACAATATTCCCTTTGAATATGTATTATTATTATGATATGATATACGATATGATTATTACAAGTGGATTTTATGAAAACGAATGCTAATAATTATTCAAAGATCTTTTCAAATTATTAACTCATTAGTTCAAGCCAATCTAATGAAGTCAGTGCCATTTCTATCCCCATTTTACAGGAGAGGGAACTGAGACACAGTCTGTAATTTATCCAAGGTCACACAGTAAGTGGTAGCCAGGGCTAGAAGTCAGGTATTCCACATCAGACCTCATGCTCTTAACTACTGCATGAAACTACTGATTGTTTTGCTGATGAGATTTGATTGGCAGAAGCTGCTTGCAAGCTTGTTACTAAACCCACTGGAATCAAAAGCACATGTGTTTTCCTGGACATAGAGGTGAAGGGAGGGAGCCCTCTGTTTCTTTCCACTGTTTTAGAATCAAATACAAACTCTTTAGCATGGCCTTCCTAGGTTACTTCTCCAGCTTCCCTTCCCAGCCACATATCCTAAGTGTGTCCCAGCACATGTCCTAAGTGTGCCAGGGACATCCATACTCTATACCTTTGCTAATAACATCTCCTCTTTCTGGAATGGGCTTCAGTCCCATGCCTTATTTGTGCATCTGTAACTCGGGCAAATTCCCTGTAAAGTTTTTCAGTTTGAATGCCACATGTGGTTGCTAGTATGTTGAGATAATGGCCTCTGGACACTCAGAACAACTGAGCATGGTCAAGGGTTGCTAAAGCCCTTATTACGGTCTTTTCCAGCCCTACTTGTATATTTCGATGTACCATATAAAGATTACCTTTCTCTTTGCCTTTCTTTGAGTTGCTGTGTGCCCAAGGAGCTGACATATATGGACTTCCAAACTAGGGTCCCTTGAAAAAGATCAGAGAGAAGCAGTGAGAAGTGGAGGCATTTCTTCTTCCACTGCCTCCCAGACTTGGTGCTACAGTTCTGGCAGTAACCATGTCCTGCCTCTCCATCCTAAGCTGGACCTTCACCTGGAAACCCCTCCTTTTTGGCTCCAGGTCTTCAGTGGGAGTACTAACTTCCCACTGTGCTTGTCTCTGGGTCTTTTGGGTCACTCTGCTCACAATGCTCTCGGCTGTTCCTTCATCAAAATCTCTATGCTTGGGGCACCTGGGTGGCTCAGTGGGTTAAAGCCTCTGCCTTCGGCTCAGGACATGGTCCCAGGGTCCTGGGATCAAGCCCCTCATCGGTCTCTCTGCTCAGCAGGGAGCCTGTTTCCTCCTCTCTCTGCCTGCCTCTCTGCCTACTTGTGATCTTTGTCTGTCAAATAAATAAGTAAAATTAGAAAAAAAATCTCTATGCTTGAACCATTAGGGTGAATGCTCTCCTCTGTTGGGACTTTGACCGCGGCAACTGCTTCCTCCCAAACTATTTCTGGGCCTTGTCTTTTAACTCACAAATGGTCACAACTCACATAGCATAGGTCCCACTTAAAGGAACATAAGGCATCCTTAAAAGAATCAGAATTTCAAGTAGACTTAAGCATCCATCAAATTCTTGGAAAGGTATGGTGTTAGATTTCTTCTACTCCTCTTCCTACCACACTCTCTGTGGTAGGTCTTAAGTACATGTTAGAGTATAATACATATTCTTCCTTTATCCAGAACACAACTCAGGAGTCATTAGGTTACTTTTCTTCCCTTAATGTCAATGTGCTACTTGTTTATGTGCTTATCTTCCCTGGGAATCTATTAGCTCCACTGGAAAAGATTGAGTATCTTTAGGACTTGTTCAAAACAAATGTTTCTTGAATGCATGCATGTATGCAACACAGTTGGTAAGAGCTGGGGTCCATCTTCAGCTGCAAGGCAAACAAAGATAATGGGTCCCTTTCTTGATCCTCTAAACTTCAAAATGGAGGTGCTCTCCTTCCTGTGGTCCCAGTGGTTTACTACATCAGATTCAGAGGTCTGATTCTTCCTTTAGTTAGATTCCCTCTGTGCCATGTTTGGAGAACAATGGGGCATTGAGCACCTCACCCCAGCTGGGCAAGCTGCTGAGCAAAGATGTCAGGGTTCCCGACATCCAACCCAATGCTCTCTTGACTAAACCACATGGGCTGTTTTCCTCTGCCCTGCCTTGACCACTCAGCTCTTCTTGACTCAGACACCACTGATCCCTTTCCCGGGATACACACCCACCTGCTCCGTGGAGCCAAGTTTTGTTAGGCATGTGGCTTTTCTTGGAATGCTCAGTTACCGTGGAGCTCTGGCTCCTCATCCCAAGCAGGAGAATTTGCGTAGATGAATTCCCACCATGAGGGACCAGTGTGCGTCTCCAAGCCCTCAATATCAGTCGGAGACTGTGTGTTTTCTGCAACTGCTTTACACTGCGCACAGTTGACAAGAAGCAGAAAGCCAAGTCTGTAGAATATAACCCTTCTTCATAGTAAACCTATTTTAGAGCTAACCAAGGCATATAGGACAGTACTGATTTAATACAACCATAAAACATGCAAATCTCCAAGGAAAGGCAAATGTCATCCACGTTCACTTTTTTAAAATTGTAATTGTCTCCTCCTCCTCCTCCTCCTCCTCCTCCTCCTTCTTCTTCACCTCCTTCTTCTTCCTCCTCCTACTCCACCCCCCTTCCTCCTCCTTGTTCTCCCCCTCCTACTTCTATTCAATATGCCAGTAATTTGCAGGGACATAAAAAAGTAAACAAAAAATGAATAAGCTGTGAAATTTGGAGGAAAATTTTTTAAGCTAGAAATCTGAAGGAGGGGGAGGCCACAAAAACACAGTAAATAGTTATGGCAAATACTTCAGACCAAAATAGCCAGTATATTATACCTGAGATATGGAACTCACTGTCAGTGAGGAAGGAGTCTATAGCAGAATAGATTAACCAAAACAGCGTTTGGAGTTAGCAAAATTTTTAATTTTTATTATTCCTCTTCAAAATAGGTATGATGTAAGGTTAGACTTGTATGAGCAAATATTTGAAGTTTTGCTGTTCGTTGCTACTGTTTCTGGGCTTTACATTAGTTGTTGGTTATGAGATGTTCTTTTTCAGTATATATATAAGATATATATATCTTTTCTAGTTGAACCATGATAGTAAAAATGATTAGTGGAGTTGAAATCTGCAGCAATGCACAGATCGCTTGCTACAGTGTTTAGGATAGCTGAAATATGCAATAATTGATTTTAACATGTGCTGTAATTGGTTCCATATGCATCGCTGTCAACTGCGATGCATCATAATTAAACTGACATGTTCAAAAACTGGCCACCGAAATGAGCACTCACTGAATTTTCCAACTGTGCACAGCTGCTGCTTCTTTGGCCCTCGTTTGCCACTCAGGACCCACATTGCTGGGTTTCATTTCACTGCTAGTCTTCTCCATGGAGAGGAGGAGAATCTTACCCCCCTCAAATTTTAAATGACCTCCTTGAGTGAATTCAGGTTCTTTCCCTACCTTCATTTTTACATGGCCACATATTTTAACAGTGATAGATCTATACATAATTTCCTAAGTCATCATAAATCAGATCTAAAATTGTGAATATGGTCAAGAATTTAATATAAGACACAGCAACAGATCATAAAATTCCACATTTTAGCCCCTTCATCTCCAATCAAACCATGCTTGAACTCTTAATAGGAAATACACTTGGAAGAAGAAAGTGTGTGACACACACCCACCTCCAGTCCTTATCACAAAAATGAAATGTTTTTACTTGTGACTGTCTGCCTTTCTTATTTCATTGGTCATCAGAATGCTTACATGCACTCAGGATGGCTTTACCTTGAGAGTTTGCTTATCTTTCTTTTCTTCTTTTGTAAAAGCAACATGAACTAGGATCTGGATATCCCGTGGTCAAATTCTAGCTCTGTTAACTTTGTTAGTGTTGGTAAAGTTCTCTGAGTGTTAGCTTCCTCTCTGGAAAAATGGAAATGAAAATCGTCTTTCTACCATCATCTCGTGGTTTGGAACAATGAATGTTATACAAACATGACAAGATACAGTGGCTCTTCAGTTCTTGAAACATTTATTCTGAATCAGCATGAAACATATTTGTCTTTGGATTTTGTGTCACAATTTGCTGTTTTAATTTAATGAATTGCTTCTCTCCCAACCCCACCTCATCCCTGAAGTCATACCACCTTTAATCCATTAATCACACAGGTAGGTAGGTTCTGGTATGGCAAAATACTTAAAAACAAAAGTTAGTTCACCATCCATAGATGATCAGGGTGTCATTGACCCACAGCGCTATTTCTTCTAGGAGGAGCATGGTAGCCATCTCCCCATTATTTCCTTTGGGGCCATCATCCTTCTACTTATTTTGATTATGTGACACTGGTAGGGATTCCTAGTTTGTTTACAGTGAATTAGGCTTGGTCAGTCATGGTGTCTCCTCTGTCTGTTAATAGAACATAGTCCAAGCTGTGGCTGTTTGACCAAGTTGGGCCAACAGGAGTTCTTCTATAAGCTTTGATTGTCAATAGTTATGAGACAGGCTTCCCCTATATCCTAGGAAATGAGCCACAAGGACGTAAACCTGGTGATTCTCCATCACAAGAAGGACACCATACTGTCCATCTCATGAAGGAAGATGAGGTTAAGTTTCACACAGGGGGAAGATCAAAGTTGGTAGGAAATGTTAACTAATGGCTTTGGAAACTGTCAAGTGATTGTTAGGAGGGCAGAACTTATTACAGTTCCTATTGTCTTATTTCTTAGTAAAAATCTCATAAAAGCCAAACTATCTGGTGTTAAGGAAGAACTGGATTGAAGAGAGACAGTGGTCCTTTATCGCCCTCTGTCTTCTCAAGTGTTACCTTCTGAAGGGAAGAGTTTCTATTTTGCATCCAGGATCTGCATGCAGGGTTGACTGCTACTTAAAAGGCATCCTTGGCAGGATCCCTTGACTACCAGAATGTTCCTCATCACCTCATCCCCTCATCACCACAGTCTTGGGGCCACAAGACTTGCTTATTAGTTTGAAGCAACTTTTGGATGATGTGTAGTATATCTGTGGTTGTTCTCAACCCCCCAGAGATCTTGCGAAAACACAGATTGCTGGGTGTTTCTCCTGGAGATTCTGATCTAGTCCATCTGGTTAGGGTGGAGAGTCTGCATTTCTACCAAGTTTCTAGGTTAGAATGAGGTTGCTGTAATGAATGTCAAATTATATTTAATGTTGAATGACTCGGACCTTGGAACCTGAGGCAGTTCACCAAGCCTCTGTGGGTCTCGCTTTAACCATCAATAACATTGTGGGTTTGATCTAGGTGATCTTTAACTTTCCTTTAAGATGCTCAGAATCTACCAATAGATAATTACATTCCATTTGGGAGGATTGTACTGCCATGAGGAAGATTCTTCTTTTCTTTTTTCCTCTTTAAGGCAGTTTTTATTTAAAAAGACAATATCTAATTTCTGTAGAAAAAGTGGACATGGTCAGAGAACAGCAACAGAATGGGGTACATATTAGATGCCATGAATTAGGAGGTCCTGACAAATTGATCTGCCATTAAGCGACATTTTAAATCTAAAGGTTGTAGTGTTTTATAATAACTTTTTCATATATCAGGTACTAGTTCTAGAACTGAGGCAACACCAGCTCAGTACTTTCTCAACAACTAGGAAAAATGGAGAGGGCTGGGGAAACAGTAGTAGAGACTGCTGGGGAACTACTCCGGGAAGGAAGAGATAACTTCTCAACACGAAGAGTGTTTTCCTACCCCTCCTACTGTTGCATCCTGCACTTCCCCAGGAGATCCTCTGGGTGTGCAGCCAAGGGAAGGTCTAATAGGCTATGTCTAGAACTCAAGAAGAGTTGTTAGAGAAGAAATGAATTGTGCCAGCATTTAGGAGACCCAACTTAAATTTAAAAAGAAAGAGAAAAAAATATCTGAAGGGATCTTTTGTGGGAAAGAGAAGAGAAATTATTGAGTCTGGCTTTTTTCTCTCACTCTGAGTGCTGGCACAAAACACCTATATCCTATCAGCAACATATAATGGCTATTTTATGAGTGTGAATGGGAAACTGTGGCTATAACGAGGTTTTTTTTTCCCCTTCCTTTTACTTTGGAGGAAGAATAAGTAATGCAATTACACACACACACACACATACACATAAAATAGTGATTTATATACTAATAGCAATTTGTACAGTATAAATAATTTCATACAAGAGCCACTTAATGATGGCCTAAAGTATTAAAGGATGGTAATTGACAAGTATCACAGAACACTGGTTAATTCATTCAATATATATGTGTTAGGTGCTCTCAGACATCCCAGCAATGTATGAGGCACCAGAAAACCAAACCAAAACAAGATCATCTCCATGTTTAAGAGGCTTCCATTCTATATGGGAAGTTGACAAGTAAACAGGCAGTTTTATGAGTTCCAGTAGGAATAGCAGAGGACATGTGAGAGGAATGCAGCCATGCAGGGTGGGAGAATCACAAAGACCCCTGTGTAAAGTAATGGCCCTAAGCATGAGTAGAGATTGAGTCAGGCAAAAAATGTTAGTCTTTTCAGACTCTGCAGCAGATACAAGTTCAAAGAGATAAGTTCAAAGAACTTTAATAGTTCTGTAGACTAGAATTGAAGCTGGAAGGGAAAACAGAGGAACCTTCTGAGTTTATTTTAACACACTGGTTCAGAACAGACTCTGATTCTCAAAAAGCGTTCCTTTTTGTTGGTGGGAGGGAATGGTGGATCACGGAATGAACTGTTTACCTGCCGCTAAGTAACTGGGTAGGTTCAGGGTTCTTTTACTCTCCTGTTGACTCTTCTTTCTTCTACATTGTTTATGTGCTTTCATGATGCTTTGCATCATTTTCTAGACATGGATGTGTCATTATGTCCATCCCTAACTTCTTCTCTCTTATAGCTTTACTTTGAAGTGAACACTATATAGTCATCTTCTAGGTAAAAATGCATTTTCTAAATAGATAGAATAAATATGAGAAAGTCTGTAGGGAAATATGATCTTTAAAGAAAAAGGAAGGAAAAATCAAGAGTTTGCTACATGTTGGAGAACATTATTTTTTCCTAAAATTTTGAAGTACCTGGATCCTTTTCTCAAGTGATGGTTAATAGAATTATATCAGGCCAAATAAATTTATGTTCTTGGATTCTCTCCTCCCTTGAAGGGGAAGAACGTTTTTGCAGTAGGAGAACCATTCCTGAAGGATCTAGAAACATCTTTGGTATACTCTCTGTCTTCAGAGTTGTCTTTAAACTTAATTCTTTCTCAGAAACAGAGTACCTACAAGGAAAAATCTATAGCTTAGGGGCATCTAACAAGTGTTGGGAACAACAAAACCTCCACCATGATGATCATATCCATCATTATTTTTAACATAACCATTACTGCTGAATATTGGGTACTACTTGGCTTTGGGAGGTCAAATAATTTTAAATCATGAGTCCCGCCTTCAAGAGACAAGTCATATTGTTGGGAGGCTAATATCCACAGGCAAAGATTTAATAATAATAAAAAATAACACTTGGTAAATCCTTGTGGCCCTGTTAATTGTTTCTAAGTTTCAGGCACATCCGTTCTGTACTTCTTCAGGATTTAGAATCCAGCAGGTATTGAGTATGTCACTGTCTGGTTATGACTAATCAGAAAAGTGAGGTTTCTGTTTAACTCTCCTGAGCATTTTGCTTACAGCTCCAGAACTTCCAAAGGGACAACCTGATTTGGACCATACTTGATATATTACAAGAAATTATCAAATTACATATAAAGATCTATATGTTATTTAGCCTGACAGTTTGTAAAAAGTACTCTGGAATTAAGCTGAGTACAGCCTACCATATGAACACTTACCTAACTGATGACCTGTGATTAAAGGCAGGCCAAAAACAGTAAATAGTTTTCCAAAATAATGTCAGAGTAACAGAAATTTGGAAAATGAACAATCAAACAGACACGGCCATGAACTGATTGATGTATTTCCATGGCCAGCTCTGAGTTAGGGAATAGCTAGGTGAGGATGAGGAGGGCTCCTTCCAAGCCCCAGTGCAACAGAAGTTCAGGATATGTGACAGTTGTTTACATCAGTGCTTCTCGCACTTTAATGTATACATGAGTCCTCTGGGAATGTTTGCAATTCACATTCAGATTCAGCGGGCCTAGGTGAACCTGAGCTTCTGGATGGCCCACAAGCTCCCAGCCATGCTGATGCTTCCATCTTCTACCACACACTCTAAGTAGCAAGAGTTTAGAATAGAGTGAAATATGTTAGAAGTGACAGTATGAAAACAAGGGTCCATCTGTTCAACAAACTGCATAATCAGTGATTGGATATCAAGATGCCCAAGTAAGGTAGCCGGGAAGTGGAACAAGCTCCCCCTGAAAGAAATGAGGCCCAGCCCATCTGCAGGGGCTGCCTCTGACATTGAACTTGGCTCCACTTCAGGCCTTTGAGACCTTGGGAGAAGCTAAACTTTCTCTGACATGCAGGGTTAGGAGTTGGATAGGCTGGGTGCTACAAGAGAGGCAGTGATGCTCTGACACCATGTCCTAGCCAGATGACCTAGGATCATTCCCAGGATCACACAGTACATGACGCATAGCTTTCCTTAGGGAAGGGGAGCTTTGTCTGTATATGGGATGATTCTACATCTGCTTGTGTATGGCTGAGGAATGAACAGTACAGGGCTATCTCACATTAACCCACCTATGTGGAAAAGAATCAGAAAGAAATTTCCATGCTCTTATCTTAGGCCACTCTTATAATGCTTAGTACCTGGCACCCTTCCAGAAAGCTGAAGGCTTTGATTGTCTAAAGTTGTCTTCTTGCCTTTTCTCCCAAATAAGAAAGAAAAGGGGACCTCTGGTGATTCTCAAACTTCAGTGTGCCTGGGAAGCACCTGGGGAGCCTATTAGCAAGCAGCTCCTGAGTCAGTGGTTTGGATGGGATGTGATTCCACATTCCCAGCCAGCTCCCAGGAGATGCTGAAACTACTGATATCAGGTTCCATTCCAGTAACGAAAGGCAAGGAGTTTGAGTAACCATACTCGGGCACCTTCTGAGTCAAACTGGAGGTATCTCTAAGGGCCAAGTGAGATGCCCATGGCTGTAGGCTCCAGGGAGCTATGCAGCTGTGTAAGATTTGAAGACTCAGTGCTGAGTGGGATGGGACAGGGTCCAGTTAAAGACATTATCTCCTTGTATAGCTGTAGCAGGCCAGAACGAGTTATTCACTGGTGGGTTTTCCAGGGTTTATAGGTTTGGTGTTACTGATCTGTTAAAGGGAGAAGAACAGTGTGGTTACTGAGAAAGTGTTAGAAACAGGGAAGTAAAGTTGATCTAAATCCCCTCTGTCCTTGGTTCCTCAGCCCTCAGCTCCTTCCTACCTCTGGTTGGCACATTATGAGCCCCTACAATGATTTCCAGGTTCCCCATGTTCAAGTGTGGAAAAAGCCAACTAATCTCCTGGAAAATCTCCTGGTGTGTATCAGGAGATTTTCCAGGAGATTAGTTGTTTGTTTTTTTTTTTTCCTTAAAAAAAAAAAGAGTCAATTTTCATCTTAGTACTCTCTAACCTGTGCTCAACAGTATTATCATTGTGCACACACTTCTTTTTCAGAGGGTCTCCCTTCCCCTTGGCTGGACATTGATACCAGATACACAATGGAAATTGTCAGAGCACGTCAAGTACTACTAAACCATTAACTCAGTGCATTAAAAGTAGGAAGACTGATTCTTCACGTCTGCTTTGGCTGTCAGGTCTTATTTGAGCTTATTTCTCATTGAGTATTCCATATCAAAGGCTGGGATAATAGAATTACAGAACATTAGGTTTTGCAATCTGAAAGGGACCCTGGAGAACATTTAGCACTGCTCCCTTGCTTTACATATGAGGAAACTGTATTTTTCCCTCTTAAAAGGTTGAGCAAATACCTGGTTTTTGAGATGTACTTTAGTTGCTGTTCCCATGTAGGGAGTTTGGTGTCTGGGAGAAAGAAGCCAAGAACGGATTTTCCTCTTTAGTCACCCTTGATATTGGCATTAGCTTCATCAAAGTCTGTCATATACACTCTCTGGACAGTGTGCCTTTTGCAATAATATGCAAATGCCTTGGCTCCTGACATTTGTTGGAGAAGAAGTGTGATGTTTTCACTTAAAGGACATTTTATACAGTTTAATAGTGACTGCATCTCCAGCATTTATAACAGATGTTACCCTAGTGCAGGCAACTTCTTCTAAGTAATGTGGCTGGATTTTAGCTGCTGAAATTTTCTGTATCATTTGGTGATCATATTTCATTTTAGACTTTTGAACGCGACAGATTGTCCACCTGGATTTCATTTTGCCATATTTTATTGATGGCCTGACTCAGATCTTTCAAGTTTGTGCTAACTGACCTTGAAGGGGTAGCTTGTTGTTTAAATTTTATGACACAGAGACGTAAACTGCCTGCAAATTATGCAACACAATGGTGATGAACAAGGAGCGTTAGAACTTTTTATTAATATTGATTGCCTACAGTTAAGGAATTAGTAAGAACTGTTACATTGTACCCATTCCAGGACAAAAATCCCCAATTAACTTTACTACAAGCATATGTATAACAAGTGAGAACCACATTTTTGTTTGCAAATCCAAGCTCCACGGAGTGATATGGCACTGTTCCCTTGTGCCTTCTTGTTGCTATTCTGGTTCTATAAATAATGGCTCATTTCCCCTCCCTGTCCTGTTATTTTGAGTAACTTAATGCAACTGTGCAAATTAGTGTGGACCTATCATTGAAGACCTGGATGGCAAAGGATGGAAGCTACAGAGAGAAGACAAATGAAAATACTCTACGTAACCTCGGTCTTACCATGAGGAAAACACCCCCACACACCCAACTGAAGTGTATTCCTACCAAATTCCTGGGAAGCACTCCTTCCTCAAAGACTCTCAGGTAATGAAAAGCAAGAACAGTCCAAAAAGTGGTCATGATCCTAAGAAGGTAAAGGTGACATGACATCTAAATTGAGTGTGGTGTCTGAATGAGGTTCTGGGACAGAAAAGGGGCATGAGAGAGAAAACTAAGGAAATCTGAATCAAGTATGCACTTTAGTCCATAAAGAGGTATTGATATGGGTTCATTAGTTGTGACAGTGTGCCATACAAATGTACAATGTTCCCAATAAGGGAAACTGTGTTTGGGGTATATGTGAACTTTCTATACTGTCTTCATAAGTTTTCCATAAATCTAAAACTGTTCTGCAATAGAGTGTCCTAAAAATAATAGTTAGACATCATGTCCATTCATTCTCTGATGCTCCTTATGATTGAAATAGAATTATAAAAGCTGATGTCAAGTGAATGTCTTGTTCTGTCAAGCTTTCACCTCCATCATTGTGTTGAGTACTCAGAACAATTTAATGAGATATTTATTATCCTCAATTCACAGCTTTGAAAAATGGAGAAACTGAGGGTCAGAGAGAATCATCTCTTTTTTGTTCACTGAAATTCTCTGGCTTAATAGTGGCAGGGCTGTGGACACCTAGATGGCTCAGTCAGTTAAGTGTCTGCCTTCAGCTCAGGACATGATCTCAGGGTCCTGAGACCAAGTCCCACATACTGCTTCTCCCTCTGCCTATTACCCCCACCCTCCACCCCTGCTTGTGATTTCTTTTTCTCTCTCTCTCTGGCAAATAAATAAATAGTGAAATATATATTTTTTTAAAGTGGCAGGGCTGCAATTTGAACCCTAGTTCATCTCACTTTAAAGCATATGTTTATTTCAATTTTCCATTTGGTCCCCAGAATCATGACTTTAAGAGATGGGGCAGGTATTGGGGAAAATGGGAAAGAACAGGTAGATAGGGAGGGCAGGCCACGGGACCTCAGCAGTTCTGTGTCAGGCTTCCAGAGCCATTGGAGTTTCCTGAGGAGGCTCTCTCAACCTCTATTTTTCCCAAGCTAGGGTCCAGGTCAACTGTAGAGGAGCTTTCCCATTCCCCTGGATTTCATGAAACAAATACTAAAAAAGAAATTTCCCCCGCAGTGACTGTGGGTGCAGTGACGTGGGTGCAGCCCTGTTATGCAGAAGAGCATTTGCTGGCTCTGGCAGCAGCTCTGACTTCACTGGAGGTGAGGGCAGACAACTTCAGGAGATCCAAGTGAAGCCATGTTGCTTCTTCTTCCAGAATTTCCATCTAGAGTTGCACATCTGGGTCACAGCCTAAGAATGTCCAGACCCCTGGGCCCTGAGATTCTCACTCAGTAGATAAAAGGAGAGCCCATAAATCTATTCAGAATTGTTTCTTTATGTTGTAACAGTTTTTACTATTCTTTGTCTGAACACCAGAAGATCCACTCTTATTCTTGCCTGAAAGGAGTGTCAACCCCCCTCAACTCTTGAGTAATTCACTGTCTAGTTTAGGAATCCACAAATTATATTTGTGGCTAAATGGCCTATAGCCCCACCTATTTTGTAAATGAAGTTTTATTGGACAGAAGCAGGATATTTGTTACTTTAATATATGGTTGCTTTCTTGCTGCTATGGCATAGTTGGGGACTTGTGGTATTCTAAGGTAATTATGTAGGCCTTTCCAGAGAAGTTTTTTGACCTATGGTGTAGAGGATAGATAGGCATCTGGATTAAATAATTAGTCACAGTGAAAGGGAAAGGGAGTCCAGCGGCTCTCAAGCCTCATTGTACCTAAGGATCTCCTGGGTGCTACCCACCCTGAGGTCTACCCTTGGAGATCCTGATTTGGCCTGTCATGTTGAGGCCCAGAAATATATATTTTCAGTAATATTTTAAGATATGGTTCTGGGTGGCTCAGTGGGTTGAAACCTCTGCCTTCAGCTCAGGGGCTCAGGTCATGATCCCAGGGTCCTGGGATCAAGCCCCACATCGGGCTCTCTGCTGAGCAGGGACCCTGCCCCCCGCCCCCCTGCCTGCCTCTCTGCCACTAAGTCTCTTATGATTTGTCCTCCTCCCTCCCATCTTGTTTCATTTTTTCCCCCCTCTTCTCCCCATGAACCTCCGCCCTTCCTCTCAAATTCCTCATATCAGAGAGGTCATATGATAATTGCCTTTCTCTGATTGACTTATTTTGCTTAGCATGATACCCTCTAGTTCCAAATGGCAAGATTTCCTTTCTTTTGATGGTTGCATAGTATTCCATTGTATATATACACCACATCTTCTTTATCCATTCATCTGATGATGGACATGTAGGTTGTTTCCAAAGTTTGGCCATTGTGGACATTGCTGCTATAAACAAGTGGGTGCATGTGCCACTTCGAATCATTACATTTGTATCTTTAGGGTAAATACCCAGTAGTGCGATTGCTGGGTCATAGAGTAGCTCCATTTTCAGCTTTTTGAGGAACCTCCATATTGTTTTCCAGAGTGGCTGCAGCAACTTTCATTCCCACCAAGAGTGTAGGAGGGTTCCCCTTTCTCCGCATCCTCACCAACATCTGTTGTTTCATGACTTGTTAATTTTAGCAATTCTGACTGGTGTGAGGTGATCTCTCACTGTGGTTGATTTGTATTTCCCTGATGCCGAGTGATGTGGAGCACTTTTTCATGTGTCTGTTGGTCATTTGGATGTCTTCTTTGCCAAAATGTCTGTTCGTGTCTTCTGTCCATTTCTTGATTGGATTATTTGTTCTTTGGGTATGGAGTTTCATAAGTTCTTTATAGATTTTGGGTACTAGCCCTTTATCTGATATGTCATTGCAAATATCTTCTCCCATAAAGTCAGTTGTCTTTTGGTTTTGTTTACTGTTTCCTTTGATGTGCAAAAACCTTTGATCTTGATGAAGTCCCAATAGTTCATTTTGCCATTGCTTCCCTTGCCTTTGGCAATATTTCTAGGAAGAATTTGCTGCAGCTAGGTCAAAGAGGTTGTTGCCTGTGTTCTTAAGGTTTTGATGGATTCCTGTCTCACATTGAGGTATTTCATCCATTTTGAGTCTATTTTCGTGTGTGGTGTAAGGAAATGGTCCAGTTTCATTCTTCTGTATGTGGGTGTCCAATTTTTCCTTTGTTGAAGAGACTGTCTTTTCCACTGGGCATTTCTTATTGCTTTGTCAAATATTAGTTGACCATAGAGTTTACGGTCCATTTCTGGACTCTCTATTCTGTTCCATTGACCTATATCTCCGTTTTTGTGCCAGTACCATACTGTATTGATGATTACAGCTTTGTAATAGAGCTTGAAGTCTGAAATTCTGATGGACCAACTTTGGCTTTCTTTTTCAATCTCCTTACTGGTTATGGGTCTGTTCAGGTTTTCTATTTCTTCCTGGTTCAGTTGTGGTAGTTTATATGTTTCTAGGAATGCAACCATTTCTTCCAGATTGTCAAATTTGTTGGTGTAGATTTGCTCATAGTTTGTTCTTATAATTGTTTGTATTTCTTTGGTGTTGGTTGTGATCTCTCCTGTTTCATTCATGATTTTATTTATTTGGATCCTTTCTCTTTTCTTTTTGATAAGTCTGGCCAGGGTTTGTCAATCTTATTAATTCTTTCAAAGAACCAGCTCCTAGTTTCATTGATTTGTTCTATTGCTTTTTTGGCTTCTATTTCATTGATTTCTGCTCTGATCTTTATTATTTCTCTTCTCCTGCTGGGTTTAGGCTTTCTTTCTTGTTCTTTCTCCGGCTCCTTTAGGTGTAGGGTTAGGTCGTGTATTTGAGACCTTTCTTGTTTCTTGAGAATGGCTTGTACTGCTACATATTTTCCTCTCAGGACTGCCTTTGCTGTGTCCCACAGATTTTGAACCATTGTGTTTTCATTATCATTTGTTTACATGAATTTTTTCAATTCATTTTTAATTTCCTGGTTGACCCATTCATTCCGGGTGAATGATGCTGCCTAGTCTCCATGTATTTGGGTTCTTTGCAAATTTCCTCTTGTGATTGAGTTCTAGCTTCAGAGCATTGTGGTCTGAAAATATGCAGGGAATGATCCTAATCTTTTGATACCAGTTGAGACCTGATTTAGGACCGAGGATGTGATCTATTCTGGAGAATGTTCCATGTGCACTAGAGAAGAATGTGTATTCTGTTGCTTTGGGATGAAATGTTCTGAATATATCTGTGATGTCCATCTGGTCCAGTGTGTCATTTAAGACCTTTATTTTCTTGTCCATCTTTTGCTTGGATGATCTGTCCATTTCAGTGAGGGGAGTGTTAAAGTCCCCTACTATTATTGTATTATTGTCAATGTGTTTCTTTGATTTTGTTATTAATTGGTTTATATAGTTGGCTGCTCCCGTGTTACGGGCATTGATATGTACAATTGTTAGATCTTCTTGTTGGACAGATCCTTTGAGTATGATATAGTGTCCTTCCTCATCTCTTATTATAGTCTTTGGCTTAAAATCTAATTGATCTGATATAAGGATTGCCACCCCAGGTTTCTTCTGATGTTCATTAGCATGGTACATTATTTTCCACACCCTCACTTTAAATCTGGAGGTGTCTTTGGGTCTAAAATGAGTTTCTTGTAGGCAGCATATTGATGGGTTTTGTTTTTTTATCCATTCTGATACCCTGTGCCTTTTGATTGGGGCATTTAGCCCAGTAACATTCAGGGTAACTATTGAAAGATATGAATTTAGTTCCATTGTATTGCCTGTAAGGTGACTGTTACAATATATTGCCTTTGTTCCTTTCTGATCTACTACTTTTAGGCTCTCTCCTTGCTTAGAGGACCCCTTTCAATATTTCCTGTAGGGCTGGTTTGGTGTTTGCAAATTCTTTCAGTTTTTGTTTGTCCTGGAACCCTTTTACCTCTCCTTCTATTTTCATTGATAGTCTAGCTGGATATAGTATTCTTGGCTGCATGTTTTTCTTGTTTAGTGTTCTGAATATATCATGCCAGTTCTTTCTGGCCTGCCAGGTCTCTGTGGATAAGTCTGCTGCCAATCTAGTATTTCTACCATTGTATGTTACAGACTTCTTTTCTCAGGCTGCTTTTAGGATTTTCTCTTTGTCACTAAGACTTGTAAATGTTACTATTATGTGAAGGGGTGTGGACCTATTCTTGTTGATTTTGAGGGGTGTTCTTTGCACCTCCTGGATTTTGATGCATGTTCCCTTTGCCATATTAGGGAAATTCTCTATAGTAATTCTCTCCAATATACCTTCTGCTCCCCTCTCCCTTTCTTCTTCTTCTGGGATCCCAATTATTCTAATGTTGATTCATCTTATGGTGTCACTTATCTCTCGAATTCTCCCCTCGTGGTCCAGTAGCTGTCTCTCTTTTGCTCAGCTTCTTTATTTTCTGTCATTTGGTCTTCTATATCATTAATTCTTTCTTCTGCCTCATTTATCCTATCAGTAAGAGCCTCCATTTTTTATCGCACCTCATTAATAGCTTTTTTTATTTCAACTTGGTTAGATTTTAGTTCTTTTATTTCTCCAGAAAGGGCTTTTATCTCTCCAGAGAGGGTGTCTCTAATATCTTCCATGCCTTTTTCGAGCCTGGCTAGAACCTTGAGAATGGTCATTCTGAACTCTAGATCTTACATATTACCAATGTTCATATTGATTAAGTCCCTATCCTTCAGTACTGCCTCTTGTTCTTTTTTTTTTTTTTTTTTTTTGTGGTGAGTTTTTCCACCATGTCATTTTGTCCAGATAAGGATATGTGAAGGAGCAAATAACATATTAAAAGGGTGGCAAAGACCACAGAAAAATGCACTTTAACCAAATCAGAAGAGACCCAAATCATGGGTCGGGGGAGAAAGGGGATAAAAAGAAGTTCAGAAAAAAAATTTAAAAAAAGAAAACAAATAAAGAAAAAATATAAAAAAAGAAAAAATTATATATATTAGACTGGTGACTAGAACAGGGTCACCCACTTAATTTTGGGAGTATTTTGGTCTCTTAGAAGAAACTATCTCCCAAAATTTTAAAGAATGAAAAACATATATAAGGGTAAACACAATGAAGGGATGGAATATGCATATAAAGATGAAAAAAAAATTTTTAAATTTCTAATAAAGGAGTTAATAAAGTAAGTTGGTTGGGAGAATAAAGAAAAAGAAAGTGGAGAGAATTTGCTCACGCTGGAGACTAGAACAAGCCCAGAGCTAGATTTAAGGTATTTTGATCTATTAGAAGAAGTTGTACCCCAAATTCTTTAGAAGAAAAAACCCTATGTATATACAAAAAAGAAAGTTAGATACAATGAAGGATAAAATATGACTATAATAATGAAGGTTCAAAAAAGATTATTTTTTATGAAAGTTATTGTTAAGATAAACTAGTTAAAAAACGTTTAAAAAGGAAAGAGTAAAAGTTAAAAAAATTAGCAGAAGAAAAAAATTAAATTAAAAAATTAAATTAACTGCAAGACTAAAGAATCATGGAGAGAAAGCTATGAATTCCATGCTTTGCTTTCTCCTCCTCTGGAATTCCGCTGTTCTCCTTGGTAAATGAACTTGGTCTTGGCTGGATTTCTTGTTGATCTCCTGAGGGAGGGGCCTGTTATAGTGATTCTCAAGGGCAGAATTGCACCGCCCTTACCAGGGGCCAGGCTATGTAATCCACTTTGGTTTGCTTTCAGGAGCTTTTGTTCCCTGAACGCTTTCCATAGAGTTCCAGAGGATGGGAATGATAATGGCGGCCTCCCAATCTCTGGCCCAGAGGAGCCAAGAGCTCGGGGCCCCACTTTTCAGAGTGCCCTCAGAGAAAAGCACTCAATCACTCCTGTCTCTCTGGCCTCCGGCTGTGCTCTGAGCTCACCCAGCCTGTGAGCCATTCAAGGTAACCCCGAGTTGAGAGCTCACTCCTTGTCTCTGTAGCTGGCTTCCCTGCTCTAATACCTGCGAGCTCTGCAACACTCAGACACCCCTGGTCCTTCTGTGACCCCGCGGGACCTGAGGCCACGCTGTCCCCATATGGGCTTCACCCCAGTTTAGCCTCTGGAGTGATGTACCTCAGTGGAGCAGAATTTTAAAAGTCCTGATTTAGTGCTCCGTTGCTCCGTCGCATGCTGGGAGCCGGCCCCTCCCTCCGCAGTCTATCTTCCCGTTGCTTTGGATTCACTTCTCCGCTGGTCCTACCTTTCAGAAAGTGATCAATTTTCTGTTTCTAGAATTGCTGCTCTTCTTCTCTTCAATCTGCTGTTGGATTTGTAGGTGTTTGCAAAGGTTGGATAAGCTATCTAGCTGATCTCCTGCTACCTGATGTAGTCTCAGCCTGCTACTTCTCCACCATCTTGACTCCTTTTGGATCTTGGTTTTTTTACCCAGTCTGACAATCTCTTTTATTAGTGCACTTAAAGATTATTGATATAATTAGATTATTGATATAACTGGATTAATATCTGTCATATTGATTCAAAGTGGTTATTTATATAATTGGATTAATATCTAAAACATTCATTACTGTTTCCTATTTGTTGCCTTTTCTTTGTTCCTATTTTTGTCTTCCACTCTTTTTCTGTATTTTGTGGTTTTAACTGTGGATTTTATGAGTCCATTTTATCTCCTTTCTTAGCTTATCAGATATACTTCTTAAAAATTATTTTAGTAGTTGTCTTAGTGTTTTCAATATACATTTATAACAAATTCAAGTCCAATTTGAAATAATACTATACCACTTCATAATAGCACCCTGTAATAGCAAAATAATATTTTATTTCACTTATTCCTTTTCTGATACTCTTCCTTTCTTTATTTAGATCCAAATTTCTGTCCTCTATAGTTTTCCTTTCTTCTAAAGATTTTCTCTTAACGTTTATTTCAAGGTAGGTCTGCTGGCAACACATTCCCTCAATTTTTGTTTGTCCAAGAAAGACTTCTCCTTCACTTCTCCTGCCAGAATCACAGGTGATTCTTCTCTCATATTTACTGTGGGAACCTGATTTAACTACTGGAGATAAATCCTACAATATATAGGGTCCCTCTATGACTGGGTCCCTGGGAGTTTTTAATTCTCAGAATTGTCTACACTGAGCATTCAGCAATTCTGCAATTACAGTTCAGGTTCTCCATCACTGTCACTGGTTCCCAAGGTGGTTTCCACTTGTGAGTCTCTGCTCTGGTAGCTGCATTCACTTTTTCCAGAGCAAGAGGTCTGGGAAAGAAGGAGAGAGAGAGAAAGAGAAAGGGAAGGATAGAGAGAAGACACAATCTTTTATAACTTTATTTATTTCAGAAATGACACACCATCATTTCTATCATGCTTTAGTCACACAGGGGAACTCTAGAAGAGTTGGAAGAAGACTAGACAAAGTTCTAAGAGGCAGATATCACTGAGGATCATCTCAGAAGCTGGCTATCACAAACACTATACAATTATTGGGCTGGGAAGGACTGTGAAGGCCAACTATAAGAAAGTTGACTTGTCCCAGTACCTCACAATTGCCACGTTTTTGGCAGCAGTTGAAAATTTGGGTTACGGATGAATGTTATGTTCTACTTCTTCATTTTACTGAGAAAGAAATAGGGATGCTTCACAGTTAAGTGGCTCATCCATCTACAGTCACATGGAAGGAAGGACAACTCAGGCTCTTATCACCATTCTTATTCCACTGAACTGCCAATGAGATAAGGTGATCTCATAATGTTTTCACATCATGATCAATGTAACGATTTCCATATTGCACAGAGAATCCAAACCAAGGCAAAGGAAAATGGATTGAGTCACCCTTGAAACCAAGTCAATGTTTCAGCTTCTTCTCTCAGTCTACCATCGTTGCTGAGACTGGATAGCATATCTTAGTTATAACAAATAAGCAGCAATTTAAACTTTAGACATGATTTCTACTCTTAGCTTTGGGAGGGACACACCTAAAAAGAAACTCAAAGAATCTCAGGAGGACATAAAAACCTTTGCTTCCTTAGACAAGTTTACGATGCTTCAAATGCTTTCAGTTTGTAACAAGTTAAAAATAAATGTGTTCATCTGTTTGTTTGTTTGTTTTTTAATCTGTCTTTATTGCAGTATGATTTCCTTGCTTTAGGAAGAAAAAAAAACAATGAGTGCTTTGTGAAAATACAAATTAGAAATGTCTAGGGATTCAACAGTACATTAAAAGGATTATTCACCACGACCAAGTGGGATTTATTCCAGGGCTGCAAGGTTGGTTCAACATCCGCAAATCAATCAATGTGATACAACACATTAATAAAAGAAAAAACAGGAACCATATGATACTCTCCATAGATGCTGAAAAAGCATTTGACAAAGTACAGCATCCCTTCCTGATCAAAACTCTTCAAAGTGTAGGGATAGAGGGCACATACCTCAATATTATCAAAGCCATCTATGAAAAACCCATCGCAAATATCATTCTCAATGGAGAAAAACTGAAAGCTTTCCCGCTAAGGTCGGGAACACGGCAGGGATGTCCGTTATCACCACTGCTATTCAACATAGTACTAGAAGTCCTAGCCTCAGCAATCAGACAACAAAAAGAAATTAAAGGCATCCAAATCGGCAAAGAAGAAGTCAAACTATCACTCTTCACAGATGATATGATACTATATGTGGAAAACCCAAAAGACTCCACTCCAAAACTGCTAGAACTTGTACAGGAATTCAGTAATGTGTCAGGATATAAAATCAATGCACAGAAATCAGTCGCATTTCTCTACACCAACAATAAGACAGAAGAAAGAGAAATTAAGGAGTCCATCCCATTTACAATTGCACCCAAAACTATAAGAGACCTAGGAATAAACCTAACCAAAGAGACTAAGAATCTATACACAGAAAACTATAAAGTACTCATGAAAGAAATTGAGGAAGACACAAAGAAATGGAAAAATGTTCCATGCTCCTGGATTGGAAGAATAAATATTGTGAAAATGTCTATGCTACCTAAAGCAATCTACACATTTAATGCAATTCCTATCAAAGTACCATCCATTTTTTTCAAAGAAATGGAACAAATAATCCTAAAATTTATATGGAACCAGAAAAGACTGCGAATAGCCAAAGGAATATTGAAAAAGAAAGCCAGAGTTGGTGGCATCACAATTCCGGACTTCAAGCTCTATTACAAAGCTGTCATCATCAAGACAGCATGGTACTGGCACAAAAACAGACACATAGATCAATGGAACAGAATAGAGAGCCCAGAAATAGACCCTCAACTCTATGGTCAACTAATCTTCGACAAAGCAGGAAAGAATGTCCAATGGAAAAAAGACAGCCTCTTCAATAAATGGTGTTGGGAAAATTGGACAGCCACATGCAGAAAAATGAAATTGGATCATTTCCTTACACCACACACGAAAATAGACTCAAAATGGATGAAGGACCTCAATGTGAGAAAGGAATCCATCAACATCCTTGAGGAGAACACAGGCAGCAACCTCTTCGACCTCAGCCGCAGCAACATCTTCCTAGGAACATCGCCAAAGGCAAGGGAAGCAAGGGCAAAAATGAACTATTGGGATTTTATCAAGATCAAAAGCTTTTGCACAGCAAAGGAAACAGTTCACAAAACCAAAAGACAACTGACAGAATGGGAGAAGATATTTGCAAACGACATATCAGATAAAGGGCTAGTGTCCAGAATCTATAAAGAACTTAGCAAACTCAACACCCAAAGAACAAATAATCCAATCAAGAAATGGGCAGAAGACATGAACAGACATTTCTGCAAAGAAGACATCCAGATGGCCAACAGACACATGAAAAAGTGCTCCATATCACTCGGCATCAGGGAAATACAAATCAAAACTACAATGAGATACCACCTCACACCAGTCAGAATGGCTAAAATTAACAAGTCCGGAAATGACAGATGCTGGCGAGGATGCGGAGAGAGGGGAACCCTCCTACACTGTTGGTGGGAATGCAAGCTGGTGCAACCACTCTGGAAAACAGCATGGAGGTTCCTCAAAATGTTGAAAATAGAACTACCCTATGACCCAGCAATTGCACTGCTGGGTATTTACCCTAAAGATACAAACGTAGTGATCCAAAGGGGCACGTGCACCCGAATGTTTATAGCAGCAATGTCTACAATAGCCAAACTATGGAAAGAACCTAGATGTCCATCAACAGACGAATGGATAAAGAAGATGTGGTATATATATACAATGGAATACTATGCAGCCATCAAAAGAAATGAAATCTTGCCATTTGCGACAACATGGATGGAACTAGAGGGTATCATGCTTAGCGAAATAAGTCAATCGGAGAAAGACAACTATCATATGATCTCCCTGATATGAGGGAGAGGAGATGCAACATGGGGGGTTAATGTGGTAGGAGAAGAGTAAATGAAACAAGTTGGGATTGGGAGGGAGACAAACCATAAGTGACTCTTAATCTCACAAAACAAACTGAGGGTTGCTGGGCAGAGGGGGGTTGGGGGGGGTTATGGACATTGGGTAGGGTATGTGCTATGGTGAGTGCTGTGAAGTTTGTAAACGTGGAGATTCACAGACCTGTACCCCTGGGGGAAAAATATATATATATATATATGTTTATAAAAAATAAAATTATAAAAAAAAATACAAATGTAAAAAAAAAAAAAAGAAAAAAACAAACCAAAAAAAAAAAAAAATGAGATGGAAGCTCAGAAGCAGGAAGATGAGTGATGAAGCCACTGCATCTCTCATTTGGTGAAATGAATTTTGTTAGTACCTCCATAATTAGAAATGTTTTTCACATGTCCATATGCACACACACACACCCCATTTTAATTAATAAACACCGATCCAAGTAAAAAAAAAAAAAAAGAAAAGAAATGTCTAGGGATGTAATTATTGGACCATTTTCTTTCAAATGCAATAGTATGAAGTTAATCAAAAGATAGTTGTAGTTCCTGAAAAATTACTTTTTATATTAATGCTCTGCTTATTTTTAAAGACTTTTTTGTACACTTCTGCCTAATTAAAACAATATATGAAACCTTGCTGGATGCTCTGGCAGAGCCATTTCTCCAAGCTGGACATTTCTGTCCACCTACTACTAATGCGGACGGAAGGCATCTAGAGTCAGTGTGCTTTTCTGATTTTAGTGTAGCCTGAAATTAACTTGGGGTAAAGAAGAAATGCAAAGACCAAGGACAAGTGTAAGTAGCTCTGGCCACAGTGAAGAGAAGATAGAGGGGTCTTAATTTTCAGAACAGTCATTGGGAGCATGTATGTCTTCTTGGGTTGTTTTGGAAAGTAGAGAAATGTTTTAGGATTCAAAGAAAATCCTGAATAATCTGAGAACAGAATCTTCACAGTCAGCTTTTCTTATTAAAATCAAGACTCCTGCCCTGTCACACACTCACAAGTTCACTCTCACTCTGATGTTTACCCCAAGTGGGCCTGTATTAGTTTAGTTCTTAGGTTCTGTTTATTGGGTTCCCTGACTGAAGTCATAACTCATGGGGTTTTGCTGATTTGTGAGGTGCTGTCTAATTTGGGTTAGATTCACTATTAGCATTTTTAAAAATATAGTCCAAGAAGATATTGAAAGTAAAAAAAAAAAAATAGTCTGGAAAATAGAACTCTCTTTTCAATGACTTACTGGAGCTTCATTTAACCAGATGATTTGTCAGTGAACAGCATAGGGTTAGTATCCTAATGTGTTTGGGTCACCCTAATGAAACACTACAGACTGGATCTCAAACAAACTACAGTTCTGAAGGCTGAGAAGTTCACTATCAGGGCAATGGCATGTCAAACTCTGTTGAGAGGCTTTTTTTCAGGATCACAGGAGGTGTCTTTTTGCTGTGTTCTCCACAAGGTAGAAGGGGGCCTCTTTCTTCAGGTGGAACACATACATTCAGACCATAGCACAAAGATGTTTGAAGAAAAGATGTAGCAGAGGGAACTGTGGGGGTGTGAGGTAAAATATCTACCTTTTGTCTATGGTGCATCATTTCTGTAGCATTGTGGTGCTTAAGTAAAAGGATGCGTGTCAAATTAGCATGCAAATACTGAAACTACATGACCTGTAAATCAGGATGTTTTTGCAGGAATTCTGTTTAATGCATCGTTACATCAGGTAAGCTTCAGTTTGAAACTCTTAATTAATGAGTGAAAACTCGTTAGTTTTTAGTATGGTGTTACATGAAGACAAGGACTGATGTTTTCTTGTAAAAAAAAGTGTAACAAAATACAGATGAGTCAAATTTTGGCCAATTTGGCAATAACATTTTTGAGTAAATGAACTTTAAATTTTAATAGATGAATTGGACAATGTGTTTTTTAGGTTGAATAGTTGCTTCAAAATCACACAAAAGAAATATGCATATGTTGGTAGAAATAACCCAGGGAACCAACTAATACATAAAAGCCTTCCTACAACAGAAGATGGTTATGCTATAAATGGTTTAAGATGAGCTTTTCTTTGAGTGACTGTTCTATTATCTGGTATTAAATAGTTTTTATTCAATAACTTAAGTTCTGTTCTCTATTACTGAATATTTATTATGTTTTCACTTAGAGTAAACTTGATTTTTAAAAGAAAATGGTAAGAAGTCTTGTTGCTGTTAGTTTCCTTTTGTAAATAAATATTTACCCAAAGCATAAAATTTCTCTTTGAACTACAGAGGCTTTAAATGAGAGAAATGCTCCAAGTCACAGCTCATTTGTGCATGTGGATGCCCACTCAAATGTCTTTATAACACATATGTATTGTAATAGTCATTTAAATAAATAAATAAAATATATCAATGCAATGTCACATACAAACACATGCACATGTGATAAATGTATACTTATTCTGTCCAAGTGTTTTAGGACATCTTTTAAAACATTCTGAGTTTACTAGGATTGTCTGTTTTTAGACCAACCAAAGCCATAGGCATTTTTGAGATAGAATTTGATTATCTGGCATTCATGATGTTTTTTCTGTAATGAATTAAATATGGCTATTTATGTGAAAACCGAAAAAAGATAATGGAGTATTATACACAAGACTTTTTATAATTAAGACACTATTACTCAAATGTCTGTTAAATCTACATAATTAAAATAATTACCAATTGCTGTAAAGTAACATAGTCCATGTTAAAAATTTTGCATTCCTTTTAACTCAGCAAGTAATTTCTAGAAAATTTCTCATGAGTATTTGCAAAGTAATGTTGTTTATCAAAACCCTGATTGTGGAAGCAAAAATTGGAAATGACATAGATGTCTGGAAATAGGGGATAAGTTAGATATTATGTTGTAAGAGACAACACTCATACTACCATATTAAGCAAAAAAAAAAAAAAAGCAGGTGACATATGTGTCCTTTGACCAATTTGATTGTATTGTTTTCAATTTCTAGAACAAATACATTAAATGTTCATATAGTTCCTAAGTGCAAAGAATTATACATGTTATGTCCATACATATATATGTATATATACACATGTATGCATATACACATGTATATGTGTACATGTATAGATATATATCATACACATATATGTTTTATGCATGTACATTATATATACATACTTAAAAGTGATACGTATTTTTCAATATTATAAATCATCCTCAACAAAAATGCAAATGTGGGAAATACCATGAAATTTCATGAATACTTCTGGAAACAATTTAGAACACAGAGAAAAGGAAGAAAGTGAGTGGTTGTCATCATTTGGAAATAGCACTTTGTTATCTGAAAATTTATTGTGTTCATGCTTTCTGAGAGAAAATTAATTTGTCTTTATTACTTACTCATTTATTTTGCCTGAGTCCTTTCACTGATTAAAACCTCCCTGTACCCTAAAGTCTACTTGGTCTCAGATGTTGTCAGTGGCACAACCCACAAACCTTCATGACCTTTTTATGTTGTCATTCTTTGTTTTAAGGATATAAGACAAGAAATGTAGAGAAACATTTCTGTGAGCCTGAATTGTGTTAATCTCAAGATGGAAGGATCATGTTGTGGCATATGTTTGTTAGTCTTGGTTTGTTTGTGGTATTTGGGACCTCTAAAGTGTGATCTCTCTTGCTCAAGTGAAAGGGTAATATTGTTTATATATAATATTTTGTCCCTTTAGCTACATGAAAAATTTAAAAAGTCTTTTTCTATATTTCTTTGTATCATTTCCCACTCTTTTCTTAAAATGTATTTCTATCTTTGAATCAGTGTGCTTTGTAGACAGCATACAGTTGGATCATTTTTAAAAAATCTGGTCTGACAAACTCTGACTTTTGATTAGAGTAGGTAATCCATTCACATTTAATCCTTTCATTTATGTGATTGGGTTTATATCTACCATTTTATTTTTTGTTTTCTGTCTCATATCTTTTCGTTCATCTATTTCTCTTTTACTGCTTTATTTTGTGTTAAGTGATATTTTCTAATACAGCATTTTAGTTTCACTAAGTGGTATTTTCACTATATTTTTGGAGATTTTTAAAGTGGTCACTCTATAGGGTTTATTTTATATATCTTAGTGTATTAGAGTTAGCTTCAGATTTACACTTGTGTTAATTGCAGTTATATATGGAAACATACACTGAATAGATTCAGTTTCCTCTTTTTTGTGATATTGTTATGTGTATCATGCCTATTAGTATTAAAGCTCAACAAAGCTTTATTATTTTATTATTTTATCACCTGTGGTCATTTCTTTAGTCACAGCACAGCTTTGCTTCCCTTCATCTCCTTTGTGCTGTTATTGACAAATATACTACATATATATATATATATATATATATATATATATATATATATATATATAACATTTCTAACATGTGATGTCTAATATTATATACATATTATTTCTTACAATTCCTTTTTAAATCACATGGAAAAAGAAATTAGAAAAATATGCATTTATTCTGTTTCACATAATGACAAAATTACCTTTACTACTGCTCTTTGTTTTTCTGCATGTTAACTGAAATTAGTGTCTAGTGTTATTTGTCTTCTCTACAAAGAGCTTCCTTAATCATTTCCTGTATGCCTGTCTGATAGCAACAGATTCTCCCAGGTTTGTTTTATTAGTTTTTTAAATCAGGAGAAGTCTTCACTTTTATTCTTGAATGATGTAGGATATCATTTGCTTTGCTGGATACAAGGATTTATCAAGGATTCTTGATGGACTTCTTTTTTTAAAGCACTTTGAGCACACCATGCCACTGCCTTTTTTGTTCCATTGTTTTTGCTGAAAATTCCTCTGTTAATATAATTGGGGTTTCATTTTAAGTTATTAGATTTTTTTTTTCTTTCTGTGTTCAAGATTTTCTACTTGCTTTTACTTTCAGCATTTTTACTATGGTATATCAGTTTGTGTATCTTTTTATGTTTATTCTACTTGACATCTGAAATATGTGGATCATTATTTTCTAATAAATTTAGGCAGTTTTCTGCCATCACTTCTATGGATATTTTTCTACTCCCTTTTCTCTCTCCTCTCCAGGTGCACCTATGTTGGTGCAATGGTTGGTTTTCCCACATTTTTCTCAGGCTCTGTTCATTTTCTTTCATTCTTTCCTCTTTCTGCCTTTTAGTTTGCACCATCTCTCTCAATTTGTCTTCAGGTTTGCTAACACTTTCTTCTGCCTGTTCCGATGTACCATTGAAGCCCTCCAGTGAATTTTAAAATTTTCATTACTGTACTTCCAACTATAGAATTTCCATTTGGTTCTCTTTTAGAATTTTTCCTCTTTATTGATATTCTCTTTGATGCAACACTATCATACCTTCCTTTACTTCTTTTATTTTCATGCTTTCCTTTAGTTCTTTGGCATATTTATAATGGCTGTTTTAAAGTCTTTTTATTTTAAATCCCACATCTGACTACTCTTACAGGTAGTTTATGTTGCCTGCTTTTTTCCGGCACATGAATCATCCTTTCCTGTGTTTGTTTGTTTTTTTTTTTTTTTACACATGCCTCAGTTTGTCATTGTTGGAAACTGGACACTTTAGATTATATATTATAGCAATTCTGGATAGTAATCCATTCCCAACCTCAGGCTTATTATTGTTATTTACTTGTTTATATCTTAGTGGCTGTTTGAATTATTTTAGTAAAGTCTAGTTATTTTCCACACTGTAAAGCCTGTTTCTTCTCAGCAAGCTGTAGTTTGGGTGTAAGTCTACCGTCACTTGGGATGACAGTGATATTAATAGGCCTCTCTTTTCCTCTTTTTCTGTCATAGCGCACTAATGCTGACTGATTTCTTTATTGTTTTCAATAATGCCTTGGGGAAAATTGCTCTACAGACTAATCCAATCAAATGTGGCTCCTTTGAAGGAATAGTTTCTGATGTTCATGTGTGATATTTGTTCTTACCCCGGGAAGACTCCTCTCAATTGTCTTATTCCTTGTTTCTTCTCAATTGTCTTAGTCCTTGTTTCCTTGTTTCTTTCTAGAAAGAAACAAGAAAACAGTCTACAGACTGACCTAAGTCTAGTCTGTATTTACATTAAATCCAGGATTGTTCCCTTAATTGCTTTCCACCACAGATTCCATTGTTCCTAGAGTCACCTTAGATTTGAACTTCTCCATGTTCTGTGGCAAATGACATCATTTCTTTGGAAAGAGATTAGGAGATGTCTATTTTATAGCCAGCTTCTCTCCCTGTGCAGATTGGGTGAGCCAGTGACCTAAAGCTGATGGTAGGGGGAAATGGAAAACTTCCTTCCAATATATTATCTTAAGTGTCCAGTTTCCAACAACAACAACAACAACTCCAGCAGGTTAGCAATAGGTGGAAGATGACAGCAGCCTGAGGTCCTCTTTGTTTGCCCCTCCTATCATGGAGCCACTACTTAATGAGCCAGATAAAGGTTTACTGGGATCCCTGTATTCTCAGAATGCAGTGCTCATGACAGAGCCTTCTCCTATAATGCTGAGGAAATCCTGTATTCTTGGCCTTGGGGAACTGGGAAGGGGGAGAAGAAGGTGCAGCCTTGATTCATTTACCACATGTTCACTTTTCTTACTGAATTTTCATAGAATTTCTTCATTTGCTATTTGTCTTTAGGAACCTTTACAGAAAATATATATATATATATATATATTTAAATAATTTTCATCAGTTTTTCTGGGGGAGCAGGTCACAAGGTTGTTGTCATGCCAGGACTTGATTTCCCCTTGCTTTTATTTTTTAAAGGATAGTTTTGTTGGATATAGGATTCTTGGATGACAGATTTCACCTCCCACCCAGCACTTTGAATATGTTGTCCCACTGCCTTCTACCCTCCATAATTTCATTTTTAAAATCCTTTATAATTTCTGATGAGAAGTCACTTGTTAATCTTTTTGGGGCTCCCTTTTATGTGCAGATATATTTTTACCCTATTGCCGTTAAGATGTTATCTTTGTCTTTTTCCTGAAACATTTTGACTATAATATATCTGAGTGTGGCTCTTTTGTGTGTTTATCCTGCTTGGAATTTGTTGAGCTTTTGGTTATACAGATTAATGGTTTTCTTCATATGTTTAAGTTTTCAGCCATTATTTATTTATTTTTTGTTCCTTTTAAACTCTTCTTTTCTTCTGATACTCTCATTACATGTATATTGGTTTGCTAACAGGTTTCCCATAACTCTGAGGATTGATTCATCTTTCAGTCCTCTTTTCTCTATTATCCAGATTTAATAATCTTGAATCATCTCCCTTCTGGTTTTCCAATTCTTTTCTTTTTATCTAGCAGCTCAAAGTATTTGAGCCCCTTTGTGAATTTTTAATAGCAGATACTGTACTTTTCAATGACAGAATTTCCATTTGTTTTTAAGATAATTTCTCTTCATTGATAATTTCTACTTGATAAGTCATTGTTCTGACACCTTCTCTTTAATTCTCTAAACATGGTTTCCTTTCATTCTTTCAAGTTATTATAATAGGTGCTTTGAAGAATTTTGTCTGCTGCATTCAATGTCTTGGACCCTCTTAAAGGCAATTTTTATTGCTCATCATTTTCATGTATAAGGGTCACACTATCCTGTTTATTTGGATGTCTTTTTTTTTTTTTCCTGAAAAGTGAACATTTTAAGTAATGTATTGTATCAACCCTGGATTCCAGTTAGTGCCCTCTTCTCCTTCCCAGAAGCTTGTTGATGTTGCTGATTTTGGTTAGTTTATTTAGGTAGTGTTTGCTTGAGCTAATACTTGAAATCTCCTTCTTCCAAAGTGAGCTGCCAGTGAGGTCACTGCTCAGTATTCCCCCTCCCTTGTTTTTGCTTTTAAGGCTGGCTTCCTAGAAGTTACCACTGGCTCAACATAGATTAATGTTCATTCAGTCATGGGTTAGAGTCTGTGCCCTTACAACTGGTAAGACTGTTGTATTTTGCTGATGGATCTGTGAGTAGTTTGGAGAATTATTTCAAGCCCACCCCACATTTAACCAGAGACTAATAGTTCTCAGGTGCCCAATCTGGTTGCTCCTGAATGGATGCAGTCTCATGCATGTGCATAGTCTTTGGAACCCCGGGGATGGATGTGATCTTAGTAGGGGCCATTAAAAAGCAAGCAAGCAAGCAAACAAACAAACAAAAACAAACCTGTCTCTTTTCCTGTTCCCTTGCTGGTCAGCTGTTTTGTTTGTTGCAGCTAGTTTTACTGAGCTATTAAGCTTTTTTGATCACTAAGATCTCCATTATTTTCAATAATGCCTTATGACAAGTTTCTCCAGGTTTTGTTCCCAATAAAATTATCCCCTTAACAGATCTGTGAACTATGAGCATTTCCATCTTGCCTCTCTCCGTGGGCAGAACCTCTGGTGTATTACTGCATCAGAACTGAATATAGAGGTGGTGGCCTACTTCTTCCAGAATGACACCTTCATCTTAGGAATGGTATTTGGGAGGGAGAGGGCCAAGTATAGCCAATAATATTCTCAACTTGCCCCTCCCAAGTGGAACCTAGACCACAGTAGAAGAAACTGAGGAAGGACAGTGATGAAAGCCCCAGTATTCTTGGTCTACAAAGATTTGGATAGATTCTCCATCAGGGGAGTGGGAGTTGGCTGCAATAAGGGAACCCCAGTCTTCTTGGCTTCACCCTCTTAGAATAGAGGGAAGGAGAGGTCCTGGCAGCCCCTGTTGGGGTGAAATCATAGCCCTATAACTGGAAGCTGGGCAAGGATAACAGGAGCCCCCATCCTCTCAGTCACACCCACCAGGAGTGGAGCTTCAGTGACACAGATGGGGTTGAGGTGTCTGATGGAAACAAGTCCTGACTCAAACACCATAGATGCCCCATCTTCTTTCCAAGGTTTACTGTATTTTATTGAATAAATTCTTCCAATTTGCTGTATGAACCTAGGTCAATTTCAGAGACTTTAGACAATTATAATATATAATTTTTACAAGTTAAATAGTTTCACTCTGGGGAAAATCAGTAGAAGTCCTCATACAGTCATTCCAGAAGCTCTAATTACATTCTTTCTTTCTCATATAATAGTTATCTCAGGTTCATTTTGTACAGTTCTTATACAAGACTGGCACTCATTTTCCAAAGGAATGTTCTTTTCTTAAAAATTTTATTTTATTTTTTCAGTGTTAATGAGAAATGTATCTAAAGATCATAGTTTGGTTGATAGGTTTGCTTATTTTTCTTGGGCATATCATTATATCTATTTATTTTTAGTTTATACAACTAGGATTTTTTTTTTTTTAAAGATAAAACATATCATGAGGTCACATTGTAAAGTCTTCTTCAGGACATTTTTTTTTTTTAACATAAAACACATCATGAGGTCACATTTTAAAGTCTACAGGAAATGCTTTTTTTTTTTTAAGATAAAATACATCATGAGGTCATATTAGAAAGCCTTAATCTCCTCCCCAAGATCAATGCAACATGTGTTTTATCCCCCAAAACACATACAACACCATTAACATCACCAATAAATAATACAATAATAGAAAAAGAATCTCTTTAAATGTTTTTTAGTTCTTTTTGTCTTTAGGTAATATCCAACTAGTGATGTATAGTCAAATAATGTGTTAAAGTGGCAATAGTTCCTCTCAAAGTGTTTATGCCATTAATTACACAATTGCCTTTGATTTTTTAGGGACCATTTTATTTGTTTATTCAAATTATATACAAATATTTAACATGGTTTCAAAATCAAATTTACAAAACAAAATGAATTCAAAGTAGTTTAATTTCTAACCTGTACCTCCACCTTAAGTAAGTCCTCCTCCCCCATAAGTCAACATTTAAATTTTTTCATTTTATTTTTCTAGTGTTTTTTAAAAAAGAAAATCTACATAAGCATGTATTCTTGTTACTTTTCTTTCTTGGATATCATAAGAATAAAATGCATTTTTTGTACTTTGCTTTTTTCCTTTTTAATAATACATCCTAGAATACAGACTAGAGTAATAAATAGAAATACCCATCATTTATTATGCTTATTTGCTAGTATTGATTTTCCCTTCCATATTTATAAATGATTTTGAATATAGGTATACCTTGGAGATGTTGTGGCTTCAGGTCCAGAATACTGATATAAAATGAGTATCACAATAAAGTGAGTCAAATTTTTTGGTTTCCCAGTGCACACCAAAGTTATGTTACTATTATACTGGAGTTTGTAAGTGTGTGATAGCACTATGTAAAAAATAAATACATATTTTTTATTAAAAAATTCATTATTGTTTAAAAAAGGCTAACCATCATCTAAGCTTTCAGTGAGTCATAATCACTGATTACAGGTCACCCTATCAAATATAATAATAATGAAAAAATATTGTGAATGAAATAATGAAAAAATATTGAAATATTGTGGGAATCACTAAAATGTGACACAAAGACACAAAATGAGCAAATGCTGTTGGAAAAATGGTGCCCACAGACCTGCTTGATTCAGGGTTGACACAGATTTTCGATTTGTTAAAAAAAAAAAATGCAGTATGTGTGAAGTGAAATAAAATGAGATACTAACTAATGTGGGTATAGGGGCAAGTGGAGTACAGTGGCTTCGGGACCTCAACCATGGACATGCAGACCCTGGTTTCTGGGATCCTGCTGTGGCCATAGCAGTTCATAGTAATTTCTTTCACATGTTGGACACCTTACAGTATTCCAATCAAGGAAAGGGCTAAAAAGTTCAAAAAGCATTGCATCAGAATGATACAATAGAACTAATATTGTCAATTTTTTTCCTCTTTAAAGGTAAATTTTTAGTAATTTAAGGTCCATTTTTGGTTTTGAAATTTTTATCTTTGGAATTTTTATTTTCCTTCACCAGTTAATTTAGTATTATTTAAATTTAGAATCTGGGACCAATAAATCTTTATTGTAATCATTAACAGCCACCATGGCAAATGTTGGAACTTTCTTTCTTTCTTTTTTTTTTTTTTAAAGATTTTACTTATTTATTTGTGAGATGGAGAGCACAAGCGAGGGGAGGGGCAGGCAGAAGTGGAAGCAGACTCCGTGCTGAGCAAGAAGCCCGATGCAGGACTTGAACCTAGGACCTGTGATCATGGCCTGAGCTAAAGACAAATGATTAACCGACTGAGCCACCCAAATGCCCAAATTTTGAGACTTCCATGAGCTACTCATTTAATTTTTTTAACATCAGTTCCTGATTAGACACCTAAGCTCATCTACGTGTTGGACAAAATCTGCATTCAGAGTATGTCTATGTCAGTGCAAATCATGTCCCGTACCTGAAAATTTCCTCCAAATCCCCACCCCCAACTCTCATTTCAAGATTTATTTGCCCCACTTTGTACTTTCCCTTTCTCTTTTATTTCAGTGACAATGAAATTTCAACCTCTACACAGCAGGTATCTCTTAAGCTTACAAAAATCTACAAATTTCAAATCATTGAATTCATCACCTATTGATCTAAATATACTTTAAAAATTAAAAAAATTTCTATGAATAAAAGTAAACATAAAATTTCATAACCATGCATTAAGAGATTTTTCAGGCATGGAATGTTGTTGACCCATAATTCATTTAAAAATACAAATTCAATGCACGAATTTTCAAAGAAAAACTTTTAAACATTAGATGGATGTGACCAAGACTGTACAGTTAAAATAACAGAAGTGGGTTCCTTAATTTCTTTCATGAGTGTTCTATAGTTTTCAGAATATAGATCTTTTACCTCTTTGGTTAGGTTTATTCCTAGGTATCTTGCAGTTTTTTGTGCAATTGTAAATGGGATCAATTCCTTGATTTCTCTTTCTTCTGCCTCATTGTTAGTGTATAGAATGAAACTGATTTCTGTGATTGATTTTATATCTTGCAACTTTGTTGTAATCTTGTATCAGTTCTAGCAATTTTGGGGTGGAGTCTTTGGGCTTTTTACATAGAGTATCTTGTTGTCTGCGAAGAGTAAAACTTTGATATCTTCACTAATTTAGATGCCTTTTATTTATTTTTTTATCTCATTGCTGAGGCTAGGACTTCCAGTACTACACTGAGCTCTAGGAAGCAAACTGAGGGTTGCTGGAGGGGAGGTGGTAAGAGAAGGGATAATTGGGTGATGAGTATTAAGGAGGGCACTTGATGTAATGAGGACTGGGTATTACATGAAACTGATGAATCACTAAATTCTATCTCTAAAACTAATAAAAAAAAAAGAAGGTATGGTACATATACACTATGGAGTATTATGCCTCCATCAGAAACGATGAATACCCAACTTTTGTATCAACGTGGATGGGACCGGAAGAGATTATGCTGAGTGCAATAAGTCAAACAGAGAGAGTCAATTATCATACGGTTTCACTTATTTGTGGAGCATAAGAAATAACATGGAAGGCATGGGGAGATAGAGAGGAGAAGTGAGTTGGGGGAAATTGGAAGGGGAGGTGAACCATGAGAGACTGTGGACTCTGAAAAACAATCTGAGGGTTTTGGAGGGGTGGGGAGTGGGAGTTTGGGTGAACCTTGTGGTGGGTATTACGGAGGGTGCGTGTTACATGGAGCACTGGGTGTGGTGCATAAACAATGAATTCTGGAATACTGAAAAGAAATAAAATAATAAAACTTATTTTAAAAAACTATATAAAAATACCAGAAATGGAAATTGATATTAAGTCGTTTGACTAAATTTGTATGAGACTATTAATTATTACAACGAGAGCCTAATAGAAAGTGTTCCAGCAAGAAAGCCAAACATGTTTCTGACAGCCTTGGTTTTGTTCTGTACACTTAGGCATGTTTCATTCTTTTTTGAAATTATTTCCCATTCAATTCTACTTATTCTGGAAATGGATTTCCCACCACTCCACTATGTTCCTTCTTTCTCCCCCTCTGTGTTCTGTCAAGTTCCTGGGTATTGTAAAGTTCTTGAGTGTCCTCCAAACTGTGGATGCCCTTTGTCATTTGACCTTTCAGCTGGTCCAGCAGGTGACCTTCAGGGAGAGGCCGCTAGTATCATTTGGAACACCAGCTCTTTGGCTCTGTTACTGATGGTGAAGCAGAAAAATCAAGGAACAAAGCTCAACTCATTTTCCCAAAAAGCCCCCTTGGGTTTCTGAGCTGTATCTGCCGTGCAAAGAAGTATAAAAGAGTTCCAGAGTGCTGGAGCTATCCCTCGGAGGGCTCCTAGCTTGTGGGTCAGCTCTCCGCATCAGAGGCCCCACCAGCAGGCACTGGTCATTTTTGGTGGGGCTTCATGGTGTCTTAAAGAATTTGTTTTCCTTTTTGAGACTAGATTTCATGTTCCTTTTTGAGGAGCCTTTCTTTCTCATCCTGTGATTGTTTCCATATAAAATAGGAGAAAGAATCCTCTTTGCATTTGGTTGTAGTTGATTTCGCTGTGACATCTTGTTCATTTTTTTTTTGAGTTTCATTATTTACTCATTTTTTATTGAAGTATGATTAACATACAGTAAATTATACTTGATCTTAGCCAAAAGGCCGAGAAGCGATCACATACAGTAAATTATAACTGTTTCAGATGTACAATACGGTGATTCAACAATTCTGTACATTATTCAGTCCTCATCATGATAAGTGTACTCTTAATGTCACTCATCCCTCACCCTCCCTCTAGAAACCACTAGTTTATTCTCGATATTTAAAAGTCTAGGGTTTTTTGTTTGTTTGTGCCTTTTTAATTTGTTTGTTTTGAATCTTAAGTTCCCCAATGAATGAAATAATATGACAATTGGTCTTTCTCTTATTCTCTTTCATTTCACTTACCATTGTACCCTCTAGATCCATCCATGTTGTTGCAAATAGCAAGATTTCTTCTCTTTTCATGGCTCAGTAATATTCTATTTGTATATATTATATATTACATATTTTATTTATCATATATTATTTATATATTATATGTTCTTCCATTATATATATATCACATCATTCATTTATTGATGGACATTTGAGTTGCTTTCATATCATAGTTATTGTAATTGATGCTACAATGAGCACAGGGGTGCAAATATTTTTTTGAATTAGTATTTTAATTTTCTTTTGGTAAATACCCAGGAGTGTGATTGCTGGGTCATAGGGTAGCTCCATTTTTAACTTTTTGAGGAACCTCCATACTGTTTCCCACAGTGGCTGTACCACTTTGCATTCCTACCACCAGTGCATGGGGGTTCTTCTTACTCCAAATCCTTGACAACACTTGTTGTTTCTTATGTTTTTGATTTTAGCCATTCTGACAGATGTGAGGTGATACCTCATTGGGGTTTTTATTTCATTTTCCTGATGATTAGTGATATTCAGTATCATTTTCACAAGACTGTTGTCCATTTGCATGTCTTCTTTGAAAAAATGTCTATTCAGGTCCTTGACTCATTTTTAAAAATCATTGTGGGATCTTTTAATCCATCTGCCAACACTAGCCATCTCCTCTGCTGGCTGAAGAAGACCAACTCTGAAATATCCTCCATCTTCAGTGTCTGCACAAGAACGGGAAATGAGTGTTGCTGGCCCCAGAAGGCCATATGTTTCCCTATCCTCTAAATTTTTCCTTAACTTTGGCTTTGGTTTTCAACAAACCTTAGCTGGTAGCCAAGAAAAATACTTTTAAGAACACCCCTTCAAAACTGAAAGGGACAAGAATCATAAATTTAAAAATAATTATAATGAAGCAGGGAGTCTAATCTCATGCTCCCTTTCCCCCCTGTCACCTGTATAGGGGACTTGGAAGCAGAAGATGGCTGTTTATTTCCCTGAATGCCCTACATACATCAAACCTATGTGCTGCCCTCCACCTTCACCAGAAGCACTTTGGGCATCGTGTATGTTTCAGCAAAGGAAAAACCCTGGCTTTGACTTGAGGCCTCTTACTCAAACCTGAGAGGAAAATCTGTGTGTGAGTCTTGGTTCCCCAAAGGAGAGAAAGTGAGAAGGCACTTCCTATCCATTAAAGTATCCAAAACATTGCTGAGGGAATGTTAAGCCAGTCCAGATGCTAAGCACGTTAAGTCTAAAGAAGCTCAGAAACTCCACAGACTGCCAAAAAATATGTTAGGGTCGTACTTCATCTAGGTTGTTTCCAGTTGGTTCTAGAAGCAAGCATCTAACTTGCTTGTCAAGATCAAGAGCTAATCTCAGGCCAAGGAGGTTGACCCTTTCTCCTTATCCCGGTTCACATGAGGAACATTCTGGAAAAGACATGGTGGGAGTAGAGAGGACAAGAATGCCTCCTTCAGAAAGGAGTGCATCATAGCCAGAGGAAGCAGTCCACCATCTCGAGATACAGTGATTCTTCAGAGTTCCACATGTTGCCTTCGAAGACAGGGTTATGAGGAGAAAAAGCTAACAAAGCAATAAATCGATACAAATAAGCATTTGTTATTTTAGTAAAACTAAAGATTTTAAATACAAACAAATGCATAGATAATACATAGGCACTTCTCGTGCCATCAGTATAATAAATAAGTAGGATATTGAAACCTTGACCAGTACATTGACAAGGATCACAATACACAGCTTTTGCTTTTTATGCTTGGCTGTGGAACTGTCCTGCAAGTCCTACAATTGTGCAGCAAGAGAAAAAAAACCTTGAAACATGCTGAAGGCATGTTGAAAACATATGTGGGCATGCAAGAAGACAGTGAGATGCTGTCTAACAAATACAGTGTTTTGAATTGTGCGAGCCCTTATAGGTATATAACTGTCTCCTCCAAGAGGATTTCATATCACAAAATATAATGTAAAGCAGTGCTAAGTTAAATTAAAAAAATAAAATTTCACATAATGTCTATAGTAAGAAATCTAGGTAATTCATTATTCATCTTGTTTGCAGTAAGAGTCATAACCTTACCAAGAAATACCCTCTTTTTGTGATATTATTTTGCTTACTTTACAGGAGACTGTCAGTTAAAGTCTTAATTTTCAGTTTTTATTTTGATGAGATGGATGTTCAGATTTTCTCCTTTCTAAAAAAGTTAAACCTCGCACCTTCTCGGCAGGAGTGAGTTTCTTTCCTTTTCTTTCTACAATAGGTAGTGTCTGAGCAGTGATGACTGAATGCATGAGGTGTGCCGCAGAGACAATCATAAGAATATGTGGTGGAATCCCTGTGGCCATAAAAGGTATCTGCTTTCCTTGTAGCATGCTGCCTTCTGATTCCTCTTAATTAGTGTTTTTCATCAGAAGAAATGACGACCTAGGATTTCTGCCTTAATTGAATTGGTGCTTACAGTGGACGGTATCATGTTCAAAGACTGAAAGATTAGATATTCATTTTTGCCTGGTTTTTAAGTGGAGCTTTCTGAGCTTTTTCTTTTTGGTATTCACTACAGTTGAGTGGATTTTGGGGGGAAAATCTGTATTGTATTTGTGTAAAATTACAAAATATCAGTGGTCTAGATCTGATGTTATACTCATATGTTTTCCCTAATTTTCTTTTTATTACCCTTTGCATAATTGCAAGGCAATACAGCCTTCCAATTACAGGGACCACTGAGAAGCATAAACAGCAACTCAGCACCAGCGGGCACACATTTCCTGCAGAGCATGCCAGTGCGCCATTCCTCAAAAATGCACCCACAACTTATTCACAATTATAGATGCCACAGGAACAAGGAAACAGATGCTGGGGAAGAAACAGTGGTAGCTGAACCTACTGGCCAATCTGTGAAAGCCAGCCCATGTGGCAAAAATGAGAAAACAAAATGTATTCATGGTTGAATCTATTGGCCTCGTTGCTAAGGTCAAAAATCTAACCATCTTGGGCCAGATTCAATAAAAATCTGTCTGACTTTTATGCCAAGCCATGAAGGCCTGGAAAAATCAATTTTCTGGAACTTTTAAAGTCTTCCATAGTCGAGGCAAAGTCAGCATTCCTCCCCATTCTTACTCAGAGCAGGCTTGGGAGGCACTCTGGAGGCTTGGGTCAATGGTGGGTCTTGGCTGCTTTGAGCACATTCTAGCAGACACATGCAGGAAAGAAAAAGAATGAAGCATGTGCATGTGGGCCATTGTAGGATTCCATTTCGAAGTCCAGCACTATCAGGTGTCATTCATTTATTTTTTTTTTCATTTATTCATCAAATATTTTTGGAAGCTCCAACTCTGTGCCCAGTGCTGTGCTACATGCTGGGAAAATCAAGACGGAAACAGTGGCTGCCTTCTCTGAATGAGACCACAATTAAACAGACAATGGCAGCATGGTATCATAGAGATTTCTTGAAGGCTGTAGGGGATCTCATGGAAGTACTTAAAAGAGGCATCTAATTAAGTCTGTAAGAGTTAGAGGGCCTGTCTGGGAATGCTTCTCCCAGGAGGTAACAAGTGAGATCAACCTTGAGGTTTGGATATAGAACAATAGCAAGGGGAAGGACCATCACATTTGACTGAGAGCCTCCGGGGCAATGGGATGGAGGTGTGTGTGTGTGTGTGTGTGTGCGTGCCTGTGCACACACATGTCTAAATGAGAGAGAAAGAAGGAGATAGACAGAGAAAGAGAGAGATGAGAGAGAGAAGCAGAGTGATGATGGGCATTAGTTCCCAGTCCTCAGTAGTAAGTGGGGAGGAGGCAAATGGATTGGGGCTGAAAAACCAAAGCCAGCACCATCCTTAAGCAGGAGAGGTGCCTTCTTTCCTTACATTTTAAAAAGAACCTGGAAGTGTGTGGAAAATGGAACAAAGGGAAAAGAAGAAACCAGATGCAGGAGATGGTTTAGAGTGCCACCTCAGTAATCACAGTGAAAAATGAATTGGGGTAGATGCACTGAAAACCTTTATGGCCATAGACCCATGGGGCTTAGTGCTTGAGTGGTTGGGTGGAGTGATGGTGGCACACAGGACAATGTCCCACTCTTGCTGATCAAACAAGGGACAGGACCATGCATCTTGCTGGGAATATGGAGGGAGGGGAAGCTGTGGAGGGCAAGGTAATAAACTGGGATATGTGTTGTGTTAGGAGAGTTGGGGGGCAGCTTGAACCGAATTCTGCACTGAGGATAAAATGGGGCAGGGTCATTAGTCTGTGGGTGATGTTTGTAATCTAGAGTGTAAATGAGGGAAACAGACTGAAGAGAAAATTCGAGTAAGAAGAAACAAAGATTGGTGACAAGAAAAAGGTGCCAGGAGACATCAAGCTGGACAAGCTCAGGGAGTGTGGCATTTTGAATCTTCCTGTTACTCAGGGAGAAGCCTCCAGTGGGTTGCGTCCTACCAGTCAAGGGAAGTCTTAAGTGGGGGTTTATTAAACTTATACATCTCCAAATTTATTGCTCTGTAACTCTAGCATAATTACCTCTTAGGATGCAAAAATTGTCTCCTCTCTGTGTTCCTTGAATCAGTCTCCAAGCATCATTTCTCACTCTGACATCTGTCACCTGGCTACATGGTCCACTGGGGGAAGAAAATGGCTTGTAAGACTATGCAAAGTGGATTGGGGTTTGTTATCCTGCTGGAGATTTCTCCCCCTCCCCTCATTTTGCCACATTGAATCTGAAGGTGGGGAAAAAATACACCTAGAGTAAACTGATGATATGACATCCAGGGAGTGATCTCTATGTGTTCCATGATTGTAATAGGATATGGCTTAGCCTTATTAGTGTTAATGCTACCAGTGCCCCATCCACAATCTCTTGACACATGCTCCTTCTGCATCATTGCTGGCTTCTTACCTCAAGCACTGTAAATCTGCTTGAGAGATTTTTCTGACCCACAGCTTCTTAGCCAATGCTTGGAGCAGGCCAGAAAGGCTGGAAAGTTCATGTCTATCTGCCAGGAGCAGCCCTCATCTAGTACCTAATGGGAACTGGTGGATTTGCTGATGTGACTGATGGCTTTGGCAATGCTGGGGCACATTTGACACAGTCTCCCAGAGGTCTTCAGCAGGGTTAATGTAGAAACAGGATGGATCCACACCCTTTATTTGCTACCTTCCCTTCCCTGTTTCATTTCCGTACTGCTTCATGAGTGATTTCAGGGATCTCTTCCAAATTAAGTACTGGCACTCACATCATTGCCTCAGGGTCCACTGGTGGAAGCATCCACCCTAACTGCAAACCCAATTCGAACTCAAAAAATCCAAATGTACTTGATCTGTTAACATTGAGGACCAAAAGAAAGGAACTAGGACCACTCCAGGTATAGTAGGAATGAATTTTTTAGGTCCCAAATCCAGGTATGAAGAAAAAAGAGAACTTAATTTTTCGATTACTAAGTTTAATTTTTGTCTGGTGCCTCATTTCATCAAGTAACAAGAACTTAATCTCAACTAATTGTGGGTAATCTCCATTGATTCAGTCCTCTCGTCTCCCATCTCGGTCTCTCTCGCTGGGATTGTGTTTAAATTCTAAGACACTTAACACGGCATTGGTTACCAGGAGTAGTAGGTGAGGACCTGGCCAATGGCAAACACCTGTCCACGGCAGTTGCTGAGCAACAGTGCCTGTTTGCTCCTTCACTCATCAGCATCCCTTCCAGCAGCACCCAGCGATATGCCTACTGCCACCACGGTCACGTCAGTCCTCCTGCATGAGTGTAGCTTTGCTCTAGCTTCCTGCTTTTAAGGCCTCTTGCACTTCATCTCCATCAGTTCCACCTGCCTGTCTTCAACCACACGGAGAAGCGACTGGCCTTTAATAGAACCACTGGGGTGCTTGGAGCTCTGTGAGGACTCACTAGCTCATCTATCTAAATACCACTGGAAGCCTTTTTAAATTCTGCTGATTTTGTATCATGCCAAAGGAGTCAGAAGAGCTCTGCATCTTGTCCCCTCTTCAGGCACTCACTTGGGAAGCAAAATCCAGACAAGGCAACTCTGTTCTTCTGCCTTTCTTGACTTTTCTTCCTTGCCACCATCAAGTTGTCCACTGATTTGTGGACAGGACAAGTTAATGTCCCCCTCAGCCTTGGAGCAACCCTAAACCACTAATAGTTGGGAGTTGGGGGTAAACTCTCCAGCTTCTGTGAAGCCTCCTGGTGGGACAACAGAATTGTGTTCTTCTCATTCTGAGGTATGACCTGTCCTTGGGGGGTGGGGTGGTTTGAAGTCTACCTGCTCATAGCAGCAGCACTCTAATTAACATGAGTTTTTAAAAAGATTTATGTATTTGAGGGAGAGTGCACACATGCACAAGTGGGGGTTAGGGCAGAGGGAGAGAATCCTCAAGCAGATTCCCTATTGAGCACTGCTTCATGAGTGATTTCAGGGATCTCTTCCAAATTAAGTACTGGCACTCACATCATTGCCTCAGGGTCCACTGGTGGAAGCATCCACCCTAACTGCAAACCCAATTCATGAGATCATGACCTAAGCCAAAACTAAGAGTTGGATGCTTAACTAACTGAAACATCAGGTGCCCCAAGATTAACACCCTCTTTATTTGCATTTTCTCCCTCCCTGTTGTTCTTTCCAATTCGCCAAGTACGGATAACGGATCACTTCTCAAATCAACTACCTATTCCCAAGTCCTCGTTTCAGGGTGCTTTGGGGATTACCCAATTTGAGACACTGACTTTCGCACTTTTGGGTCTTGCAAACCCGTGGCACCAGCTCCCCATGCCCCCTCCCCCATTTGCTATATACAATGTGAATTCAGGTTGGTACCTGTGGAGTGCTATGGTAGAAACAGATGTTGCCAATGCCAGATTAAACTATGCCTTTGCTTTAACAAAATGTTGCTAATGGTGACAGCAAGATTGCTTACCAGAAGACCTGAAAGAACATTTGATTGGCATTGTAAAATATGCTCCCTAGTGGCAGGAAGGTAGGATGACTTTGGGAACCCAAGGAAGCAATGAGAATCTCAGTCAGTTAGTAACCCAGGAGGGGTGGAGAGCAGAGGCAGAATAGAGGTGTGTGTGTGTTTGTGTGTGTGTGTGTGTGTGTGTGTGTATGTGTCTGTGTGTCTGTGTTTGTCTGTGTGTGTGTAGAGGCATTTCATAGAGAAAATCCAGGACCATTTCAGACACAGAACTTAATCAAAACACACAAGTAGCCAAAGTGTGAGGTGCTCCAGTTCAGAAACCTGGTTGGTCTAACTCAGTGAGTGAGCCAGCCACAAAGACCAAGAGTAATTGCAGAAACAATGATGGGCCAGCAGCTTCCTATCTCTTATAGCCATAATTTAAGAGGCAAGCAGGGAATGGGTAAGAAGATTTACCCATGGAGAACCAGCCTGGAACATCAACCCTCTCTGATCCATGAATGGAGATCATGCATTCTACTGACTGCCCTCCTGCCATGGTCCTTGCCTAGTTTTCCTTGAAGGTAGCAGAAGCACTTTGTTCTTTCTCATCTGGAAGGCTGGTACAGGGAGAAGCAGCCCAGGGCAGACCCCACCACAGTCGATGGAAAGGCTCCCTGCTGATGGAAAGCACTGATGCCCTTGCCACCCAAGTGGGCTTACTCCAATTCATCACAGAAGTGCAAGGCCGGTAACTCACCATGAAGTCAGCAGAGCAGAGAAAATATTTGCCTAAAGATTAGCAGGGGAAATGCCTCTGGGCTTCCAACATGCTGGGCCTGACAAGCTCTACGCTCTCAAAACCATAGGACAGAGACAGGAGAACACAGCTCAGGGGTGTGTGTGTGTGTGTGTGTGTGTGTGTACATACATGCGTCCATACGTGCATGTGTGTGGTGATGACAGGCATTTTAGATACAAAGTCAGTTGTTCCAGAAGAGGCTCTTCCTTCCATTCTTGGTCACACAAACACCTGAAAATGCCACACAGGCAGTGCCTCTAAGCACTGAAAATCTTGGCTTTGTTAGCAGCATGGGGTAGTCTTGCTGGTGCAATGGAAATTCAGGAGGTGCTTAGCATTATGCCCCACAAAGAGAATTTCTACAGATTGAGCCATTGGTTGAACTCCTATTCTATTAGTTATATTGTCCCAGGGCCTCCTAGCATTTCTGAGAACTTGTAGAGCAGAACAGAGCAATGATCTTCCAGTCCTGGGACACCTAAAGGTGCACTTCCCAGTTTCCTTGAAGAATATGAATTGTTGTGGCACCTGGGTGGCTCAGTGAGATAAAGCCTCTGCCTTCGGCTCAGGTCATGATCTCAGGGTCCTGGGATTGAGCACTGCATCGGGCTCTCTGCTCAGCAGGGAGTCTGCTTCCCCCTGTCTCTCTGCCTGCCTCTCTGCCTACTTGTGATCTCTGCCTGTCAGATAAATAAATAAAATCTTTTTAAAAAAGAATATGAATTGTCTTCTAGAGTGCTGTTTTTAAGATTGCATATTTAGTAAATTTTTGCATATGTTTATTGTTTTATTTTATTTTTTTTAGCCCAATGCTTGAGTTCAAGAGCTTGAACTCAAGACCCTGAAGTCAAGACCTGAGTTGAGATCAAGAGTTGGATGCTTAACTGACTAATCCACCCAGGTGTCCCACATATGTTTATTTTAGCATAGTAGAATATTTCAGATTTCTTGTCATGAAATAAGAGTTGCAATGTGTTGTTCTGTGGCTTCATGTCCTTGACATCTGACTTTGTATCTCTTCTATTTCCCTAGTATGAGTAACAAAAGAAGGGACAACATAGAGGACCCAGAACAGGAACTGGGACACTTTGCCTGGATCTGCATCTTAGTGACCTTGTAAACGTGAATAAGTTATTGTGGTTCTATCGTCTTCCTTTAGTTCACCAACCAAGAGGTGGGATGGGATGGGATGGGATGGGACAGTATTTGTAGGATAACTTCTGAATTTCTTTGGTGCTCACATTCTAAGATTCATTCTATGATTTTATATATTCTGCTAATGTTTTACAAACATGTTCTCAGGTTTAAGTAAACTGAACATATACTTATTCCTGGAGATGAGTTGACAAAAAGTATTTAAAGAGTAAGAGATTTTGAAGTGGATAACATCATTAAACGAACCACATCCCAGAGGCTGGCCCTGAAGATACTGATGACCAGGAAAAGGAAAACACAGAGGGAAACAGTAAGTAAGGAAAACAATTCACATACTTGAAAGACTGACATGAGGGTTATTCTCAGTGGGGCTGGCTTTAGATATGCATGCTTTATTAATTCAGAGAAGTTTAGTAAGAAGGTAGGAAAATGTAACTTTTTTCATAATTTATTTTGATATAGTTTCAATATATACAAAATATACAAAACTATATGTTTTTTTCTCCAAACATTTGACAATAAGTTGAAGACAAGATTTTATGACACTTGTTGCTCCAGCTACTTCAGGGTGCATGTCTTAAGAACCAGGGTTTTTCTCTATCTATAGTCCTATGATTGGAATAATTCACATTCAGATTTTGTCAGTTGCTCTAATAATTGGCAGTGCCCTGTACAGCATTTTAATTTTCTTGGCCCAGGATCAAATCAGGGATCATTCATGACTTTTGGTTATTGTGTCTTTTAGTTTCATTTAATCTGGAACTACACCCTAACCATTCTCTCTCTTCCTGACGAGTACTAGCCAGTTATTGAGCAAAATGTCCCTCACTTTAGGTTTGTCTGATGTTTCCTCAGGATTAGATTGAGGTAGGCATTTCTGACAAAAATACCACATAAGGTAACACGTCCCAGTGCATCTTACCAGGAGACACATGGAGTTGGTTTGTTCCACTTTTGGGTAAAAATTATTCCATCATTTGGTTAAGGCAATTATTACTATTTTTTAAATGTGATGCTTGAATTAAATATGTTATATGGTTTAGACTTGTTATTGCCTCTTGTCTGTCACCAGAAGAAACACAGCCTTACTGCAACAGTGCCACCTGCTGAAAAAAGAGGAATGCTTTTCTTAGAATTCAAGTCCCCAGACATGGCTTGTATTTTAATGTTTTCCAAATGTTACTTAACTGAAAGTTAGGTCTAAACTTTCCAGAGATGGGGTTGGTTAGATAGTGAAGCTTGGGGTGAGGACTTTAGGGAGCATGTAGTGTGAAAAGGGAACCTGTGGAAGAGCAGGGCTGCATGGGTCCTTGTACCCCCAGAGAATATGTGAGACCGGAATTCCTTGTTCAGAAATGGAAAGTCCCAGAGCTGTAGTCGGGTCCCACCTTACCAGGCAACATCTGGAAGCCTACTGGGCAGGTGTGGGTGGGCAGTGCCCCAGGGCATCTAGCACCCAATGGCCCTGCCGGAGCTGCCTGGCTCATCACCTCACTTAGTGTCCTTTTGTCTCTATAATGTAGTTACTTAGGAACCTTAACTTGTTCCAGTATTTGCCTCATTGTTTGTCTGGAAATAGTAAGAACTGTTTGTCTCACTCTATAATTCGAGAGAAAGGCTGGCATTCCCCTCCCACCATGGAAAAGACTCAGGAATGATCTCTAACATCTTTCAGTCATGCTGGTCACTGACTAAACTGTTTTCTTCAAAGAGTTTTTTTTTTTTCTTTTTAAATCTCTCTACTTATCAGAAATCTGAACCTGAAAATCATAGAAGATAAACGGGATGGTCCAGGTCTAATGTGTTCTGTTTAACTCCCTGTGTTTGCAATATTCCTTGAAGTGAGGAAGGACTTAAGATCTACTGATGACCTTCAGGTTTGGACCAAGTTTTTTTTTCTTATTATTGATCATTTTTTGACTATTGAAAGTTCATAACCAGTCTGAAAGTGGAGGAGAGGAGGGAAAAGTGGGAGGTGATTTTGGTTTATCGTTAGATTTGGAAGTTTGGGTGTTAAAGCCAAGAATATCAGGTATGATCATCTCAGTCTTCATCAGTTATATCTGGTGGCAAATGGAGGGGCCAGTGGACTGCTTAGACCACAGCTGGGACTCTAGGCTCTGCATTTTTAACTGAACAAACACAGATAGGAACTCATCACAGGAGAGTGAGGAAAATGAGAAGAAACGGAATGTCATGCCACACAGAATAGGATTGGGAATTTAGGAGGCCTTGGACTTGGAAAAGAGTTAAAGTGAAGGGGACAGGGTGGCTGCGTATGATTATGTTTGATATGGAGAATGTTCTGAACTTAACTTTCTTTCACTCAAGCAGTAGAATTAATACTAGCAAATTAAAGTTTCATAGAGATAGATTCCACTTTATTATGAGGAATAAAGCAAATTTCTAGCAGTTGAAAGTGTCTAAGAATGGTTTGGGATACTCTGGAGGGTGGAGTTTCAGGAAAGGTATGTGTGGCCAGATAATATAATCTTAATGAGAACCTGTAATCTAGAAGTGCATTTAATGTTTGATCCATGGCTTGACCCAATCCACAGTGAACTTTTTAATCTTTAAATTTAAAATAATAAGTAAATAAAAGCAAATTGGTCAGATTCTTTCATCCAAAACCAAGCCTAAAGTCATGCAATTGACATTTGATTCTTGTGTCCTACAAATTATGTAATAAACGGGAAAAACACATCTATAAACAAAATGAAAATCCTTTCAGGAAGCTCTTTGTTAAAAGAATTTGGCACTGAGTAAATGCAGTGCTCCTGCTAAATGGTTAAACTTAATTATTGTGCAATCAGGTTTAATTATTGCTAGAAAAATTATCTTTATAAATTATTTAGAAATCATAAAGTCAAGCTTTCTGAATTAGCACTTTATAGCACATGGAAAAATCCACAAGGAGAAAAAACTTCATTTGTTTTTTAACAGTTTTGGGAGCTATTAGGTGAAATTATTTGACCATTTGTAACCAAAATTATTCTTGAAAAAATACATTTCTCACAACCTGCTGTTGTGAGAAATAATACAAAAAGATTCTATGGACCCTTTAACCATATCTTTACCCTTGCCAGTATCACTGGTGACATCTTACAAAACTATAGTACATTTTTGGGGGCGCCTGGGTGGCTCAGTGGGTTAAAGCCTCTGCGTTCAGCTCAGGTCATGATCTCAGGGTCCTGGGATCAATCTCAGGGTTCTGGGATTGAGCACCACATCGGGCTCTCTGCTCAGCAAGGAGCCTACTTCCTCCTTTCTCTCTGCCTGCCTCTCTGCCTACTTGTGATCTCTGTCTGTCAAATAAATGGATGGAATCTTTAAAAAAAACAAAACAAAACAAAAAACAACAAAAAAAACTATAGTACATTTTTGGTCTATAAAATGACAATTTTTATATGATTCTATTTAATACATTATAGGTGAATGTTCAAAATCACAAGTTTGATTGGGTTAGTTTATGTGAATATGTCCTAAATTCATAAAGCATTCAAGTAACTTTGATGGCATTGAAACATGGAACATTGCAGTAGTAATCCATGTGCATGTAGGTTGTAGGATAGAAGTTTCAAGAAAGATCTAGCTGCAGGACAGCAGGGCTGGTGGCTAGATTTTTTTTCCAAGTTTTTTTTTAAATTAAAGTTGATTAACATATAGTGTAATATTGGCTTTAGAAGTAAGATTCATCACTTATATATTTCAAGAGATGCTGCAGAGCAATCAGGACAATGAGCATCGGGAAATAGATGTGGTGCCCTTGGATGAAGAGAAGACATAGAGTTGTGGGCACAGAGCAAGGGGGTAAGGAAGGAGAGGCAACCTTGGGACATGCCAGGTTAGTGTAGACTATACAGTTTTTAGGTTGAGAGGAAGATGCTCAGAGAAAGAAACCACAGTTGCAAGAGAGGCTGGAGTGGTTAGAGCAGCAGACAATCAGTAGGAGATTAATGCCAGAAAGGAGAAGACACACTTGCAAGATAAGACAGACACAGATGGGACCCGGGACTTGGATATTTAAATGTAAATAAGAGGGAGTGCATTGTAAAATTCACTTGGTGCAGTCCGTTGTCTTTTTCTACATTACATCTCGTGCTGAATGCTGAAGTACACAAAGCTGGGATCAGGGATGGTCTCATGGGGGATGAGCAGAAGAACTATCTTTAGCCTCTCCTGCCTCACTGTGGCCCAAGCAGTCCCTTTGAAAGCCTTGAGTTTCCACAAATACATTAGAAAACAAATGGCATCCATGATGGAATGAAATGTGTAAAATATTCCAAACCTCCTCATCCTTGTTTTATCAGGCTACAAAACTCAATTCTCACATCATTCTGTAATTTGGCAAATAAACGGAAAGATTGCAAAGGTTTTCAGTGATTTCAGAGAGACTGAAAGCTACAGGATGAACTGTAGCAGGGATAAACAGGTTGTCTAAATATACTGGCAAAAGTGTTTAGTCCTGTGAGTCCAGAATGAGAACAATCTGGCCCCTGGCAAACGTCTAAGATGGTTCTAATGGTTGTGAGCACATCCTGAGATAAAAACAGAATGGTCTTTCTCAATGCAAGTTACTTTTCCCTAGATTAATAAAGACCTAATAGTTGAGTCCAGAACTATGACTGCCCCACTGTATAGGCTTGCCAAACATGTGTGGAGGAGTACTTCTGCTATGAGCCCATTTTTAGGAGGGATGGAGATAAAGTTAAGAATGTTTAGATGAGGAGGAACAGAACAGGAATGGCAACAGAGTTGATTTGCTATAAATATTTGTTCAAGAAAAGAGCAAGGAGAAGCTGAATGACAAGGGGGAAAAGGTTGGGAAAGAGGGAAGGAATGAGGAAAGCACATAAAGTGATGACATGTGGTTATGATTTAGGGTTTTTTTTTTCAGAAATGGAGATGAATAAGCTTAAAAGAAGAGAAGAAAATTTGTGAAAGGGGATGAGAATATGGAAGTTAAGAGAAGCAGATACAGCTTGTGATGGCCCCACCACTGTAAATGTCATCGGGGTGCAACCCATAATTTGTGGTTGTCAAGGTTTAAAGCTTTAACTCCTGCCATTACCCCAGATGCTTAAGTAGGAATTCCAGTACTCTGAACTCCAGTTCTGTATCTCCACCCCAAATTCCCTTGGGTGTTACACACATGTGCAAGTTCCAACATAAATATTTATAGGGCAAAGGACCTCAGAAAACACAATCCATGTTTTCCAAATGGTATTCCACAAAACCAACAAACCCACTTGCCTCCCCATCCCCCCTACTTCACCCTCTCTCTCCTTCCCTCCCTTTCTTCCCCTCCCTGCCTCCTCCTGTCTGTCCCTTTTTCTCACCTGATTTCTTTCCTTCTTTCAACATACACTTACTGAGCACCCCTATCTTCCATACATCTCACCTACAATGTTGAACAAAAACAGATATATGGCCCTGCCCTGATGGAGCTCATGAGCTAGTGGGGAAGGCAATTATGACTTTCGTAAATAGCAAATTGGATTTTCTTCATAACTATAGAAGTTGAACACTTAGTCTCATATCTGTGGTGGGTATGATGCTCATGGACTTTTTAACTCAGGTATGAAAACCAAATTTAGTTCTATATATCTGAATTTAATTTAGCTTTCCACCATCAAATCTCCCAAGTTTTATGCATCTGTGCTCATGGACTCTGTCCTCCGCTTGATCGCATTGTCATGAAATGTACCTTCTGCCAGCCTCTTCAGTGCGAGAACATGGAAGCCCTAGATATATTATGTCTGTCGGCCCTCCCCGGATGTAGTCACTGTCTGAACTTCTGCACCTTCCTCTTTTTCTTCCTGACCTGTGCCAATTAGAGTTTCTTCAACACTTCAGTGAAACAAACCTTATTTATAACGCACATCAATGATCTGCTTCTTGCCCAAACCAAGGGGCATGTTCTCATCCTCATCTTAGTGACCTATTAACTACATTTGACTGGTTGACTGCTTTCTTCAAAAATCTTCTTCTGAAAGTCCTAATCGTGCTATTTCTATCTATTTTTTTATTCCCACCCTCATTGTCTTACCTCCCGGTATTTTTGCGGTTAATGCCTCCTCTGATCCCATCATTAAATTTCTGGGATATACCCGGGGTGTTTCTTTTGGTCCTCTACTCTTTTATGTTCTATCCCTATGTGACCTTGCCTAGTATCATGGCTTTAATAACCACCATCTATATGTTAATGACTCCCAAGGCAGTATGTATGTATTTATGTATGTATGCATTTATTATTTATATAATTTGACAGAGAGGGAGAGAGCACAAGCAGGGGGAGTGGCAGGCAGAGGAAGAGGGAGAGGCTCCTGCTGAGCAAGGAGCCTGATGCTAGGCTTGATCCTAGGACCCTGGGATCATGATCCAAGCCGAAGGCAGTTGCTTAACCAACTGAGCCATCCAGGCACCCCTTCCAAGGCAGTATTTCTATCTCTAGTCTCCTCAAACTCCAAAGACATCTTGAATATCCCCATTTGGATGTCTAAGATGCATCTCAAATCCAACATGTCTCAAACTTGGCTCTGGATTCATAATTCCAAATATTTCTTGGAAATTTTTCCACCTCATTAAGTGGTGACACCTTCATCAAGCAAGAGTCTTCCTGCACTCCTCTCATTTCTTAAAACTGTATATCTAACTAATCCACAAATACTAATTTTGTTATTAGGATTTAGGGTTTGCTTATAGGATGTTGTTGCTATTGCTCAATATCCACAATACATCCTAAAATTACCACTTCTCTTCATCTCCACTGCCATAAACCAAGACCAATCCAACACCATTTCTCATTGGGCTGTTGCTAAAGCGTCCTACCTAATTAATTGTATTCAGTCAATACTCTCTGAGTTCTTACTATGTGCCAGATGTTATATAGGTATTAGGGATACATCAGTGGATGAAACACAAAAAGATCTCTGCCCTAATGAAGCCTACATTCTAATGAATGGAAACAGACAATAAAGAAAATAGTGTGTGTGTGTGTGTGTGTATGTGTGTGTGTGTGTGTTAGGTGGAGGTGGTAACTATTATGAAAAAAAAATGAAAAAAGGAGGAGGAGGTGGCTTGAGGGAGCTTACATAAAGTGATCAGAAGGCCATTGTTTTGAAGATGACATTTTTATAAAAATACAATGTAGACAAGGGAGTGAGATGTGTGGAACCCAGAGACAGGAGGTACAAACACCCTAGAGAGTGATCATGGTTGGCATGCTGGAGGACCAAGCAGAAGGTCCATGTGGGTGGGGTAGATTAGGATGAGTAGAGGGGTGGGTAGTGTGTGAGGGGGACAATACAATCAGGGACATGGGGTCCTAGAGAGCATGATAATGATGTGGGTGTATTGTAGACTGATTGAGGAGGCAAACCACAGGAAGATTTTCATTTTGTTTTGTTTAGCTTTCTTAAAATTAAATGAAACTTTTAAATTTTAGAATAGTTTCAGATCTACTCAGTTATGGCAAAGATAGAAAAGAGACTTTCATATAACATTCACCTGATTTTTCCCTATTTTTGGCATCTTACATTGGCCGTGGTACAATTATCACAACTAAGGAACCAACACTAACATATTAGTACCAACAAATCTCCACCCTTTATTTGAATTTCATTAATGTCATTTTTCTGGGGTTCCATCTAAGAGATCTCATTATAGTTAGTCATCATTTGTCCTTAACCTCCTTTGGACTGTGACAGTTTCTCAGACTTTTCTTGTTTTGGATGCCCTTGTCAGTTCTGAGGCAAACTAGTCAGAATTTTGTATAATATCCCTCAATTTGGGTTTGCCTGGTGTTTTCTCATGATGAGACTGGGGTCATTTCTCATGGTTATGTTGGGGTTTTGGAGAGGGAGCATTGACCACAAAATATATAAAATTGAAATATAACAAAGAATAGCAAAAACACCCTTGAGAAATTATAAAGTGTATTTCTTTAAAAAAAATCTTTCATTAAAGAGTAAATCTAAAGAAACATTATAAAATATTGAAAACAAAAGCACCTTATATAAAAATAAGTGGTAATGTATCCCCAAGTTACACTTAAAGGAAAAATTTACAGTAAGTGAACAAGGATTTCAGATCTAAATGTGGAAAAAGAGACAATACAAATATACAGTTTCACTCATATATGGAATATAAGGAATAACACAGTTTAAAACCATAGGGAAAGGGAGGGAACACTGAATGGAAATAAATCAAAGAGGGAGACAAACTATGACAGACTCTGGACTCCAGGAAACAAATTGGGGGTCCAGAAGGAGGGCGTTGGGGGGATGGGGATACCCAGTTATGGGTATTCAGGAGGGCATGTATTGTGATGTACGCTGGGTGTCGTGCACAACTAATGGATTGTGAACACTACATCAAAAACTAATGATGTACTATATATTGGCTAATTGAAGATAATAAAAAATAAAATAAATAAAAATAAATAAATGAATAAAATCTAAATCAAATAGCAGGAAGAGCATAAAAGCAGAAATTAATTAAATAGCCAATAAACAAAAATTAGAGTTGATTGCTAAGACCAAATACTATTTTAAAAGAGCAATAAAATAGACAACAAAGAGAGAGAGGGGGGAAGAACAAAGAAAGGGAGAGAGGAAGAATAAGCATATAAATAATATTTGGAACAAATAATGGGATACAAACATATATAGAAGTATTTTTTTAAAAAACTAAGGGTCAATATGGGCAACTTTAAACTAATAAATTAAAATTCCATGAAGAAAACAATTTTCTAAGAAAGTATAAATTCCAAGATTGGTCTTAGAGGGCGACAACAAAGAAGACTCATGATTAATAAATAACAATAACAATAATAATAATAATAATTGAAATGGTGGTCCACAATATCTCATTCCCAAAACATGAAGCCATGATGGTTTTTCTAGGAACTTTTTAGCAGAAATTCAAGAAAAATGTATTTTTCATTATATCTTAACTGTTTCTGAAAGAAAACATTAAAGCCGCACAAATCATTTTATAAAGATGCATACTCTTATGAAAATTGGAAAAGAGATACACAAAGATGTATGCTTTTGTTTCAAAATATAAAGAAAACAAAACTTATTTCCTTTCTGGTTTCACTTCAGGGAAATATTGACTCATCATTGTGGTTAGTATAAATTCATCTTTTTAAAAAAGATTTATTTATTTGTTTGAGAGAGAGAGAGAGAGTGCAAGTATGAGCACGGGGAGGGGCAGAGGGAGAGAATCTCAAGGATATTTCACATCCATTGCAGAACCCTATGTAGGACTTGGTCTCACAACCCTAAAATCACGACCTGAGCCAAAATCAAGAGTCAGTCGCTCAACCGACTGAACCACCCTGGTTCTCCCACAAATTCATATTTGCAGTTAATACAGTTTAAGGTGGCTCACATATTAAATGCACAATGTGTCATATAATACTCTCCATTGACCTCTTCTATACAGGGTGGACAGTTACAACTGTTTAAACCATGGTCATTAAGGCAGCGATTTCCTTCTAAATGTTGAGAGTGATGTGTTTTGGAAAGAAATAACATTTACTACTTCTTGCATGGCAAAATTCAGGGTTAAATCCTTTAGATTACATTTTGTGGTAAGAAGCAAGATAAGACAATCTTTATGATTTGGTTCATTCCACCTAGCTATGAAGTTTTCCTAACTTACCACCACTGATCTGATACAAACTTTTTTTTTAATCATAAAATAAACCCCCAGTTGCACTTGCCTGTAGTTGCTAACCCAATTTTGTTCCATGGATTTGATCCCTGTTTTCATCTCAAGACTCAGTTTTGTCAGTTAAGAATGCTTTCAGCCAACTACAGAGACACAGAGTCAAGAGGAAGGTGGTTGCTGGTCCCCTGTGCATTTCTTTTGAGCTGAATCTTTTGGCCTTTCCCAACATGGTGACAGGATTTCCATTGTGTCCTTGTTCAAGGCAGAAGAGGTTAGGGGAAGGATCAGCGGGCTCTGAACCCCATCATATGAGTCAAAACACAGTCTCCTGGCTCTGTTTAATTTCAAGAGAGGCTCAGGTAACTCTGTATTTTATGGTGGCTCTCTACATTTCACAGCATGAGAGAAAGGCTTAGGGTTGCTTTTTCTAGTTTCAAATTAACATCTGCTTTGTTACTGTTACTAATTCCTTTACTTTACTCTTCATTTCTTTTCCTTCCTCCCTTCCTTCCTCTCTCCCTCCTTCCCTCTCCCCTTCCCCTCCTTTCCTTCCTTCCTCTTTCTTTCTTTCTTTCTTTCTTTCTTTCTTTCTTTCTTTCCTCAGACTTTCATCTGAGTACAAAATTGACTTTGCCTCAGAGATGTTTTTTGAAAAGTTGAGTCATTATATTTTTAGATTCTTTTTGAAATACTGATTTTTTTCTTTCATCTAATGTGGATAAGATATCATGTTTTTAGATTTCCAAGTAGATTTAAACATTTTTAAATTTATTTCTTATTTTATTGCATTACACACACATTATGTGGTTTTGTTATTCATTCTTCAGCATTTGTTGAGGGATTTCTAGAGGTCTAAATTATGGTCATTTTGTAAGTTTTTATCGATGCACAGAAACCTTTATTTCCCCTTTTCTTCTAAGTAGAGAATTTGATATGTTTATCCCTCCTGGCTTGGTTGCTTTTAATAAATAAAATATTAGTGTATTATAGTTCTAAATATAAGGCAAACCCCACAAAGCTTCTGGAGGAAAATATTGGAGATTATCTTTAAGACCTCGGGATGTGCAGAGATTTCTTGGAACAGAGGTAAATGTACTAACCATAAAAGAAAACACAAATTGGTAAATTTGAATTTATCAAAACAAAAATACTTGGCCTTCAAAAGATGCTTTTAAGAAAGTAAAAGGCAAGCCACAGATGGGAAAAAAGTATTTTCAATACATACATAATCCAAAGAACTAAATCTTGAATATATAGAGAAATATAAGACAAGGAAAAGACAAACAACCCAATTTTTAAGAAAAGGGCAAAAGACCATAACAGATACTTCATAACATCCAAATGGTCAGTGAATCACAAAAGGTGCTCAAATGTTCAAATTCACCAGGGAAATGCAAAGTAAAACACAGGAAGATACGATGAGCATCTGTGGAAAAAGACAAAGAATACCTCATGTTTGCAAGAATGTGAAGCAACTGGAAATCTCACAGGTTGATGTTTCGGAGTTTAAAATGGAGCAAACATTTTAAAAAAACTATTTGGCATTTTCTAACAAGGACAAATATACACTTACCTGAACAACTATTTGACTCTTAGGAATATACCAAGAGAAATGAAAAAAAAAATTTATGTTCACAAAAAATTTTGCAAAAAACAATCTATTACATTCATATAGTTGATACCTTACAATAATAAAAATGAACATTTTACATACATAACAAACTGGATGTATCTAAAAAATGTTATGTTGAGTAAAAGAAGCAGTACACACAGGACTACATACTGTATAATTCTATTTATATGAAATTGAGTGGCAGTCAAAACTATTCTCTGGTGATAGAGGTCAGAATATAATTACCTTGGAAATTGACTGGGAAGGGACACAAGGAAACATTATGGGAGGTGAAAATGTCACCATGTTTCTTAACCTGGGTAGAAGTTACACAAATACATATAATCAGTAACAATTTATTATACATCTTGCTACATAAACTGTACCTTAATTTATTTATTTTTAAACCTAGGTCCTCTATCCTTTCTTATATTTTATATCTTGATCTGGCAAGAACTAAGGAATGTATGTTTAAGTTTCCAAATTTGGTTAAAAGTTCTGTTACTTTCCATTTCTCCTCATGATTCCTGCAGCTTTTATTTATATATTTTGAAGTCAGGTTATTTGGTGCATAGAAATTTCCAAGTTTTCTCTTCACTGCAGAGAACTGTCACCATCAGGATTACAAAGAAGCCCTCTCCCTCTAATCTAAATAATTTCCCTTGGATATATCCGATATTTATTTCTTGGCCTTTGCTTTGCTTTGCTTTGTTTTATTTCCAATTTACATGTTGTATCTTTTCTTCTTTTTTTTCTCTTAATATAACATTAATATAACATTTCTCTTAATATAACATTCACATTGTTATGCAACCGTCACTGCCATCCTTCTCCAAACTTTTTTCATCTTGTAAAACTGAAACTCTGAAAACAAACAAAAAAAACAAACAAAGCCTGAAATTGTGTAACCACTGAGTAACTTCTCATTCTCCACTCCCCAGCAAGCACCATCCTACTTTCCCTCTCTATGAATTTGACTACTCTGGTTACTTCATATTAGTGGAATCGTACAATATTTTCCCTTTTGTGACTACGTTACTTCACTTAGTATAATGTCCTCAAACATTCGTCCCTGTTATAGCATGCATTGGGATTTCCTTCCTTCATAAGGGTAAATCATAACCACTGTATATATACGCCACATTTTGTTTATTCATTCATCCATTGATAGACACTTGGGTTGTTTCTATCTTTTAACTATTCTGAATAATGCTGCTATGAGCATGTGTGTAAAAAATAACTCGTATGAGTTCTTGCTTTCAATTCTTTTACACTTATACTCCAAAAATTCCATTTTTAATTTTTTTGAGGAATAGTTACACTGTTTTCCTCAGTATCTGCACCACCTTGCATTCCCACCAACAATGTGCAAGGATTCCAATTTCTTCATGTCTTCATGAATACTTGTTCTTTTTGGGTTATCTGATAGTAATCTTCTTAATGGATTTGAGATGGTGGTATCTTGTGGTTTTTAATTTGAATTTCCCTAATAATTAGTGATGCTAACCATCTTTTTCTGTGCTTTATTGGCCAGTTGTATGTCCTCTTTGGAGAAGTGCTAGTCCCCTTTTTAAGTGGGTTGTTTGTTTACCATTTTGAGTTGTAGTTCTTTATATATTCTGGACATTAACGTCTTACCATACATATGATTTGTATATATTTTTCCCATTCCATGGGTTCCCACTTCATTCTGCTCTTTGTGTCCTTTAATGCACAGCTTAACTTTGATATAATCCAACTTCTCTATATTTTCTTTTGTTGCCCGTGCTTTTGGTAGCCTATCTAAGAAATCAGTGCCAAATCGAATGTTATGAAATTTTTGCCCTGTACTTTCTTCTAAGAGTTTTATGACTAGTTTTCACGTTTGGATCTTTGATCTATGTTCCTTTCTTTTGCAAGATTTTCTAATCATTTAGTGGCATGTTCTTCATGTCACTCATCTGTGCACTGAAGAATGGAGTTGGTTTGTGTATACAATTTGAGAATAACTGCTTATTTCATTGGATTTATTTCTTAAGTTTACCATCATAAAAAACATGTTAAGTTTTATTGATGTTATTTTGTTTTATTTTTTGTATTTTTATGTTTCCTTGATCATTCTGCTTTTTTTTCAACTCTTACACAGTATAGACACAAAATATATCACCAAAAATGAACAATGATAAACATTATGATTCTGTTTCATGTATTTGAGGAACATTTTCTGTTGCATTTATATGTTAATAATATAATGGAATCTACTAGATTTCTTTGTTTTGTTTTTTTTTTTTCTCTCGAAAGCTTAATATATCATTATTTATCTTCTGGCATAAACTGTTTCCAGATATTAATGAATTCAACCTGGAAGTTTTTTTCCTTTACAGATAATCTTTTCTGTTTGTATGATTGTTTTATTCTCTCCATATCTCTCAAGCTCCAGCAACTTTTCAACCCATGTCTTGGTCTTTCTCATCAATATATTCCTTCAGTAGTTACAATAATAATTTATTGAGTTGACATTCTAAAAAGACATTAGCATGAAATTAAGCAGAATAAAGACATTTCCTACCTTCATGGAGTTTACAGTCATATGGGAAAGAGAGATATTCATCAAACTGTCAAACAAATAAATGTAATATGATCACTTACAGCTTTTTTAAAAAAGATTTTATTTATTTATTTAACAGAGTGAGAGAGAGAGATCACAAGCAGGCAGAGAGGCAGGCAGAGAGAGAGAGGGGGAAGCAGGCTCCCTGCTGAGCAGAGAGCTCGATGTGGGGCTCGATCCCCGGACCCTGGGATCATGACCTGAGCCGAAGGCAGAGGCATAACACACTGAGCCACCCAGGCGCCCCTCCTTACAGCATTAATAGGAAGATGGAACCACAGAATAATGAATAGGAATCAACTCACTGAAGTAAGATGGTAGGGGATGCTCAGGGCTTTAGGCTATAGCCATTCTATGTGTAAAGAACCCTAAGTCCAAAAGAAGTTAGCCTCTATAGGGAATTAAAAACTTTTCTGTAACAAGGCATCTGGAGACAGGCAGGAAAGTCAGGCAGGTCAGGGTGCTTTGCTCATGTTAATGATTTGAGTCCTAGTTATAGAGCAATGGAAAACTCCTGAAGAATTCTAAATGTGTTGGCAAATGCTCAGATTTATCTTTTAAGAAGACCGCTCTGACAGCATTTTGGAAAGGTGATTGGAAAAGGTGTGAGTGGATGTGGGTTTAGTGGAGGTAGCATAGACAGATGGCTGTGTAGGTGAAGAAAATGGATTGATTTTAAACATATGTAGGAAATAAAATTGAGAGAAGTCAGTGTTGTGATGAGACAAGAGAACAGAGTTTCCAAAGGTGGTGCCATTCAGGGAGATAGGGGCACTGGAAGAGGATAGGTTTGGGGGAATAGGAGATTATAAGTTTAGTTTTAGATATGTGGAGTTTCATCCATTTATTAACTCATTCAACTGAAATGTGCTGATTGCCTGCTATGTATCAGACATTGTTGATGGTCCTAGAGATTCAGCAATAGATAATTTGATGAGCGAGTTCTCAGTATCTTAACACTATCCAAGAAGACCTCTGATGTAGTCATTAAGACCTACATGTTCTGAAACTCAGGATGTAGGCCTGAGATCTCTGTTGGGACTGTGTATTTATGTGTCATTTGCATGTAGGTGATCATTGAATCTGGGACAAAAATGAGATGACCTGAGTCTTGAATTCTAAGGTGACAACACTGAGTCACAGGAGGAAAAGGAGCCCCTAGAACTGCACTTCTTCAATGGCTAGGTTGAGAAGAATATGTGAGTAAAAGACAGAGCTGGCAGAGAAATAGGAGGAAAACAGGAAGACCGTGACCTAAAGAGAAGTAGGACAAAGAAGTCAATAGTACTGAATCGGGCCAATGATTCAATCTGATGGGGCCTGAGTGATTTCTCCTGTTACATGGAGGTTACCATTGACCTCAAGAGCTGCTTCATTGGAATAATGGGTTCAGAGGAACTGTGGAATTGGTGGAAGGTGAGTAGGAGATAAGGAGATTGGGTGAGCAACTATGAAGGCCTCTTTCAAAGGAGGAGGGAGTGGCATGGACACTGGAGCCAGGAGCCCAAGTGTAAGTCCACACTATTATTTACTATTGACTCCAGTATCTCATGAGTAATAATAGGACAATAATAGGACAATGTAGGATGCGCCACATAGAGTGTGGGTGAGGATTACATAATACAATGTACAGTAATTACTTAAAACAATGCTTGACTTACAAGGGCTTAATAAATGTTAGTGCTTAGTGCAGTTATTTGTGGGGTCAGAGATTTCTGCCTTTTGTTCCCTCCCTTTCCCTTCCCTTCCTTCTCCTCCTCCCTTTCCTTCTCCCCCTTTTCCTTCTCCTTCTTTCTTCCTCTTCCTACTCCCTCTCCTTCCTGTACTTCTTTTTAATTGAGAGACTTGAATTTTACCTTCCATATGTCACATTTTTAATTATTATAGGAAATCTGACCTGTCTGTATTAGGACAAATTATGTGGGAAATGCTGATGATTTTACACACACATACACACACAATCAAATGGACATTTTTCCAGCAGAAAGGCTGTAAGCCAAGTTATAAAGGTACAGAAAACAATCAAATGGAGCTTGGAAATTGATGATAAAACATGCGTATTTAAAAAATAACTTTGATACTATAATAGTTAATTCTGAAGTAATTTTTTTTCTGAGAAAAATATTGGTCTTCCATGTGGAGAAATGAAAAATGTGAGCTGCTTCTCACAGTGAGTTAAGAGCTGTGTGCTGAGTCTCTTCTTTCAACTGATTTGAAAAATTTTACATAATAAAAATAGTACATAAATATGTATGTATGTACTTCCACTGCTACATTATCTTTGTTTATTTAACAAGTGCTTCTTAACCTGGCACTTTTTGCAGAGGGCTAGTGGTACTAAGGAAATTAGTTGCAGACAGCTCTTTCTAAGGACACGAGGGAAAGGACACAGGAATAGAGCCATAGGAAGCCATGGGATGAGTGTCTAATATAATGCTTCAGCTCTACAGCAGCTGTGGAGGGTGCTGCCTGCCCTTGGTGGTGGTGGTGGGTGGATGGGTGTTTGGGGGAGAGTTGGGCACACTGTGCTTTCTGATGCAAGTCTGGAAGGATGAGTTCTCAAGCTGGGAAGAGACAGTGAGCTCCCTGGGCACCTGGAGCAGCATGTGCAAAAACTCAGATGCACAAATGGAAATGTGAATTTGGGGAACCCTGATAGGATTCATGCAGCCAGAAAGCACCACTCCTGTGGGGGAAGGGGTTATAGCATCAAACCACAATCTTAAAAATCATTTCTCTCCAAGTATTTTGGGATGCTTTGTGACCATTTCCCCCCCTGCTCCCTGACCGTTTAATTTTCTAGGATATTTTTTATCTAGTGCATATTTAGGTATAATACTAGTATAAGTTTATTTAATAATCATATACTGGCTGCAGGCCAAAGCAGGGCTCATAAACACTTCTATTTTAAAAAAAAAAAAAAAAAAGGAAAACCTTCTTCGGTTCTTGGAAGTACTAAACCTGTCTTATGCAAGACCAATTTTAAACTTACCCCAGCTACTCAGCTGCTAAAGCCAATGTCAAAACTCTTTAACATAAGCAATTGTTGTGATAAAGTTTCAGAGTAGAGAGTTATTAAGCTTGAAAAACAACAAGTTATAGGAGCTTTTTGAAGAAATTAGGGTGTGTTTTTTTTTCCAGATTAGGGGAAAATTTGGCTAAGTAGATGAAAGAGTTTGGAAGTAATATTGCACACTCCATTGTGATGTCTACAGATTCCATTTCTGGGGTGAGCTCTCCCAGTGGTTTAACTGGAAAAACCTTAGGCTCAGGGCACTGAAAGGGCTTTGGCTTGGTTTTCACTGAGTCAGGAATGACAGTACTGTGCAATCCACAGAGTTTTCTGGAAAGAGGCTGAGTTGAAGTGACTTTGCATGCTTTATGTTGCCCGACAAAAGTCAAGTGGAGGGGGGCACCCAATGAAAGTTCATAGCTATGTCATTCTCTGTAATTGAAAATGCTATGTAAAAAATAAAATATGTCAACAGTTCCTGCTGCCTGCCTTGCATCCCGGAGAGCCATGTACATTTTCAGTTATCCCTGCAACTTAAAAGAATTATAGCCACAGAGATTGTGAAGGAGCAGCTGGTTTGCAAAGCTGCTTTGGGTAAACCTGTCAGAGCTCATGAGTAAACAGAATCTGAATACAGACGCTGCACATAGGGGAAATGGATTGCTTTTTCTACAAAATAAAAAGAAGAGTTTTGCTCAGGGCGATGTGACGATGCCTTGCAACTGTTCTGCATTAACTGCAACTTTCTTCTTGCTTTCTTACTGCCCAACTTTCCTTTATTCTACAGTGAACAGTTGAGGTTCTGTGTTGCGCACTGGGAATATCTAAACTGGAAATAATTAAAATATATATTTCATTTATAGTGGGCCTTATGTGAAGAGAAGTAAAGATTGCCACAGCTTCCTGAGTATATGAGTTAATGATGTGTTCTGCATTTTCTCAATTTTCCACATTTTAACTACCTCTGTTCCTTATTTGAGGGCAGGAGACTTTGAGAGGCATGGGATACAGACCCACTTGAGCAGAAACTTACAGCACTGAAGAATGGGGGGATGGCATGGAGAGGTTTAGGTTAATCTTGTGGTTTCTTGACAGCATCCTCTTCCAGTTTCTCCCTTCAGTGTCAGAGCTAGTGTGTTATCAAGGAGAAGTTTCCAACCAGAGATTGGTTTAAAGCCATTGTGGTATTCCATTAGGGTGCATTTTTAGAACATGATAAATAAGTGGATTTTCAAAATGAAGTTCCAAAAATAATTATTTAAAAAGGAAAATACAGAATCACTACAGGAAAAAAAAAAACCCTCACAGCTCATGTATGTGTGTGTGTGTGTGTGTGTGTGCGCACGTGCACACGTGTGTGTTTTAGTACATTAGATACAAATCCACAGCAGAATGAAGTCATTGGGAAGGTAAAGGCAAATGCCCATTTTTCAGAATTAATTTGGACATCATTTTGATGAAGACTAAGCTAGCATAAACAAAGCCAGAAATTGGATACAAAGGCTAAGTTGATTATAAATCTTGAAGCTTGTTTGTATGACTGGGTTGCATGACTGAAGCTTGAAAAGGAAAAAGTGTCTTACATAGAGTTACAAGTGTGCTTTTGGTCATGGTTAACTATAAAGAGAAGAAATATGAAAGTCATTTCCAGAATGTTTGGAGATAGAAACTCTATAGGGGAAATCCAAGAGGTCTGGTTGCATTCTTATTTATTGTGTTATTTTTCTGATTGCAAAGAAATATAATTTCTAAAAAAAGTTGGCTCAAAGTGATAACTACAGACAACAAGTTGAAAAATAAAGAATGAGGAGCATGAAACATTTTATCTGAGATAATACCCATAAAAAATCAGTGACAGGATGAAATAGCATCTTCCTTTATGCAACCCACCACCTCTGGCTCAGTGCTGGGGCACGAGGGAAGAACATGAGCATGCTTTTCCCAATTGCCTGACATTCTAGCACTAGATAGTAGAATACTCTGAAATTACATCCTGACATCCCTGCAATCAAGTGATTATGGACATCCATCTCATTGAATGGAATTTGAATTTACTAAGACCAGTCAGGATAGAGAACAACAGATAGTGGGGGGAAAAGATGAAGAGGAACAAATGTAGAAAGAGATGAATTAAGCTCTGTCTTGAGGTTGGAATCCCCCAGAAACTGACCATGAGACAGGATTTGGGTACAAGCAACTTATTAGAGGTGATCTGGGTAATGTGAGGTGTAAGGGAGCAGGGAGGAGAGATGGGGAAGGGAGGAAGCTGACAGAGCATTCTGCTGTGGGGAAACCTGTAGGGCACCCCTAGGAAACTGTAGAACATTTCTCAGAGTTGTCCCACTCAGAGGAGACGTAAGTCAAGGGAACAAGGGGTATATCTTCCAGGCATTCCCACTTGTTTCTTCCACAGCTAACAAGATGTTGGTTAGGGCAATATGAAGTTATTCCTTTGAATGGGTGAGCACAGCCCTGCCCATCATGAGCAAAATGCCCATGGCTGGCTCTGGCTGGTTGACCTCTTTTGACCACAGCAGTGTGAAGCTAAGACACAATTTGAATGTTCATACAAACCTATCATCACCTTTACACCCCATAAAAACAGACTGCTGTACCCCAAACCAGACCTCTTGTGTGCTATTTGCTGCTCTCTAGAGATGCCAGGCAACAGCATAGACATGTGTAAGAACATTAACATGAAGTAAATCAGTTTCTGAAACAATTAGATCATGTCTGACACATGCTTTACTGACAGTGAATCAGACATCAGTTTTGTTCAAAGATAACTCATTTTTATTTTCTTATCACTGCATGCAGTTCTGAACAATGAACTTTGCTCAGGCTTCCTTACTTAGAAAAAAAGAGTGTTCTTATAAACACATCATTGGAAATCAGAGTACCTGTTGCATTCCTGGATTCATTCTGTGCTCCCTCCCATTCTATCCTTAAAGCTTTGTGAAGTTCTTGTCACCAAAAGACAACTTCAATCAAAACATATGCCAGTGTTATCCTGACCAGAAAATAATGGTGTGATTTCCAACAAAAATGGCTCTACTTGATAAAGCTTTGCAGGTTTGGAAAATGTCCCTCAGTGTCTGGGGAAGAGTGAAGAGAATCATTTTTCTCTCTCAGATTAACAGGTATTCCAATCACCTCCAAACACATTCATGTTTCTAAATATATTGACAACAGATTTGGAGACCCCATGGTGGAAGTTGAGTGTGGGTTCCCGAACAAAGAAGTCTATACTCATGAAGGATTAAGACGGCGGGAAGTCAACATCACCCCCGGGAGACCTCTGTGAACTTGTCACCGGATTGTTTTCACTTCAGAACTGCCTTCAAACAGTCCCTTCACTTTCACTTGGACAGCAGGCCTGGGAATCAGAATGGTCAGGAGGGGGTTCCAGAGAGGTCATTGGTATGCTTTTACGCAGGTTCTTGTGTGTAAATCTAAACGAGATTCAGCAGTTCTTATCTGGACAGTGTGTTAAGCACAATTCTTGGCATGAAGCCAACATCATCACCTTCGATGAACATTCCTCAGAATTATTATTTCTTGTTTTAAGTGCCGGAAAAAGCCCAGGTTCTGACTGCCAAGGGAAGAGACTGTGTACTTGTAATTAGCACTGCCTGGTGCCCAGGGCTTTATGCATGGGATTGCATTCCATCCTGACATCCAGTTTCTGGAGTTAGCATCTCAACCTTTATACTACAGAGGAATGATCTGAGGTTGTAGGGGTTTGAACTCACGTTTACCCCTTCCCAGAACACTTTCTTGTTTTTTCTTTTTTATCCCCCTGATATGCTCTTTAGGACAAGACATTTCCCACTTACATGTTTTGCTTTTAACAGTTTAAAAAGTGCTTTTGCCATGATTTCCCTTTACCCTGGAAATAAGCTGCAGTGTTCTGTACTATTTTTCCTATTTCATATATCAGGAACCTGAGGTGTGTGAGATAAGGGGACATGGGAGGGCAGTAAGAGATGGAATCACCCAGCTTCAAATTCCACACTATGGATAATACAGACTAGTTTACACCACTTGATAAATTTTATACCCAAACAGCAATGTGAGCATAGCAGACAGGTTCCCTGAATACACAATGAGATTCTAGGATTTCCTTTCTCACACACATACTGTGTTTGCTATTTTAAAAGCTGCTCTTCTGTCCACTGAAAGGCAGGTTCTAAGAGCACCCCCCCTGCACTTGATCAATAGAATGGAGTGGAACTGATGCTCTGTACTTCTGTGACTGGTCATGAGAAGCCCTGCAGCCTCCGTCTGGGATATGGAACACTATGTCTAAGAAAGTTCACTCTTGGGCAAGCCAGCCACCACATACAAAGTTGACCAGTCTTGAGACCACCATGCTGTGAGGAACCCAAGTCCGGGAAGGGTGTCAGGTTGTGAGTGAGGAAACTATCCTGGGAGTGGGTCATCTAGCCCCAGCCACCCTAATAGATCAGAGACAAATTTTCCAACCCACAAAATCATTAGAAAAATAAAATGGTTATCTTAAGCCATTAGGTTCTAAGGTTGTCTGTTACACAGCAATAAAGTATTGGGATACACAGTGTTCAGGGTGAATTTTGAGCAAAACAAAAGAAGATCCTAGAGAACCCCATGTGAACAGTTATTCTCCTCTTTCTCCATTCCCCCCCTTCACCTCTAGCTCAGGACACCAGGAATAAACAAGGAATGATCCTGCTGCCATGGCTGGTTTGGAGATTGCGGCACTGGTGAGGGAAATGGATCTGTCTTGTATCCCCATCCGTGACCTTGCTCTTGTCTGTAAATCCAGGTTCTCACTCACTATTGGAACTGATAGGAGGGTCCAGCCCACTTTGTTCTGCTCACTGGATGCAACTACAGCACCATCGAGGAGCATTAAACAAATGGCTTAAATAAATTATCTGTCACTCAAAAAGATACTCTCAGCAGCTGCAGGGGAAATAACTCTTGTCTTTGCCTTCCTTGAGCCAAAGACACTGAAAGCTATAGAAGAAACTTGAAACTCATGTCCTCTAGATGTCGAATCTTTTTCTTCTCTAAAGAAGGCTTATAAGATCTAAATCTTACCTCTGTGCCCTGACACTATAAATTCTATAAACCTGCTAAATGGGTGATGGAAACTTGGTGCCATCTTGCTACTAAAAGAATCATCCATTGTGGTCCTCAGCAGTGGGCAGAAAAAAGGAGGGATATTTGCTGCCTTAATAAGTGAGCCAAAGACTGACTTTGACTTACGCCTTTCTCAAGACTTCACCATGGCAACGAGGACATAACACAGCTATAAAATTGGGGAAGTATTATTTGTTTTAATTCCTGACTTTATTTGTGATTCAGTAATGTTGCTGGTCACACTATATGGATTTAAGATATTTTGGCTTTCCATGCTCAACAGTACTTAGCTGTCCACACCGCCTGTTATGAACTGGTTTGAGCCTCTCCCCGCCAAATTCATATCAAATCCCTAACCCCTGAGGTGATTGTATTCAGAGTGGGGCCTTTAGGGAGACAAGGTTAAATGAGGTCATAAGGGTGGGACACTAATTCAATGGAACTGGTCCTTAAAAGAAGAGGAAGAGTCACCAGAGCTCTCTCTCTTTCTCTGCGCCTACACAGGGGAAAGATGTGAGGACACAGTAAGAAGGTAGTTTTCTACAAGCCAGGAAAAGAGGTCTCACTGATGTCAATCCTGATAGCACCTTGAACTTGCCTCTAGAACTGTGCAAAATAAATTTCTGCTGTTCAATCCACCCAGTCTGTCATATATTCTTATGGCTGTGACAGCTGACTAATATACCCCCATTCTGATTTTTTGGTCAGATTCTATTCTCTTGGAGGGTCAGGGATGAGGTGCTTATAAAATTAGTTTGTCTCTTCTGCCATTTTGGAGTCTTCTATGAAAATATTTTCTCTCATGATTTTTTTTTAGAAAAAAACAACAACAATAACAACTATGCAGACTCTTGCAAAATATGCATTTGGTGGAGTAGAGGTTTTCCTTCAAATGTGAGGATATATGGGATCCCTGATTATTTGAAGACCTTTCTTTCAGCTGAGCTATGAGCAGACACATGCTGTAGAGAAGCTAATTTCTCACTGTGGAACTGGTTTCTGATATGTCTGGGGACTGGAACATATTTGATTAACCATCCATCCCTCCTGATGGTACCTTCATTTCAGTGAACTGTGGACATGCAAAATCTATAGCAGGAGAGTAACGAGATCAAAATGCCCTACTATGTTAGCTCCCCACAATGTTTTTGAGATACATTGGGTTCAGACTGAACAATTAGCTGTAGGTTACTGAACAGCATGGTTTGAATCAGGGAAGTAAATACTTGGAGACCATTGTGTGATTTGCTTCATGGGGATATGTTTTTATGGGTCAGGAGTGGCATCAAGAAGCTAAAAGACTTGTTAATTGCCATGGCGCTATGGATCTTGGCTGAATATTTGTTACTACTACCAGATGTGTGAGTGTGAAACTCAAGACAACTGAGGTCATTAAATTGAAACATCGGCATTAGCAAAGAGGATTGTCCTACCCATTCAACTGATTTTCCAGGACTTAGTAATCAAAATGTAAGACTGAATTCAAGTCATTTAATATTGTAATGATTTATTAAATTCTATAAATATTAACATGTAATTTTATTTAAAACATTGTAGGGCAGGCATGGGGTGATCCACTTGGATATTCCTTTAAGAAAGAACTTGCTGACCAGCTGTGAGGAGAACAGATAGCAGGTAATCCCCAGCTGCAGCAGTCTGGGAATCTGCCACTGCATTTGCACAGAGACCTCACATTTTCCTGGCAGCCTCTGGTCACAGAAAGAATATTCTACGGTCTGGTTGTTTTTACCCAGCACTGGAACTTCCTTTTATTTTCTCAGGAATACCCTGTAAGTTGAGGTTCTTCTTACACAACTTTCCTTCCTTCTTTTACTTTTTTCCCCAGATAGGAGACCTGCATCATAATCGGAAGTCCTTCCCTTCCTACTCCTGTGCCCCCTCCCCCCTTATCATTTGCAGGTATTAACCCCAATAAATCTTTTGCACTTATAATTCTCCTTTGGCACTGCTTCCTGAAGGGCTCAACTGGCATATACTGAATAAGGTAAAATGACTCCTACTTCACCTCTGGCTTTCCTGGTCTCCTATCTCAGAGCTGCCAGCTGAAGGGCCAGGAGAGCTATGGAGCAACCCAGAAATTCAGTTGGGGGCTCTTGTTACTGAAAACAGACTTTTTTTTTTTTTTAATTTGACTCAGTTTAACTCTCTAATCTTTAAAGTAACTAGGTTGTTCAAAATTTATTTTGCATCTGAAGTACCACCATGACTATCTTTTGGGTCTTCAAAATTGTATGACCGAAGTACTATGAAGATAGCAGTCTGGGTTCTGTGAAGCCAAATGATTCATTCTCTAACTGGATTTCATAAGGCAATATTTTAACCATAAATTTCATTATAAAGGAGTTTCACCATAGAAGGACTTATTAATCATCACGATATTGTTGTTTTTAGACACTTGTGTAAAGCAAAGCATCACTTGTGAGTAAATTTTGAGGTCTTTAGAAATCAGTGACAGAATCTGATGTCTGAGAAGTCTTGTAGCCATCACATCTACCCCTGGAGCAGGGGCATGGATGATTCCTATTTCTGACCCATTGCGCAGTCCTTCTCTCTAAGGAAAGACAGAATCTTTGGGACTCAAGGAAGTTGGGCTTTAAACACTATCATCAGTGACCACTGCTTTGGATAATGGCAGCAGCCAGTCCTGCGAATTCAAAGGCAACATATCAACTTGTGTTGTTGGGTTGACCATTAAATCAAAGGGAAAATTGCAGTGTGTTAGGCTTCACAGTTATCCTAGGCTTATTATTAAGGCTTGATCTGTGTCTTATAGTCTTTTTGGCACCCAGAAAACCACACCGGCTGCTAAAACATGTTGAAAAAGAGAAGACAGTTAGGCATACATGATATAATATTTCTAAAATTACAATTAAGAGTAGTCGAGATACTTGACCATAGGAATCCTCTCTTGTTTGGGTGGGGAAAGTTACTTTGAACTGATCATCAGTCAATATTGTGAATATTAAAATGTGATTTAATTTCTAAAATTTGCTGGCTAGCATAGTTTTCCAAAACTAGATGGAAATAAATCCTCTGGAATAAAAATCTTGTCTCTTTCTAGCTGTGTGATTCTGGACAAGTTAATGAACCTCTCTGAAGCTCTGTTTTCTCATGTGTAAAGACAGTCACCCCAGTTATGGAACTGCTGCGAAAGATACATGCTCAAAGTGAACTTTGCACAAATGATTCAGACCTGAATATAGGTGATGGTGGCAGTGGATGGAATACAAAAATGTATACAAAATATTCGAAAATTACTTGAAGCTCTATTAACAGAACCCATTTTGCTTACTGAAGCCATTTTTTAAAAACTAAAAATATAAGAAACTCTAGCCCAGTCAAATACTAAATGTTATTATAAATTCTGAATTAGTGGGATTCATTGAATATGGTAAATGGGGTACATTGGAGACCTTTAAGATGATCATTAAATTTATTTGAAGTATTTACAGTTGCCCTTGGTACATAATTGTGAATAAAGATATGTTTCTCAAATATTTCTAAAGTAAATACAGTTAACTTCATCCCCTAAATTTCAAGTACATTAATAAATCTACTCAGTGTTGCTTTTCTTTTTTTTAATTCTGAGAAGAAATTTTGAAGATCACATTGAAATAGAGCCAGATGGTCAGATATGACTTTTCACATTAGGTGAATGCTCATAATTTACTTCATCCTGAAGCAACCACAAGAGCAGAAATCATGGTGAATGGCCTCCAAGAACATCGGATCCAAATAATCTCAGGGGTTTTATGTTCTGTCAAACATTTCATCAAATGGCATGAGAAACATATCTTTCATGTCCTTTTCATTTTTAAAATGGCTATATCTTTTACATTAGAGGAAAGTAGTTTTGATATGTGTTTTAAATTACTGCATATAATAACATTCTTTTCTAGAAATTTATTTTTTCCTTGTTTGAGCCAATGCAAAAGTTTGTTTTTTTTATAAGCACAGTTGATTCATTTAATTCTCTTTCAAATAAAACTTTTAAAATCCGAAATCATTCTCTTCTATTTTAAATAAAACAAAGAAACAGTTACGATTTTCAGCTTTTTCTACTGGATGGAATTTTTTAAAATTGATGAATAGGTAACATATAGTAGTCAAGATGATAACTAATCTGATTTAAAAAAAAAAGAAATGTGGGCTTGTGTAACAGAAGAATTGGGAAATGTGTTATCTAAATATGTCATGGGATATATTGACTTTAATCTGTAACATATGTGAAGTTTAATCATTAAGCAATGAATTCCTTTTCTGAGGTTCGTATGGTGAATATCAATGAATATAATATTTTTTGACCTGAATGAAATGCCCAAGACCAATCTCTCAAGATTTAATTACCCACTTAAAAGTCCCTAGGGTTTTTGAAGGAATGCTTGAAGCCTATAGATCATGTTCCTTGGGCATGATTTTGAATGCATTGGAAGGTGAAGCCAGTACCCTCAGGGTCAGCCCTATCTAGAATTTTGGAATGGGCATTGCCCACCCTCATTTACTGGTGCTCACTGCAGTTCCCACAGACCCAGGTGCCTTACATCTTCATGATGATGATGATAATTAAAAAAATAAGAACAAAATAAAATAATAACATTAACTTTTAATTAATGAGTGTGTGTAGGCACCACATGAGATATTTAAAATGAATGATCTCAAATCCACTTCTTTCTTCCTTTCTTCCTCCCTTCCTTCCCCTCTTTTTTTCTTCCTCCTTTCCTCCCCTCCTTCCTTCCTTCCTTCCTCCCTCCCTCTCTCTCTCTCTCTCTCTCTCTCTCTCTCTCTCAGTGAGTCTTTATTACAACCTGTTACAAGCCAGGCTCTGGCCAAGTTCACAGCAATGAATGAGTCGTCCCTCACAGAACTGATGCCACAGTAGAGTGGGGAAACAGCCAGTAGCCCACAGAGAATTAAGGCATAACCACACTGTGAGACTGGCACAGTGGCAGAACCAGACAAGGTCATGGGACAGGGAGAAGTGGTGGTTTGGGGTGGGTCTAGCTTAGATAGAATGATCAGGAAAGACTTTTCAAAGGAGATGCCTCTGATTTAAGGCTGGAAGGACCTGGAAGAGCCATCCTGAAGGAACAGTAGGTGCCATTCTCTGAAGGAGGATGGAGCTTGCAGGTGTGAACAAGAGAGATGAGGCCAGGGAAGTTGGAGGGTAGTGCATGAAAGAGATGGTGTGGCCAGGTAGAGCAGGGGAAATGGGAGGGTGGTGATGCTGTGGCCTTGGGGACATGCTCAAGACTTTGGATGTTCTTCAAAGAGGATCCATGGGAAACACTAAAGGACTGAAAGCTGGGTGACATGAGTTGATTTTGGGTTTTAAAAGATTCCTCCATCTTCAATCTAAGATGAAGAGCAGGGGAGGGAGTGGCAATGGTGGGGAAATTTCCAATCCTGGAAGTCCTGTAGTGTCACTGATGATGGCAGTGGTGGGAACCCCAGGGGCGGCAGAGGAGATGGAGTACAATACATGGTTTGGAAGTTCAACTGACAAGATTGACTGGTGACATCACCACAAGGGATGCCAGGAGGAAGGGTTTCAGGCTTAGCCAATGAGTAGGTTGTGAAATTTGGGTGAGGAAGAGATTTTAAAGATGAAGTGCCAGGGATTCATTTCAGAAATATTAATTTTGAGATATCATTTGAATATCCAGTCTGAGATTTCAAGCTAACATATTAGATATGGGTCTATGATGACTTATCCACAATTCAAGAATCCATAAATCTCCAAGAAATGAAAAAATTTTTGTCACTCTTTGACAGTAAAATCTGACTAAAACCAACCAGGGTCTCCTGATAGTCCTGGTTTAATCCACTGAGAATGTTCATACATTTGAAGCACAGCTATTGATATATTTAATTACAGGGTTATTTCCCACACCCCACTGGGAATACAATGTGCCATGCACAGCAGATTAATTTTATAACATCCCTAAGGTTGAAACCCCTTTTTCTCTTCCTGCCATGCCTCTGAATTTTGTATACATCTGTGGATTTCTATAGAATTCTGTAAGTCAGTGTAAAGGGCAAACATGGAGATATATGTTTGGATCTGGACCCTCAAGGGACAAGGAAAAGGGGCTGAATTTGGAAAAGTCATGATCAATTTCTTAGAGGGTTTTTTTTTTTTTCCGAAGCTTATAAACTGAGTTTCAAATATTTATTTAACATTATTCAAAGGTTTGGTTATTAGTGGCTTTTATTTTTATTTTTTTTTCCTGAAGTTTTTAAAGAGGTTTTTAGCAAGAAAGCTCCGACTCCTTGAAAACTCCAACATGCCTTGAAAAATTGGTGAGAGGATATCAGCTCTGCCTGGAATCTCTCTACAGAGTACCACCAGCCCTGGCAAACAGTCAGTTAAACTTAGTGCCTATACTCTGATTTGGCAGGAGAAGGCATGTCTTCAGATTCCATGATCTCAATTTTAATGGTTCGGCCTATCCTTTTGACCAGAACTCTCGGGACTGCTTTTTATGATATCTGGTTACTAATCCATGTCTCTCAACAATTACCCAGTGAAACATTTTGGGAAAAAAAAAAACCTGAAATGATGTCACCAAGTTGGATAAATCATATGTGGTGTTTTGTTTTTAAAATATGTTTCCAGGGGGGTGCCTGGGTGGCTCAGTGGGTTGAGCCTCTGCCTTCAGCTCAGGTCCTGATCCTAGGGTCCTGGAATCGAGCCCCGCATCGGTCTCTCTGCTCGGCAGGGAGCCTGCTTCCTTGCCTCTCTGCCTACTTGTGATCTCTCTCTCTCTGTGTCAAATAAATAAATAAAATATTTTAAAAATAATAATAAATAAAATAAAATATGTTTCCCCACCCACATTTAATTTCTGCTAATTTTAAGGCAATTTGAAAATATAGAAAAGACTACACAGAATAAAATGAATATTGCCTACAACCCCATCATGGAGAAAACCTTTGTGATATTTTGATATTTTCCCTCCGGTTTTTGTCTTAAAATGTTGGCTCTGAATCTATGCATTTCTGTATTCGCATAGCTGAGGTATTAGAGTATATTCAAGTTTGTGTTCTGTTTTTCTTTCAATATTCTCAGATTGTCATGTTTCATTCTCAGGAAAAAAAACTAAAAATAAAGTGAGGGTGCCGATCTATTAGTTCACACTGAGAACGGGACAAGCAGGCCTGTCCTCCCTGAGCCAGTGCACACATCACCCACGTTGCCAAGAAGCTCCGTGAGTATAAAAAAGACAGAATAGAACAGGAATATAAACATCATTTCACAGTGGCATCTGCGGGAACTATGCTTTCCTTAACCATTTCTCTCCCTTGGCTTTGTTTCCTAACTTTCGTGTGTGTGTGTGTGTGTGTGTGTGTGTGTGTGTGTGAGAGAGAGTGAGAGAGAGAGAGAGACTAATTCATGTCTGGCTATATATCTTTTTTTTTTTTTCCTTAGGATAAATGGTTTGAAGTGAAAGACCTAGGTCAGAGAACATGAACTTTTTTGCTTGAATTTTTTTTTTCGTTACGTCTTTCTCGTGAAATGATATATTAGCATTATAAAAATTGGAAAACACAGAAAAAGGAAAATGAAAACATAAACCAAAAATATTCCTGTCACCTAGAGAAAGTGGTCACTCCTGTGTCATGTGTAGTCCCCTGTGATTTTGTGTGCCTGAATTTCTGCTTCCTTTATTCATGTTATGTGCTGTTAGGTTGTTACATTGTTTTTTTTCCTTTATCATTAGATATTTTTCAAAAACATAATTTTAATGCTCCTCTCATTCTCCCAATTCGTAATATATTTGGCCATTTCCCTTTGATTGGGTCTACTGAGCTGTTTTTAACTTTTTGCTATCTCAAATACTATTGCCATAAACATCCCCACATTAAATCTTTGAACCTCTTCCAGCCAAATCCCACCATCAGGACTGAGGGCACTGAAACCAGTGACAGGGAAAGGGGCTTCTTCAAGCTGCTCTCGGCACATTTGTGTTTGCTAGGCAATTACAACTGCAAAGAGATGCTTCTCCGGGTGGATGGATCACAGACGTGTTTCCTCTGAAAGAACTGACTATAAAACAGTGTGCCTTTCTTAGGGCTGGCACAGCCTCACCACGCACACAGCGGGATGAGCAGAGTGTGGGCTAGATTTGTGGGCCCACCTTCTTGGCCATGTGCTTTTGTTGCAGTAGACAACCCATCCAACCTTACATAACAGTTGTGCTACATGTGACTTTTTATCCAAAGACACAGAACTAGTAAATAAATGGCAGAGCTGGTTGGCAGATCCAAAGCTGATCAACTCCAAATCTATTGTTCCTTTAGCTATGTTGTTCCTCCTGACCAGACGGAGAAGCCAGTGAGCTAGGGTTTCTGTACTTCCTTATGCGTGATATTCCTGACATGGCACTGATCATAGTACATTTAGTTTTTGAAAAAGCGGTCACCACAGGATTATCTAAACATTCCATTCAGGCAATCACATGTATTATCTGGCTTCCTAATTTACCTAAACTTTATAAAACAAAAAGTCTGAAGTTAGGGACTTCAGTTAAAAAACATGCGTGCACGCACACACACACACACACACACAAAATAAAAACAATTAAACTAACTGTGGTCTTTAGGATTCTTGGAAAATGTCCCCTCAACCAATTCAACTGGGGAAAATGTTAAAAAAACACACATTTGAACACGAACTTAACATTCATAATACATAAAGTGAATAACCGTAAGTCAATTACTTGAAGGATCACTGCTGTTTTTGACATCCCACCAGGATGTTCTGGAATTTTATCCTGACCTAGTCATAGTTTTCCTTTTAAAATTTGGAAAGCAGCTTCCATCCAAAGGCAGACCGAGGATGAGAAAATGACAGTGAAGTGAGAACTGAAGACTTAATGTGTCCATTTTATGTTCTTTAAACCAGTCCTCTCTGTTGTGTATTTTGGCATGGTTTTTAGACATATGTTAGTCGATCTTTGCAAAGTTAGAAGTTGATTCAAAGCCAGATGTTAAGAAATAGACTGAGAAGGCAATTGTAATTTTTTGTCCCTAAATTTTTATACAGGAACTTCATTGTAAAAATTGTTCTAGATGGACGGATGTCACTGAAAACTGGGCAAAAGGCATGGCCCTGGTGGAGAATCCCTGGGATTATTTATTAAACAGTGCCTATGCAGCACCAGTGGGACACAGTCTGAAACATTCCTTCGGGTCTGGCACTGGTGTCAGGGGGACTTGCTCTGCGTTCTCTTTGAAATTTTTATTTTGAAATAATCTTAGGCTTAAAGAAAAGTTGAGGAAACAGGGCAAAGAATGTCCTTATATCTCCACCTATATTTTCCAAATTTGAACACATTTCCTAAATTGTTCTCTCTCTGTCTCTCTGACTCTGTCTCTCTTCAAGTGCATGCTTTCTAAAACCAGGAATGTTCTCTCAGGTAGCCATGATATAATAACAAAATCGGGGAAATATTGTGACTACAATGCTATTATTTAATATGTTGTTCTTATTTTAATTTTGCCTCGTGGACACTACCCCAACCAGGGAGCAGAGTTAATATCACCCCTAATGGGGCAGTCTGACCACCTTAGTCTGTTATGTGATGCCCTTAGAGGGCCACATCATCACATCTGTGATGTTCTTTCAAAAATGCCTAAGCTGCATCCCTTCTTGAGGAAACACCAGACAAACCCACAGTGAAGGGCGTCCTGTAACACAGCTGAGCAGGACTCAACACAAGTGCCCGTGTCACCAATACAAAACAAACAAGTAGCCACTTGCACAAAAACGAAAGGGAGAAGCTGTTCCAAATGAACAGCCACAGCAGTTCTATCATTAGTAATCGCTTGAGCAGATTATTAACCGAATGATTTAACAACTGGATGGGGTCCCAGGAAATGAAATCCTCTCTTTTTTAAGGAACATGAACTGGCACTTAGCACAAACACACGCACACTCCCCCCCCCCCCCCGAGGCGGCGCAGACAGCTTTGACGCGCGTGTGGACAGTCCCATGTAAGCTGTCAGCCTGCGGGTTTGACCGGCAGGCTCAGCCCTGCAGCCCGGGCGCAGGAGCCCAGCGCAGCGGCGGGCGGGGGCCAGGGTCTGGGGACCGGTGGCGGCGGCCGCCCGGGGACGGAGGCTTCGCGCGCCGTGCAGCTGCGTGCACCGCGAGTCCTGCCCCTGGCTCCGGAGCTGGAGCGAAACCATGCCCGGGGACAGAGCACAGCTCAGGCAGCAGAGCTTCCCTTTTCCCATCACGGCGCTCTGAGAATGATATTTGTCCAGCGCAATAACCAGGAAATTTAGGGGCATTTACAGAGCACTTGGTGAGATTTTCATGACATGTTCTTTATATTACGCAATTATGATAAGAAAAATAAAATACGACCCTTTTAGAAACATAATTTTAATTTAATTTAAACATAGATTTAGTATAAATCTTCCACTTGAACTATTTTCCACCCCCTCCCCCAACTCTTTAATGAGAAACTTGAACTTGCCCCTGTGATCTGACTTTAGATTTGTCAGGTTTATGCTTGATATGGCTTTATGAAATTCCTCATCAGCCTCAAAACCAGAGTTTCCTGGGTCTGAAGCTTATACAATTTCAGAGAGTGGGGAGACTTTAAGAGAATAGAAAATAACAATGATCAAATCAGGTAAAAAAAAAGTTAGTATTTACTTAGAATGAGAAAACAACTCATAATAAATTCCTGGAAGCTTAGAGATAGTAGTCTTTCTCTCCTCTATAATATATTTAGGCTTGTGTTGGAACTGCTCATACAGAAAGCTTTCTGTTTAGCATCAGGCTTCCCCTCCCAACCTAGAATATTCTATGACTCCCAGCAATTCTGCCAGCACTCACGGGGGCTGGTGAAAACAAGGCACTCTGGACCTCAAACTTGATTAGCTGCACAATAATTGTACCATTTTATAGTCACTCCAAATAAGACGGTTTGTTGACTCAAATAGAGAATACAAAATGGTCATTGTACCTCCATTCAAAAATGTACAACAGTTGAACTATTAGACTCAAAAGCTCCTGCTTTTCTTTATTGGGAAAATGAACTGTTATAATTTCTTAGGATAATGAGTCTGGATTTCCAATCCACTCAATTTCTGTGTATCAGACAAGGATTTTGAAAGAGTGGCAATGATTTGTAGGACCCACGTGTCTAGTTATAGCAGGCATCCAGTGGTTGGTTTGTCCAAAAGGGTACTTCGGCCACTTCATTTCTGATGTACTAGAGCTGAAGTGACCTGGAGAGGACATCCCACAGGCCTCCCCACTCCCAGCTCCAGGGCCAGCACTTCCAGCCCCAATGCCTCCTAGGGTACCTGTAATACAGCCTCTCCCACAACTCCTTGTTCTGTTTTCCTGGGCGTAGCCTCAACCTGCACGAGGACCTGGCAGGTGAATGGGCATAGACTTGGCTCCAGCAAGGATGCCATTCATTGTGTGGGGACTCTAAGGAAAACCAAATCCTACTTCCCCTGGGCTACTGTTCTACATGCCCTAATCAGGCTGCCTTGGGGTCAGATTCAACCAAGCACACCTTCACCTGAGGGGATAGAAGTACAACAGGGAGTGGGAAGCTCTGGGAGAGCAGACAGTGTGCTTTGTAGTTGCAGAAGGCTAGGTCAAAAATCAGATAATGTATGTGAAAGGGTTTTTTCTAAAATGGCCAAGTAGCCTCAGACAGATTTCTGGTCAAGATTTTTGGGATAGGAGCTCTAGGAAGAAATGTCTCTGTTGTAGAAAAAAAGACAGAAGAGTAGCAACAGAGTAAAAAACTGAGGGTTTGGGAAAGGAAGGGGATAGGGAGAAGGGTGAGCCTGGTGGTGGGTATTAAGGAGGTCAGGTATTACAGGGAGCACTGGGTGTGGTGCATAAACAATGAATCTTGGAACACCAAAAAAAAAAAAAAAAAAGAAAAAGAAGAAGAAGTAACATTAAACAGATTGCCAAACTCTGACAGTGAAAGAGAAATATATTTCCCAGCAGTTTCCATCCCGCTATTGCAGTATGGTATAAAGGACAGTATGGGTGTCTGCCAGTTTAGGCAAATCACTTAGGTAAGTCTGCTGCATTGTTTGTGAAACCAGCTTCACAAGAATCCTATCTCAGCCATTATGAAGATCAAATGTGAGACATTCTTTGTAAATGGCTGAGGAAGTTTTGTGTTTATTTTTTTCTCTTTATGTGACTGTAGAAATGTCCGCTGTTCAAGTTCACCTATAGTAGACCATTGAGAAAAGCCACACATTTTTTATTATTACAACTCATTTAATTCCAGAAATAAACACCTACCGGCGCTGAATCCCTTGAGAGATGCTGAGAGAATAATGTTCTGTCTCCACCTCTCCATTGTGGTGATTATTTTCACACAGGTTTACCTGAGTATCCGGGACAGACTAAAAGGAGGGTGGGATTTGGAATCACAAAAATGGCACATAGTTGCAGCCTTAAGCAACATATAAGGATGAGAAGCTATTTGTGGAGAGGATGGTTGACTTCTTCACAGATTAATGGCACATATTTATGTCTGTACTATTTTGTTTTATTTTGGATGTATCGACTGTAGCACTAGCTAGGGGAGTCATTTTTCCCTTTTCCTAACCTTCCTGGGTCTCTTAATCTAGCTCCAGCCCTGCAGGCATCCCCGCCCCCAAACCACATGCCCAAAATGGCTCCTCAATTTGCTGTTCCCAAGTGGGCAGCTCTGAGCTCAGTTCTCATTTCTTCCAATGTCAGCCTCGATTTATACAGCCTTCCTGTAGGGTTTCCTGCTGCACACCGCTGCAGAGTGTTCTCGAATTTGCCACAATTTAATGGCCAAACCTCATATTTAAAATATTATGGATACAAAGGGAGGAAAATAAATAATTCTCAATAATGGACCACTGAGACCTTGTGGTGTCAGTTTGAAAGCGTGGACAGTTGAAGTCTCGGATCTTTAAAATGGAACTTAAAGAGCAGTGTGGCTTTGCTTTGGGAAGGCCTCTGTGTGACTCTCCTGCCTCTTTTGGATCTCGGGGTGAAGAAGACCTTCACGCAGAATTTTATTTAGAAACCCAAAGCCAGCAAGCAATAATGGCCTCCCAAGAGCAGTCCTTTTGCCACAGGTGAAGTGAAAGTGCAGGAACCCCACATTTTCAGAAATTTTGTTCATATAGGACCACTGATAACAATCTAAAATGAAAGAACAAATACAGTTGTCTTCCTTCCCTGTCAGCATTTCAAGAATTTACTGGTAACTTAGCCAGATTTTTAATTGTCATGTTACAGTAAACCCACACAAACGGGGAACAACAGTGTGTTGAAAATTGGAATTTTAAAAGTTTTTTAATTTGAGGGAAAAATGATTTACACACACGAATGAAAAAGGAAAAGAGGTTTATTGTGAGTCAAATATAAATTTTGTCTAGATACATTGGATATTTTCTTTCAAATTCTTAAATCCTATTGATATATGTTCATTTACTATTTATGATCTAATTTGTGGCAGGAGTCCGTGTATATGCATTGTTAGAACAGGAAAAAATAATGTACTGGTGGTAAACAGAATGCAGTGTTTTTTTCTTCATTTTTTAAAGTAATATTTTGGGAACTAACTCCTGCAACAATTTCCATCTGCAACTTTATCTTCAGAAGTTTTAATTAGTTTTTAATTTCACCACTTGATTTTGATGAGTGCTGTTAGCAATGGACTCAGATGGCAGGGGACAGGTTTAATCAATTGCAAGTGCCTCCTATAACCTTCAGTTTGGGAAGTAAATAGGAGAACAGAAACTCAGTGGCACATTCTCTTCTCTTTCAAACATATGTTCTTATTTAATAAATTCTCTCTCAAATAAAATAAGCCTATAGTTATTGGCGGTCAGTTTCATGTAATAGGAGCTACTACAGTTTCCCATTTAAAAAAAAAAATAACAAGACTGCAATAAAACAAACAGTGAGTCACTTTATTGGGTATGAAGTAATAAACCAGTGGTTATAATGATAACTTCTATGACGTGCTTTAAAGGAAAACAACCTTGAATGTTTTGTTCAGTTTGGGGCAGGACTTCTCAGCTTCGTGGTACAGAAAACCGGTAGGTGATCAGATTCTGTCACTGCTCTGTGTTCTCACAGTTGACTGGAGGTCTTGGCTCTCAGCAATTATCCCAGCCATAATTAATTCATAATGAAGTGTGTCGTGTGTTGCTTAACGTCTCAATCTTCCATGAAACTCTGCAGAGGGGCAAGAACTAGTCAGCTTAGGTAGTTGAATTCCTGCCCGCACACATGAATGACTGGTGTCTATGTGTGGGAGAGAGACAAGAAGAATGGGGGAAGAAAACAGAAGGAAAGAAAGAAGAAAGGAAAAGACAGAAAGCAACTGAAAAAGAATGAAAGAAAGGCATGATAAAGACGAAGAAAATAGAAAACAAAAGAAAGAAAGAAAGAAAGAAGGCTCTTACTCCTTAGCAACCTGCCATCTCAAGATTCTGCCAAGCTTAGTTTACTCTTCACAAGATCTGTATCAAATAGGTCTTTCTAACTTTGCTTATCTTGTAAAGGCAAGTAAACCACAGCACTAGTAAAGGGTTTCCAAAGCCTGCTTCCAAAGCCCCCTCTGCTGCACCTTGCCGCAAGCATTCCACAGCCTCCCACAATACAGAGGCAGTAAATGAAAGCAAAGGCATTTCAACCATGAAGTGTTGCTGAGTGCTGGGTGTTGGGACGAGCCTCATCCCTGCGAGTTCACACGGCTGGAAACCCACAGGGTGACCCATCCCGGGCATCAGTGATGAAGACCGAACATCATTACTCCTGGCAGGAGCAATACTTTGCGGACAACCTGGGAACTGTTGCTGGACGCGGGTTCTAGTCCTCTGGAAATGATATTGAACACCCAGGGAAGTTCTCTTAAAGAAGCAATAATTCGCGGCTGGATATTAACCAGATCTGTGACATACAGTACTGCCACATCATCTTCTCATTTCGCTCGCTCTAACCCTGCAGAACATTTCTAATACAGCAGGGGTGTTTGGTGAAATACGACTTTCTGATTGAATGAATGCCTGCAGGCCCCCGTGATAAACAGCAGTTCAAGCACACTGTGGCTTTTAATGAGGGACAAGTGCCAAAGCCTGCAGATGAGTTTGTAGCACGCATGCCTTTGTTTGCAACCCCCTTCCCCTCCCTGGTCCCCCAACCCGATTTATCTGTTTATTTTTCATCACGTCTGACTGTGACCAATAGCTTTTGTATGGCGAACATCAGTGTTTTTGCCTGCCTTGTAACATTCTGTTTTTTCTCTGTCTCTTTGCTCTCAGATGACAAGCTATTTTTGCCTTTAAGGCAGTTTTATAGAAAAGAAGTTTTAAAGAAACATTTACTGTGTGGCAGGATTGATATAAGACCATTGGCGTGGAATAGTTGAAGTTTATACACCTTATCGCTTTAGTTTCCCTCTTCTTTTTATTATCCTTTTTTTTGGGTTCCTATTACTAACATATTTCATTTTCTTCCAGTGTATTTTTCCAGTACTAAAGCTATGCTTTTTTTAGGTCTACCTAGAAAATTTTCAGTTACATCATTTGCACAAATATGTTGATGTTAACATTGAAAAACCTCTTTGCTTGCAGTTGTATATTTTATTTGGCTAAAAATGGCTCATGTCTAATACATTACATGTCCTTTGGTGATACTATTTAAGCGAGAAATTCCAAAACTCACAAATACCGAATAGCCAAAAGTTCCAAAGCTGTGCATGAACACTAAACATGCAATATATCTCCTCCTTTTCCAAACAGAAATAGATTTCTCTCTGATTTGTTTGATAAATTTGACCCAAGATTTCCATTTGGAGTTATTGGAGTTCCTACTGTTTTTCTGTGTGTTGGTGGGCCAAGGCCTAATCACCCCGAAGCCCCACGGAGGCCATAAATTACAGCGATGAGGTGAAGCTTTGTATTCCTTCAGCTACAGAAGAAGGGCCATTTTGCTGCAGCCTATTTTGACAGGCATGAATTTAATTCATTGTTTTATGACAGATGGGAAAAGTGTACATGCTCATAGTACTGATTTATGGTCATTTGGGTCTGGAGGATTCTATAATTTGCAACTAATGTGAAAACAGATGGATAGGCAGACACCAAAGGTTAGGCTGACCCGTGGGTTCTCTCCCCTGGTTACAAATGGCGTCCATATGCGTCCAATCTCTCTGGGTGAGGTCTTCGTCGGGACGGCCAGACTCTGTAGAGCCCGCTGCACTTCTTTTTTCTTTTCCTGAGTAAGTCAGTGTAAGTGAAATTGGGGGAACATTTCTAAGCCTCAGTATTTCAAGAGTCGTTCTATGCCTTTGGAACCTGTGGGATTCTTCTTTTTCTTTTGTTTCTTTTCAAATTAAAAAGCACTTTTCTAAGGTATACGCAATATGTTCATTATTATCCAAACAAGTAATACCATCTCAAGGCATCGGTGGCTGTTTTCATTCCAATCGACAAATTTATTTTAATAGAATGATTGATTGAAAACCAGCAGTTGGGGAGTTTCAAAGGAAATACCTTGAGCTCGGGACAGGCATGTATTTCTGTGAGAAATGAGTTTGTGCTTAGATAAATGAATTTCTACTTTAGAAATGATTTTGCATTTTTAGAAAATAAGTGGATTATTGAGTGAAATTGTTTGGTTGATGCTAAGAGTATTTAATACATTTTTAACTATTAGATGATTTTGCCAAAGAAGAAACAGCAGTGATTGTATCTCTTTTTGAAGAAAGAAGGAAATTTTAGACCTTCAGTAACAAGGTAAATCCACAGTTAATTTTGGTTGAATTGGTACTTGCAATATATGTAAAGATATAACATTAAGAAGTCATGTATTATGTTGTTGCTTACCATCTTCAATTGGCATAACATTATTATTAGCTTCATTTTATAACATTTCAACATTAAAACTGAACAAGTTATTAATTTTAGTTCTGGAGATGGAATAAAGTTGTTTAATTCCATTTCATTTTGAAAACTGGAAATGCAGATTTCTATTCCCTAAACCAGGAATAGAAAATTTAGGTATAATTAAGGGCTGGCTTAGTCTTGACAAGATCAACATTTTGACAATAAAAGCCAGAAGACATAGTGATTTACAGTGTTAAAATATTGTTTTGTTTTATTCTGATTTAAAATTGCAAGTTAGCCAGTCCAAGGGCTACTCCTGAGGTTTAACCAACATGAAACTATCCGTTGGTCCAATTAGCAGAACATCAGCAGCTTCTGGGGCTCTGTGAAGATGGCCATATTAACCTCACTTGACATACCCACCTTTGTACATTTACCCTGGGAAGGAAAAATTTAACTCGCTGGTAACTAATTTTAAGTGGCATCAAGAAAAAAATAAGCCAAGCAAACCAAATTAAGTGTTTTCTGACAGCTGTGGTCTACTTCACCATAAGGTCCTCTTTAATCACTGAAAGAAAATCATGTGCATGTACTTTTAAATGCTTCACTTCCTGAAGGAGGCTTCAGGCTCGGGATGCCATTTCTATTTCAGACAGTAGCTACCACCATCTCGTTGCTGGGTCACATGTGGGTGCACTCATCAGAAGATACCAAAAAGAATCATGTGAAAGCCAGAGAAATGAGAAAGGCCAAGGTCTGGCCTTAAAAAACTTTCTCTTGGCCCACATGTTTAATATTTATTGAGCTTTCAGATTGTCGATGTAAGAGCAACCTTATTTGCAATGTCACTTGACCTGAGTGTCAAGCTTTTAAAGATTTTATTTATTTATTTGAGAGAAAGAAAGGTACACCCTGGGTGTTATATGTAAGTGGAGAATCACTAAATTTTACTTCTGAAACTAGTATTACACTATATGTTAACTAACTAGAATTTAAATAAAAGCTTGAAACATAAAAAAAAAAAACAGGTAGGAGAGACATCTTTTTCTTATGTCCTTTTTAAAAATGCTATGGTTAATTTCACATATGTATTCATATCAATTACTTCGATAGGGCCCTATCTAAATCCCACCAGTGCTGGGAAATGTGGGAAGGTGGCCACTGAGCCATCTTGTTGAGGCATCACCCATCCCTGCTCCCAACCATCCTGCATCCATACCTGTCCCTGCCTGTACTTCATTTTCGTTCATCATCCAGAGCTTCCTCTCCTCCCCAACCTCTTCAATTACTCAGTGGCATCAGTGCTAGAGGTTGGATGGTGATCAAGAACTCCAGGAACCCTGATTTTGTGGAGTGCATGGTCTCCCTTGAAGAATTTTACTCTCCCTCTTGGCATTCCCCAAATTCCTTAGGGCATATCTCTTTTAAGAATTTGCCCTCTCAGGTGGTTGGTTATTCCCATCTTTCTCTTTCACTAGGGACCTCATTTGATTATATTAATTTTTTGAAATCCATTACCTACCTCAGTGCCTGGGACGTTAACAGTTGTTCAATAAAAATTAATGGGAAGTTAGATATGTGAAAGAAAACCAAAGTCATCTCCGTAATGATCGCAAACAGGCTGCATGAAGTAAAGTAAAAATAAATCCATAACATATACGTACTAATAAAATGATTTCAGTAATAACTACATATGAAGCAACCAATTTTATATTTATTTTACTTTTTTTAACTTTTGCTTGCATTTGTTTTTTTATTGCTTAAATAATGCATAGTTACATCTTTATTGGCAGCATTTCCCGAAATTCACACAAAGTAAAAGTTAACTTTTCTGACTTCCTCCTCTTCCCACATTTTTCTCCTGAGGACAGAATGGCTTATTTTGCCATTCCTGTATCCATGAATATTTAGAGTGAGTCCAATCTTTTATTATTATAAATTTAAAACAAATATTCTTATATACTCTGTGCAAATGTGGCACTATTTCCAACTGATATACATAAAAGTAAAATGTGGGGCCAAGGGGAAATGTGTATTACATATTAATAGATGCTGTTAAATTTTGATTCAAAAAGACCACTGTTACTTTCATTACAACATTATCTTTTTTTTTTAATGTTGTGAGTGTGAGGGATCTAAAAGAGAAAGTTGATAATTCTAATTTGTATTATCCTAATTGTATCAGATTTTTTTCATTTTTATTGATTTATAGAGGTTCTTTATATATTATAGACACTGGATACTTTATATATTTTGGATACACTGACATATGTTGTTAATATATTTCCTCATTCTGTTACTTTTCCCTAAACTTTGTTGACTCCTATTTATTGTTCACTGCTTTAAACATTTATGGGAAAAATACTTTCGTGATTTTTACATGGCTTAAGAAATTCTCTTCTGCCAGACTGTTTTAATTTGACATTTTATTATAATAAAATTGTGTTGATATTTGTTTTTTTTTGTTTTCTTATTTACATATAGCTATTATTCTAGAATTTATTAATGTGTATAGTGTAAGTAGAGATTTTTTTTTCCTACTCAATTTCCCTGGTATCAATTATTGAATAATTCTTCTGTCTCTTACTGATCTGAAATGCTACTTTGCCATAAATTTAATAAACATTATTTTATTCTCATAATTGTAGTAAAATTAGCAAGTAAAAAACATTTAGATAAGATGAAAATTACCAGTAATCACAATACTTTAAAATACTTGGAGGGACGCCTGGGTGGCTCAGTCAGTTAAGTTGTTGCCTTTGGCTCAGGTCATGGTCTTGGGGTCCTGGGATCAAGCTCTGAGTCAGGCTGTCTGCTCAGAGGAGTCTGCTTCTTTCTTTCCCTGCTCATCTCTGCGTGCTTTCTTTCTTTCTCTCAAATAAATAAATAAAATCTTTAAAAATAATAAAAAATAAAATACTGTGTAATACTTAGATGATTTCTCTCCATGTATAATATAAGTTTATACGGCTGATATTTTATCCATCCCCTTCTCACCATCTGATATATATTTTAATATATCATTGTCTTAGTAATTTAAATAACAATAAAATACTATGTCTGCTATCAAGTTAACATAGATTTCTAAAATGACAATATGCAAAAATAAAATAAAATAAAATAATAAAATAAAATGACAATATGCAAGGTTAGTGAAGTTGGAGTTTGATTGGAATGTTTACATTGCTACTGGTAGCAATTTTTTCTGTTTCTATTCAAATGCTTTGGAATAAACTCATAAAATAATTTAAGGGTACTATAAGGTTTTATGCTTTGATCTGTAGTTAATTTTTAAGATATATATGCAAAAGGAATAACCAGACATGAATTCAAAAATTAGTATTTAATACATTGCAGGTATATTTTGTAAGACTAAAAAGCATATGAACACTAAAATGTTCAACAATGAGGATGGTTGGATAAATGAGGGTACATTCCTGGGATGGAATACTATTGACTTAGTGCAATGGGGCTTTGTAGGCCTGGCTTGGCAGTCATTGGTGTTCTTTGCCAAATGTTCTCAGCTCCCTACCTCCTGGGCATGTGGGAGGCTCACACTTCCTGGACACCTTGCGTTTGGGTGGGGCTGTGGGACTGCCTGACAATGAGTCATGAGCAGAAGAGACACGCATCATTTCCAGGCCGGAACATTTAATTGCTAACGGGAAACACTCCAGGTTTAGCAAAAAGACCAACAATATTTGAAATGACATGGCTGACTGATGATAATAAGTAGAGATCTTCTGCTAACCAGAAATGGAAATATAGATTAGAGAGAAACAGACATGTGTTGTTTTAAGCCACTAAACACTAGTCAGTAGCCATTGATTAATACAGATGAGAAAAGGTTCACAAAACAATACCAACTGGAAAAATAAGGTAAAAATGTGTTACATATGTATGAAGTCAATTTTGTGTGTGTATGTATGTGTAAAATAATGTTACAAATAGCTGCACCAAATTATCAAGTTTTTACCCTTGAGTGTTGAAATTATTAGTTTTATTTTCTTATATTTTTCTATATTTTCCAAAACCAACACATATTATTTTGTTATTATAGAGTTGACCTTTAAACCTTTATAAGCATATAAAATGGTTACATAGTGTTTCAACATGTGAATATATACATAAATTTGGCTTCTTATTGCTAGGAGTTTTAGTTATGGTTTCTACTATTTTCATAAGATAGTAATTGTTGTCCTGTGTATGTAATTCTTACTCAGCAGTTAAGGATTTTCTATGGGATTCGTGGTAGAATTAATTATTCAATGATTATAGATAATTTTAGGTCTATAGAAGTGGTATTTATTTGTTTTCATTAGCCGTTGTATCAACTACATTTTTATCTAGAAGTGCTCATTCACAAAAATGCCAGTATAGGAGTCTGTCTTTCTTTCATTCTTTTTTTTTTTTTTTGGCAAAACTTTATATATATTAGAGAGGGAGATAGGGTGGGGGAGGGGCAGAAGAAAAGGGAGAGAGAATCTTTTTTTTTTTTAATTTTATTTTTTATAAACATATATTTTTCCCCCAGGGGTACAGATCGGTGAATCGCCAGGTTTACACACTTCACAGCACTCACCATAGCACATACCCTCCCCAGTGTCCATAATAACCCTACCCCCCCTCTCCCAAGCCCCTCCCCCCAGCAACCCTCAGTTTGTTTTGTGAGATTAAGAGTCACTTATGGTTTATCTCCCTCCCAATCCCATCTTGCTTCATTTACTCTTCTCCTACCCCCTTAACCCCCATGTTGCATCACCTCTCCCTCATATCAGGGAGATCATATGATAGTTGTCTTTCTCAGATTGACTTATTTCGCTAAGCATGATACCCTCTAGTTCCATCCACGTCGTCGCAAATGGCAAGATTTCATTTCTTTTGATGGCTGCATAGTATTCCATTGTGTATATATACCACCTCTTCTTTATCCATTCGTCTGTTGACGGACATCTAGGTTCTTTCCATAGTTTGGCTATTGTAGACATTGCTGCCATAAACATTCGGGTGCACGTGCCCCTTCGGATCACTACGTTTGTATCTTTAGGGTAAATACTCAGCAGTGCAATTGCTGGGTCATAGGGTAGTTCTATTTTCAACATTTTGAGGAACCTCCATGCTGTTTTCCAGAGTGGTTGCACCAGCTTGCATTCCCACCAACAGTGTAGGAGGGTTCCCCTCTCTCCGCATCCTCGCCAGCATCTGTCATTTTAGCCATTCTGACTGGTGGGAGGTGGTATCTCATTGTGGTTTTGATTTGTATTTCCCTGATGCCGAGTGATATGGAGCACTTCTTCATGTGTCTGTTGGCCATCTGGATGTCTTCTTTGCAGAAATGTCTGTTCATGTCTTCTGCCCATTTCTTGATTGGATTATTTGTTCTTTGGGTGTTGAGTTTGCTAAGTTCTTTATAGATTCTGGACACTAGCCCTTTATCTGATATGTCGTTTGTAAATATCTTCTCCCATTCTGTCAGTTGTCTTTTGGTTTTGTTAACTGTTTCCTTTGCTGTGCAAAAGCTTTTGATCTTGATGAAATCCCAATAGTTCATTTTTGCCCTTGCTTCCCTTGCCTTTGGCGATGTTCCTAGGAAGATGTTGCTGTGGCTGAGGTCGAAGAGGTTGCTGCCTGTGTTCTCCTCAAGGATTTTGATGGATTCCTTTCTCACATTGAGGTCCTTCATCCATTTTGAGTCTATTTTCGTGTGTGGTGTAAGGAAATGATCCAATTTCATTTTTCTGCATGTGGCTATCCAATTTTCCCAACACCATTTATTGAAGAGGCTGTCTTTTTTCCATTAGACATTCTTTCCTGCTTTGTCGAAGATTAGTTGACCATAGAGTTGAGGGTCTATTTCTGGGCTCTCTATTCTGTTCCACTGATCTATGTGTCTGTTTTTGTGCCAGTACCATGCTGTCTTGATGATGACAGCTTTGTAGTAGAGCTTGAAGTCCAGAATTGTGATGCCACCAACTTTGGCTTTCTTTTTCCTTTGGCTATTCGCGATCTTTTCTGGTTCCATATAAATTTTAGGATTATTTGTCCCATTTCTTTGAAAAAAATGGATGGTACATTGATAGGAATTGCATTAAATGTATAGATTGCTTTAGGTATCATAGACATTTTCACAATATTTATTCTTCCAATCCAGGAGCATGGAACATTTTTCCATTTCTTTGTGTCTTCCTCAATTTCTTTCATGAGTACTTTATAGTTTTCTGTGTATAGATTTTTAGTCTCTTTGGTTAGGTTTATTCCTAGGTCTCTTATAGTTTTGGGTGCAATTGTAAATGGGATTGACTCCTTAATTTCTCTTTCTTCTGTCTTGTTGTTGGTGCAAAGAAATGCAACTGATTTCTGTGCATTGATTTTATATCCTGACACTTTACTGAATTCCTGTACCAGTTCTAGCAGTTTTGGAGTGGTGTCTTTTGGGTTTTCCACATATAGTATCATATCATCTGTGAAGAGTGATAGTTTGACTTCTTCTTTGCCGATTTGGATGCCTTTAATTTCTTTTTGTTGTCTGATTGCTGAGGCTAGGACTTCTAGTACTATGTTGAATAGCAGTGGTGATAACGGACATCCCTGCCATGTTCCTGACCTTAGTGGAAAAACTTTCAGTTTTTCTCCATTGAGAATGATATTTGCGGTGGGTTTTTCATAAATGGCTTTGATAATATTGAGGTATGTGCCCTCTATCCCTACACTTTGAAGAGTTTTGATCAGGAAGGGATGCTGTACTTTGTCAAATGCTTTTTCAGCATCTATGGAGAGTATCATATGGTTCTTGTTCTTTCTTTTATTAATGTGTTGTATCACATTGATTGATTTGCGGATGTTGAACCAACCTTGCAGCCCTGGAATAAATCCCACTTGGTCGTGGTGAATAATCCTTTTTATGTACTGTTGAATCCTATTGGCTAGTATTTTGGTGAGAATTCTTGCATCTGTGTTCATCAAGGATATTGGTGTGTAGTTCTCTTTTTTGATGGGATCCTTGTCTGGTTTTGGGATCAAGGTGATGCTGGCCTCATAAAATGAGTTTGGAAGTTTTCCTTCCATTTCTATTTTTTGGAACAGTTTGAGGAGAATAGGAATTAGTTCTTCTTTAAATGTTTGGTAGAATTCCCCCGTGAAGCCGTCTGGCCCTGGGCTTTTGTTTGTTTGGAGATTTTTGATGACTGTTTCAATCTCCTTACTGGTTATGGGACTGTTCAGGCTTTCTATTTCTTCCTGGTTCAGTTGTGGTAGTTTATATGTCTCTAGGAATGCATCCATTTCTTCCAGATTGTCAAATTTGTTGGCATAGAGTTGCTCATAGTATGTTTTTATAATTGTCTGTATTTCTTTGGTGTTCATTGTGATCTCTCCTCTTTCATTCATGATTTTATTTATTTGGGTCCTTTCTCTTTTCTTTTTGATAAGTCTGGCCAGGGGTTTATCAATCTTATTAATTCTTTCAAAGAACCAGCTCCTAGTTTCGTTGATTTGTTCTATTGTTTTTTTGGTTTCTATTTCATTGATTTCTGCCCTGATCTTTATGATTTCTCTTCTCCTGCTGGGTTTAGGGTTTCTTTCTTGTTCTTTCTCCAGCTCCTTTAGGTGTAGGGTTAGGTTGTGTACCTGAGACCTTTCTTGTTTCTTGAGAAAGGCTTGTACCACTATATATTTTCCTCTCAGGACTGCCTTTGTTGTGTCCCACAGATTTTGAACCGTTGTGTTTTCATTATCATTTGTTTCCATGAATTTTTTTAATTCTTCTTTAATTTCCTGGTTGACCCATTCATTCTTTAGAAGGATGCTGTTTAGTCTCCGTGTATTTGGGTTCTTTGCAAATTTCCTCTTGTGATTGAGTTCTAGCTTCAGAGCATTGTGGTCTGAAAATATGCAGGGAATGATCCCAATCTTTTGATACCAGTTAAGACCTGATTTAGGACCGAGGATGTGATCTATTCTGGAGAATGTTCCATGTGCACTAGAGAAGAATGTGTATTCTGTTGCTTTGGGATGAAATGTTCTGAATATATCTCTGATGTCCATCTGGTCCAGTGTGTCATTTAAGGCCTTTATTTCCTTGTTGAACTTTTGCTTGGATGATCTGTCCATTTCAGTGAGGGGAGTGTTAAAGTCCCCTACTATTATTGTATTATTGTTGATGTGTTTCTTTGATTTTGTTATTAATTGGTTTATATAGTTGGCTGCTCCCACATTAGGGGCATAGATATTTACAATTGTTAGATCTTCTTGTTGGACAGATCCTTTGAGTATGATATAGTGTCCTTCCTCATCTCTTATTATAGTCTTTGGCTTAAAATCTAATTTATCTGATATAAGGATTGCCACTCCTGCTTTCTTCTGATGTCCATTAGCATGGTAAATTCTTTTCCACCCCCTCACTTTAAATCTGAAGGTGTCTTTGGGTTTAAAATGAGTTTCTTGTAGGCAACATATAGATGGGTTTTGTTTTTTATCCATTCTGATACCCTGTGTCTTTTGATTGGGGCATTTAGCCCATTAACATTCAGGGTAACTATTGAGAGATATGAATTTAGTGCCATTGTATTGCCTGTAAGGTGACTGTTACTGTATATTGTTTCTGTTCCTTTCTGATCTACTAGTTTTAGGGTCTCTCTTTGCTTAGAGGACCCCTTTCAATATTTCCTGTAGAGCTGGTTTGGTGTTTGCAAATTCTTTCAGTTTTTGTTTGTCCTGGAAGCTTTTAATCTCTCCTTCTATTTTCAATGATAGCCTAGCTGGATATAGTATTCTTGGCTGCATGTTTTTCTCGTTTAGTACTCTGAATATATCATGCCAGCTCTTTCTGGCCTGCCAGGTCTCTGTGGATAAGTCTGCTGCCAATCTAATATTTTTACCATTGTATGTTACAGACTTCTTTTCCCGGGCTGCTTTCAGGATTTTCTCTTTGTCACTAAGACTTGTAAATTTGACTATTAGGTGACGGGGTGTGGACGTATTCTTATTGATTTTGAGGGGAGTTCTCTGAACCTCCTGGATTTTGATGCTTGTTCCCTTTGCCATATTGGGGAAATTCTCTCCAATAATTCTCTCCAATATACCTTCTGCTCCCCTCTCCCTTTCTTCTTCTTCTGGAATCCCAATTATTCTAATGTTGTTTCATCTTATGGTGTCACTTATCTCTCGAATTCTGCCCTTGTGGTCCAGTAGCTGTTTGTCCCTCTTTTGCTCAGCTTCTTTATTCTCTGTCATCTGGTCTTCTATATCGCTAATTCTTTCTTCTGCCTCATTTATCCTAGCAGTGAGAGCCTCCATTTTTGATTGCACCTCATTAATAGCTTTTTTGATTTCAACTTGATTAGATTTTAGTTCTTTTATTTCTCCAGAAAGGGCTTTTATATCTCCCGAGAGGGTTTCTCTAATATCTTCCATGCCTTTTTCGAGCCCGGCTAGAACCTTGAGAATCGTCATTCTGAACTCTAGATCTGACATATTACCAATGTCTGTATTGATTAGGTCCCTAGCCTTTGGTACTGCCTCTTGTTCTTTTTTTTGTGGTGAATTTTTCCGCCTTGTCATTTTGTCCAGATAAGAGTATATGAAGGAACAAGTAAAATACTAAAAGGGTGGCAACAACCCCAGGAAAATATGCTTTAGCCAAATCAGAAGAGATCCCAAATCGTGGGGGGGGGGGGGGGAGAAGGGGATATAAAGAGGTTCAGAGAGAAAAAAAAATGAAAAAAGTAAAAAGAAACAAATAAAAAAAGAAAATCAGTAATGAAAAATATAAAAAGGAAAAAATATATATATATTAGATAAACTAGTTAAAAAACGTTAAAAAAGAAAAGGGTAAAAGTTAAAAAAATTTAGCAGAAGAAGAGAAAAAAAAATTGAAAAAGAAAAAAAAATTAAATTAACTGCAAGGCTAAAGAATCATGGGGAGAAAGCCATGAGTTCTGCGCTTTGCTTTCTCCTCTTCTGGAATTCTGCTGCTCTCCTTGGTATTGAAACTGCACTCCTTGGTTGTGAACTTGGTCCTGGCTGGGTTTCTTGTTGATCTTCTGGGGGAGGGGCCTGTTGTAGTGATTCTCAAGTGTCTTTGCCCCAGGCGGAGTTGCACCGCCCTTACCAGGGGCCAGGCTGAGTAATCCGCTCGGGTTTGCTTTCGGGAGCTTTTGTTCCCTGAGCGCTTTCCGTAGAGTCCGGAGGACGGGAAGGAAGATGGCGGCCTCCCAGTCTCCGGCCCGGAGGAGCCGAGAGCCCGGGGCCCCACTCCTCAGTGCGCCCTCAGAGAATAGCGCCCAATTACTCCCGTCATGCTGGCCTCCGGCCGCGCTCCGAGCTGACCGAGCCTGCGAGCGGTTCAAGGTAACCCTGAGCTGAGAGTCACTCCTCGGCTCTGTCTCTGTAGCCGGCTTCCCCGTTCTAATACCTGTAAGCTCTGTGACACTCAGACACCCCCGATCCTTCTGTGACCCTGCGGGACCTGAGGCCACACTGACCCCGCGTGGGCTTCACCCCGGTTAAGCCTCTGGAGCGATGTCCCTCAGCGGAACAGACTTTTAAAAGTCCCAATTTTGTGCTCCGTTGCTCCGCCGCTTGCCGGGAGCCGGCCCCTCCCCCCGCGGTCTATCTTCCCGTCGCTTTGGATTCACTTCTCCACCAGTCCTACCTTTCAGAAAGTGGTTGATTTTCTGTTTCTAGAATTGCTGTTCTTCTTCTCTTCAATCTCCCGTTGGATTTGTAGGTGTTTGCAGTCTTTAGATAAGCTCTCTAGCTGATTTCCCGCCACCTGAAGTAGTCTCAGCTGCTACTTCTCCACCATCTTGACTCATCCCCCAGGGAGAGAGAATCTTAAGCAGGCTACATGCTTCTGGTGCTTAACCAACTGAGCCACATAAGCACCCCTGTAAAACTTTGTATTTTGACAAGGAAAATCTTCCAATCATATTTTCTTAATTCAGTGTGTCTTAAGACATCCAAGGCAAAGCACCAAAATTATATTTTACTTCCAATCTATTGTGGACTGTGATGTGAACCTACAGCACATAACCAGGACCTACATGGTGCCACTTGTGTGTAAATCATGTGAGTCTGACATCACCTAAACTTGTCTTTGAATTCAACAAGTCCATTGATGACACTTATGAATACCAAGACAATACCAAATTACATGAAAAATTTTAAACATTCACACTCAATATCTGTATTTGTGTGGTTTGATAATAAATAAATCACTGACCAACACCAGCCATGATCAATACATGAATAGCACTAATTTGTGTTTCTTTAATTTTAATTAAATGCAATTAAATTTAATTTTTACTCCATTTTTGGCAAGTTATTCTTTCATGATCTTTGTTCCTTTGTGTGTTGGATTCATAGTTCCTGTCACTTGTGTAAGTTTGACATCTGCTAAGGCTTTTGACCCTTTTTGATGGTTTTACATATGTGTTTTGTGGATTCTTTGTTTGTATCTTATCATATCAAGGAAGGAATTTGAGGGCCCATCTTTTCATCCTGAGTGGATGGAGAATAAATGCCATGCATTGTAATGAAAGGACAACCAAACTGGCCTTTCTAATTTCACACAAAATAATCTTTTTTTTTTAAGATTTTATTTGTTTATTTGACAGAGAAAGAGATCACAAGTAGGCAGAGAGGCAGGCAGAGAGACGGGGAAGCAGGCTCACTGCTGAGCAGAGAGCCTGATGTGGGGCTCGATCCCAGGACCCTGAGATCATGACCTGAGCCAAAAGCAGAGGCTTTAACCCACTGAGCCACCCAGGCACCCCTCACACAAAATAATCTTAAGTCAAAAACTTTTTCAAGAGACAAAGAAGAACACTGTATATTATAAAAGGGTCAATTCATCAAGAAGATATGACAATTTTAAATTCATATGGATCTAACAACAGAGTCGCAAAATACCTGAGGTAAAAATTGAAAGAATCAAAGGGAGAAATGGAAAATTCAATAATAATGGTTGAAGACTTTAATAATGGATAGAACAATAAGATGAAATTAACGAGGAACTAGACAACTTGAATAACGACATAAACCAGTAAGACATAACAAACACTCAAAGAACATTCCAATCAACAACAGAAAAGTACACATTCTTTTGAAGTACACATGGAACAATGTCCACAATAAACTGCTAGGCCCTAAAATAAGTCTCAATAAATATAAAAGAATTAAAATAATACATTTTTTCCCATACTATAATGGGATATTAGAAACCAATAAAAGAAGGAAATTTGGGAAATGCACAAATATATGGAAATTAGAGAATACCCAAGAAATCAGTTAGTCAAAAAGAAATCCAGGTGAATACAGAGCCAGGCATTCATAACAAATACTAGAAACCAAATCCAACACCATATAAAAAAGATTATACAGCATAACCAAGTGAGATCTATCTAAATGCAAGGTTAGTTCAACATACTAAAATCAATAAAAAATACACAATATTAATAGAATAAAACAAAACCACAAGATCATTTCAAGAAATGCAGAAAATGTACTAAAAAAACCCCACTCTTTCATAATACCCAAAAACCAAGAAATAGTAGGAAATTTCCTCAACTTGATAAAGGGCATCCATGACAAGACAGCTAGCACTGTATTTAATAGTAATAATAGTAATTGGTTGATTACTACTTGTAATCTGTTAAATAAGTACTATTATTTAGCTTTTACTAAATTAGAATATAACCTGTTGTCTCCAGCAAGGTCTAATGGGAGTGGGGAGATGAGGGTAGGGGTGGGGAATCACTGTGACAAGTACAGAGAGCTAGGATTTGAGTCTTGTCTCTCCTTCTCACCAGCCAGTGAATTTGGGCATCACTTAAATTAGCTGAGCCTCAGGCTTCATACCCATACTTCATATTGAGACTTTCCCTACAAGCTTCTGGGGATGATAGCATCATTTGAAGTAAGCAAACTACCTGTTGGACTTGGCATAAGGTTATAAGAATATTGTTTTCCTTGAGAAGTTTCTCATTTAATTATAAAGAGAATGTGTAACTGGTTGAACAATTTCTATATTGGGTTGTTTGCCTTTTTGCTATTGAGTTTTAGACATTCCTTTATTTACTCTGGACATTAAAACCCTAACAGATATATGATTTCTAAATACTATCTACCATTGTGTGGGTTTTTCTTTTTACTTTATTTTAAATGTCCTTTGAATTGCAAAATTATTGACGGGGTCCAATATATGTTTTCCTTTGGTTATTTGTGTTATGAGATCATGTACAAGACATCATTGCCAAACCCAAATTCATAAAAGGTTTCCCCTATGAGCACCTGGGTGGTACAGTCCATTAAGCATCTGCCTTTGGCTCAGGTAATAATCCCAGAGTCCTGGGATCGAGCCCTGCATCAGGCTCCCTGCTCTGCGGGAAGCCTGCTTCTCCCTTTCCCACTTCCTCCTGCTTGTGTTTCCTCTCTCACTGTGTCTCTGTCTGTCAAATAAATAAATAAAATCTAAAAAATAAAAAAAAAAATTTAAAAAAGAGATTTCCCCTATGTGTTCTTCTAAATTTTAAATTGTTTTAATTTTTATATTCAGATTATTGATCTAATCTGAGTGAATTTTTGTATATGGTATAAAGGAGGGGTTCGACTTTATTTTTTTGTTTGAATATCCAGTTCCAGTACCATTTGTTGTGGAGATCATCCTTTACCTCCAGCAAATGATCTTTATACCCTTGTTGAAAATCAGTTGGCTGTAGAAGTATGGTTTTATTTTGGACTCTCAATTTTAGTCCTTTGGTCTATGTATCTATATCAAGGAAGTACCACACTGTTTTCCACATTGTATCTTTGTAGTAAGTTTTGAATTCAGGAAGTGTGAGACCACCAACTTTATTCTTTATTTTCTTTCTTTTTTATTTTATTTTATATTTTTAATGATTTTATTTATTTGAAAGAGCACATGTGCACACACAAGTGAGCAAGCTGGGCAAAGGGCAGAAGGGGAGGGAGAGAAATAAGCAGACTCCACACCGAGTACAGAGCCCCAACCGGGGCTTATCTCACAATGCTGAGATCATGACCTGAGCTGAAATCAAGAGTTGGGCATTCAACTGATTGAGCTCCCCAGGCACCCCATGTTCTTCATTTTCAGTATTGCTTTGTCTATTCAAGGCCCCTTAAAATTCCATAAGAATTTAAGGATCAGTGTCATTTGCAAATATCTTCTATCATTCCGTTGGTTGCCTTTTTGTTTTGTTGACTGTTTCTTTTGCTGTGCAGAAGCTTTTTATCTTGACAAAGTCCCAAAAGTTCATTTTTGCTTTTGTTTCCTTTGCCTTTGGAGACCTGTCTTTAAAGAAGATGCTGTGGCTGATGTTGAAGTGGTTACTGCCTATGTTCTCCTCTTGGATTTTGATGGATTCCTCTCTCACATTGAGGACTTTCAACCATTTTGAATTTATCTTTGTGTATGGTGTAAGAAAGTGGTCGAGTTTCATTCTTCTATATATAACTGCTCAATTTTTCCCAGCACCATTTATTGAAGAGACTATCTTTTTTTCCACTGGATATTTTTCCCTGCTTTGTCAAAGATTATTTGACCAAAGAGTTGAGGGTCCATATCTGGACTCTCTACTCTGTTCCACTGGTCTGTGTGTCTGTTTTTGTGCCAGTACCATGCTGTCTTGGTGATCACAGCTTTGTAATAAAGCTTGAAATCAGGCAATGTGATGCCCCCAGATTTATTTTTCTTTTTCAACATTTCCTTAGGGATTCCACGTCTTTTCTATTTCCATACCAGATTCCATCCAAATTTTAGGATTGTTTGTTCCAGCACTTTGAAAAATACAAGTGGAATTTTGATTGGGATGGCATTGAAACTATAAATTGCTCTGAGCAGTATAGACATTTTAACAATGTTTATTCTTACGATCCATGAGCATGGAATGCTCTTCCATCTTTTTGTGTCTTCTTCAATTTCTTTCATGAGTGTTCTGCAGTTCCTTGAGTACAGATCCCTTACCTCTTTGGTTAGGTTTATTCCAAGGTATCTTATGGCTTTTTGTGTTATAGTAAATGGAATCAATTCTCTAATTTCCCTTTCTATATTTTCATTATTAGTGTATAAGAAAGCAACTGATTTCTGTGCATTGATTTTGTATCCTGCCACATTACTGAATTGCTGTATGAGTTATAGGAATTTGGGTTTTCCATATAAAGTATCATATTATCTGGAAAGAGAAAGAGTTTGACTTCTTCTTTGCAAATTTGACTACCTTTTCTTTTTGTTGTCTGATTGCTGTTGCTAGGACTTCTAGTACTATGTTGAACAACAGTGGTGAGAGTGGGCATCTTTGTCATGTTCCTGATCTCAGTGGGAAGGTTTATCAGTTTTTCCCCATTGAGAATGATATTTGCTGAGGGTTTTTCATAGAAGGATTTTATGGAGTTGAGGAGTGTTCCTTCTATCCCTATACTTTGAAGAGTTTTAATCAGGAAAGAAGGCTGTGTTTTGTCAAATGTTTTTTCTGCATCAATTGAGAGGACCATGTGGTTATTCTCTCTTCTTGATTTGACAAAGGGCTGATATCCAAGATCTATAAAGAACTCCTCAAACTCAACACCCCCCCCCAAAATAAACCCCCAAGACCCCCCAGATAATCATGTCAAAAAATGGGCAGAAGACATGAACAGACACTTCTCCAAAGAAGACAGACAAATGGCTAGTAGACACATGAAAAAATGTTCATCATCATTAGCCATCAGAGACATTCAAATCAAAATCACATTGAGATACCACCTTACACCAGTTAGAATAGCAAAGATTAACAAGACAGTAAACAACAAGTGTTGGAGAGGATGTGGAAAAAGGGGAACCCTCTTATACTGTTGGTGGACATGCAAGTAGGTAGCCGCTTTGGAAAACAGTGGAGATTCCTTAAAAAATTAAAAATAGAGCTACCCTATGACCCACAATTGCACTACTGGGTACTTACCCCAAAGATACAGATGTAGTGAAAAGAAGGGCCATCTGTGCCCCAATGTTCATAACAGCAATGGCCACAGTCACCAAACTGTGGAAAGAGCCTAGATGCCCTTCAACAGATGAATGGATAAAGAAGATATGGTCCATATATACAATGGAATATTATGCCTCCATCAGAAAGAATGAATACTCAACTTTTGTATTAACATGGATGGGACTGGGGGAGATTATGCTGAGTGAAATAAGTCAAGCAGAGAAAGGCGATTATCATATGGTTTCACTTAACTTGTGGAGCATAAGGAATAACATGGAGGACATTAGGAGAAAGAAAGGAAAAGTGAGTCGGTGGAAATCAGAGGGGGAGATGAACCATGAGAGACTGTGGACTCTGAGAAACAAACGGGATTTTGAAGGGGAGGTTGGTAGGGGGATGAATGATCCTGGTCGTGGGTATTAAGGAGGGCTCATATTGCATGGAGCACTGGGTGTGGTGTATAAACAATGAATCTTGGAACACTGAAAAAATAAAATTAAATTAAAAAAAAAAGAAATCAGTCAAGCAAACAAACAAAGAATTTAAGGATCAGATTTCCCATTTCTGCTCCAAAAGATCATTGGAATTTTGGTAAGAATTGCTTTAATTCTGTAAATCACTTTGCGTAGCATTGCCATCTTAAGAATATTGTATATTCCAACCCACAAATATAGATGTTTTCCCATTTATTTAGATCCTCGTCAGTTTCTTTCAGCAATATTTAAAGTTTCCAGTTAACAAGTCATTTGGCTCCTTAAATTTATTCCTAGATACTTTATTATTTTGGATCCTATGATAAAAGGAATTGTTTTCTTAATTTCCTTTTTGGATTGTTCATTGCTGGTGTGAAGAAACACATCTGATTTTTGCATTCTGATTCTATACTCCACAACTTGCTAAAATTATTTGTTAGTTACAGTAAAGCATGTGTGTGTGTGTGTGTGTGTGTGCTGATCTTTTCATTTTTTTTTTTTAAGATTTTATTTATTTATTTGACAGATAGAGACCAGAAGTGGGAGGAGAGGCAGGCAGGGAGAAAGAGAGGGGGAAGCAGGCTCCTGCGAACAGAGAGCCTGATGCGGGGCTCGATCCCAGGGCCCTGAGATCATGACCTGAGCCAAAGGCAGAGGCTTTAACCCACTGAGCCACCCAGGCGCCCCTGATCTTTTCATTTTGTTTTTACATTGTTTCTCTGTTTTTTTCTAGTCTTTGATTATGTTTAAGGAAGTTGATTTAAAATCTTTGCCTAGTAAGTCCTGGGTTTCTTCAAGTATGGTTTCTGTTGATCTGTTTTTTCCTATAAATGGACCATACTTTCTTGTTTGTTTGAATGCCTTATAAATTTTTTTGTTGAAAACCAGACATCTTAATATTATAAGGTGGTAACTCTAGAAATCAATTTCTCCCCTTTCCCCAGAATTTGCTGGTGCTGATTGTTGTGCTTTTTCTTAAGTGGTTTATTAAAGGAGTTATGTGTTTATTGCCTTTTCCAAACTATTTTCACAAAGATTATATTTCTGATTGTATGTGGTGTCTGAAGTCTCTGATTTATTGTCTTGGTGGTCAACCAGTGACCTGACAGAGACTCCATTAAATGCCTGCAGTCAGAAAGAGGTGGGTGGAGGGAGAGAGAAGAAGAAAGGAACAAAGAGAGAGAGAAAGAAAAAGGAAAAGAAAAAAAAAAAGAAAAGAAAAAGACTTATCTTCTGGTCTTTGTGGCTTAGCACTCCTTTATGACTAACCCAGGTCATCCATAACTCAGCCTTATCCTTCAGGCAACCTGGTTTTGCAGAGGCTGTTGATCTGCAACATGAGTTCTTCAACTTTGAAGAAGTTTGTTCTTCTTTTCACATATTGTGTTGCTTAGGCTTTTGCTTTTTCAGAGGTCAAAAAGTATAGTTCAAAAGGTGCATTTGCAGCTCTGATCACAGCAGCCTTCTCCACAGATCCACTCCCCTCCTTATTAAGCCAGTTGTTCTTCACAGCTTGGCAAAGCAAATCTACTCTAGTGAGTGTAGCAGGCTGGTACTTCATTTTTCTCTGAACTTTGGTGTATGGAGATAATAGTGTAAATTCCTAGCCTACTAAGTGTAAGGGATGATCAGGCCGAGTGTTGGATAGCCAGAAAGGGGAAGTAATTTCAGGACCCATTAATGGCACAGCTACAACTCAGAGTCTACTGACTGTGGCTATGTAAAAACACAAGCCCAATGTACCAGGTATGATAGATTATACTTTGTAGAAATGATCATAACAATGTTCCCAGTCCAGATGCTCTTCAAGAACTTTGCCTTTCCCCATTAGGAACTGGAGTCTATGACTCCTCCTTTTCAAACCTTGGGGGAGAGGTTCTACAAAATAGAGTATGATAGAAGTGATAACGTATGAGGTTCAAGGTTAGGTCAAAAATGTCAATCTAACTTCTGTTTGGGTCTCTCTTGGGACATTCATCCTTGAGAGATTAAGACTACTATGAGTAAGCCCAGAACCCATGCGGCCCCTGTCAAGAGAAAGACTGATGCCCAAAACCCTGAGTCAGCCATGAGACAAAGTCATTTCAGAAGAGGATCTTCCAGATTCCAGTGAGCTACTATTGGGGGAGGGGGAATATGATGTGATTTGAATGAATGACCTTTCCACACTGAGCTCTGCCCAAACTGCAGATTTGTGGGCAAAAGAAATGATTTTCTTTTTTAGGTCATTAGGTGTTGTAGTGGTTTGTTAGACAGCTATAGAAAACCAAAAGAGCAGGTCTTCCACATTTTTAAGAAAAAACCTAAAATCTAAATGTTCAAGTGAAATTTCTAAATTTTATATATTAGCAACTAATTCTAAATTTAAAGTACTATCTGCAAGTCACAAAAAACATTTTTAGGTCATTTTAAGCCCTCTGGTCACAATTGACAGTTTACACAATATCTCAGTTAATTGTCACAGTAGTAATAAAGCTGCCAGATAACTGCTATTACATTCATTTTTCATATAACCCAAGAATCACTGAATAAACCAGTTCAAAGTGACACAGCTGGTAAGAAGTATAGTCATGATATGAACTCAGCAAAATCTATCTGCTTTTCCCTATACCATACCACATTTTTAAGCTTAATATAGAAGACAGATTATTTCCTGCTTCTTTTAATCATTGCATATCTAACTTATTTAGAAATAGTCCCAAGGTGATTTAATTTCTTTCACTCTCTATCCTATTGGAGCTGTATTCTTTTTCTCATACTTCATTTCCCCCAAGCCCCTTACCTCCAGCTTCAATCTTTCTCTTGGGTTCAAGAAAGAAAATGATTAAGCCAAGGAAGGTGTTGATGACTCTTCAATGATTTGCAATGAGACAGGGTCATGGTGTGGGAGAGTCATGCAACCAGCACTGGCCAAAGTTAGAATAGCATACCTCCTAGCTATCACTGGGCAGAGTTTTTCATGCCTTCAGGATTGCTGCCTCATGATTTTTTTAATTTATTATTTATAACCAATTATCATTTCCTAGATCCCGTTTGCTATACGAGTTTAATCAAAATGTGACCCAAGATTCAATATCTGGAAGTCTGTGTCAGTATATCTATTTACATATAGGTGAAAGACACAAAAAGAGGTTGTGATTATTGTTGTTGGGTTATTTTGGGGGGTCACCTTTGAAAGATAAAAAAGGGAAGACAGTGAGAGCCACCATTATTTCCTTGGTGATTATAAACCAAGAAAAAGGAAGAAAGGACTATCATTGTTTTTTGGACAACAGCTTTATCTTGGGACAAACTCAGCTGGATCAAGAAAAACTTTTATACTTCAAATATAGTGTGATAAATTGGCTTTCGTGATAATGGTCTTCTTTTCCTTTTTTTTTCTGTCTCATGTATTTTAGTTTATTTTCTGTTTTATTTGATTTAATTTCTTTTCAGTGTTCCAGAATTCATTGTTTATGCACCACACCCAATGCTCCATGCACTACGTGCCCTCCATAATACCACCACCAGGCTTACCCAACCCCCCACGCCCCTCCCCTCCAAAACCCTTAGTTTGTTTTCTTTTTAACTGTCTAGACACTTCTTTGGTTCTTCCCTAGTGCATTTTATTCTGGTTAGTATAGGTCTGAAACACATTTTAAATAAACTCCTCTGAAAAGTTGATCTTGTAACTTCTAAACCTACTTAGTGCAGCTTATATCATTTTGGTACAATTGAACTCACAGATCATGGGACATGGTTTTTTGAACTGACTGAGGGTATGGGAACCCAGGATTTGGGACTGGTACTACTGCTTTAACCTGGAAAATTCCCAATATTTATGGGATTTTCTACTTGTAATAAATGGATTATAACAGTTTATCCACAGGCTGTTTTGAGAATAGAACAAAAATATGTCACTGTGTCAGTAAATAAAATTACTTGAAGTAGAGTCTTTGCAAATTCAAAGTGTTGTTATGCTTTAATTATTTTCTTTGAAAAAAGCCTCACATCAGAGGCTATTTTATATTTCTGTTCATTAAAACATAGTACTTCACAAATAAGAGATTTTCTTTGCAACTCATCTCAAATTCTGCTCAGGGAAAAATTGGGTCTTGAGATTTGAAGAAAACCAAGTTTTTTGTTTTTTGTTTTGTTAAGATTATTGTGTGATAACATAAGTTTGTGAATTATCTGATCATATAGCATCAGTGTGGAATGTATTAATGTTAAGTAAATATACACATCTTCTCTCTCTGCTCCATGGGAAAACCTGTCTCCCCCCTACTACATTGTTTTTGAGCTTGGTCATGTGACTCGCTTAAACCAATGGAATGGTGAGTGGACATGATACTTGCTACATCCAATCAGAAGATTTAAATTCAAATCATGTGTGAGGTTTGACTTGGTCTCTTGTACTTCTGCCCACCATCATGGGAAAAGCCTTCTCCAGGTAAGCACTGCTCCTTCAGCCTGGCTCACAGAAAGATGTACATATGCACCAGATCTATGCATGACCTGCAGTTTCTATCTGAACCAACACAGCTGACCTGCAGACTTGCAAGAAATACTTAATCGTAAGCTACTAAGATTGGTGGGGGGAGGTTGTTATGCAATATTTTTGTAGTAAAAGCTGATTAATTCACATATTAAACACCTTTTTATTTACAAGATTTCTCAGGGCATATATTATGTTAATGACAATTGTGGATCTCAAAATTAATTGGCCCTATACTAGATTTATGGGTTCCAAGGAAACACTATTTTAAAATACAATTTTTAGCATGGCTTTTTTTTTTTTTTCCGGCATTCTGTCTTTTCAAAAGTGGAAAGGTTTAAGGTTATAAATCCTATTCTGATACAATTCAGTATTAGCCATGGCTTTATTGTATGGTAACATCCCCTAATATAGACTAGTAATCTAATATAGGGGTCAAGAACAGTAGCTTTGCTACTTTAAATGCAAGACAAGCCTTGCATTTAAGTCCCAGTTTCATCACTTAGGAGTTAAGGAACCTTGGGGAATTCATGTTCATTCTCTGAAACTTAATGTCCTTATTGGTAAACTTGAGATCATAATAGTGACTACATCATGAAATTGTAGTGAGAATTAATTGAAATAATAGATTTTGCACAGTGTCTGACCCAGTGCATGAACTTAATAAATAGTAGCTAATGCCACTATTTTTAAAAGCCCGATTGTATAAAATTCTGTTTAGATAAATTGGAAGTAGAAAAATAGTAAAACTAAAGAATATAGAACAAGTTGATTTTTATCAAAGAACAGATTATTCAGGAAAAATTATCCTCTACATCATTTGAGAGTCCATTTTTGACTGAATTCATCTGTCTGGTTTCCGAGTTACACTTTCATATTATGGAATTCAGGTTTTCCTAATGTTCACCCCCTCCATAGACAGCCCCCTGTTCCCTCAATGCAGGGTAAAAGCCAGGCAAGACAGTGACAGTTGGTGTTCTGCCTGCCTTTACTTACATGAATGGAATAAGCACCCTGCCTGTAGCACTCCAGGTGGTTCCCAGAACTCACCATTCCTACAAACCACCTGCCCAGGCCAAATTAGCAATTTCTCCTCCTATTAAAATCCAAAGATGGAATTTGGAATCACATGAAAAGTTTCAACATTCCAAAGACTGAAATAGAGCTTCTCTAACCCCTGCTATGATTACTCTGCTTTAAGCGTTAGGAGGAAATGATCTTTTAAAAGGTGGAATAAGCAAAAGGGGCAAACAGTCTCTTCTGGTCTTTCTTGGGGATTTTTAAAGCATTTCCCCAAAGAGTCTTGCAGGCCCTCTAAATTTCCAAAGCTTGTTCATTGTGCCAGAGAAGAAAATGTACCTAGAATTGCTCATTGGGGTAATATTTAAGTCAAGGCTAGATTTCAAGCTCAGTTTAAGCACAACATTTGAATTTTTTTTTTTTTTGAGAAGAAAAATTTGCCTGTAAAAATGCTGCTTTTCTTATAAAGAGATCCATAAACATGCCTTGACTTTCACAATGAGGAAAAAAAAAAAAAAGAAGTAGGCTTATATTTCTAAATGTAGATGCCCTGAGTCAGGGTGAGTGAGCTAAGTGAATCTATTCATTTTATATATATTTATAACTCTTCTTACCATACACTGAAATTCTCCAAAATTTCCAGTGATTCTTTCTCATATTTGGCACCATTTAAATCATTCCCCTCCCACAAACAAACAAATGTTAAAGTCAAAATGGCATGAGTAAATGGCATTGGGAATTTTATAAATTCAATATATAACATTCTGAAGTTTAAAAAATAGTTCCGAAAGCAGACACACTAATCAACCAAATTATTTAAGGTAATGAGTAGTGATATGAGGGTAACTTTAACTCTTAGGACTGATTTGTTAACACATTTCTCAATAACTGAAAATGATGTCCCTTTCAACTCTTCTTGCTGGGAGGAAAATTCATAATGTCCATGTCTACATGAAGACAATGGAACATTTATAAGACAGTTAAGCAGGTGGCAGCTGGAATGTGTCACAGTACAGAGAATTTTTATGTGTGATAAAACATACATAATACAGAATTGACCATTTTGACCATTTTTTAGAGTACAGTTCAGTGGTATTAAGTGCATTCACATTGTTCTGTACCATCACCACCATTCATCTCCAGAACTTTTTCATTATCCTAAACTAAATCCCTATATCCATTTAAAGAGCAACTCTCAGGGGCACCTGGGTGGCTCAGTGGGTTAAAGCCTCTGCCTTCGGCTCAGGTCATGATCCCAGGGTCCTGGGATCGAGCCCCACATGGCGCTCTCTGCTAGGCGGGGAGCCTGCTTCCCTTCCTCTCTCTCTGCCTCTCTCTCTGCCTACTTGTGATCTCTCTCTCTCTCTCTGTCAAATAAATAAACACAATCTTTAAAAAAAAAAAAAAAGAGCAACTCTCATAGCCCCATTCCCCTAGCCTCTGAAAACCAGCATTCCACTTCTGTTTCCATGAGTTTGAGTATTCTAGGTACCTCAAATAAATGATGCAAATACCATACAATATGTGTCCTCTTGTGTGGCTTATTTCACTTAGCATAATGTTTTCAAAGTCCATCCATGTCATAGCATACATCAAAACTTCTTTTCTTAAAAAAAGCTGAATTATCCATTGTATACGATACCACATTTTGTTCATCCATTTATCGGTCAATGGACACTCTGATTCCTTCTACCTTTTAACAGTTGTTAGTAACGTTGTCATAAACATTGGTATACAAATACCTCTTGAAGTCCCTGCTTTCAGTTTTTTGGGGTGTATACCAAGAAGTGGAGTTGCTGGATCATATGGCAAATCTTCATTTAATTTTTTTTAGGAAACACCATAATGTTTTCCATAGCAGATGCCTCATTTTACATTCCCAAAAGTATGCACCAGGGCTCCAATTTCTGCATGTTCTTGCCACCACTTGCTATTTTGATATTTGTTTTTGTTTTCTTTTGTAATAGCCACGCTAATATCTGTGAAGTGTTATTAAACTTTTGATTTGCATTTCCCTTATGATTAGTGATACTGAGCATCATTTTAAGTGTTAATTGGCCTTTTGAATATCTTCTTTGTAGAAGTGTCTATTCAGCTTGGACCATTTTTAAATCGGATTGTTCAGTGTTTTGATTGTTGTCAAGTTAGCAAAATTTAGATGAATAGCCTAGTTGTGGTGGATTTGTCATCTCAAAAATTGTAATAAAAATGGAGATAAATATTGTAATGGGTCATATTTTACTTCATTGTTGAAATGATTGTTGAATAAATATAATACATTTTTAGTCGGTGAAGGGAGATTTATTTTTCATGGAACTCATTCTGAACGAATCATGTACTTCTATATTTAGTGGAATTCTCCCCTTCCACAGGTATTTCTTTTGGACTCCTATAATCAGAGAACACAGTCAAGAGAAGTGTTTTCTTGTGGTATTTCTCCTCTCATCTCTTTCCTACCTTCCGTTTGCTCTTTTCTTCTTGCTGTGAAACAGCAATGTTACCGGCAGCAGGATTGTTTCTGTTTGTGTTGGAAGCAGACCTCCCAGCCCAGTTGGGGTGAAATGGAGCCACATTCAGTATCCTCCTGACCACACAGAATTTTGTCACCATGCCCTGCACCATGCCTTCACCTGACTGCTTGTTCATCTGGCCTTGGACAGGTCTCCTCAGCACTTAAAGCCCCTTTCCCCCTGTGAGTAAATCTGTATCTGGCATCACCTCACATAACTGTGTGCTGATGACCTAAGGCCTGGCCTGGAAACTGCTACAACTGCCTAGACTCTTGGTCCTTCTCTCTTGCACCCTCACCATTACCTGCACAAAAGGGATCATCCGAACCTCTGCCCAGCCCACTAACTCTCTACAGCATCCAACAGCCTCACTGGAAATTTTAACAGACACATATAACCACTTACCCTGAGTCAGGCACTGTCCTTGGCATGTAATAGTAACTCACTGAAATCTTATAATAACCCTATGTGTCCTATTATTATTCCCATTTCACAAATGTGGAAACTATGGCAAGGAGCAGAAAAGCAAATTGCCTGGGGACACACAACCAGTAAGTGGTGGGAGCCAGGGAGTAGCTCCTACGACTTCTTAACCACCATTGCAGGCTGCCTTTGGGATTTGCTTGACCTCAGAGGAAACTTGTCCAGGTCCTTCTCCCTCCCAGTCTCAACACCTGCCACTCACCAACCCTCCCCCCACCCACTTTAAAGCAAGTCACCAGGAGGAATTTTTGCAACATTGAGTCTTTTTATCGAAGATACACTTTAAGGCTGAAACATAGAACTTGGCATTAAGGATATTATTATATCCTTCTCTCAGCTTCATCCAATCTGCTGTCATCCCTCTTCCTCATATTCTTGATTGATGGACTGATGCACCATTGAGGAATTGCTAAATTGAAACAAAACGAGATCAGGGTTGAGTTAATCTTACAGCTGATTTCTATGTAACTCTTATTTCTCATGAGATGAGACTCACAAAGATGAACCATGAGGATGGCCGTATGTGGCCACAGACCAAGACAAAAATGCTCCAATTATGATTTATCTTCTTTTTTGGAGAGAAATTATTAGAAAGGGCAAACATTCTAAAATAATACAGTGATTATAGTCTGTGGTCAGGAATCTAGAATATTAATATGTGACAGCATCATAAGTGAAAATCCCCTGCTAATTCATCACAGCTTCTATTTGAAGTTCCCTCAAATCACTAAATCCAAAGCCAAACCATGTTGTCCCAGATTCTCCTGCATTGAAGATCTTTGCAAGATGCCACAAGTCTGAATTTATCAAACCACAAAGGGATTTCAGTTCTTTCTCTCAACCCCCAGCTTGGAACTGAATCTCAAGAGAAGGCCCCTAGCCCAACAGTGTGGACAGGTCACACCTGTCCTCTGGTGAGAAGGGAAAAAAAATGAACAGTTTCAGAGAGATGGTAAGAACCTGGCCCCAGGAATAATGGCCATCTGAGGGACCAGCTGTAAAAAAGAGGGAAGGAGTCCAGATGGAGGGAATATGTCAAATGAGGAAAGAGAGAAGGAAGGAGAGCAAGTATAGGCAGAAGCAGTAATGAATGACAGAAAGGGTTGGTCAGCACCCTGCCATGAGTTACCTCTTAGTTAAACGCTTAAACCAATGTAGAAACTGAGGCACAGAGAAGAGTGGATGCAAGATTGCTCAGCATTGAGGCAGAGAGAGAAGTAAACAAAGGGCTACTCTGCTCTGCAGAATGACTTCTGACACTACGGTTTGCAGTGTTGTTCTGGGTATTGTGGCAGATTCTCCAGGCTACGTAACAGAGGAGAGGCGATAACTGAAGAAGAGGGATGGCATAGTTATTATTGACAGATGATATAACTGAATTTTTAGAAAGCCTGAAAAATTAGTTACAGTTTTAGAATACCCAAATAAGGTGATGTTGCTGGATACAAAGCAAATACACCAAAACTAAATAGCTTTCCAAATATAAGCAATCATTTATTCAAAAAGGATAAGAAACTATATGAATCACATGAGCAAAAATACACCAAAAAAAAAAACCCCAAAACCCACAAAAGAATGGCTTTAAGAATAAATGTGTAATAGTAAAACAGAAACACCACCACAAAATTTGCCTGAAGATCATAAAATCTTAGTAATTGGAAAACATAGTGCAAGACAGAGGATGAGTAGATTATGGCACAATGTCAGTTTTTCCCAAATGAGTGCATCAGATGAATAACTTCCATTAAAATCTTGATGGAATTTCTTTTGAATATGTTAGAGAAATTTTTCTGAAAATAAAGAGAACAGAATAGCCAGGACTTAAAAAAAGGAAACAAACAAATAAACAATACTGGGTGTGGCTCCTCTTAGCAGATACAAAATGCAACAACTAACAGTAGCTACCATGTGTAACCCCTCTGTGATAAATACCATGCCATGACTTTCCTGAACTGCCACATTTCCCTTCCCCCAACAACCTTATGCAGAGGGACCACAAGTACTCCCTTCCAACAGGAGCCAGGGAGTTTGTGTACCACTTTACAAAGGCCCACGGTTAATGTTGTATAGCACCCTCTAATTCAGTACCCACCTGCCATGCTTCGAGCTACAAAAGTTGCCATGCTTTGAGCTACAAAATGTCAAGCCAGGTGGCATTGGTGCCTAATCAACAATGAGTCGATGGACCAGAAATGAGTAGCCTGGATTCACTGTTAAAATAACCACCCCATCCCCCCAAGCAAAGAAGATCTTTAAGAGGTGCTGAGCAATTACTTGTTTATTTCAGAAAAAGAAAACAAACATTCTCACATTATGTGACCTACTAAAACAAAGTCTAACAGGATTAAGGAGCGAAATGGGAAAAAACATGGGGCACCTGGGTGGCTCAGTGGGTTAAAGCCTCTGCCTTCCGCTCAGGTCATGATCCCGGGGTCCTAGGATTGAGCCCTGAATCAGGCTCTCTGCTCAGCGGGGAGCCTGCTTGCCCCTCTCTCTCTGCCTGCCTCTCTGCCTACTTGTGATCTCTCTCTGTGTGTGAAATAAATAAAAAAATCTTAAAAAAAAAATGGGAAAAAACGAAAACAAGTACAAAAGAATCTCCAACACAGAAAAATATGTGAGAGTCTAGCCACTCTCATGTTGGAGAAATGCTTTCTATGAAAGAAATCTGAAGGGAAAACTAATAAGATCTAATGATTCAAAATGTCAAAGATATCTTAACCAAATATCTTAAATTGGTTAAAATTATAATCAAATATACATACTGAATGTAGAAAGTGCCCATATAGCCTAATAATATGTATCAAGCTGATTGAAAGTTCTTGTCCTGTGATTCCCTATTCTTGTTCAAAGACTTTACTCTAAGGGAAGCCACCAGCAATGAGGCCAAAGGTGAGAGGGTTGCCCAGCAACAAACTTGGTAAAAGTTGCTATATCGTCTAACTGGAGAAACAAATTCAATAGGAAAAAAGATTAACTAATTCTGTGCATTTCTATGATACGTAAGTTGCCATTAGCATGGTGTTTTCAAAGAACATGTAATGACATGGGAAGCTCTCAGGACAAAAGTTTGAGTATATGTACATCCGGAAAGAGAAAAATAATTGTCAGATTATACACTAAAGGGTCAAAGATGGTGATGGGAGTGGGTGGGAATGACCAGAAAGTCTTTTTTTTTTTTTCAATTTTATTTAAATTCCAGTTAGTTAACACAGGGTAATAGTTTCATATGCACAATTTTGTAATTCAACACCCCCATACAATGACTAGCGTTCACCACAGGTGCACTCCTTAGTCCCATCAGCTGTTTATCCCATTCCCCACCCACCTTCTTTCTAATGACCATCAGTTTGTTTTTTCAGTCTGTTTCCTAGTGTTTGTCTCTCTTTTTTGTCCCTCTGCTCATTTGTTTTGTGTCTTAAATTCCATATACGTATGAAATCATGTGGTATTTATCTTTCTCTGAATGACTTGTTTCACTTTGCATAATACTTTTTAGTTGCAGCCACGTTGTTGCAAAAAGCAAGGTTTCATTCTGTTTTTATGGCTGAGTGATATCCCATTGTCTTAATCTTCTTTATCTCCTTTATCCATTCATTTGTCAGTGGACACTTGGACTGTTTCCATAACTTGACTATTATAGATAATACTGTTATAAACATAGGGGTGCATGCATCTCTTTGAATTAATATTTTTGTGTTCTTTGGGTAAATACCCAGTAGTGCAATTGCTGGATTACAGGGTAGCTCTATTTTTAACTTTCTGAGAAACTTCTATACTGTTTTCCAGAGTGCTGCACCAGTTTGCATTGTCACCAACAGCACAGAAAGTTTCCCTGTTGTCCATATCCTCGCCAGCACCTGTTGTAGAAAGTCTTACTTTTACGTTCTCTTTTAATTTCTGTAATATTTTACGTTTGCACACTAAAAATAATCCACATTTGTAATTGGAAAAGGAGAAGAAATTTAAAACGAAAACACTAGATTCAAAATTGCATATCAAATATTACTATAAATTTTGGTTATTCATACATAAGTGTAAATATATTTTTATTTTATTTTATTTATTTATTTTTTAAAGATTTTATTTATTTACTTGACACAGAGAAAGAGAGATCACAAGTAGGCAGAGAGGCAGGCAGAGAGGGAGGGGGAAGCAGGCTCCCTGCTGAGCAGAGAGCCCAATGTGGGGCTTGATCCCAGGACCCTGAGATCATGACCTGAGCTGAAGGCAGAGGCTTTAACCCACTGAGCCACCCAGGTGCCCTTTTTTTTTTTAATCTTTTTTTTTTTTTTTCAACATAACAGTATTCATTGTTTTTGTACCACACCCAGTGCTCCATGCAGTCCGTGCCCTCTCTAATACCTACCACCTGGTTCCCCCAACCTCCCACCCCCCCACCTCTTCAAACCTTTCAGATTGTTTTTCAGAGTCCATAGTCTCTCATTGTTCACCTCCTCTTCCAATTTCCCCCAACTCCCTTCTCCTAACTCCCCATGTCCTCCATGCTATTTGTTATGTTCCACAAATAAGTGAAACCATATGATAATTGACTCTCTCTGCTTGGCTTATATTTTTTTAATCATAGTAATTATCAGAAAGGAAGCATGATTGGTAGCTATTTCTTTTTTTTTTTTTTAAGATTTTATATACTTATTTGACAGAGAGAGAGCATGTGCACAAGCAAGGGGAGAAGCAGCAGAGGGAGAACCCGGTTCCCTGCTGAACAGGGAGCCTGACATGGGGTTTGATCCAGATCATAACAGGAGCTGAAGGCAGACGCTTAACCAACTGAGCCACCCAGGAGCCCACTTTCTATTTCTTCAGTCATGAAGCTGATTGTTCCAGAGGCTACACCAATGCACCTCCCTCCCTGAACTAATTTTTGTACTTTCACAATCTGATGTGTATTATTTTATTGTTTTAATAAGAAAAATAAATAATGTGCTAATGTAAATACAAATCTCAAAATTGTTCAGCTTTTCCACTTCCTGCAAAGCAGATTTTTGTGTGTTGTTTTATGGCATGCATGAACAAGCCATTTCACATGCCTGTGTCTCTGGTTTAAGTTATACAAAAACCATCCCATTTTCCTTTGTAAGGGTGTCATTTAAATGTTCAGGTATAGGTGGGTGTAGTATGGGTGGGGAGGACAAGGCCCCTTTCCCCAGCATCACATTCAGGAGTAGTGGTGGCAGGTGGGGGTTAGGAAGCCAGTGGGACAGAGCAGAGACCTTCATGGCTCAGGAGGACATCAGCAGAAGAATGTGGCAACTGGGTATTACAAGAGCTTGACCCAAGGAAAAAAATTTCTGGACAGAGACTGTGTAGAATTTTCCCTTCTCCTGCACTAGGGAGAAGGAAGCATTGCTGGCAGCATCTGGAGCTGCAGGTGCGACAGATTTGAACACCAACGGGATGCGAAACTTTCTACTGAATTTTTTTTACAGTAATGTTTGTATTTGAAAACACGACTTACTGCTGTAAGTTCTCTTCATCCCACCTGACGCAGCCAGAGTGAAATGAGAGAGGGCTGTGGGGTTCTGTAAACAGTGAGAGAAGCAGGGAAAGTAGGAGTAACTGTTCAGAAGAAGAGAGGAATGTCGATTTGCCCAGCACGTGTCTCTCCGTGTATCAACATCCCTTTCCCTGCAGAACATGTTTTCCTACCTCCTCACACCCTGGACTCTTTTTACCAACTTTTCTTTTCACACCATGCTAATTCATGCCTTGCAAGCCTTTTTTTATCCCGCTGTGTGGCTGACAAACCTCCAAGTCAGTAGGTGGTCATGGAATTGTGCCCCAGATCCTGTAAGGGAAGTAGGTGTGGAGTTGACATGACTCAGGACAGGATCTTTCGGCACCAGTTCTGGGAGCTTCCAGATTATAGAACACACGTCCTGTCAGCCGCGAACACAAAGGGGCACCTCGTTTGGGCCCCAGGCAGGCAGAGAGGCCAGACAGCACCTGTGTTCCACGAGGTGGCCTTCCTTCCGTACCCACGATCGGCAGAACCGTGTCCGCAGACTTGGCAGCCTAAACAGGCAGGACGTTTCCAAACATAACCTGCCATTGAAGAGATCAGTGTTATTTCGTCTGCACGGGGGTGTCACTGGCAGCCGGTCTCTCTGACTTCAGCTGACACACCACTGTGGCAGGCAGCCAGGCCAGGTTCGGCCAACTCAGAAGTCTGGCTGGGGTTTCCATGCCTCTTGTACACCGTCAGAAAAGAGCTATTCTTGCAGATTGCTCATTAATTGGCAAAACAAACATTTTGTTCTCTGGTGTGATTTGGGTACCAATTCCAAGGCACAGATGTATATTTTTAGATCTTCTTATGTGACACTTGGATCTTCTTGTCATGCAAATTCTTTTTCTTTTCTTACGTCCCCTGGTGAAATATTTTTCTCACAAAACACTAAAACCTCACACAGCCAGTCCAGCAGGGAAACTGAACGACGAGGATGGGATTCGAACCCATGCGTGCAGAGCACAATGGATTAGCAGTCCATCGCCTTAACCACTCGGCCACCTCGTCACTTACATTTGTGTCCTCTTTTATATACAATTTAAAGAGCAGTCAGAAGAGCTGTTTATTACCCCAGTCCCGGGAGAATAGAGGCCCAGCGGTCGATCTAGGGAGATGAAAGATTGAACAGCAGATTATTCAGGCAGAATGTTCCCCTCAATACATAGAGTATTCCAAGTGCTTTTACCCTTTGTAAATCTGTTCAGCATGTCTGCAAAAATGAAAGTATAAGCCTTTTTGCTTTCCATGGTAAAAGCAGGGAAATTAAAAGGGAGAGGGGAATAAACAATCCTTAACTTTGGCATAGCTGAAAATAGATGTCTTCTTGGGTAATATTCTCATTCTTTCCTGGATTATGGGGGAGGGTGCTTTTAAACATCCCCAGGCCCAGGCCATACACAAGAACAATGAAATCACAATTTCAGGAATTTGAGCTTGCAGATAGCCACAGTGAGCAACCAAGTCCGAGAACTAAGATTTTGTTAACCTTTCAGGTGCCCTGGTCTCTCTGTGTACATGAGTGTTTGGAGGGGATGTCACCTCAAGCTGGCATCTGATTTAGTCCTTGTAGGAGGAGTGGTGTAGAAGGGCAGGGTCAATTCCAGCCCAGCAAGGTACAGCAGCACAAGCATGGGGAACAGAATTCTGCTTTGTCCCAGCAATCTAATTCACTGGTAACTCCAGAGTATCTGCAGACCCTCAGGAGACTTCCAGGAGCCCCTCATGGCTCTGCTCACATCGCTGCCTGTGGGGAGTCTCTAAACGGCTCTGGGTGCATAGTGACATGGGTCATATTTTATCACTTCTCACTCACCCCTCACCTCTTAGAGAAAGTCATGGCTGTCAAGGACTGCATCTTTCCTGTACGTTCCCTACATCACCTATGTTTTAGGATCCGCTAAATATTTTTAAGGGAATGGGTAGATGAATTAATCAATTGATGTAAATATTTCCTTGGTTTGTCATCAATTCATTTCAATTCATTATATTTTTATTTAGTGCCTTCTATGTAACTGGCCCCCTGGTGTAGACTCTGGAGCTATAATTCCAAATAGGAGGGAGCCCCTGCAAATCTTTGGTGTCCAAAGTTTCCCCCAGGACCCCTCCACCACAAGACTCCTCTGTCCTGTAACGTGCATGTTAATTCCCATTCTTCCCTTGATTTTTCTCACACTGCCCCTCCCTCTCCATGGAAGGTTTTGGACAAAGAGAAAAAAAGTGCATTTGGGATTGAATCAGCTCCTGCAAATGGGTGCTGAAAGCCCTGCTTATTTTAGTGCAAATGTTTTACACCAGGGCTACCTTCAGGAGTCTCTCTCCAACCGGCAGGGGCTGGGGGGTGAGTACTTTTTCAGAGAGGAATAGAATTTAATATAAGCATTCCTTGCCCTCCCTCCCACCCCCACCCTCCAAAATTACCTGATCCTGAGGGCAAGAACCTGGTCTCAGATTGTCTATAAAACCAGCTGTTCCAATATCTGAACTCACAGAACTGCCCTCAAGTTAATTTGGAATTTGGATTGAAATCATGTTCCAAGTTTTGCCCTAATTCAGTCAGCCAACAGGTATTTCTGGGTCCTTCATGGAGGCCCTGGTACTGTACCCTTAGGTTTTATTTCTCTGGAGCCCAAAAAGGTGAAATCCACAAAACTAATTCACAGGTTACAGAAAAAAGTACAGATTGGTGTATTCCCCTGCACTGTGAAGACTCTGTGTACCTTCTCCCGCAGGATACACGTGTTGTCTTTCCTTAACAGAACTTTGCACCTATCCAACATAGGTGCTTTCTTTGGCAGTAAATGGATTCTTATTTGAGAAAGAATTGCCAAATTGTTATGGGGCTGCTATTTGAAGCCTACATGGAAGTCAACGATTCACCTGGCCATGACTTTGAAGGAAATGTCTGTCTGACATCTCTGAATACTGTTTATGCCCTGACCTGTTGGAAGAGATTTCCAGAGAGCTAAATGTCACGAACTTTAAGGTCCAGGAAATAGAATCTTGTTAGCAAAGGCTTGTGTTTAATTTTGTCTTACCTCCTATAATGAGGAAAACGTCACCTAATGTTACATAAAAACTCCCCTATGTTATTACAGATCTTAGAGCCTGTCTTAAAACAGTCCCATCCAGGAAATTCCAAGTCAGGAACAAGAGTGGTGGGGACCGGCCTGAAGTGTGATGAACTTGTGTGTCACAGGTATTTCATTTCTAAGAAAACTGACCAGTTGAAAGCACAGTAGGTTATTTATAAAGTAATGACAGAGGGGCGCCTGGGTGGCTCAGGTCATGGTCTCAGGGTCTTGGGATTGAGCCCCCATCCGGCTCTCTGCTCAGCAGGGAGCCTGCTTCCCCCCCGCCGACCCCCACCACCGCCTGCTTCTCTGCCTACTTGTGATCTCTATCAAGTAAATAAATAAAATCCTTAAAAAAAGAAGGAATGATAGAACTTGAAGATTGAGTGCCCATGATGACATTTCGACAACATCTATACAACGTGTGCAATTTATAATATGAGTTATTAGAATAGTTGTGGTTTCTGCAAATTTTACATGGAAAAACTGGGGAATGCTTGATGCTTGACTAATCCACTATGGAGGGCCCTCTGAAGAAGAGGTGAGCCGTGTAGCAAGTGCCCACAAGTGTAGGTGATTCAAAGACAGTGAGGGTGTCTTTCATAACTGTCCCATAATAATTTATATTTACTTAACAATTGTGGGAGTCGATCTCAAAGTTTAGGCATAATGTTTTTTAAATACATGGTTTGTTTCAGTACTTATGAGCCGTAATTAGAAATAATATATGGGGGTGTATTTTGCTTTCTTTATTACTCTTTTTTGTTTCCTGAAATTTAAGCTGGGCCCATATGAACAACATGGGACCTTTTCTTGGTGGAATATCATAGTGACAGAACTACCATGACAAAAAAAGGACTCTTAGGATAGTATTTGGGTAATTAAATTCTAATGTAAATGATGCTGTCTTCAACCCTCGATTCCAGTACTGAGAGTCCCTCTTTTCTATGTAGCAAGTAGGCAGTGCACTAGTATGTAACCAACCCTGGTAAAAATAGATTTTTTCCCCTAAACAGTATGCCATAGGGGCACCTGCGTGGCTCAGTTGGTTAAACATCTGCCTTCGGCTCAGATCATGATCCCAGTGTCCTGGGATTGAGCCTCACATTGGCCTCTCTGTTCACTGGGGAGCCTGCTTTTCCTCTCCCTCTGCCTACTGCTCCCACCGCTTGTGCACTCGCTCTCTCTGTCAAATAAATAAAATCTTAAAAAAAAAAAAAAACAGTATGCCATAGCTCATCATAAATATTCATTAGCTTTTAACTATCTGGTGAAATACAATTTAAAAATACTATAATATCCTGAAAGCACAAAGAAAATACTTTTCATTTGAGAAAAGCAAACGAAGCAACCATTTCCTTAATCCCTTTAAAATTTTCTGTAGTTTACATTTTTGAGAATGCATTTCCTTCTAGATTTTAAAAATAATGTAAATATTTAGGCAGCTACCAAGATATGTTAAATTGAATATATATTATATTTGTATTTCTTTTTTGGTGGTTCTGGACTCACTTTATGGACAACATAATTTTGGGAGACTCACACAAACTACATGAAAAATGCTTTTAAAATTTATTCTATTTTGATTTCATTAATAAATGAATTTTTCAATGTAAACAACAACAACAAAAAGATATGGCATATCTCCTATATGCACCTAATCTAGGGTTAATGTAATTTCTGTAACCAAGTTCTGCAGGTTTGATTCCCAAAGCCATGTTTTAAAATCCTTTTCCTATGCTCCAAAGTCCATGTGCGCATTCTTGCTGCAAACGCACCAACCACGCACGGTGCTGTATGTCTTGAAGTGAAAGTTTAAAACGCCAAAGGAAAGTTCATTAGAATGACTTTGTAATCTTGAAAAAAATCAAATATAAGAAATATCCAAAGTATTTCTATTTGTCTAGCAAAAGAATGTTAGAAAGTAAACAGTGATTCTGAATCATCACCAGTTTGATTAAAGTTTCTACCTCTTTAGGTTTGAAAATTTTTTTTCTTCCTCGGTCTCAAAAAGCTTCCTGACATAAAATGTATCTATGTCAAGGTGACACTTTACACTGTGGGTTTTTTTTTAAAGATTTTATTTATTTATTTGACAGAGATCACAAGCAGGCAGAGAGAGAGGAGAAAGCAGGCTTCCCGTGGAGCAGAGAGCCCGATGTGGGGCTCGATCCCAGGACTCTGGGATCATGACCTGAGCTGAAGGCAGAGGCTTGAACCCACTGAGCCACCCAGGCGCCCCTACATTGTGGTTTTTGAAAGGTGGTGGAGGAGTTCCTGGAGGAGAAAGAGGCTGACACAAAATACAAGTGTCATTTTCCCTGGGAAAAGAGTGTCACAATTGTCCCTGTGATTTTAGCAGTGACAGTGTTTCAAAAGGATACCTTAAAACTGAAACGGGACTTCTGAGTTTAGAACTGCCTGTGTAAATCTGGGACTGCATTGCCCAGTTTTTCAGTTTCCTATGTAAAGCGACACATCAGAGAGACTGGATATTCTCTTCACTGCCTGCCACCCTTGCCCATGACACGGGCTTCAGAAAACAGAAAGGTGGCCCCCAGGCTGACTCAAGTTCTGGTGTCTGAGAGACACTTGGGGCCCATCCATGCTTTTTTTTTTTCTTTTTTTATTATATGTGTTATATTTCCAGGTGGATAAACACCTGGTTCAACCTTTTGTTTACCTCAGGAGGGAGGTATCAGAACCACAACAAATAGAAAGAACTTCCCTCCACCTGCTCCGCAGGACGAAATAATCCATAGCGAATACCCTGTGTTTCACTTTCTTTGTTTTGCCATAAGAACCATGCCCCCTCCCCAACCCCGCCATGAAAGTACTAAGTGAACTAATTGTTGCATTGTTTTTCTTGGCGTGATTTTTGTGTTTTATTAGTTTCTCCACTTCACATTGCTAGTGATTTAACTTCACCCCAGCATCTGAAATGCTGCAGTCCGATAAAATAAGTAAATTAATAAAGTATAAAGTGCTTCCAAGCCCGGCAGACACCTTTTTGTATGCTGTGATTTTACTGCTCTTCCCAGCTGATATTTATAATTCGGCCATATGTGGTTATAAAGATTTATTATGAGCCTGTGGAATAAGTTCTGTTAATGTGTACAGAAAACGTCCAAGTTTTGACTCTGTAAGCCTTGGGGATTTCTAATAAGATGAAGCCATTTTGATCGCCAGCCAAGCAGTGTGCAGTTGGAGTGAGGCCTCGGACTGACAAAGGGCTTAGCTATGCGTCCTAGACTATACTTGCCCTGTGTGTGGGTTTGCTCAAAATGTTTGCAGAGCTTAGGTAGGTATTTTTCTTCCTCATCACCATCCTCATCTGAGAAGAGTTGAAGTTTGAGACTCTGTTGACTAAAAGTCAGAATGGAAAATTTTAAGACGATAAATAAAGGCCGAAAAAAAATTCCAGGGTAGAGCCATCAGAAGTATAGTGAATAGGGCATCTGTACCTGATCTCCTCGCCCCGCACCACCACCAACCTTGTCTGGCCAGAGGCTGGTGACTCTGAGTTCATCAGGAGACAGAAAATTGCAGACATTGGCGGGTACTAACCTCCCCGCCCCACCTCCTCTTCCTTGGCCAGTAGAAAAGAAGGACTGGGCCTTTCCTTTTATGCCTTCCTTCATTTTCTGAAACTTCTCTTGCCCTTAATGTATATGTGTATTTTCCAAGCAAATTCATGCCATGTGAAAAAGAGAAAGATCTCAAAATGAACCAACAGAGTGAGACAGCTCAAAAAGTATGCAGCAATTTTCTCAAGCTTAACTGCATTAGAATCACCTGGGGAAGGCTTTAAAGATACTAAAATGTCCGGTTCATTTTTTTCCCCCCAGAATGCTGCCTGGGCATTTTTTTTTTTCTTAGAAGATCCCCAGGTGAAGAAGGAGAAGGAGAAGGTCTCCAGGTGATTCTAATGTGAAGCCCAAGTCATGGCCCACTGGTTTAAACCCTAATTCTAAGTGAATTTTCACAGAAGTCTTGAAAATAATTAATATTTTTCTACTGCCAGAACTTGACAATCTCCGAAGATTGCTTGAGAAGCAATATTTATTAACAAGGAAGAGCTCAGGTGCTGAAAAAAAATCTGCTCTGACAAAAGAAAGCCAAACACCTGAGAGAAAAGATAGGACCTGAGCTTACCAGAGTAGGTATCTTGAAGTTTTTGGAGGGTGTTGTAAAATTTCTGCACAGCACCATGTTTTTTAAAGATTTTATTTATTTATTTGAGAGAGGGAGACAGCATGAGTAGTGGGCAGAAGGAGAGGGAGAAGTGGACTCCCTGCTGAGCAGGGAGCTTGAATTCGGGACTTGATCCCAGGACCCTGAGATCATGACCTGAGCCAAAGGCTGATGCTTAACCAACTGAGCCACCCAGGTGCCCCTACCCTTTCTTTTATTAGTGTGGTATATCATGTGGATAGGCAATTACTTAAAAATAAAATCTTAAAAAATAAGAATAAGAATACAGTGGATTTCCCAGGGTTGTTAAGGATTAAATAAGACAACTTATGAGGTGGTAAGCATGGTACCTGGCATGGAGGGAGTCCTCAATGAGTGGTTTGATGTGTGGGAGAAGTGGTAGCAGCAACAAGAGTCACCCAGTGCCCTTTTGCACAACACCATTTCCCCTTTATTCATCCCCTCCTCGGGTGCCCAGAAAGTTCTAGATCTTTTCCCAGTTTTAGCTTACAATTGAATTATTCCCCCTCTAGCTCTTTTTCTAGCAGATCTGTGAAGTGCCATATTAGATTGTACTTAATTAATCCCCAAATATCTGTATATGATGATTTAATATATGATTCCATTATCATCAACATTATAAGATGATTTTGATATTTATCCTAAATAAGCAATGAATATAGACTTTTGGGTATTCAGTAATCCTAGACTGACAATACACAAATTCTTAGTACCTCCCTTCTGACCAAACAACATTCTCCAAAGCTTATCCATCCTTTAAATAGGGAGCTCTGGACATATAGCGGGTTCATGATTGGACCATGTGATATTTCCTATCAATTTCCTTTCCAAAACATGTCTGAAATCCATCTGTCCTCCCAGTTTCCACTGCTACCACCCCTTCCCAGGCCACTGTTGTTTCCAGAGTTAGTTACCACAAGCCTCTACTTTGTCTTCCTCCAAATCCAGTTTCTGCCTGAGTTGTCACCCACCTCACACTGCCCTCCACTCAAAGCTTCCCAATACCTTTCCACTACCCTAAAAATAAAATACAAACTCCTCACCTTCCATGGGCACTGTTGGGTCTTCTTAACCCCACTTGCCATGCTCTCTGACGTCAGTGTGGGTGTTTGGCTCCCTGGCCAGCTCAGGCTCTTTGCTACTGGGAGCCTTTGCTGTGCTGTTCCTTCTACCAGGCATGCTATCTGCCTGTTTCAGCCCAGAAGTCTCTGATTAACTAACTGGAACCTCTTCACACAGGAAGGACCTGCTCTTTCAGATTGCTCATTACTTGGCAAAACAAACATTTTGTTCTCTAGTGCGATTTGGGTACCAATTCCAAGACACAGATACATATTTTTAGATCCTCTTACATGACATTTGAATATTTTTGTCAGATGAGTTCTTTTTCTTTTCTCACATCTACTGGTGAAATATTTTTCTCACAAAATACTAAAACCTCACATAGCCAGTCCGACAGGAAACTGAATGATAGGGATAGGATTCAAACCCATGCCTGCAGAGGACAATGGATTAGCAATCCATAGCCTTAAGCACTTGGCCAATGTCTAAGGCAGTCCATCCCTTTATTATTCTCTATCTCAGCCTGCCATTTGCCCCTTCATAACAATTAAAATTTGCAGTCATCTTGTTCATTTTGTCTATTTGTATATTTAGCTGTTCTATGCCTGCCTCTTCCATGAGAAGGGAAGTTCTTTGATGACATGGACCAAGACATTTACCATTTTAATCACAATTTGAATAAAATGTGCCTGGCATGTATTGAGCAGTCAAGAAGTATTTGTTAAATGCTAGCAGAAATAAAAGGAAATAATCTCTAGAGGTCCCTGGGTGGCTCAGTGTGTTAAGCCTCTGCCTTCGGCTCAGGTCATGATCTCAGGGTCCTGGGATCGAGCCCCATATCGGGAATCTCTCCTCAACAGGGACCCTGCTTCCCCCTCCCCCTCTGCCTGCCACTCTGCCTACTTGTGATCTCTCTCTCTCTCTGTGTCAAATAAATAAATAAAATCTTAAAAGAAAAGAAAAGAAAAGAAAAGAATCTCTCTTCTTTCTTTCCTGTCTTTTTTAACTTACCAGTCTTTGGTCTGCTGTTAGTGCAGCTGAGATGGAATCCAGGTGACAACCTCTGCTTTACCTTCTTCTGGAAGTAACTCAGGGCCATTTTTAACTCTTAATGTTTGGACTTGGGAATTAGGAAATAAACTCCAGATAGTATAATAGCACCAGTGGACACATGCTGAGCTCTATGTGACATGCATCACGTTAGACATTTTACTCTTTAGTTCTTATAAGACAGTGAATCAGGAACTGATTCTTCCCATTCTATACATTAATTAGTACACTGGAGCTCAAAAAGGAGAAGGACAACCCAAGATCATGTAACTGATGTGCTGGAAGTAAGTATTTTGACAGCAGATCTTCTATCCTAATCCACTTCCGTTCACTCCTCAGGAGGCAGTACAGTTTTATGAGTATACTTTACAAATTGGCTCAGATAGTGACATCAAATTTTACATGATGGTAAAATGGTGGTTACATTAAGAATGCTAGTTCCTCCAATCTTCCCAATCCTGCACCTGCACACTTGTGCAGTTTTAAACCAAAGTAAGGGTTTTTACATTTATTTCCTTTGAATAGCATCACATTTATTTCAGTGAATCATTCTTCAAGTTTTTTTTTTTTAAATGTCAGTGAACATTTAGAATGAAAAGGACATAAATTCCAGAGCAACACAGGCCTGAATTCAGACCCTGGTCCACAGTGGAGGGTGTGTGATTTGGACAGGTTAATTAAACTTTTTGAACGTTGGTTTGCTCCTTAGTAAAATGAGAGTGCCAAGGTGTAGCTTTATGTGAAAGCTAAAAAGATGGTACCTGTAAAGCACATGGCCATGCACTTTACATGCAGGCCCTCCATCAATGTCAGCGTCTGCTTCTTGGCCTGTGCAACAACTAGCTCTTCCAGCTGTGTTATCCGAACTTTGCAGACAGTAGACTCTTTTTCTATAGATTTTATGTCATCCATCAAGCAAACGGGCTTTTAAGAGAAGCTGTCTCTTCCCCTAAACATCATCCCAGGGATCAACCCACATAGTTGTGATCAGAATTGCCTTGATTTGCAAGGAACCTGAGCAACATTACCCTACTGCAGCTGAGAATTTTTTTCTCTTGATCGTGTTAATGTCATTATACTCTATCTTAAGCCTCTTGGATGTCTGAATAAATGTTGGTATAAAGTGTGGTAAAATGAATCCCGAAAATGAATGTGTCCATCAATGTGACTAGGAATTCAGTCCAGGAGAAGTGAAAATTTATAAACTCCCTTTCCATGTCCAGAAGTGGCTTCATACATAGGACAGTCATCTGTCTATTGATCCTGACTTGGAAAAGCACAAAAATGTCTCTTGTAATACATGGGAAAGCTCCCCAGCAGTCTGCCTACTATTTCAAAACTTTAATAGGATTTGACAATTACTGAAGGGTAAGGCTATAAACGTAGAAGGCTATGCTATTTTCACTGAATAATTTGTCTGATTAATTCATAATTACTCACTGTCACCTAGCTGAAGTCAGGATTGATAAGTCATCCTAGGAAGAAAACAATCAGTGAATCACAAAAGTAAAGGAAAAAGGAGTTCGGGTTTACAAAACCAGAACAAGTCTAAGTAAGAAAGGATGGCACAAAGGGGCTATAGAAACACTCAGTGATGAAGAACCAGGGAACAAAGGAGTCAGGGAACACAGTGGACCAGGGCCAGGGCTGTGGCAGGGGGAGGAGAGACCCAAAACTAAGTAGTTGGTTTGGAGGACCCATGAGAATTCTAACACATTGCTCGAGGGGAGGATAAGCTCATACAACCATTGTGGAAACCAGTTGGCAAGGATTTACTTACAATGAATATAGGTATTCCTATGGGATATAGCAGTTCCACTCCTGAGTTTATTTCTAGCAAAAACCAGTACAAATTTTCTTTCACTAGAAGACAGATACAAAGTGCTCACAGCAGCACTATTTTTAATAGTTCTATATCAGTTTGCTAGGGCAGTTGAACAAAATACCATAGATTGGGTGGCCTAAACAACAGAAAGTTGTTTTGTCACAATTTTAGGGCTAGAAGTCTGAGAACAATTGTTTCCAGGGTTGGTTTCTCCTGAGACCTCTCTGCTTGACTTGTAGATGGCTGTCTCCTCCTTGTGTCTTCACATGATTTTTCCTCTGTGTGTGTCTGTGTCCTTTTTCTTAGAAAGGGGTAAATCATATAGGATTAGGGCCCACCCTAATGACCTTATTTTACCTTACTTACCCCTTTAAAGGCCCTGTGTGTGTGTGTGTGTGTATATATATATATATATATATATATATATATATATATATAAAGTCTGATTGTAAGGTCCTGGAAGTTAGGGTCAATACATGAAGTTGGAGGGGGGAATGTTGGGGACACAATCAGCCAAGTTTCAAACTGAAGCAACCCAAATATCCAACAACAGTAGAATAAAGATTCACATTCACACAACTGAACACTATACCACATGGAGAATGAATGGATTACAATTATAGGCAACAATATGGTTGACTCAAAAAAGTAATGTTGAATGAGGGGAATCAGACACAAAAGTA